>NW_015622149.1:143512-734237 GCF_000836295.1 Verruconis gallopava
GAAGCGAACACCACTGAGGACCGAGGGACGTGGGGGGGGTGTGTTTGGGGCGGAGTCGTGCCTTGTTTTTTTGTATTTTCCCATTTTCCATTTGGAACGTTTGTTTGCGGAGGGGTGCAGAATGCAACAGGGGTGTTTGTTCACATATTGTATGTATATATAAATCTATATATATGCATGTGGATGTTCGTATTGTAGGATTTTCCCCCCCCATCTCACGCCGCCGCAGCGTACTGGTCGATGCCGTGGCTTCTTTGGAAGTTTGAACCGAACCGAATCTGGGGAAAAGGTGTGTGCAACGGCGAACGCACCGACAGGACGACAACGGACGACAAAAGTCTTCTGATTCAGGCGAACGGGGGGCAAGAATTTGTTTTTCTCGTTTCTCGAATTCTAAGAGAACCGTTCGGCGTTTTGTTTGGTTTTTGCTTGATTTGGACTGCAGAGCCGATCAAACACGATCGAAGGCGGGGAGGAGGAAGAAAGCCTCAAGCTATACGATTTGCAGGTGAGTGATTACGCCACGACGAAGCTTCTCTCCCCGTTCCTCCTCGCATGGCGCTGCGACTCGCTGCGCAGAGCGCGCTGCACAACAGACGCGCAAGCGTGGAGCGCACAGCGAAGCCATTGATCGCGCATCTCGAGGCCGGAGGTATGACCCAAAACGAACTGGCACGCGCCGAAGGAGAAGCCGCATGGCCTGCGGTGTCGAGGTGATCGAGGCTCTTTGCATGAGCATCCACACCGTCCGCTCCAAAGGACGCCATCTCTCAGTCAAACAAAAGCTTTGATGCGTGCATGCGCAGCTGACGCCAGCCCACATATGCAGCCACGTACCAGTAGGAGGACGAAAAGAATGACGTTCGCGCAAGAGCTCGCATCTTGGCGAGCTCCTCCCAAAATACCCGTCGCGACGCCACCGACGATAGGTTCTAAGGCGCCGTCCACGCCTGCATTACCGATCCCTGCGGTGGATGGCAGGCCCGTGGTCGTGACCTTTCTCAGGCATTGCGGTTGTCCCTGTGCGTGAACATGCCCCGTTTTTTTGTTCCCCCTTCTTGCTTTCTCTCTATTGCTTGCGCGCCGCGCAGAGATGGGTGACTCATGTCTAGGTCAGTTGCCGAAGCCACCTTTCTAGACTTGCGCGAAGCAGCGTCCAAGAATCCGACGGTCCGCTTCGTGGCCGTGTCCCACAGCGACCAGGCCTCCACGGACAAGTGGCTTAAGGACGTTGGAGGCACTGCGTCCCCGTCGTCCTCGAATGCGGTGGACGTAATCGTTGACCCCGAGCGCAAGACCTACGCCGCCTGGGGCCTGGGCACTTCCTCCTTCGCCCACGTTCTCAGCCCGGCAGGATTGTATGCAGTCTATAAGATCGGCAAGGAGAGGGGGATATGGAATCGTCCAACAGAGAGCGGCAGTCGGTGGCAGACGGCTGGCTCGTGGGCTGTGGATGGAAAGGGTCTTGTTAGGTGGGGATCGGTGGCAAGAAGGGCGGATGTTGTCCCCGACTTTGGAGAGGCGGTTGAAGCCGTCAAAGCGTCCTGAACTATTGTTGCTAGTTCGAGCGCGACGTAACGTAAATGAAGTTTCACGAGTGATGCATCTTCACGATGCTCCGAAGTGCCATCCGTCGAACTCATCTGCATCTTCGGAGTCAGAGCCGCTTCCTTCCTCGTCCTCCGCTTCCAGCACAGTCTCTGGTTTCACAGCTGCTGCGGTGGCGGCAACGATTGGCTTGTCTGCGTCGGCAGACGCCTTGGACGCCCGCCGTAGCGTTTCCCGCTTCTCTTTCAGCCTTCGAATCCTGCCTTCCAGGTCCTCCATCACCTCGAACTCCTCCTCAAGCCTTTCTGCGGCTTCTTCCTTCTCGTCCTCGATCTCCACCTCACGCTTGCTGCGTTGCTGTGTCTCGGCCTGCGCTGCTGCTGCGGCCTCCGCAGCCGTTATGGGAGCTGCAGAGAGCGTCGCGTTCGTGTTCAGGGCATCCAGCGCGGATTTGGTCGGCACGGAGCTGGCGAACTCTTGGAAGGCAGCCCATTCTGCTTCGTCGACCGCGTCCGCTGGCGCTTGTGACGCTGCGTCCTGCTGCGTCGCAGACTTGGCGTCGGCCTTCGTCGCCTCTGCACGCTCGGTCGCCTTCGCAGAAACTGCACTCGGATCACTCTCTCGCGCTGGTACAAATCCTGGAATGGGAGCCTTCTGATCTTCGTTCTCGTCATCATCCCCGGAGGCGCCGTTCTGTCCGTCGAAGAATCCGGCTGCAACGTTCTTGTTGACGTCCTGAGACCGCGCACGCTTTCGCGCATCGCTGCTGGCATCGTCCTCGTCATCTTCGTCAGCCTTTCTCTTCTTGCTTTGGGCCGCCGCTGGCACCGAAGAGGCCTGCGCCTGAGCGGCGGTCTGAGTTCGAGCTTTGGAGAGAGGAGCAGCTCGGGCAGCTCTCTCTGCGCGAAGCATTGCCCGCACGTCCGCCATTGTACGAGTGTGTGTAGACACCGCGCGCCGCGTTCTTGATAGAATAAGTGCTGAGCAAGCTTCAAAGAGGTATACGAATGGTTGCTGGTCGAAGCCGTGGACAGGACTTGTAGGCAGGGATCGTGCAGACGCTCAGCTTTGACAGGAGCAGAAAAAGCTGACCAAATAGAGGGCGCAAGCACCTGACGAAGTCCTGGCAACTGGGGGCCGTTGATGCCTGGCGCCCGACGCGCGTCGTCGCCTCAGGCTGCAAAGCTGAGAGCCAGCTGTGGCGCACGGGCCCGACCGAGCTTTCGCAGATTTTCTACGACTCCACCCGCAGCAGCGCAAAGCACGACCTTTCTTCTCCTCCTCCTGCCTAGCCCTCTTCACCTCACCAACAACACGCCCGACAACCTTCCTGCGCGCGTTATCTCGTGTCGCAAAACAACGTATTCGCGCTTCCGACGTGTGGAAAAGCTTCGCGTCGATCACTACAAGCACGTCGCGTGACCTCACGTCATTCACCCACTGGACCTTTCAGCCGCGCCGTTTGCGCCGGCTGAATTATTGAGCGCAGGCGACGAGGGAGACGGGACACAACACCGACGTCGTCGGCTGGTGCGCTTTGGTGTTGACTCATCACAGCTCCCAGTAGCCCAAAGGCTTTGGTGGAGGCGGTTTCGTAGTCGGGTGTTAATTCAACCATCACGGCCGTATTTGCTCCGTGTCGCATTGCCTACCCTGCTGTTTATAGATGAGAGAGAGGCGTGTGTGCGTGAAAGCAGCGCGCTTGAATCAATAGAGAGCCAACCCCGTTCAACGTGACCTCGCACTCTTGATACTATCATCATCAAAATCACCATCGCATCAACATGGCTGGTAAGCAACCTTCGCGTGTCGCTCTATCTACGTCTTCCATACCATGTACAAAGCCCGCTGAATTGTCCACACCTTCACACATCGTGGAGAGTGTTCCCCCCTCACGTACCTTGGCCCCGTTTCACCCGGTCATACCACGGACTCACTTCAGGGGCGAACAGTCATTCCTTCTATTTGCTCCTATCTAGGGGTTGATACAACGTATACTGACGTGCGCTTTTTCGCAGAGGAACCCCGACGCTCTGGTCGCGCAACCAAAGGCCAACATACCAAGAACGACGATGAGCTGCTGACCGGAGCGAGCGCGGCGTCAACAGCTGCCGCGTCCGGACAAAAGAAAGGCAAGGCTAGCAAGAAGAACAAAGTGGACGAGCCATCAGACCTTGAAGTCAACGAAGAGGATGATTCCATCATCCGTTGCGTGTGCGGAGCCACCGCCGACGAAGATGGCTGGCAAATGATCTGCTGCGAGAAATGCGAAGCTTGGCAGCACAATCTATGCATGGGCGTGACAGAAGTGGAGGAGGAGCAGCCCGAGAAGTACTACTGTGAGCAGTGTCGGCCTAGCAACCATAAGGTTCTCCTGGCGGCGATGAAAAGAGGGGAGAAGCCGTGGGAGGCAAGGATCAAAGCACGCAAGGAGGAAGAGGAAGAAGCGGAAAGAAGGAGAAAGGGGAAAAAGGGAAAGGGCGGCAGTAGGAAGAGCGCTGGTGGGAAAGAGACGCCAGCTAAGGGAACGCCTGTACCGGAAGGGACGAAGAGAAAGGCAGAAGAGGAGGTAGGTGGTCTTATTCGCGATTTGTCTGTGATAGATCCTAATGAGTACACTCAGCACGTTGCTGCCCCGAAATCAGCAAGTCCGGTGGTGGCGGTCACGCCGTCAAACAACCGCCGCAAGTCGTCCACTCAGGTCATACCGCCAGACGCGAAGCGCCGAAAATCTACTGCGGATGGGATCAGCCATTCACGAAAGTCGTCCACCGTGGTGCCTCTTGTGTCGAGCATTGAAGAACTGCCCGGCCCTAGGCAGAACGCGCCCAAGGCGCTGAGCGTAAAGATCAAATCCGTCATCGACCAACTCGTCAAAGATGGCCGGTACCGGATCCCAGACGGCGAGACGGCGTCCTCGCTTGCAACGACAATGTCCCTCCAGATTGAAAATTCGCTCATGACTATCTACGGTGAGCCATCGGCCTACAAGACCCAGTTTCTGGCCATTCACAGTAACATACCGAAAAACACGGAACTGGTTGCACAGCTGCTGTCCGGATCCTTGACGCCGATGGAGATTGCAGACATGTCGTCGGACGATATGGCGAGCGAAGAGGTGCAGAGGGAGAGAGCGCGAGCGAAGGAGGAGGCCGACAAGCAGTCCATTCTCATCACAGAGCAAGTG
Source organism: Verruconis gallopava (assembly GCF_000836295.1). Taxonomy (NCBI): domain Eukaryota; kingdom Fungi; phylum Ascomycota; class Dothideomycetes; order Venturiales; family Sympoventuriaceae; genus Verruconis; species Verruconis gallopava. Next base: position 148,248 of record NW_015622149.1, read on the forward strand.
CCCCGGATGCGAAAGACACACAAGGGTGACGAGATCATCGGAGAAGATATGACCGTAAAGCCGGTCGAAGATGCGTCCTGGGCAACCCAGCCGATCCGAAGGCGGGACACTCACGATGAGAATATGACGGGTGTGGACGGTCAACCGCAAGACAGAGACAGCCCGGATCGTGTCGAGCTGCCGGAGACGGAGAGGCATATTCCACCGCCGTTGAGCGTGGACACGAAAAGTCCGCATCAGAGGAAGCAGTCAGGAGCTTATAACATGGATCGCGTCTGGGGCGCTGCGCACTCCCCTGATCGGCCTCACGATGGCGCCGTGCAGACGCCCAGGATGCCGCAAGCGCCCGCGCAACCCCAGGACGCACAAATGCACGATGCAGATATCGATCGATTGCTCAAGGACGAGGATGATGACGACCAGGCCCCCATTTCGCCTGTGGTCGACGGCTCGCCCGGAAGCCCTGTTTGGAAGGGCCTCATCGACATGGCAGGTGTTGCGTCCTTCAATGCTTCAGCAAGATGGGTCGCCGGCGGAGACGTTGGCCAAAAAGTGCCATACACAGATCTGATTCCTGGCAAGATGGAGATCACTGGCCGCATCGCCATTCCACGCGCTGACGAGTACGTCGCGGGCATGCGTTTCTCACAGTCCAACGACGTGTGTTGCCTTCTCGTGACACCGTCCTCGCGCAGCGTGGATCGAGAGAGCTTCAACAGGATCTTCGATTACTTCCACTCGAAGCAGCGATGGGGTGTTATCAACGGGACCGGTCTTCACGAGGCTGTACGAGATTGCTACCTCGTGACCTTGGAAGCCGGCTCAGGCGGGTGGCCGGACTTCATGAGCATGTTGGAAGAGAGGCATATTGAGGAACCTAGGCCAGAGAATATGCTCGTCCTCACGATGGTGGTGAAGACGAAGTCCCCTCACTCCACGCCTGCGCCTGCGATGTCATCCACTCCTCAGATCCCGCAGCAGAGTCCTGTAGTTCCGCAGAATGGAAGCGCAGGCCCGATCCCACCGCAAGCCCCGACACCCGTCACGTATCCTTGGGCTACGGACACAGTCAAAGCGATTCTGGGGCCCGAGATTCACGCGCCCGCTGTGGTGCAGCTCTTCACGGCGGTTCCGGAGATGAGCGAGATTCAGGTGAGGAATCTGAGGGAGGCGTTAGAGCGCGAACCGAGTGCAAGAGAAGACCTGGGCAGGTTAGGCGAGGTGCTCAGAGCAGGCGTCCAGTGAGCTCAGAGTGTTTGACAACTCTCTGCTGGCCAAGACCATGGGCGGCGGAAAAACCAAGTGAGAAGATTGGCGCTTCATGCTTTACGAGTTGCTTTTGGGAGGGTCCATGATCAAGCGTTTGTTCTTTGAGCGTCGGTCACGTCGACTTACCACGTCTCGCTTTCTAAATGCCTGTGTCGTGGGCAGGATCAAAATCACGTTTAGCGAAAGGTACCTTCACATACCCTTCACATACGGACGGGAGTGTAGGGTCTTCCTTTTTTTTTGAACATATGTTCTTTTCTTATATCTTCCAAATCTCGATTGACATCGAGATTCTTGTATAAGTAGCCGCCTTGCTGCCATTCCGGAATAGGATACGCGTCGATCGTCTTTACGGGAGTAAGGTTTTTACAGAAAGAAACAAACTAAGCACCTTTTTTACGTAAAGTGGTCGCCTTGCTGTGAACTTTCTTCTTTTCCATCTCCCAACTGGACGAGTGGAGACTCGCCACCAACGGGCTAAGTCACCTTCTCGCGACTCTGCGTGCCTTGAGTAATGTGGATGCGGGCCGTCCCTGTGCCTGACCTGCGGTCCTCCTTGCATGCGCAGCAAACCAGCGACGTAGAGTCCAGACTTCCGACTCAACACGCCACATGCAAAAGACGCAGGCCATCTTTCGTTTCTCTCATAGACTAACCGCTTACTACACCTCCTGCGGGCGACTCTCCACGGCTTTAACGAACCTCTGAGCAACACGAACTTAACAAGATCGTACACGAGTCAGGAGCTTCGTTTGTCCCTTTTTTTTTCCTTTGTGAAAAGCAAAGCGAACGTGCAGGGAAACGAGCCGCGGTCTGCATTTGTCGATAGAAAGGCCCGAACGGGGCAGCGTAGTGCACGCTGGAAGGGGAAGAACTGTGTGCGTTTGCAGATGGAAGTATGTTGAGGCGTCGTTTGAACGCCGCGGACCAAGGACGCGGGGGGACAGCTCCTCAGATCCGAGCGATGGTTGCCCGGTCCGTCAGTCCAACCGGATCCGCTGTTGAGGCGAGATTCATGCCGGGATCGAGAGTGCTGTGGTGTGGTGTGCTTTGCCGTCACAAGCTGCGATCTTTTCGCTGAGGTCGGGCTGCTACTACACTTCGATTTCAGCACACGTCGGAGAATGGATGCGGGTGCCTTCAGGGGGAGCCGTCCGTATCCTGTTCTTCACAGAGGTTTGGGAAAAAAAAATATAATAGTCTATGAAAAAAGGGACCATGGGCTCGGCAAAGTCGGCCTCGGCCACATCCTGGCCCTGAAAGCCAACAGATAGAGTAGCAGAGAGTATGGTGGAGTATTACCACCAAGTACCGAGAAGACTCTCTTGATGGAATTGTGCTGAACGCCCGGTCCATAGCATTTCTCGATCGTAGACCACACCGCTTCTAGCACGGCGTCATATGCATGGAGACGAGTCATGTTGTGGCATCGTGGTTTAAACTAGTCAGACAGAGGGGGAGGTGACTTCGTGCAGCGCAGATTCACGACGGTGAAAAGAATGGCCGTGGTAGTCCCCGGTGTTCCGTGCTTGAGTCGACATGTCTTGAACGATGATCCACGCTAGACCCTCGAGTGTGCGCTCCTATTCATAGATGTCATATACGTCGAGCACGGAGTGATTCTGCCGCACATCAAAGGTGTGTCTTAACAGCATTTTGTGCAAGAGTCACCCCCCCCCCCCCCCCATTGCATCCCTACGCGTTCATTCTGGTCCCTTTTCACAAAAGTTCCTGCTTGCTACTTTACAGCAAGAGTTCAGAGTTACTGGTAGTGTTCATGGTGTTGATCCCCAATCCAGCCCGCTCAAAATGCACGCAGTGGTACTGCCCGAGAATAAAGTCCGAGGAGAGTACCAATATAGGTGCGAATCCTTGGACGTGTGCCGTTCATGTAGCACTGTCCTTTTCGTTATCTGCTTTTTTGAGACTGCGGGATGTCCTTGACTTCCAAACCTGCCTGCGTGATGTTGATAATACAGCTAGCAATGAGCTAACCCTAACCCTAGCTCATAGAAATAGGTGTCGCGATTCAAGATTGCTTAACGTTTGTGATGATCGCATGACTGGCTTACCTTTGACTGCAAGCAGAACATGATGAGTCACGGCTGATTCTCTTATCCGTCAATATCCATTTCACTGTATTCTGTCTCGCGATTGAACAACTGTTATTGTGACTAGGCTTCAATGAGGAAACACTTTTCATTTAAGGTACATGTTCTCCTGATCACTCTTAAGGTTAGCACAGCTTAAATCCAAAGTATTATTCAATCAGAACAGATAGTTGTACAAAATCCTATTAATCAAGCTTTGGGTTAACTCAGATCCACAATTTTGATTAAAGCAAGGTATTTATTCCAGCTTGAATTTAGCGTCGATTTCTTTATTTTCACCTGCTTAATTTGCTCGTTTGAACAGCCAGCGCATTATAGCTCGGGGGCCGATTTGACGGGAGATCTACTGAGCAGATTCTAAAGTTGTGGAGATCGAATAGAGGTTGGAATACTCAAGTTGTACTGTCTGTTCGCGAAGACCGATTGCAGCTACGAGAAACACAGTATTATACAAGTTGGAAGATCAAGATGTCGAGATACCGAGCCCTTCCTGCATCAACAACAGGACTACCGTGGCACACAGGCATAGTCCATACAGCCAAGTGCTCCGTGGGTGGTGAGGTGAACAAAGACATGTTTCGTCGATGCACAACGTGCGCGCATCTTGTTTGCTCGAAGTGCTTCAACAGAGCCGGGTTCAAGCACAAATGCACCGAAGGACAAGCATTAGGTCCTTTTCCGACATATAATCAAGAATCAAAGATTATGCAGCTACTCGACGCCAAGATCCCACCACGCGATGCTTCAAAGCCAGAGAAGCCCTACCACAACGAATCCTGGCAGTGGACGCCACCACCTGCAATTTTGAGCCAGTATCCTGGCGTCCATATGGTTGGAGAGAACTTAATTGGCGTTGTGCCAGGTAAAAACACGGCTCTTGGTATTTCTATCCCTATCATCAACGACTCGGCTATTGGCCATTCCGAGTCAAAGAAGCCCACACCGCCTATACGCGAACACTCGCTGACAAGAGTACCAAACGAACAAATAACTGGGGGAGCGGATACTGAGACTGAAAAGTCTCTCCTATACCAGATTGATACACCCGAGTCACCGGCGGTCGCCGCAGATGGTGGACAGACGCAAACTACGATTTTCAGCAGTCACGAAATCACCGACGCCGAGGCTGAGGACGAGGACGAGGAAGAGAGTAACTTTGACAGCCAAGAATATCAGCCAAGCTCGCCAATCCAGAATGAAATCGAAGAGGAAGCGTACACACCATTGAGAAGCAAGTCTTTACATTCAAGACGTGGGTCTGTTTCTCCTTGCCTTGAAATAGACGAGGACAGCGATGTAGAAATCGCCACGCGATCGGATCCTCCACTTTTTTCTAGCTATTCTCGTCTTACGGCCCCTAGCGAGAGAGAAGTGAACGAGTTCAAAGAAGTCATCAAGACCGTGAGTCGTCCTGCAAACCGCATGTGATGATTATGCCCATTCTTGCTGTCGATAGTGGCATAATCAAACATTCATTCGCTAACACGGGAGCAGAAACGAACATTCGATATAGATATGGGGCCTTTAATTCGCATAACCATGTTTCCGGGCTTCTTTCTGAGCGATCCCAACGGTGAGCCTGGCAACATTTTGGACAACAAAGGACCTATTAAACTCCCACTTGCGCTTGGTTATCAGTTTCGAAATTCGGCAACCGACACTCTGGAGCGCCGAACGATTGCAGTTCTCCAAGGCAGAGGAGACAGCGTAGATGCTCCTGCCATTAGCATGGTCGCGTCCAGCCACGACGTAGGTCAACAAGGCATCTCAAGGGAATTGCAAACACTGTTCGAAAGGGCGATCATGGGTGGCAGCTCATTCGGGGATGGCTCTGACATCAATTTCCCCTCTATGGAGCATTAATTACAAACCACAGTCGAAGACGATCGTGAGGAATTGTTGGACTCTCCGTCATGCTTGAAATGGAGACATCCAGAGCGTATGACACAATTTCAATGCCTCATTGAAGCACTTGATGTGGCCTATATCATATTCAGGTTAATGTAGATTTTATGATTATTTTGCATGTACGCATGTGTAGGATATGTCGAGAGCAGACAGGCTCTGGCTGCAACGGTTGTCCCAACACGGCCTAATGGAGATGTGCAACAAATCAAACTATAAATTTTTGACACTGATAAGTTTGCATTTTGGTGGTAATATATTGGAAAGAAACTCTAAATTTGTAGAGTCTCTCCCGTTACTTGCACTTTGGAGGTCCTGATGAAGGTGAACGAAACAACGCTTTACCCAATTAGGGTTTCACGACATTGATTGGAGTAACTTATCCAGCAATTGGCCGTCTTGTGAATAGCGCATCAACGTCTCGCCTTTCGTCCATCACATCGGTGTGGTAAACAATAAATCCATATGCGCAGAGGTACACGAAAGGCCGTGATCAATCTTGGCTTATTTGTTTCCGCCATTATTGTTCTTCTGTACTTGAACAGTGCCCCTCCGAACGGTGGAAACCATTCCCTTGCCTGGACAACGGTCCGCTATCAATCATCAAATGATGTAAAAATCAAACCTCGAGGCAGCTGTCCTGGTCTATCTGAGACAAAGAAACCAGCCCTTGTTGTTGCCAGAACCAGCGATGAAGATACAAACTGGCTTGACGGATTGAAAACAAAGTATCATCTCTGTGTATACACAGTGGATGTTGAAGACACGACGTCCAGCTATCTACAAGTTCCAGCCAACCGAGGTCACGAGTCTATGCCGTATCTTACATTTATCATTGACAACTACGACGATATTCCTGCTGCGGGTGCAGTTTTCGTCCACGGCTCACGCATCGCATGGCACAATGATCATCCTCAGTATGATAACGCGAAGCTGCTCGCCACGCTCAACATTCAGACCGCGCTTGAGACAAATGGCTATCACAACCTGAGGTGCGACTGGTCAGCAAGTACATGTTCACCCAAGGAGGCCCTACCTCAAGGCAGCTACGAGACGCGATCGAGAGCGATGCTGGAGCCCTGGAACGAGCGGGTTGTGTCAGACGCTGCTTTACCTGGAGCTTTTGCCGCGATTTTTGGCGGCCTTGCTCATAGCAACAAGGACCCAAAGGTTCATCTCGGTCGAAACGATCCACTCAGGGCCCAATGCTGTGCGCAGTTCGTGGTGTCGCGCGATTCGATATTGCAGCACTCTCGCGACGAGTACGCAGCAATCCGTCAGTGGCTTTTGGATGGATCTGATGGGACACATAAGTCTGTTCCCGGTGCCTCCTCCCCCGATGATCGAATTGCAGGAAGAGTTTTGTCATATCTTTGGCATGTTCTGTTCATCAAACACGACCCGTCTCAAGAGACATTGGACCTGGAGAAGCTTAATGAGGCCGGATGTCCGACTGCTGCTGAATGCTACTGTAAGCTCTACGGACGATGTGATTTGATATGCAACAAGCCTGGAAATTGTCAAGGACAATACCGGCTTCCCCCAGACTTCAAAGTACCTAAAGATATAGTGGATGCGTCATGATCCCCCAGGATCGCACAGATTTTGTTCTCTAAAATGTGCGCTGGTACAAAATGAACGGCATTTCCTGAATGAAAATTGCTGATCGACTGTGAATGATTCATTCAAATTGGGTCTCAGGTTGAACGATGGCGTAACTAAGATGCAAAAAAGCCGACGGAGTCGCTGTTAGTCTCGACATATGGCCCAAGTTCTGCTGCGATCGACGTGTTTAAGTAGTTAGGACTGAGGCGGATGTTCTTCGATTGGTATCCAATGCATGTACAGCTTCTTGGGCTCGGCATTTGCCATTTGTAAGATTGGAAGGCGACACATCTTGTACGACTTACTGCTAAGGGAACTGGGGAAATTAAATCAAGCGCGCCAACAGTTTTGCGGAAGGCCACGACGTGGTTTGCATGAAAACTATCCAACTTCTCCTCGCAATAGAAATGGACATTATATCTATTCATATTCTCGTCTGGAAGAATACTTTTCTTTTCATTACTTTACATTATTCCATCAGCGTCTAAAATCCGCGATACTTGACAACGATCGTTCTCGTTTTTTATAGACGCAGATTCAGTAGACTGTATCCAAATTTGTATTGTTATTCTGACAGATTTTGAATTTTCCTACCGTGAAGACTTGAAAATCTCAAAACTTTTCTGAAGTCTCAGTAACAAGGACAACCACCCTCACTACCTAGGTAGGTTCGTATTGCAGCATGTCTTTCCCGAAGCGGCAATGCTTCTCTTGACCATAGGCTGACGCAGAAACATCTTTTTGAGATGCCTCAGCACCATTAGGATCATCACTGCATCCTGCCTTATCGAAGATTTGGTTCTGTCTCGTGTAGTAACGCCCCTGTAGTGACTTGTATTGCTGCTTTCGGCATCGCGGCATTCGCGACGAATATGGCGTCTTATGCGAGATTGTATGAAGAATATCAGCCTTCTTTTGTCCTTTTTATTTTATTTCATTTTTGACGGTATTCGTGTTGTTATGCGGACGAGACTAGAAACGAATCGAGCCTGTCGAACCCGTCTGCCTGAAGGCGCCTCTAGACGATTCTCTGGATAATTTGAGAGTGCTGTTTGGAATGCGAAGGGTGTCTGAACGCTTTTTCGAGGAAGCCACTGTCGACGTCGGTGACAGGGGAAAGGAGGGTAAACCCCCAACGATGCTTTCTGTGGCAGACATCGGCGTACTTACACTTCCCGTGGCGTCATCGAGGTCGATAACAGACCCGTCCAGTAAATCTTCTTCTCCATCACGTTCACGCCGATGAGATCGAGTTTCAAGAGGGCTTCGAGCAATCTTCGGGGTCAGGTTTTTTCGTACGGTCATTTCTGTCGTGTCAAGGTCGATGAACGGTCGTTCGAGTGATGCGGCAGATTTTCGTACTTGAGAGAAGGAATGGCGTGGGAAAATGAGTAAATCTGCTCTTCTAAAGTTCGCACGCAGAACTTGGGCATCTGATGGAGGCGGATGCAATGGTCTCGTCGCGTTGAAATGGCGTACTCGCAATGGATCGTCTTTCTCAGCCTGTATATGGTTTATTCTCGGCAGATGCGAAGCATATTCAGCCCCCATTTCTGAACCTTCATTTTGTCTCGGTGCTTGAGACTCAACCGCAGGCTGTTTGTGCATCTGAATGTCTTTTGATGCTCTATGCGACAATATCGAGACAATAGTTGCGATTCGGGGAAGAAAGACTTTCATGACAAAGGCTCGAACAGCGGGTGCACAAGCGCATATCTGAACTCTGCGGATTAGCCATTTCGCCTTCGAGTAATGTTTCGCATGCTACTGACCACTCCAAGATCCAGTTCTATTGTTGCAGCAATATATATGCCGAAGCCATTCCAAGTATCATCGTAAGTTGCTATCAGCGCATACCAACTGTAGTAAGCTCGTACCGCGCCGGCAACGCATACAACCAACCCAAGACTAACCAAAACAATGGCGCCTACGCGTTGACGTGGAGTAAGCTCTAATCCAAGAATCAAGGGGATAGGTAATATAATAACCATTAAATCGACAACAGTATTTGTGATGCCGCCTCCGAGAGTTAATTTTCCGTCATCGAGGCATTTTTGGTTTTCCAATGGAGGGAAGGTCCAGAAGGCGCGAATTGGTCTGCATTGGAATATTGTCAATGACACAAGAGTGACTCCGCAGAGGATTGAAATGACAGTAGATGCGTAGATGCATAGTCTGAAGCCATTTTTCGTACTCTCTTGTGTGACTCGGTAATAAAAGCAAAGAAGCGACAAGCGAGTGAAGCATGCAGCCGTCGAATAAACGATCTTCGTCCACCAGGCGAGGTAGAGGGCTTTGCTGAACTTATCGAAAGGGGTGTCCCATATGTGACGATCCCAACCGTAGTGTTTATAAGCAACCACGGTGCACGTAGTCATGCCGCAGACAGAGATCTTGAAATGGTCAGTCCATACCTCCATTTTTGAAGCTGTTGATCACTCACAAATGCCAGGACGATAAATACATCATCCCATGAGACCCATCGGAGGATAAACATATGAACATACAGCCTCAACAACACAAGAATGGCAACAACGGCAATAAGAGATGCTGCGAGGGTTACTAATCCCGGCCCCCTCCTCAACGGATCATCGAAGTTCGCAGGCGGCCAAGATGCGATGACCGTCATAGGGATCGCTCGAACCATATCGAGATCGAATCAGAGGACTATCTGATCTCTGAAAGGCTTTGAAGGGAGGAAAAGAGCAGGACGAGAAAAGAATGTCACAATTCGTGTGACAACAGCAAAGGTTTGTAACTCATGTGCCATCTAAGGACACTCGGCAAAAGGAAGAAAAGAAAGCAACGCTACAAGGTAGTTACCCAGGAAAGCGGTTCGTCAAATCATAGTGTACACAACAGAGACGTGATCACCAGAAGAAGAGGAGTTGCGCTCATGGATACAAAACTCCACAGAAGAGCGTGTCCACACAACGGCGGGTCGAGCATGAATATGCTGCGCTTAGACGCCTTCACGAAGGTTCTCGTAGAGGTGGCGAAACACCGTGCATTAAACCATCTTCTCAATGCCATAGCCATCACTGCCTGATTCACCTCTACTAGAGGGAACTTTAGTCGAGGCTCGGGCCTAGGGATAAAGTTCTGGAGCAAATACCGTGTGGAAGTCAGACATGTCAGCACGCAACAGTGCGGCGGCGCGACCGCCCGTAGCACCGTCGCCACAGTGTATAGCAATGCGCTATCCGTAGTTCAAACTGCACCCTGTCGAAATGCCGGGCGCGGGTTGGGCGGAAATGGAAAAAAGCTGATCCGCTCACGGAAGCCGTGATTTTGAGTTTTCTCAGCCTTGCTTTTGCAACCAATTGGAAAAGATCGATCTTGTGCCAAGTGTGAGAAAGTCGTTCGATTCTGTAGACGGTGCTTTTCTTTTGCATCTAACCGCCGGGATGCCGTGTGCAGGGCGACGTTCTGTTTCCTTCCAAAACAGCAGCTTTTGTTTGCGCTGATATCGGGCGCTTGGTCGACCGCCTGAACCGAACGCTACGACACCACGAGCGGGCTACGTCAAGAATCAATGCAGCAAAAAGTCCGGTGAATATCGGAGCCTCGATCGATTCTGCAGCAGCCCATGAGCTGTTTGAGCGGGGTTGATCTATGGAGAAAAGGGTTTTCCTCTGTGGCACAGTCCCCCGTAAGCTTCGTGACGCCAGCGTCTCAAAGATAAACCACGGGCGCCATGTTTCACACGCTATCGTCCGCAGCCGGGGGACCGCACCTCTCGCACGCCTTGTTTTCAACTTAGACGAGTCTTCCCATCACAGGGAAAAGTACATCTAGGTTGTGTTCTAGCCTTGCGAAATCACCTTACCCCGGACAAGGCTCATTCACACTTTGGATCTTTGCGGTTCCGTATTGAGCAGCATGAACCGGCAGGAAATTATCGAGACTTGTCTCACGAATTTGATTGGCGAAAAAGAACGGACAACGCTTGGAGAACGTCTTTAGTGAACGGTAGTTCTTGACGAAGATTTAGAAAACCTTTCGGAAAGGTGTGCAATATCCGGCGATTGATAATCGTCCCTCCGAACCTACTAATCTGGGTCCTGGTCATTACCACAACTCGCAAACGGGCTCTTTTTTACACCCAAATGCGTTCAAGAACTCTCTCGAGTTGGCCATCGTCCCCAGAATTCTTGCCCACTTGGGTGCATGAGGATCCGTATAGATCCGTTGTCTCGCAAATTCATCTCTACTCTTTCCGCACCACCAGTTCGCATAGCTTACGAAAAACAACTGATCTTTGGTGAACTTTCCCTGCAGACCGGGCAACATCTGATTAAGTCGTGGGTTCTGCTTTTCCCTGATCTTCCAGGCCTTGAACGCCGCACTTACGCCTCCTGCATCGGCAATGTTCTCGCCGAGGGTGAGCTTGCCGTTCACGTGGAGCGGTCTATCGTCGGGTCCAGGGATAGTAAAGTTCGAATATTGATTTATGAAGCAATCAGCTCGTTTCGTAAACTCCTGGACGGTGGCATCGGTCCACCAGTCAGTGTAGTTGCCGTTTTGGTCATAGTGTCTGCCCGTCGAGTCAAATGCGTGGCTCAGTTCGTGACCGGCAACGCTAGCGAATGCCCCATAGCTCAAATACTGAGGCACGTTGACGTCAAACACAGGAAACTGCATTATTCCAGCTGGGAAAACAATCTAGTTCCGAAAAGTTAGCACCCTTTTATTCGATTCCCATTCCCATGCTTGCGATATACCTCGTTTCCTGGTGGATTATAGTCTACAAACTTTGGTTAGTGTGATTGAACAGACCGGGGTGCTAGCGTGTGATGTGTGAACGCTTGGGCACGAGCTTACAAGCATTGACGGTGGGCACAGACATATCCCACTTCTCCCTGTCGACCGGTTTACCAAGCGCCGACCACATGTTGTTGATCTCCAGTCTACTCATGGCCAACGCGTTTGCGAAATAGGTTGACGGATTTATAGTGACCGTGTGATAGTAGTTTTCCAGCGCTTCCGGGTCCATAATATCTGGACTCTATTTCACCCTCATCAGCCTTCATCATCGACACGACAGCAGCTATTGCAGACAAACCTTTGTCGGATAACCAATCTTCTGGATAATGTTGTGAACCTTATCAATTGCCAGGTTTTGGACTTTCTTTTCCATCCATTTTGTTGCCCGAAGTTTCTTGATGAATTCGTTTTTGATGTCTGTGACAATCTGATCGCCAAATTCTTTAGCCTTGGCTGAGAAGGCCTTCTCGACAAAAAACCGGCTGAGAATCCAACCAAGGCCATCGTCAACGTGCCTGACGCACGTCCGCCATCTTTCAGGAGCAGAATCAGGATCCCTGCCTTGAAGCTCATTAACAAAACGTTTGTATGGAGTCACAGCATCCGAGTCAACATATGGGTACAGAGCTTGGACGGCCTTCCAGACCAGATAATTTTGCAAGACTCTGGAATCGGTATTATCCAGTGTAGCCGCTGTCTTGTTCATGTATGAAGGTGACATATTGATCACACGATCAACCTTGACATCCTTGGGAGCAAGCTTTTCCACGATTGTCGCAAGCCCTACTTGCGGCAGTAGGTCACTGGCCTCCATAAGAGACATTGGGTTGTAGTACTTGGTGACATCATTAGCATCCTCCTCTTTCGGTGCAGCAGCAGCTAGCTTTTTTTCAAACTCAGCAACATCGTCGCCCACAGACTCGATATCGAGCCCTGAGAATAGACCGCTAAAAACATCTGATATGACAGCTTTGTACTTTTCAACAATCTTTTCGTCCTCGTACAGCTCTTTTGCTGGCAGGCCAATTCTACCTGGCGGTGTAATAGCTACAACGACCGTGTCTGGGTCTTTATCATCTGCTCCAGTGTATGGTGCAATGATAGCAGTGATTCCAAGCTCATACAAGTAAGAAATGGCTGTCTGCAGACGCTCGTCCTTCATATTGACATCTGAAATCGACACGGGATAAAGCTCCTTGACATGGTTGATGATCTCAATCAGCGGCTTTGCTCCATCCTTTTGTATTGTTGTTTCGTCCATGCAAGCATCGTAAGCTGCTTTCATCTTGTTGAAGTTGGATTCATCCGGTCCTCTTGCGGTACCCGCCAGCTGCATGGGCGAGAAGTATGAATGCGCTGAGTCCTTTGGATATGGCGCTTCCAAGATATGGCGAAGCAGCATTTGAGAGTTCTCAGCCATGATAGTACCAGTGAATGCATCACCTTGATCGGGACGAAGATCATGACGTTCTTTCCATCCGCCACAGACAAGCTCCTCAAAATCGGTGCATGCGTCAATAGACTCATAGTCTGGTGAAAGATTGTACAGAATCTCGCTGCTGGCGTGGACGCATTCTGGGGTGAGACAGATGTCATGCGAGTGCGGCTGATGTTTCTTTCCCTTTCCTAGCCTTAGAGCGGCAAGGACATCATTGTCTCCAGTAACGAAAGTGTTAAAGACGAGGTAAGCGCATGATAGTGCGGCTACAGCTGTCCAGAGCGACACGACCGTTCGCCTTCTGGACGAGTGAGCCGTAAGGTGCCAGCTGGCTTCGGCTGAATTGACATTCAGCAGCTTGGACTTCTCTGCCATAGATGGCATAAAAGATAAGAAAGAAAACGAAAGGAACAGCGATGGGGTTGCTTGTTGAGCTGGATGCCAGAGAAGTCTGGATGGTGAAACTTTTGCTGCAAAAGTTGGGATGTGAGCGCAGTGGTGTTTGTTATGAGGTGAATGCTATGATGTATTCCAGCTCCGCACTCCGATCGAGGCTAGCCCCAGTCTAGCGCTGCAAGGGACCGGCTGAGCGCGAGGCTGAGAGCTCAGATGATTACGTCAAATGAACAACAAATCTGGTGCCCGAAACGCAAAATAACGCTAAATTTTATGGTTCGTACTGATTTTAGACTCTTTGACTCTTGGTATCGTGTTGCATGTCCGATAAAGAGGTGAATGGAGCTTGTGAGCCGTCTGTTTCGTAAGACTCGTGATTTTCACCCAAAATCGAGGGTGAGTTTATAGATACCATCGAACAGGTAGGAAGGACGATGGCAGAGAAGTTTAAGTGCGACGCGGTTCACAGTGTTTCGAATTTGTCTAACGTCTATGGTTGTGAACGGAAATGTGAGCCTTTGTGATGGCTTGGCACGTGCGCAATTTAGCTGGGCCTTTCGCAATCTGCAGCTGGCGATCAAACGCCAACCCCAAGCGGTCCAAACAACAGTAAACACAGCGCTTATATCGCCAGTTCCCGCCAAAAAAAATCATGACCGACTCATCATTTGGGTTGTACTCCTCCAAGCGCAAATTCTACAGGCTGTTGGATAACCTATCCACCTCAAAAGTCCAGCTCTCTAGCGACAAAAGTGCTTATGCAACAACGGTAGAGCCACCTACCAAGCGTTTCAGACGCTTGACCAAGGACAGCAGACCTACCACTGCCCCCTCGACGCCAGAGCGCCCAAGAACTGCTGGAGCAAGAGACAGGCCAAAGTCTGGCCTGTTCTCTGGGGCAAATTCCAGACCGAAGAGTGTGATTTCTGAAATTGACGTCACCACGGATACACAAAAGAAGACTCCAAATTACGCGCCGTGGAGCCACGATCAGTTTCTTGAACGACTGAAGACTTTCTCCGACGTTAGAAATTGGACACCAAAGCCGGTCGACATCAGTGAGGTCGAGTGGGCGAAGAGAGGGTGGACTCTGGTTGCCAAGGACACGGTGGGATGCAAGGGAGGGTGTGAGAAGAGGCTTGTTGTTAAAATTGCAGAAGATGAGAATAGGCAACCAAGGAACAGCGACAACGATGCTGACAAAGAAGATGACTGGTGGATGGGTGATTTAGAGAAGGAAATGGTGAACAAATATCATGTCTTGATTGTGGACGGGCATGCGGAGGACTGCCTCTGGAGACGTGCTGGCTGCAAAGATGATATATACCGCATAAAGATGGCAGATCCGGCAACATGGCAGACAGAGCTAAGGGAGCGGTATCTGTCACTTCTGGACATTGAGGACTCGCTTCCAATGAGGCTGGACCTCAAGCCGCAAGATGCCAAAGAGGACCAGAACATGTTCGACGTAGTCGAGATAGCGCGTTTGGTACCCCAGGATGTCTTACGGCGACGACGCTCTTCAGCCAACGACGAAAGCTTGTCAGAAATGAACAATGGCACAACCAGGGAATCGTCCGTGACTAATACAAACACGACCGCTTTGGCCATGGCTCTTGTAGGATGGAGTGGGCAATCACAAAACAATGTCAAACTTGCCTATTGTAAGAAATGCTTCCAACGCGCCGGACTTTGGCTCTACACACCGAAACCGCCTGCAAACAGCTCATCAACATCTTTTGTTGACTCGGAGGACCTGGTCTTCAATCCAATTGAGCAGCACCGAGAGCACTGCCCCTGGAAGAACCCAGCCACCCAGTATTCACTTGGCAGACTCGAAGGTCTATCAGGCTGGCAGGTGCTTGTGACCTTGATCAAGGGATACAAAAGGCATGACCGATCACCATCCAAGGCAGCTAGTAGTCGACCTGTAAGCTCATATACAGAAGATGGTGCCGAAGAAGAGGCGAAGTCCAAAGAGGAACAGGAGAAAGAAGACAGAGAGAGGAGGAGTAGGTTGCAGAGGCTTAAACGAGCATTTACGGTAAAAAAGGGGAATACATTGAGCAAATAATGATGAAATAGATGACTTGGAAGCATGCGCATTTAATCGTATCAATTTTTGTGGAGTACGTTCACATCGTAGGATATCAAGCTTGGAGACAGAGCAGAGACAGCACACAAATTCCCAAGACTTTCTTGGATCTTGCGGCATTATTTCGAAACAAATGAGTCAAATTTACTCTCGGATAGTACTCGAATAGTTCGACTAGTGGACATGGTTTTCGTCGTGCTTGCAAAAATTCGTCGTTGGGCTAACCATGCAGAAGGTTCCCGGATCCTGAGATTCAGCTGTCGCCATAACACGGGAGGGATCATGTCTGACTTTCCAATTATATTGGACTACCAAGCTAGTACTGTCATGAGCCAGTTGTGGCTATTTCATCTAGAGCGAAGTCCGAATCCAACGAGTGCGTGGAGAGAGCGAATAATGTAATTTTTCGCCTCTGGACATCGGACCGGGACCGGAAACCATGACGCCAACTCTGCCCTCCGCCACAGACTATCCGCACCTTTTTGTACCGAAGCGCGCTTCACACAGATCATGACTGGCCAGAAACTGCGGCTCGTTCTGCAAGCGGCGGGCAGCCTGCAGCTGCTTTTCATCTTGTCGATAGAGACCAATATTCCTGTGCTCTTAACCATTCGGCGCGCCTGAAGCTAATCCGCGTTGTAAATCCCAATCTGGAATACACATAGGGCGCTCATGATACGCCAAATCCTTTCTGTCGCAGGTTCGCCAAATTTTTACCGAGTCCAATATCAGCTATAGATGCACGGGCAAAATGCTCACCCGGAGGCGGCCTCGCACAAAAGCGCAGACTCAGTTGGCAGTTTGATATCAACTACCTCAACGCTGCGGGATGATGGCGAGTCACCTCGCTGGACGGAGTCGTCTAAGGAGACTTCGTTAGATCAAATTAATGAACAAGACCCTCTTTTAATGCAAGACTCTTCAACCGTTCTACCTCCTGCTCCAGTCAACGAGGAAGAGCAGAGGCCGACCCAAGACAAGCATGTCAAGCCTAAAACAGCGAAATGGAAGGATTTACCGAAGAAAGACCAACTTGCTCTGCTCACCATAGCGAGACTGGCAGAACCTCTGACCCAGACCAGTCTGCAATCCTACATGTTCTACCAGTTGAAATCTTTCGATCCTTCACAACCAGATGACATGATATCGACTCAGGCAGGCATTCTCGGTGCAGCATTCACCGCTGCCCAGTTCATAACTGCTATCCCTTGGGGGCGAGCGTCGGACTCTGACATGTTCGGGCGAAAGGTAGTGATCATTATCGGTCTTCTAGGCACCATGGTATCTGCATTAGGGTTTGGTTTCTCGCGAAGCTTTGCCTCCGCGGTTCTGTTTCGGGTCATCGGTGGCGCATTGAACGGCAACGTGGGAGTCATGAGGACGGCATGTTCCAGTCGCTCACTATCGACACTCTGATGCTAACTACTACTAGATGATATCTGAAATTATCAAGGAGAAGAAGTATCAATCTCGAGCCTTCATGCTCTTGCCGATGACATTCAATATTGGTGTCATCATTGGCCCAATACTAGGTGGTATATTATCAGACCCTGTAACGCAGTATCCTAAACTTTTCGGCAAAGACTCTATCTTTGGTGGGAAGAGTGGCGTCTGGTGGATGGAGAAATGGCCGTATGCACTCCCAAACCTCGTCAGTGCACTTTTTTTGTTCAGTTCAGCCCTCATGTTGTGGCTAGGGCTGGATGAAACCCACGAGGTGGTCCGACATAGACTTGACCGCGGTCGACAGCTTGGTCGCTTTCTTGCAAGATTGATTCTTCGACGAAGACACGACACGACAATGTATACTTCTGTTCCGTTAACAGATGGGACCGAGACTCCAGATGAAGACGTTGAGTTACAGTCGCATGTGGAAGTCGAGCAAGAACAACTTAAGAAACGCAGGATACTGCCCCTACGGAGAATCTGGACAAAGAATGTAATCGTGACGTTATGTGCTCACGGATCTCTCGCATTCCATGTTGGCACGTTCAACGCTTTGTGGTTTATCTTCCTCAGCACGCCGCGATACGACCCGAAGCACCCTCAGCCCCCAGCATTGAAGCATCAATCCTTTCCAATTCATTTCAACGGTGGGCTGGCCTTATCGCCAGCACATATCGGTCTTGCTCTTTCCATCCTAGGTTCCATTGGGATTTGTCTTCAGCTTTTCATTTATCCCTCATGGTCAGGTAGGTTAGGCGTTGTCAGAAGCTATAGGTATAGCTTATTGTTGTTTCCAATATGCTACACATTGGCTCCATACTTGGCATTGCTGCCCTCGACCTCTCAGCCACCCCACGAAGCGACGGGTATCGTGCTCTGGGTAGGCATAATTACAGTCCTTACCATCCAAGTCATGGCTCGGACATTCGCTCTGCCCGGCACCACTATTCTCGTTAACAATAGCTGTCCGCATCCAAGTGTTCTTAGCACCTACCACGGAATCGCCCAAAGTATAAGTAGCGCAGTCCGCACAGTCGGCCCAGCGTCAATGAGCTGGTTGTACGGACGCGGGCTAGTATGGGGAGTCGTGGGCACTGGTTTTTGGGGTTTGGCCTGTGCGGCTATCATCAACAATTGCGTTGGAGCTTTCGTACGTGACTCGGATGGGCATGAGAT
This sequence comes from Verruconis gallopava, assembly GCF_000836295.1. NCBI lineage: Eukaryota > Fungi > Ascomycota > Dothideomycetes > Venturiales > Sympoventuriaceae > Verruconis > Verruconis gallopava. The sequence continues at coordinate 166,456 of NW_015622149.1, forward strand.
CAAGCTTGAAGGAGAATGATAAAACGATACGATGCGATGAAATATATGAGGCACGTGGAAATAGAATGAAAAGTACGATTAACAATGCAAGGCCTTTTAACAAGTGAAAAGTCTAGATGAGAAAATAACTTGACTTTTCTTCGCAATGGGAAGCGAAGCAAACAAACAATGGAGCTAATACAGAAAAATCTTATTTGGCGAATGGGTAAAGCTTGATAAATTCAACGATTATCTTAGACAGCATAGCATAAGTTAGCATTCAACCGGGCGAAAAATCACGTGAAAAACCATTATGTAAGCATTTCGACATCGTGGAACATATTACACCCTCCCGATTCGGTATACGCTCACGACCCAGGTTTACAATTGTTTCGACGTTGCGACCCTACATACCGTGGCTCCAACACGCACAACCGTCGAGCTACTCTTCTGCTACGACCCAATTGAAACTCCAAGCCAAACGCTCGCTCTTCTACGCTCTGACGTAAAAGTAGATCTGATTGCCCTCTGACGTCGATACCTTACCAAGCTCAATACCTGAACGCCTGAACAGGCGACGTATTCAGCTACCGTGTTTGGTGCCTTAAATCCTTTCCTGCACCTTTGGTCACGTCGCATCCTCCGCTCCTTTCATACTCTCACACTGCAGCTCGGGTGGCAAAAAGGAACAGCATGTCGCGACGAGCGGTGCCAGAGAGCACGGCGGAGCGGAACCGGAATACGCTCAAACAACTGGTGAAGCTTGAAGCGAATAAGAGTTGCTGCGACTGCAAGAGGAACAAACGTACGGGTCACTTATGTTTCTCGCCTCGTAACTAGAGACTGACGCATGCTATAGACCCGAGGTGGGCTAGCTGGAATCTTGGTATATTTATTTGCATAAGGTGGGCAGCGGCATGGATTACCTGCTATCATCCATTCTGACGTGGTCTCTATCAGGTGCTCCGGTATACATCGTGGCATGGGAACACATATCAGCAGGGTTAAATCTGTGGATCTAGATTCATGGACCGACGAACAATTGCAGAGCATGCTTAAGTGGGGTAATGCAAGGGCAAACAAGTACGCAATCCCACGGCTGCGGAGACGACTTACTAACATGGATAGGTATTGGGAAGCAAAGCTCGCACCTGGTCACATACCTGCAGAAGCCAAAATCGAGAATTTCATCCGGACTAAGTACGAGTCTAAGCGCTGGGTAATGGACGGAGGAATGCCAGATCCATCAACACTAGATGTGGAGGGTGACGACGATGTTGTGAGTAGCAATAGACCGTACAGAAGCGCATAGCTGACGACACTAGCCTCTGAGCGTTGTACAGGAGAAAGCGAAAATTGAGCGATCTACATCACAAAGGGTCGCCTCTTCGAGTGGTAGTGCTGCTGCTATAACTGCCGCTCCACAGGCAGTGCGTCAAACACAGAATGTTGACTTGTTTGGCGACGAGCCTCCAGCGCGACCTAGCACCGGACCACCAGCAAGCGCCGCAGCTCCACCAAAAAGAACTCCGAAGCCAACACAGCCTGGTGACTCTCTACTTGGATTAGATTTTCTGTCGGGACCGACCGCCGCTCCCCCTGCAAGGCCGTCAAGTAACCCATCTCTGGCCGGTAATGCCACATCTAGGCCAGACCTTAAACAGTCAATCCTTTCCCTGTACGCTTCAAAACCTGCTGCGCCGCCTCAGCAACCTCAGCATGCTCCATCAAACTCTGGCTCTTTTGGTGCGCCATCCCCTCCTGGACAATCAGGTCTTGGTGGCATCAATGATGCATTCGCTAGTCTTAGTTTCTCTCAACCAACTCAACAATCGCAGAAGCCATCTCCTTTCGCAGGTCTTGATAGTGGTATGAAAAGTCCGCGATCTTCAGTTTCAAAGCCAGCAACTACCTCGTTTGGAGGTGGAGGCAGCTTTTTCGATACCCCTGCCTCGCCACCTCCACCACAAGCTAAGCCAGCGCATACAAACAAACAGCCTTCCTTTGGCGGGTTCGATGACTTCATATCATCACCAGCTCCGGCAAACAATGGGAATCCACCAGCCAAGAGCAATGACCTTTTCGATCTGATGAGTGGAGATTCAGGTTTCACGACATCCCAAGCTACCACATCCACATCACAGGCAACTGCAACAACACCATCTTATAACAACTCCGCATTCAATTTGTCAAGTCCAGCGCCTGCTGCACAGTCCACTCCGGTCCCAACTACCGCAAAGTCTCCGACCATTAATCTCGCATCCAATTTCGATGCTTGGGGCTCGTCCAATGCATGGAATGATGATAAGCCTACGACGTCCGTCACAACAACAAACGCCTCGGCTTCGGGCGACTTTGGTTGGGGCTCCTCCGCCTCCACCAGCTTCGGCCAAAGCAAAGCCACTCCTCAAGTCAGCGCTGATGAGGATTTTGGTGACTGGGGTCACGCATCGCCCGTAGCGACCACGACTACGAGTACGCAGTCCTTGTCAAAGCCATCTGGAGGCTTCAGTGCGAATACTGACGATCTGTTTTCGAACGTGTGGCAATAAGATGTCAATATGAATGTGCTGGAAGGTAGAGATTGTATGTAGCGTTCTCGCTTGCACAATATAGAAGAAAAATCGACGCTGTGCTTCTTTGTTCTCTAAGAATATCTCTGTAAACCTCGACTTGCATGGTCTAGCGGTTTCGCTTAGTATTCAGATTCGAAACTCAATACTCTCTTAACAACGAAGAGCAGTATAGCCAGTATCCGATATTCCCCCGCACGCATCGAGGAATGCACATCTCCCTGCCTTGATAGAGACACTGAACTCTACACTTGAGATTCATTCCGGGCTGATCGACCACATCGTGTTCAGACTAGTCGTCAAGCCCATCCTCTTCCTCGCCGATGCTCATTCGGCTTTCTGAGTCCCACTCTTCTGGTTCCCTTGCTCGATATCGAGGAAGAAAATGTACATTCTCAGTGGAAGTTGAGACGAGTATTCCTTCGGAATGTGGGTCGAATTGTTGAACGCTGTCGTCCGGCGATAGTAAGAAACTGCTTTGCTGTACACGCTTTGATGAGAAATCATGATGCCCGAAAACACCACTTGATGCAACTTCGACGCTCCGTCATGAACGGAGGCTCAAGGCCCAGGTGGGACGCTGTACTTGTACATAGTAACATGTGGCCGGCTAAAGACGACGTGCGAACCGGATTCCAGCTCTGCAATTCGCACGACGTCTACGACTTCCCGCCGCCAGAGAACAGCCAGCCGAGGACCCAGTACAGCACCAGGACGACGCCGACGATGATGGCGCTCAGTTTCAGAATGGCAACCTTGTTCCCGCTCTGGGCCATGCGAGTGAGCCTGCCGGCAGAGCCGCGCAGATTCTGGCCGAAGCTGGAGAAGGCATCGTTGTTTTGGTCGATGATGTCGTGATTGCGCGCCTGGTCGTAGATGTCGACCGTGACGCCGCGCAGAGCGGAGATTTTCTGGGAGAGGGAGGAGAGGGCGGCGTTGTTCTGGCTCTCGAGAGTGTACGGGTCGGACATGGCTATGGGTGTAGGACGTGGATGGTGGTGGATGGTGGTGATGGAGAAGAGCAGGCGGAGTCAGCCGGGCGGGTAGCGAAGACAGGCTAGGGACAGACGGACTCGCCCTAGGCGATCGAGGCGCAGGCCGAACTGGAGATGATAGAGCACTCAGCTGTCGGGTTGCCGATGGGATCGCCCGGCTTCACCGTTGCATGTGAGTTTGCCAAAGCGGACGCGCTAGTATGGTGCAGCCCGGAGGTTTTGCCAGCGCCCTTCTGGAAGGGCGGGAACACCGGGGAGAGGCTGACAAGAAGGTGTGGAGTGGCCGCGCCGTGTGAGCGATTGACGAACGCAAAACCTGGCGCTGCTTGCAAGTGTGTCGTGATTGTACAGAGGACGCGATGCTGGGCCGCGGCGACGAATGGCGGAGTCGGCCGTCTTCAGGCTCTGGGGAGACGTGAGAGGGTGGGCGACAACCAATCAGAGGGCGGCAAGACACCCAGCACGGCTCATTTGCAAGACGAGCAGAAATGACGTGCTCGAAGCTTTTCTTTCAACTTCATTTAATCGTTCAATATGCCTTCTACACTCTCAGAATGCTGGAGAATGTCGAATTTCGTTTCCTCCCGGTTTTTTTGCGACCCTTCTCGGTCGCTTATGGTGGAATCCTCAACGCCCGGCCACTGCAACCGCCCAGTGCTCGCTGAGCCCTTACCTGCTTTCGCTCTGGCCCCCCAGGATTGCTAAACACGCAAAGGCCTTGTGACAGGATGGACCAGAACCGCTCCCGTTTGACTATCATCATGGAATGCTATCGGAAGACGAGCGGAAGCATCTCCCTCCAGGACTTTACGGTCGGCCTAGTCGCAAAAGGGCAGGACTGAGGCGAGACGACGTCAAACGCGGACAGCGTCGGCTCCCTCACCGTCCGTTGTAGCACTACGCCGCAGAGTTGGCAGCCGTAGGCCCGTCCCGATAATGGAGAAAGCTTTGCGCAGCCGACGACGGACTCTCTTACGGAAGTGATAATCACGAGCATTCCTGCTTTGACACATGCATTCTTGCCATAGGTCACTCATGTGGATGGCGCTGGTTCGTTGGGAACCGTACAGCGGTGTGAGGAGTCATAAGGACAACAGACACATGGTCAGGCAGACCCACGACGAATGGTAAATCACCAAAGCCGCTGGCAACCGAATTATAGGCACTGCGCGGAGGAAGATCTTAGCTACAGCGCACACGCTAAATTGCGGAGCTTCGGTGTCACGCCAGGTCCGATTCAGCCCAACGACATCAACGGTCGCCAAGCAACTGTCCAAACCCAAACGCCTCTTCGCAACTATACATAGACCAAAAAAGACGTACAGAGAGGGTGATGCGAAGAGTTCCTCGTAGTGGATGAATCGTCTCAATACAGGTTAAACCCAGAGCGGGATTAGTCTCGGCTTGCGGCTGAACAACTGGGCTGCATCAAAGTCTCCATAGCCGAGAAAGTTAACTTGCCGCTACGAACGGCCCAATCACCGTACAGCTACGCATGCATGATTTGACGGCGCAGTGCATTATCGCTCTGCTTCCTCGCCCACACCGACGGCAATGCCCTTTGAAGTAGGCGCAAGTCTGGTTGAAGAGAGGAGCAGGTTCCGTGGCGCCATGCATTCGCTACACTCATAGCCAACGAGCTGGATCAGAACTTGGTCGTCCGTATCTCTACGCCGTTCGCCATATATATGCATCCCACCTGTGTGACGTGCCTGTTCCTGTTCATACTGTTGTGACACGCCGCAAACTCCTTACCTTTTCGACTCTTGTAAAGTTCACCTGACTACTGAACCATCTTCCAGTCTGATAAACAGACCAGATCGGCTTCACACTATCCTTTCTCCATTCTATACTCTCGCACTGTTTGCAATTCTGTTCTTGGATGTTCTGCACCGCTCTTTAGTCCCTAGATTATGGTTATGCTTGCGTCCACCTCTCCGCTCGTCCTCGAGCGACATCCTCATATTGCTGGACCAAAAGGTTCATCGACTCACTCCGTGAATACTCTGTACGATGAGAAGGCTCAATCAAACATCCATCTGAACTCTACAACTTCTAGCAGCACACTGTTCCAACCCGTTAAGATCCAAGCTGCAAAGCAAGAGGCTCCTCTTGCCAGAAGGGATGTTATTACACGTATCAAGAAGGCCCTTAAGGGCTCCAATGCCAAAGCCAAAGGATCACTCGATCCGGGTGTGCCCTACAAATTCTCGACTGCCTCCGCATCATCGTCCGTTATCTCCACAGATAATCTAAAGAACAAACTTGAAGGCTACAACATGAAAGTGGAAAAGCTCCGTTCCGTCGAATATCCAGACCTTAAGGGTAAGTAATCTTGCTGAATCCCCCTACAGAGGAAATATTAAGTCCATCATCGCAGGGCGTGCGTATCTAGATAATGCTGGTACTCAGCTCCCTGCCAAATCACTCGTTGATAAGTTCGCAAAAGATCTTGGGGCCCACATATATGGCAATCCACATACACACTCCCTGCCAGCACGCAACTCATCCTCCCGTGTCGCCACCGTTCGTAAACGGGCGCTCGAGTTCTTTCGTGCCAATGCAGATGACTACGACCTTGTCTTTGTAGCTAATGCCTCAGCAGCCATCAAACTTGTTGGCGAGTCCATCAAAGATTACGTTGACTCGATGAATGATGAGCGTAAAGGGATGAATGCATCGAAGTTCTGGTATGGCTATCACAAGGACGCACACAACAGTCTCATCGGCACAAGAGAATTAACGAAGGCAAATTCACACTGTTTCAAAGACGATGATGAGGTTGAGCAGTGGATTCAAGGCTTGTCACAGGAAGCAACTACCTCATCCGATGGTTCTGACTCTGCCATTGTCAGTCTCTTTGCGTACCCAGGGCAGTCGAATATGACAGGCCGTCGGCTACCGCTTCGCTGGCTGAAGGACATCAAGACAAGATCTTCGAACGTATTCACCCTTCTTGACGCCGCTGCACTGGCTACAACCAAGCAGATTAACGTCGACGAATGGCAACCAGATTTCATGGCAATTTCGTTCTACAAAATTTTTGGCTTTCCGGATCTTGGTGGCCTTCTCATCCGTAAATCGGCGGCGCATCTCTTTAGTAAGAAGAAGTATTTTGCTGGCGGTACTGTCGATGGCGTTACGGTTCTGGAGAAGCCGTTCATGGTTCGCAGGACGCCGCTCAATGAGCAACTAGAGGAGGGCACGCTACCCTTTCACAACATCATCGCGCTTGATCACGCGCTAGATGTGCATCGAAAGCTCTTTACGAATATGGACACAATCTCGTCACACGTGGCGGCATTGACAGGCTACTGTTACGCCCAGCTTCGCACACTCAAACACAAAACCGAACAACCGCTCTGCGAGATATACTCAACTTCGTCAATAGGAGATCCCAGCACCCACGGTGGTACTATCTCCTTCAACGTGTATCGAAGCGACGGGTCCAAAGTCGGCTACCGCTCTGTTGAACAAGCTGCTGATAAAGCTAACCTATACGTCCGCTCGGGCGCTATGTGCAACCCCGGCGGCATGGCCACTCATTTGGGATGGAGCCCCGAGGAACTTGAGAATGTCTTCAAAGCAGGTATGCGATGCAGCAAACCCATCGAGGTTTGGCAAGGGAAATGGACCGGTGTCGTGAGAGTCAGCTTCGGTGCCAACAGTACAAGGAGCGATGTGGATATGCTCATTGACTTCTTGAAGAGGGTGTATGTTAACGGAGCCGACGGACATCCTCCGGTTGCTGCCGCTTCGTAGTTGCTCGTCTATTCTGTTGGTAAGGATATGGAATATGGATGTCGCCCTTCCTTGGCTTTTACGGCGGTATTTTTTTTGGCTTTTCGTTTGTTTGCTGCTGGTTATTTCTTCTGTCTAATCAAGGTGCACGTCACCACAGCTGCTTCATCACCCCAACTGATTTTGTATCATTACGCACCCACGGCGCTCAGATTTTTTTTGTCCGTTTTGGGATCCGGATTAGATCCTGCTCATGACCATGTTTTGGAGGCGCCACAAAATGTCTACCTTGGTATCTGTCTTGCCTCTTTGATTGAAGGAGGAGCTGGATCACAAGATCCCAACTTAATTTATCTATAACGCGGGAGTCAAGGCTAAAATTGAGAAGTTATATTTCAAGGCTCCAGAACCTTCGAGTTTAATATCTTACGAAGCCAATTGTCCTGAAATACAAGTCTCCTGTATGCTGCGTTCTCTTTTCTTGGAAACTTCGTCTCTTGGGTACATGTTTACACGGAGTAGAGGAGATCTTTTGAGAGCACGACGTGACAACATGTGCAAGACACTAATAATAATGCCTCATCCTGTATCGTTTTGGGATTTGCGTGCCAAGAAGAATAAACCTTGCCGAGGTCAGAGGCTCGTATTATCGAGCCCGCTAGACTTTGGGGCTGAAGTACTAGAGGCTGCATATGTAGTACAAGTAGAGATTGCGGCAACGATGAGCCAATGGCCAGTGACCAAGCTTTTCATCCTGCAGGATAAGGGCAACACAAGGGAATCGCTTGCATGATCTGCTTCTCCTGGACTCGTAGAGAGATTTCTTTATTCTGGGAGTGGTGCGCAGAATATTTCCGCCCACGGTCGCAGGCTGTAGATCTATCCGTACGATAGACGGGCCTTCTCGTCCCACATTCAATCCTCCCAGCGACAGCAAAAGCACGTTCGTTCTCTGAATCGCTACGCCACGTTCTACACGGGTTCGTTTGAGATGTTGAATCGATCTAGTGCGACTATGATTTTGGAACATGTTCTGATCCTTGGTGAACCAAGCATCGTAGATGTGAATCCTTTGGCAGTAGATATTTTCAGACGGTCATTCAAACCTAGGGGTTCCTCATGACCTAGCCATACTGGGCGCATCCAGAGGATTCCTTTTGTACGACTCATACCAGCAGTTCGTACGTGTGCGACGGGGATGCATTGGTTCAATAACTGCAGGAGGGAACTATGTCATCTCATGACCAAAAATTGCTGCGGCACTAGTGAAGGCGAAAGCTCAAAAATGACGGCCGCACAGTCCTACATCTCGAAGGAACAGAAACCCACATGAGCTATGTTGTTACAGCTATTTGGCATGCTACAGGCTGGCACATCACCTTTCAGCTGCTCGCTAGGCTTTGAATCCAGAACACGAAGATGAACAATCTAACCGTTCTGTGACTTAGCGTCGACGAACACTAAAACGACATGGTTGAAGTTCTCGGAAATAATGCAAGATGCTCGTTACCCTCGTCACGGCGTCTTTTCTGGAGAGAGTGTGTGGCTACGGCTAAAAGCCCTTAACTGCTTCGATACGAACGTGGCGCTAGCCTCCCTGCGTGCCGTGGAGATTTGTTCGGCTCGTTTATGGTCTAAATAGCTTATATAAGTATATGCGTCTTCGGGAGAGAACTGTGATGCTAGCCGTGTCCGCATATCTCCGTTTGGTTGCCTAGAATCCAACCGGGCGCTCTTCGTGCCTTTGTCGTGGAGACTGGCAAAGAGTGTGACGCACATGTTGAATTGGCTGCGCGGCCTGAAATATACGTTCCAACTTCACGTCTCCTTCCAAAGGGCCGCAACATGGATCTCGCGCTTGTAATACTCTTGGGAGCGCTTGGGTCTTGTTGCCTGGCCTTTGAAATTCATTGCTAGCACCGCGACGTCTGGGCATAAGAAGGACCTGAAAACGACGTGGCGAGAACGGCTCTGCAAACCCGCCTGAGAGTGTAGATGCAACACCGAGAATTAGCAGAGAAATTAAGCTAAGCAATACTAAGATATTCCTGTCGCCTTGCCAAAGTTTTGTGGGCGGAAAAGGCTGAGGTAAAGAGGACTGAGTTTACTTGTTGACCAACGCTGAACTGCAGGCAATATGACACCGTTGTTCTATCGTGTACATATATGACGTGACCAGTTAGCTTCCGTTCGAACACTCGATCCGAGCCTCCTGGAGCAGACTGAACGGGGAGACATCGCTAGTTAATCCGGACGCAAGAAGATGTGCAAAAGGCCCAGCTTTGCAATCAGCTGGCCGGCGCCGCCCAGTGTTCGACACATAAGATTTGGGAAGAAGCCGCCTTTCACCCAGCTTGGGCTGATTCTTCACAGCGGCGCCGATGACGTAGCCAGACGTTGCCAAAAAGCATCAGGCGGTGGCGACGGCTGCGCAATCCCCCAGACATCGGCAACGCGTGCCTGAGATGCCGTTCGCGAACGAAAGCAGGGTGCGAACCGCACCTCTGAGCTGGCCCGACAGCTGTAAGACGAGAGGTGAATCAGCGGAGGCGGCGCCCAGCACGCGACGTCGTTCGTCATGGGCTCAGCCTTGGTAATGTCGAGTTGCGCTGCGCCACGATTTTTCTGGTCACCCCGCCATCACCCGGAGCTGCGCAAGGGCACGCTTTTGCTCTTACTCCTACCAGACTCTCCCTCGTCCATTTTTCCTACCATTCAGATCATCAGCCTCGCCGAGTCGATAACCGTCTCGTCCTCTGCTTCCGGTCCCTCTCTTCTGATCGCTTTAACTTGATCTGGGTCTGCCGCACGTGTTTGACAGAAGGTCGTCACGATGCCGTTTTCCATAAACAATCCGCTGCCTAGCAGCATGAAGAGTTCGTTTCGCCTGCCGGCAAACCTCTCGCTTCCCGCCCCTCTGCTGACTTGTTTGGACAGGCGAATGTCGCAAAGCAGGCAAGATTCTGGCTTCGTTCATCGATCCCAACCAAGCCTTCGGGCCCGACAAGATCATTCCTCCTGAAATCCTAAGCCGCGCAAAGGTACCCTCTTGCCTGTGTTCTCCACACATACAACACAGAGACTAAACAAACGTGAAGGGTCTGGCTGTCCTAACAGTGTTTAAAGCTGGCTTCCTTGGCTCTGGTCGTTTTGGCTCCGGCGTCGTCGTCGCCCGTCTTGCGGACGGCTCGTGGTCAGCGCCGTCGGCCATTGGAACGGTTGGCGGCGGCTTTGGCGGACAAATCGGTTTCGAACTTACAGACTTCGTCTTCATCCTGAACGACGCAAGCGCTGTCAAGACATTTGCACAGGCAGGATCAATCACGCTGGGTGGTAATGTCTCTATCGCCGCCGGCCCCGTAGGTCGAAACGCGGAAGCCGCGGGTGCTGCAAGTTTGAAGAGTGTCAGCGGTATCTTTGCCTATAGCAAGACCAAGGGTCTGTTCGCTGGTGTCTCGCTGGAAGGCAGCGTTCTCATTGAAAGAAGAGACGCCAATGAGAAGATGTACAACAGACGAGTCACCGCCAATGCCCTACTCAGCGGACAGGTTCCTGTGCCCCCAGCAGCGGATCCTCTGATGCGAGTACTAAATTCAAGAGTGTTTTCTGGCTTCGGAGGCGGCGATGCAATCTACAACGACATTCCAGTATACGAGGACACACACGACGACGATATATGGCAAGGAAGACGTGGAGCAGGCATGGGCGAAGGTCAACCAAGTGCAAATCTACAGTCACCGCGCTCTCCTACAGGTGGTGGATATGGACGGAACGACGATTACGAGTACCGCGATCGGCCGCAACGATCGTCAACTTGGCAGGACGATGTATACGATCGGGGAGACGTTCACGGCGTGTCACGCTCCAACACGTATAGCTCCCGCGCCAATCCAAACGAGACGTTCGACTCGCTTGCCTCCCGTGGACGCTCCAGCACCGGTTTCGACAGCAACTACAGCGACAAGTCTCGACCAAGTCGTCCGACGGCTCCCAAGCCCAACTTTGTGACGAAGAAGGATCTTGCCTCAAATCAGGCTATTGCGAAGTTCACTTTTGAGGGAGAGCAGGACGGCGATTTGAGCTTTAAGAAGGGTGATATAATCACTATCGTGAAGAGGACGGAGAACGCAACCGATTGGTGGACCGGCAGGATAGGAAATAGGGAAGGCATCTTTCCAAGGTACGCACGCGCCTAACCTCTTTATTTTTGCTTATGCTGACTTACCTTTAGCAACTACGTCGAGACTGTATGAACCTCGGTGATTCAATGCGGAGCCGGGAAATTGAAAGCGCGCTCTTGGGTCAAATCGTTGACGGCAGAAAGGGGTGCCAGTATTTCTTTCGCTAACAGAGCCCTTTTTGACCTTTCCTCCCCCTCGTTCGGCATTTGTGCTATCAACAAGAACATACAGGTGCTGAATTCGGATTTGGGAATTTAGGGACATAGCACGGCGTTCAGGGGAATGCGTTTCATATACAAACATGCGCGCGTCGTCGAATCTAAACTTGCGAATCATTCTTATCTAGCCACAAGCCCTCGGGGTTGAATTTCAATGCTTATGGCAAAATTCCGTACACCGTTTACTACGACATTTCCCATCTTCATCCGACTTCTTTCTCGGTGTAGACCCGGAAAGCTTCCTCTCGTTGATCTGTACTTTTCTCGAAAGCGCTTTCTTAGAAATGAAATCATGGAACGTTCGTTTGCTGATACAAATTTAAGGCAAAGACAGCTTTATCTCCTTCATCGGTAATAGAAGGTAATGAGCCAACTGCTTGACCATGTCGCGCAAATGATGGTGTTTCAAGTCGCTGTCGCTGCATAGAATCTCTCCTGTGCCGCCTTCTGGATAACGATGTAAAAAGGCGGGATTAATTGTGATGTTAATCGCTTCCAAATCGTGTCCAGAAGGAATTCTCACGATGTTGTTATCCTCTTTACAGAGATACCCCAAGACGTTCTTGCACAGACTGCCGCTAGTGATTGAATCAAATCCCAAACGTCCGTCGAAAACATTTGAGAGAGCAAGTACGCGAACTTGATTGATCCCGAAAGAAAGATTTCTTTGTTTAGCAATCCGCTTCCGACAAGGAGACGTTGGTTATTGCGAAGAGTATCAGATCTACCAAGGGCCATATCGCATGACAGGAAGGAGAGCGTCCAAAGAGGCTCTCTTCTTCACGCAGTGCCTAGCTAGGGTAAAGACGACGCAAAACACTGGTTCCTAAGCTATCCAAGGTGGCCAGTAGGATGGAGTGAGAATGCCGTGCCACCTTCGGTCTGGAGCTGGCCAAGCTTTCGGAAAGGAAAGTTACGCAGCGGTACGATCAAGCGGGAGGACAAAGAGAGAACACAAACCATTAAAAAAAAAAAAAAAAAAAAAAAAAAAAAAACTCTCTACTCGGCACAACTCTTTTCGTTCATTTTGACGGTTCATTTTCATTTCGTTCAAAGATTTCTATCTCGGCGCTGAAAGTATTCTCATACACGTGTAGCTATTTCCAGCGTCCCGATTCGTGGTCGTAGCTCATCTTTTCTCTGTTTGGATATCCCGTACGACTCCGCGCAATTATGATCCTCCCGAACTGTCCGTGAATGTAAAGCAGGTGCGAAAGGGGGAAAAAGAAATGATTAGAAAGGACCCAACGCCTTGGCCATGCAGTAGTATATGCAACGATGCGTATGTACGAAACAGCGACCCGCCTCGAGAGCGGGGGGAGGGCGAAGGAAACAACGTGACCGAAATCTTCCTCGTTCCTTCATTATTCCTTTTGTTTATCTCTTCCTTTTTTTTTTCTGGCTCGAGGCCTTCAGCCAGCCGCGCTGCTGACTTCGGATTCTGTGTCTCCTCTCCGCGCTACGCTCATGCGATCTTGGAGCACGAAGATTAAGTAGCCGACGACGGCGATGACGATGAAGAGGATGAGGATAATGAGGAAGATGGCGATGTTCTCCTTCATGATCGCGATGCGAAGAGGTTGTGATGTGACGAGGCGAGGTGAGACGTGATGCTTGCAAAGGCTCCGGGCGTACGTCGGCGACGTATAGCTTGTACACCTCGACTTTCACGTTGGTGTCGGGGGATTAACGTTGTCGAAGTGTGACGGCTGCTCTCTCTTTCAAGAGCACGTGCAAGCGGAGATTTCAATGGCCTGGAGCTATAGATCTGGAGCGAGCAGCTTGCAGGATGTCTGGTGAGACGGTCAGCATCCGTTGCAAACACTGCAGACCTCGTTGGTCATCGTCGTCGCTAACATACCTTTTGAGTGGGATTGGTTCGTGCCTCTATGTCTCCTCTGGCGGACAGTCAATTCCAGGAAATAACACGGTCAATGAGGCAAATCGAAGCCCGTGGCAGCGTGGCGGCTCTTTTGGAGGATGCGCAGGTGAATAGCAAAGAAGATTCACCTGTAGGCAAAGACGTCGGCATCTTAAACATTTATTGCTGGCCCAGCCCGTGCGTTGTCATGGAGGGGCTGGATCCCCGACCTCGTGGCTGGGTAACCACGGCCCGTGCGTCGCTGCGGCGGGATGGCCCGCCCTGGCATGTCTCTCCACCAAAAGTGCCCGTCACTGCATCCTGCCATTGGCTGGGCGTGTCGAACAAATCCGGGAAAAAGCGCAGAGAGAGGAAGAGGCTCTACGTTGTCGAGAGCTAATGCAGGTACGGCTGCTCCTGGATTCCATTACCGGACTCCTTGGAAACCCTGAACGAGCTCCGTGCGGGCGACAAAGCTGGGAGGCTGGGAGCGCAGGCCACGAGCGGTCACTAGGTGGAAGCGTGAAACTTTTTGGGCGGAGTCCGTCAAGGGAAAAAAAAAAAAAAACAAAAAGAAAAGACAAGAACTCTCAGCTTGTCCCATTGAGCATCATGAACACTTGTCAGAATTATCATTCATCAACGTAGGTTTTCTCAAGCTGTCCCGAAGCCCCCCACGACTTTGTGCAATGGTCCTTTCTATCGTCAAACCTTTGCCGCGCCCTCGTCGGCCTTTGATGCCATCTTGTCATCCTCGCTGAACTTCAGAGACACGCTGTTGACACAGTGCCTCTCGTCCGTCGGCGTCGGGAAGCCCTCGCCCTTGAATACGTGTCCCAGATGCCCTCCGCAGTTCGAACATACGATCTCCGTCCTCACCATGCCGAGCGTCCTGTCCTCGTGCCTCGTCACGGCGCCCGGAACCGTGTCAAAGAATGCAGGCCACCCGCATCCCGACTTGAACTTCTGGTCCGCTCTGTAGAGGGGCGCGTTGCACGCCGCGCAGCAGTACACGCCTTTCTCGGGGTAGTGCTTGTCGTATTCGCCGGTGAAGGGGGCCTCCGTGCCCTTTCCACGGATCACGCGGAACTGCTCTGCAGAGGTCAAACAAAAACTGTCAGTCGAACGGGTCTGCGGACAGATTGTAAAGCCGGGGAAGGTTGTCACATGCCTGGAGAAAGCACAGTCCTGTAGTATTCGTCGCCCTTGTCGCCGGGGTAGGACATGTTTCTGGACGAAGCAGAGCTGGAGAAGAGGTTGAAGAGTCCAAAGGGCATAGAAGACTTGAGCACAGCGGTTCGGCTTGCGTGTATAGCGGTGCGGTGAGAAGCCGGACGGGACCTGGCAGATGCAGCAGCTGTGAAGATGCAGATGTTGCGAACGATGTGCGCAAAGGGCTGGACACGCATGAAGATATATGCGGCGACGGTATCAGGGGATAAGAGGCTTGGTCGCTGTGCTGGTCTGTTATTTGGAAGCGTATTTGAGTTTTGCGTCTCGGTTATGTCTCAAAAGTACGGGGCGTTAGCTTAGAGAGGTGCGAGGTCAGTTACATCATCATCAAAGCGCCCAGGGCCAAAAAGGCCTCTTGCACCCCGAGTGGCAACCACAAGCACCTCGAAAACGTCAACGGTGGGCTCCAAGAGTGTGCAAAGACACAAGCACAAATGCAGCACACCCCCCGTTCGTGACTAGGTGGGCGCAAACAGTCATCTCCGTCTTCGCCTGCTTCCAAATCGCGCTCGGTTCGAGACCTTGTCGGGAGCAGCACAGCCTTCGCATTGCAGAACTCCACGCTTGCGGCTGAGTGGATTTAGCACCCTGGCAAAGAAATCAAGCCTCACGACAGCGCATCGCTTTTCAAGTATTAGGAATCAAGGTGAAAAGCGATATGGTACGGAGAGAAGAGTGAAGCAGCGCAGCTTGTACTGTTTTGTAGAGAGATGTGATACCTTGCTGAAGATAGGAGCCCCCAAGACGGGACCTCGAATCATGATCTCGGATGCAAGAACCGGAATTCGTCTGCCTGTCAATGAGCCTGCTGGATGCGTGTTGCAGTAAGCAGCCTTGACTGAGACTGCCCAAGATGAAGGTAGATGTCATCATAGCTCGCATATCGATGGAGGTGACAAATGCTTCCGGCATCCTCTTGTCGAGACTGAAATGCATCATTCAACATTCGTGGGGCTACAAAGCTTCACATATGTACAGAATTTTTCAAGCTCCCGAATACTAGTACTCCATGGCCTCTTCAAACAATCCCCTCAGCTGCTCCCTCTCCACTTCGACGTTCGTCTCGTCCAGTGCCGGTGCCAACATAAGCACTCTCTTCTGAGGCAACGTTCCCTCCACGAGATCATCGATATGATCGTGCGTGAATCCCAATGCCTTCAATCCCCTCGGCTGGTCGCCTAACTTGATCAAAAATTCGGCCAATGCCTCGCTAAGCACTTCTCCAGCGCTCTCCTTCTTGACATTGCTCACGTCGACGCCAAACGCTTCCGCGGCCGCAAGATGCCGTTCTGGATTCGAAGCGCCGGTAAACTTGAACACAGCAGGTGCTGTGACAGCAACGGAGACACCATGTGGAATGATATCGGTGGGAACCTCATACCCAGGATGCTTATAGCCTGGGTTCTGCCCCGAGATCGGATAGCTCATGCCGTGACATAGATGAACGCCAGCATTGCCGAAGCCGACGCCTGCTAGCGTCGCAGCGAGCAGCATCTGGCTCTGGGCCTCGAAGTCATCGGGATCTCTGACGGCGCGGGGGAGATATTCTACGGTGGATCGAAGAGCCTGCAGCGAGAAGATGTCGGAAATTGGATTTGCGCCTTGGTATGCAGGCCGCAAGATCGGATTTGAGGGACGTGGAGTGCGCTCGTTGTACGGGATTGCAGTCCAGGATTCCAGACTGTGACACAGCACGTCAAGACCAGACGACGCATGAACGGCAGATGGCATCGTCCTCGTGTTCATCGGATCGCATATTCCCAACGTCGGCTTCAAGGCTCGATGGGCCACGCCCGTCTTCGCCCTCTTGGACACCAGATCGAAAATGGCCGTCCCAGTCGTCTCCGAGCCCGTTCCCGCGGTCGTCGGGATGGCGATGAGCGGCTTCAGTTTCTTCGTGATTGGCAGACCCTTGCCCAGCGGCGCGTTCACGAAGTCCAGGAAGTCAGCCTCCGGGAAGCATGTGTACAGGTTCATGAGCTTGGCCGTGTCGATCACACTGCCCCCTCCTACGGCGAGGAAAAGGTCCGGCTGGTATGGCTTCGCGACCTCGATTGCTTCTTTGACGCTGGAATCCTTGGGCTCGACGCGCACGTTCGAATAAACCTGGAAATCGATTCCTTCGGCATCCAGAGCCTCCCTCACCTGTTT
This sequence comes from Verruconis gallopava, assembly GCF_000836295.1. Lineage (NCBI taxonomy): Eukaryota > Fungi > Ascomycota > Dothideomycetes > Venturiales > Sympoventuriaceae > Verruconis > Verruconis gallopava. The sequence goes on from NW_015622149.1 coordinate 183,388, forward strand.
CATGGCCGTGAGCTTGTCAACGTTTGCGTCCGTGACGACCATGACCCTTTTTGCGCCCAGATTCGTACAATCCATGCCCACTTCCTTCGTCGATCCTGGCCCAAAGCGTATACTTGACGCTGCCATCTCAAAGGCATACTCCTTTTGCTGTGAGCTGTCAATTGGCGTGGCTAGCGACCGAGATATCTGCCTGGGAGAGATCTTGCGGCTCGTCATAGACATGGGTGAAGGTGAGTTGTGGTGGCCCGGATTGCTGTGGCACGGACATGAGGGTGGGTGTGCTTGCAATGTACGAAGCAAGTTGACTGCGCGAGCAGCCTTTGTAGGCGCTACCCGTATAAGAGGAGGCATTTTATGTGTCCTATTTTCATTCAATTGACAGCCGAGTCCCTAGGCCGGTCAGATGTAGATCTTTCGAGCACTCGACTATTTACAATGGTCAGTCTCAAAGCCCAGAGGGAGAGCATGGTGCGTAGTTATGAAACATACTGACTTTGCCAATGCACTCAGATCTGGGGATTTTAGAGCTAAGGGCAGCAAGAAGGCTCCAGTGAAATGAAGGGGAGTTTCGGCCATGTTGGTGCCGAGCAGACTAAGGCCATGTGGGCACTCCGGCGGCGGCGTGAGCAATGGTCACGATCTTTGCGGGGTCGGCGGAGAAGTTCCGCATTGCGGCTTGTCCTGCCGAAAGTCGCTCTCATGTACCACAACTACAACTAAGCGGCATCGTATTGAGATCTCCAGCACACGCGGAGGACACTGCAGCTGCCATGCTGGAATGGATCTCTTGAAGAGGCTCGATCCTGCTTGCTCGCACAGTGCCATAGTCCATCTAAATCCTGACAAGCGGATGCATCTTCGAACTGAAAATGCTAACCTAGTACTTGTCACGCAACCCCACTGGACTCGACCATTTACTATGCTTTGCGGCCTGTAATGGTTTCCAACGACCATGTGGCGAGACTTCCTTGGGACATCGACGCTATGTCGAGAATACGTGATTTAGAGGTGTGCCAGCTTCCGAGCGCAGCATCTTCTTTCTACAAGCCAGGGAAGTCGAACAATTTCGGGTCATCTCTTTATCATGATTACTCTTATATTTCTTGAGGGTGATGCACTCGGTAATAAGAGGACGTTTCTTCTGAGTCCCATCAGAATCACCCAGCGCTGTTGTATAATTGCGTTGGCGATAATAGATCTGCTTATTAGCCCAGTTGCAAACATATCGCATATTCTACTTCTATTAATAAAGCCGCAAGTAGGCTGGAAAACAAGATATCCTAATCTCATATATATATATATGTGTGTGTGTGTGTGAATGAGGCACTGCCTTTCCCAATCGATAACACCCATGCCGTGCACTCAATGATTCCCTAGAACCAACTTTCTGTTTGCTCTCACCAACTTATTGAATCGTTTCTCCCAGTCCGCAGCATCCCTTTTTGCCTCCGCAATCCTCTCTCTCAAGCTCTCCCTCTCCAAGTCCGCCATGCTCATAGCAGCACCTGCTGCTTTGGTACCACCACCCTCCCTTCGTCCTGCCTTCTCAAGCGTAGTATGCAGATTTTTGTGATTACCAGCTGCAGCACCTGTAGCCTTTTCTTTACTCTTTTGAGCTTCCGATGACTTCAACTCTTCATTTGCACCAAGCTTCGCGATTAGACCGGCGGTTGCCATAGCTTCCTTCAGGGTATCCATGGCAGCGGCAGTGTTCGCTTCTGTCACGGATGCTGAAGATGGAACCGAGACATGAGGACTCGGAGAACGTAGGTTATAGTCAGACCTCGATGCCAATCCAGCTGCTGCAGTGGCATCCGCGAGATGCTGAGGGGTCACTTCCAAAGCCTGATCAGAGTGATGGACCGGGAAGCGGCCATTGCTCCAGCCAGCTGTGCTTGGAACGTATTGATCTTCCACGTCGTCTTCACCCGGAGGAACAGCGACAGTGCTCGGGTTCAAGTCTAGGACTCGAGGGACAAATTTGTTCACATATTCCCTTGCGTCCAAGCTGGGGTCTTGTGGGTGCACATCCGCTCGTGCAGCTGAAGCGGCAGTCTGCCCAGCAAGATGCACAGGCGAGGGCCCTGAGAGAGATTCGGCTCTCGCCATCGGATTTGATCCTTTCGTCGCGTCTCTCAGCGCCCCTTCAAGGGACTCTGTGGCGATTGACAAGGCTCGGAGAATATCTTCTTGCGCAAGAGTGCTCTGAAGCTTGCTTTTCTTGGGCTTCAGCGACTGTTTTGTTATGTGGGACACACCTGCACCACCCCACCGGCTTATGCCTTTCTCCGCTATAACTCGCTTTTCAAGCTCTAGGTATCTGTCCTCCTCTTCTTTTGTCAGGCAGCTCAGTCTAGTCCCTGCAGGAGTAACCAGACACCTTCCACTCAGACGTCCATTTTTGGAAATGTGCTCACTGAGATCCTTGCGAACGGCTTGTCCCTGTTTGAGCAATTGTTCATCTGCTTTTGTCAATTCGAAACGCAATTGTTCAATGTGATTCTGTAGATCTGCAGAAGTGAACGGGTCAATTCCTAGCCTTTTGAGCTCCGACTGCGATGAAAGTGGTTTAAGCATATTAAGCGTGCTTAGTGCAAGCTGACGTGTTGATTCGAGCGCCTGCAGAATAGCAGCTGCAGTGAGTGGACTAGAGGACTCTGTTGTCTTCTGGTCATGTGCATTTGAATCCTGACTAGATGGTGGGGACTTATGTTTCGTACTATTTTCATGATTCTCTGCCTTTCCTTTCTCATCAGTCTCTGTCTTTGTTGCTTCGACAGATGTTGTAGCTTGCGGTGAAGATTTAGCAACGGGAGTAGATTCAGTCTTTTCCTCGGCGATGGCTGGTGGCGGCGTCGGTTTGGTCACTGGTGTCGGACCTTCTCGAGCGGCCTTGCTCTTTTTGCTTTTTGTTTTCCGGGCCATAATTGGCGCTACCTCTTCAGCTGGACCTTCCTTGGACGCGATAAGAGCCTCCACTTGTAAAGCCTTCTCCTTTTTCGCCTTCTCCTTCTTCTTGCTCTTTGCCTTAGTAAGTACGGGTGGTGGAGAGTTCGCCCTCGAAGCTGACGTTGAAGTCACAGACATTGTGTCGGTACGTTCTGTGAATGGTGTTCCAGGGGCATTTAGTGATGCAATGCTCGTCCTTCTCGACACCACTTTGCTTGGAACTGTTTGTGCTGCAGCAACTGAAGGCGGAGTTGACACAGCGGCCGTGGCGGTGGTAGTGGTGGTAGCAGGGGCGAGTACTGGTGTTGTCTCAACTTTCGGCGTGTCTGTGATGCGAATGGTTCTCGGCTGAACCGTTCTCTTCAGAGGCGACCCAGTCGCGACTGTGCTTCCAAGCTGAGGAGTGCCAGGCCGTGAGCCTAGAGACGTCGCGCTGACGGATGGTGCTCGTGATAGTCTACCAACAATGTCTGGTTTCGAGCTTGCAGATGGCATAGGCGAGTCCACATCTTTCTCCTTTGCGCTGACTGTAGATGTCTCTATATTTAGCTTGCCTGGATGTGGTCGTTTTGATGTGATAGCTTCCATCTTCTGCTCAGCAATTGCCTTGCGTTCATGTGCTGAGATTGGCGCTGTCTCATCAGCCTTCGCCGAGCCCGCGGTCTTTGAAGGGGTTGACTTCCCTTTCGCATCAGAAGCCAACACTTCTGTTTTGTTCGGCGACTGTGTCGTATTCTTTTTGGGGGTTTCTGATTTTGTAGCAACTCCTGATTTCTCTTTCTTTGATCCCACGCTCTCAGCAGGCGTTGGGTCCTTTGCGGCTGGCCTGACAGGCGTCGCTGGTCGAATGTGCTGTATTTTACTCTTAGCATCAGCCACAGCTTTGTCCCTGGGTGCTCCAGAGGATGGTCTAGATATAAAGTCGCCTTGAACAGTCTCGCGCTCGTTCGCAGACGGGTGTCCCCGTCGTGGTAATTCTATAAATTGAGACTCGAGGTTCGGGAATAGCCCTGGCGGTAAAGTTGGCGTCGCACGCCGGGGTGGCTCAATTAATTGTCCTAGTGCAGGCAGATCATCTAGATATTATACCGTCAGCACATCAGTTTCAACTTGTTCAGTCTCTTTCGATATCTAAGGGCGTATCGTGATAGAGGTATCACCAAAGTACTGCAGACGAATCCTACCTTTCACGAGTGACGAGCGGCGGAGGATTGCGGAAAATTCACAGAATATGAGTACACTAGACCGTCCGTCGTCTTCGTCACAAATCAGAAAGAAAAATGTAAAAAGAGGAAGGGGGGAAAAGCTAGTGTCTAAACTGTTGGAGAAATAAAACCTGTTATGCCGCCCTATAAGAGGAATCTGTATGGCAAAGTATGCATACCCTACATACAATAAGACGGACTGTGACGAAGACGACGGAGGTTTCTGGCGGCCTCTTATGAAGATGTGTATCCCTGTAAAAGAAAAAAAAGGAAAAAGACACCGGCCGTGGCCGGATGACCAGCTTGATAGGGCGTGAAGAGCAAAAAAGCTTGATCGCAATGAAAAAGCTGCCTGTAACCCCCCAGACGCCGTTGTCCCGAGCCTGCTGACTTGCGTAGCGAGGTCATGTTACCCAATGACTTTGGAATAACTCTTTCATGATACAATCGATCCCGTAATGTTATGTGAATTTGCGTGCTAACTCCAATGCAAATGTGCGAAAAGGTAATGTGTAAGCTAAAAGAAAGAAAGGAAGGGAATCTTGGGAATAGAGGCGCCTCCGTCGCTCGTCAAAATCTCGTGAAGAACACACATCGAAGTGAATGTGATGGGAAGCGAATGGATCCTCTACCAACCAGCGCGGCCGTAGTTGCTGTACATTGATGATAGCCCACCTTGACCTGCCTGCCCTGCTCCGTAAAGCCCACTGTTTAAGCCCGGTGCGCCATTTGCATATGGTCGGGCTTGAAGGATGCTAGGATCAGCAGCGGCATCGATCACTCCACCACCAGAAGAAGAGGTGTTGGCGTGTCTATGCTTTTTGCCCTTTTTCTTCTGCTTGTTCTGCGGCTGCTCTTGAGAATAAGGGTATCCTCCCATGTTAGGCGGAGCGGGAGTGGACGAATTCGAGGTGTTGTGACTGAAAGGGAACATAAACTCACGCTTTGCCTCAGCACCGCGTTGTTGACCACCACGCACGTCAAATGGGTCGCGTGATGCTACTGCCGCAGCAGCATATCCGGAAGTGAAATTCTGACCGTGACTGAACATATTTCCACCGTTGACAGGCGGTGTACCCGTTGTCTTTAGTCCCGGAGGCGGACCTTGAACACTACTGTAAAAGGGAATTTGCTGCGCAGGTACACTAAAGCCACCAAGACCCTTTGCTTGTTGAACTCCAGCCCCTGCCTTCAAGCTTCCAATTTCATTGAATGCGAATCTGGAAGGCTGCCTGCCATGTCCTCCAATCTGGTGCTGAGCCGCACTTGCAGATTGCAACTGTCGAAGTAATAATTGATTCTGGTGCTGTTGCGATGGGGTGCTTTGACGTATGCTTAGTCCAGTGAGATCATTGGCGAAAGAGTGCTGCTGATCAAGGTAGCTGGATGGAGGCTGTATCATTGCTTGCTGGTTGAACGTACGGTCGGGTCGTTCTTCCGGTTCGCCACCTAATTGCAGGCTGCCACCTTGCGCCGTCTCAGGCTCTGCGGATTCTGCTTTCGCTGCTTCTTGCAACGCTGCGGCAGCTTCCTCCTGTTTCCGAAGTTCTTCCGCTTCTCTTTCCTTCATTAGTTGTCTCTTGAAACCACCCTGCGGATCCCATAGTGGAGGTAGAGTATTGAGAAGCTTAATGTCGTCGTCGGAGAGGCCGATTGGAGAAAAATTAAACTTGATGGAGGGATCGAAAGCAATTTTCAGAAGGGTTTGAAATGCTGATGGCTCTCGCATCTTCTTTGGTTTTGTTGCTGATGCTGAAGATACCGGTCGTGACGGCGCAACATCAGAATTTGCGTCCTTAGTTGGCTTTGTCAGGGAATCACCACTCGACTTCTGATCATTTGTTTTTGCAGGGACAGTATTCGTAACGACTGGACTTGCAACAGATGACGAAGTTGCGCGACTGCCCCGTCGCGCCCAAGTCGCACCCGCTGGCAAAGCAGTTCCATCTCCAGTCGTGGGACTTGGAGGGGAGTGATCCTGTGTAGCAGCGGCGACAGGCTGTGTGTGTTGAGGAGGAGGCTGCACATGTGCAGAGTCTGCTGCATGACTTGGCTGTTGTGTCGAGCTAGCGTTCATGTTCGAAAGATCTTGTCGAGTAAAACTCTCGGTTGACTCTCCAGGCTCGTGGAGGAACATACAGTTTCGATTGTTGCAGGTCTCGCCACGAAGGTATGCAGAACAATACTTTGTTGTGCCGTGTTGCGCTCTTTAAAGCAAATCAGTTCTAATTCGTAGCTTCAATGACTTTTGTCCAACTTACCGTATCTTACCATCACCTGACTGGGCAGCGGCATTTATGGCTTCAATGCATGCCGCAGCATCCTCTTTTCGCGCAAACGTTACGTAAATGCCCACCGGTTGATTTGGCGTAGCAGAAGCATCTTTAGACTTGCTGACAACAACCTTGATTATCTCGCCATATTGTCCAAAGTAATCCTTCCCTCGCAGTAGCTCTGCGACCCGGTCGCCCTGTATCCTTGGTCGCATACCCGTGACATAAACGAGATTTCGCTGCCGTACGCGTAGACCAGCCAGATGTTTTCGGCTGAGGTTGTCTGCTTCGCGCTTCTGGGCCTCTTTTTGCTTCACAGCCGCCTTCTTTTTTTGCTGGGCAGCTTTGTTCTTTTCGTGCTGCAGAAGCTCTTCCTGCGTTATGTTCTTAAATGAGAAGGGCTTGTCATCGTATGGCCTTCGACACGCAGGGCATAAACCGTTCATTGTCGTCTTAATGTTATTATAACAAAATTGACATATCTTGCTCTCAATTAGTACCCACTCATCGACAGGCTCATAAAGAAACCTCGTTAGCGATGGTTTGAGGCCACTTGGTCGCGTACTGGACATGGTCTGAAGAAGGAACATGATCCAGTATACAAGCAACAGTAAAACGCATCACCATCTCGTCGAGCGAAAGGACAAGTACTGACCTGGTAGCCGCAAGGGCAAGGCTTGAAATATCGGTCACCCAAGTCGAACTCTTCGACGCACAACGGGCAGACTTCTTCTTCCTCATCTTCGTCGATGAACTGATCTTGTTGTATTCGCGACATGTTTGTCTTGTATGTGGTCGATGCTGTGCCCCGGAGTGGCGGTCGATGAAGGGAGATGGATTCAGGAAATGGACGGAAGAGTGCTCAGGGCACAGGCGGATAAGTGAATAAGCAGAAAACGCCGACGTATGTGATCACATGCAGAGACCGTTAGTACGAAGGGAAATTAGAGAGGAAAAGGTAGCTTTGATGTTAAAGATGGATGGATGCAGTTACAGCGCAGCAGGTCTTCCAAGGCTTTCTGGGAGAGTTTGATGCCCCAGGACATAAGGCTAGAAGCGCTAACGTCTCGCCACCAATCACACGCGCAGTCCCGCCGTTGACTCCTCGAAACCAAACGCTCACGATCCACGAGTCATCTCTCACAGAAACTTCATGATGGCAGTGTGCTGAACATAGGAAAGCGTCCCGGAATAACACTGCATAGTGTTTGAGACACGAGCTGTTATTTGAGTTGCTAGACTAATCGCACCTGGTGCGTGCTCAGAAGCACGTTATGTTATCGATTGGTGGGCACACGTCGTATCCAGGACATAAAACTCAGCTACGCTTTCGCAAGTATCATACGCATTTCTTCCAATATATTGTATTTGGCGGAGAAGAATGCGCTAATTGCATGGTCAAGACTGCGTTGCAGCTTCGTGTAAGGCATCCTTGTTTCCTCGAAGCCACAATGTTGCCAACAGCCAATGTCATTTTGTTTGAATGCCCATTCCCCTCTGCCCTGGAAGGTACATTCATGTGAGAATCGCCGACGAGAACAAACGCAGGAAGCTGCTAGCACATGAAGCCATAAGTCTAAAGTGCATCCACATGCTTGGCCATCTAAGAGATTCAGTCTCAAGGCAGGACCCATGCTTTGATTGGTTCACGAAACCTCGACACAGCAATCTTGGTTGCGACGTGTTCTCTACTACGAGTCTCTGTCCAATACTTAGAGTTTGACCCGCTTTCGCATTCAGTTAGCTTGAGTGCTGGTACAACGGTAGTTTGCTTCTTCGCTTCACCTATCAACGTCCAAGCGTTACCCAGGCTCATGGTATTTGGGTACCATATCTCCTGTTGTGTGCTACACGGAAGTTTGAGTGTCTATTTATCTGAGCTTTGCCTTGATCCTACGTTTCGTGTATTTTATTTCTCGGTTTCAATGTATCAGGTTACTTGGTCTAGCAGCGAGAATCTTCGCACTGGTTCGGACGGTCAATGCTTCTTCCACTCACCTATCTCAGATAGTTGCATTTACGAGTTTCGACCGATACATAAACGAGGCTGCTATTTTGAATCATTCGAGTTGTCGTATCACACGAACCGTTGACAAGGCAAATTCACGTGAGCTATCCGTTTCCCCCTCATCAGCCAACCCTCAAGCAGTCAGGGACAAGCAAAGCAAAATGCAGGCCTCAGGCATCACAATATCGGCCAATCAGGAGCTACGACTTTCTCATGAACAAATCGACCTCAAGCGCAGCTTCAATCCCAACTTCCAGCCATTGCCGCCTCATGCAAGCATAAACCAGCCAGCTGAACCCACTCGGCTGCTGTGAACAACACAACGATGGCTCTCCGGATACCAGCGGCGTCGGCGCTCCGCTGTGCTTCTGGCCAGAGTTGCCGGCCAACTGCTGTTCGCGCGTTCTCTGTTTCATCAATGCACCGTGCAGCATGGAATCCACTTAAGACACAGTCTGACGGGAAGGACTCATCTGGCTTGCATAATATGAGGGTATCTTCTTCTCAATGACAGACGATACAACGTGATGGACAACTCTGACAAGTCCCACAGAACGAACCCCGCGAACCGCAGCCTTTGAAGACCGTCCCCATCGTCAACCCAGCCGACAAATTCAAGGAGAAGAGCGAAGCACTGCACAAATACGGACAGTACCTCATGTCCTGCCTTCCCAAATACATACAGCAGTTCAGCGTGTGGAAAGACGAGCTGGCAATCCACATCCCGCCTTCGGGCGTCATTCCTGTCTTCACTTTTTTGAAGTATCACACAGCTGCCGAATACACCCAAGTCAGCGATATCACTGCTGTTGACTACCCAACCAAAGATCAGCGCTTTGAAGTTGTGTACAACCTTCTATCCGTGCGCCACAACTCGCGTATCCGCGTTAAAACCTACGCTGACGAGGCCACGCCCGTGCCTTCCATTTGCGACCTATATGACGGTGCTAACTGGTACGAGAGGGAAGTGTACGATATGTTCGGTGTCTTCTTTGTAGGCCATCCGGATCTTAGACGTATCATGACAGATTATGGATTCGATGGGCATCCATTGAGGAAAGATTTCCCAATGACTGGTTACACGGAGATACGATACGACGAGGAGTTGAAGCGTATTGTTGTCGAGCCATTGGAAATGACCCAGGCGTACCGCAATTTCAGAGGAGGCTCGAGTGTGTGGGAGCCTGTTGGACCAGGTGATGACAACACTCCCGATTCTGTAAGCTCCAACTTTCCCTGAACTTGCTTTACGGCCGTAATGCTAATATGATCAATAGTTCAAACTTCCAACACCTAAGCCAGAACCCCCAAAAGAAGGTGAGCAGAAGAAATAGCTGTGAGAACAAGGAACGCAGAATGCATATTCTTGTAAGGCTTTGTACATAGTATCTGCTACACCTTTAGATGTAAAGTCAAATTCTTTGTTACAAACTTATGGCCAGCCATCTGCGGTCTCGGATTTTATGCTTTTATGCAGAAACAGGCTTTATCATGCCTTCAAAGTGAATCGTAGCTCGAGTGGCATTTAACATACAGGACCGGAAAGATATCGCGTTGAATGAATTTGCTACTGTCTTTCCCTAAGTACCTCCCTTTTCTTCTTTTATGTCTTCCACATCAACTATAAGCTGTACTGTAGACGGGGCCACATTTTATATAGCGGTCTGCATTTAGTGCCGTCAATGACACCATCACAGAAACTAGATGTTGAGTCTATGTGACTGTCAAATATCCCTATTTCCACGATATTCGCAACCCGCAAAGCCGCGAAGTCGAACGCATATGTCCCCAGTCTTCAGATAATTGTTGAAACCCGCTAGGAAACGAACAGCGTAAAAGGATATCCATATTGAGGAATAAACACGTTATATCACACAGGGTATCACTGCACTTTCTTCTCGCTCGACTTCCTCATCTTTCCTAAAAGTCTCTGCGCCGCCGTCCTTAGCTTTCCACGTAGCTGGACAATGGCTAGCGCAATAGGCGCAGGTCCAACTTCATCAGCAGCAACAAGCCTTCTAACAAGCAGGTTGAAAATGCTTCCAAAACCTAGAGCCATAACTGTTGACGTAAGTATGATGACATTGTATGGCATACTGAAATCTGGTGTTGGCAACGGAAGCAGCAGAGTCGTAGTCCGAACATAGACGTCTTTGCGTGATGAGTTTGATGATGGAAGAAGTCGAATGACAGCTGCGGCAACGTCGAAGCCACGATTTGCATCAGGTGGGTACTCTGTGTATCGCAAGATTGCTTTCTCGAAATCGTATGTGAGAGTTAATGTCGATTCTGGAGGAATAGTGAGGAGTAGTTCGAGATGTGTGCCTCGGTGACGGTCGAGAGCTGGACGGTAGAATGTCTCCTTGACGGGCTTAAAGTTCGATGTAGCTGCCGGCCCCGAAATCGATGCACGCAAAGTGTGCAAGTATGGTTTCATGTACCATGGCAAAGACTCAAGGTAGACCAGATCAATCGCTTCAGTGGCCGAAGGATTTGAAATAACAACTTGAACACTACCGCGCTCCTGTCCATATCCGTTGATGGAGCGGGCGGCATATAGTTTAGGTTTTTGCAGACTGGTTTGTTTCTCAAGAGGCTGCTCAGGCAATGCCAAGTCCCAGTCCACATTCTCTGGCAACTCAAAGCATCGCATTTCATCTTCCTGGCTGGACGAAGTTGGGACATCGCTTCGAACCTCGACAATGCGTTCAAGCGGGGCATTGATGCATACTGTTTCACGTTGCTGGCCGTCAACTACCCCAAGCGGACACGAACCTTTGATAGGACGGCCAAAAACCTCTCTAAGGCTCCAAGCTGCTTCGGATGTCTTCTGGATAGGGAAACACGAATCTTCTGCGTGGTAAGGCTTAGAAGTATCGCATTCCAGTTCTTCAATTGGCATGGGCCGAGGAATTGGGTTATCTTGGGACTTTAGCGTTGATGTAACTAGGAGGCACAAAGCAAGATGATGCGCTTACCTCTTGGCCTTTTCGACCTGGAAATATCCAAAACCATATCCACGCTCTGCTCAATTGCAAGGACGCAACCTCTCTGCTCGTCACATAAAGGAAGGACATCGATTGACATGGTCTGCCACGAGGCATCGAACAGTTTGTGACCATCCAGCAGACTTGATATGCCGGCCTTGCCCTTGCATGGCAAAAGTTTGAGAAAAGGTGTCAAGTTTTCGGTACACACAACTTCATGTGGTAATGTTCCATGCAGGAGCTGTAGATTGTCCATCGCGCCCTTCGGATGCACTCCCTCCGGTTCAAATGACATGACAGGCCGTATCGTCCTGGTGGAGTCGATGAAGTTCAAGGACGCGCAGAATAAACCAGACAGCGCATTCGTCAGTGTTAACCATCTTGCGTTGGCCCTGTCTCCACATCAGTACACTCTTACAACGAAGAACAAAGACGGCACAAACTCCGCGTCGTCCCTTGCATCTACCCAGGCCCAGAGTTCTACGCCAGTTCCACCCTCCCTTGCACCACTATGCGGCCTCTCGCCCCAGCTCTCATCGTCCCATCGTCCGGAGCTGAATCGTAAATGTAGTTCCTTTGTGTGCGCATGTTGTAGGATCTGACCCAGCGAGCGGGGGAAATATCTAAAATTCTGGCTTTCAAACGACGAGGAACTGGAGTTACTTTTGAAATTGAAAGAGGCGAGGAGCGCGTTTTGAGGAAGGGGCCTCAGGAGTAATTGCTCGTGATAGTCCGAGGTGGGCGACGATGCGCTGGCATCTGCGAGGCCGGAGAAGATGGAAAGCGCAGAGGCAAGAAGAAAGTGAAAATGCATTTTCGGATGTCAAATGAGTGTAAAGCCTCCTTTTCCGGAGCGTCAAGGGAGCGCAAAATCGAAATTATACCATGCTGTTATGACGTTCGTGAAGTTATTGTACAGTCTGCGAGGTGGCCTCATCGACTTTACGGGTATGGCCTTTTTTCGCCGCAGATCCTGGGGTACCTTTTGTGTTGTCCAGTCACCAGCCGAGAAACTTCAACGCTCAAACACCTACGTTTGCAGCCTTCCGATTTAACCACATCTTGGTGGAAATCTACACCACTATGGCTGCGGAGCAGAGAAAGCTGCTCGGTACGTGCTTCATCAGACACTCCAGAAAACTCGCACTGACGCCGTGACCAGAGCAGCTCATGGGCGAACAAGCCCTCACTGGCGCATCTCACCGCGCACCACAGCTATCGATCACTGACCCAAAAGTTTGCCGCTCCTATCTCGTTGGTACATGTCCGCATGATCTGTTCACAAACACGAAGCAAGACATCGGTCCCTGCCCAAAGCACCATGTCGAAAGCCTCAAAGTCGAATACGAGTCGGCATCAGACGCGCAGAAGGAGAAGTGGGGCTTCAAATTCGATTACCTCAAGGATATGCAGAAATACGTTGATGAGTGCAATAGAAGGATTGATCAGGCCCAACGGAGACTGGAGAAGACGCCGGATGAGATCCGACAGACAAATAATCTGGTTTGTGCGAGCCGAGACTCCCAGTTCACGAGATGCTAACTTGCGAGACAGTTGAAGCAGATTTCGGACTTGGCACAGACCATCGATGTTGGCCTTCAGGAGATACAAATCATGGCTGACGCTGGTGCTGTTAATCTCGCTGTGCAGGAACACTTCAAAGTGCGACAAGCCCTGGTGACTAAACAGGATCGTGAGCGCGAGCTCAAAGCACTATCCGACACATCGGGTCCTTCAGGCCATCAAAAGCTCCAAGTTTGTGATGTATGCGGTGCTTACTTGTCACGACTGGATAATGATCGACGATTGGCTGATCATTTTTACGGCAAAATGCATTTGGGTTATGCACAGATGCGGAAGACGTATGACGTTCTTCGAGAGGAATTAAAGGGCAAGACGGCGCCCGTGAGGCCAGATGAAGGATTACCAACGGGACCGAGTGATGGCGGTTATGACAGAGGCTTTGGCGGAAGGCAAGGCGGGTGGGGCGGCGGTCACGGCGGTGGGCGAGGTGGATATGGAAGAGGAGGCAGGAGAGGAAGATGGTGATCCTCCGTCCATCGATCTTTCATATCATTATAAATGATGCATCATCTTGGCGTTCCGAGGTATGTGCTTCTCGCGTGGGGAAACGGGATAACCTCCAAGGCAGCGACGAATTCGAGTCTCTTTGCGGAAGAACACTTTCTACTTCGTCCAGCGGAGCTTCAATCTCGTTTTAATACAAAATATGGCTCTATAGTGCGTGATCACGGTGTAACTGAAAACCAATTTTATTTATTGACTCATGCTTCAGAGAGAGCAATTCTAGGTTGACCGCACGAATATGAATCCAGATTTGGAGCACGAGTACAAGGTATGTTCTTCACTTTCAATCTCGCGGTGTCATGTATGTTGCTCTTCGTTCTTTCGCTATGATGAAAGTTTGGTCTTTCTTAGCTCAAGGCATCACCAGAGCAGTGATATTTGCGACAGACGACACGAGGCTTCCCCAAGCTCCTTGACTGTGCCAACTATGTGAAATGATTCCAAGATGATTGTTATGTCCTTACATTATACATCACCTCACCGTTATTAATAGAGATAAGGTCATAAGATTGTGTCTTATCAATGAATGTAAAAGCAAATCAAGATCAAACATGTTTTCGATCTCAATCATACTTCACAAAACCGTCGAAGCGATTGGACTGAAAAGCCTCCATAGAGTTCTCTATTTTTGTCGTCCTTGCACACGATTTGCTGTGACTCAGCCATGTCAAATGTTCTTAAGTAGCGTAATGTTACTGGGTATTACGTTGTCCATTTTGAAGAATGTTTCTTGTGAACAGCTTACTGCCATGGACTTCAGATTTACATCATAATTATCTCCACCTTGAAAGAACACACTTTTGCTCATAGAGAACAATTAAACATTATTTGGTTACGCGCAGGGACAGACATTTCTTGCGTCAGCCTGATAATTTGGAAGGTAGTAATGTTCTCTTCATCATCTAAGATTCGCTTGAATGGCGAGCACAAAACCGATGAACCAATCACTTACATCAAATGGTGTTTTAAGCAAAGGGATGCTAATCTATCCTATGAGCTTAGACAAGAAAGAATCTTGAAGTCAGAGGTATCATTCTGATCATATTCTATAGCTACAATCGACGTCAAATCTATACTAGACGCAAAGGCAGTAGCAGGAGCGTTTTGAAAACGCTTAGTAACTTAATGACGCGTAACAAGATTATGTACTTGTCCAAGTCTTTTGCTTGGTTCTCACGTGGATATGGCACGTTTGGAATTGGTGTCCCAAGAAACCTACACAAAGGCTCCCATCCGTCACCCATTCGACAAACGAGTAAGTTCTCTGGTTTCGTCTTGTCCCTAACTACCTGATAATGTTCTTTTAGTATCCTGGGGCCGTTTTGCCTAGCTTCAGAAAGCGAAGTTGCTTGGAAAAAGCCTCCCATAAGAGATCTTGTGTTGTACGTCAAGCGAGATCGTGATAGTGGATCGAGAACGTGGTAGCAAAGGTCCGTCCACCAACCAAATGTCCAAGGAAATAAGACTTTCTCCCAGCTCCGGAACCAGGATTCAAAGTCGCGCTCGAACATAATGACTTTTGCGTCTGGGTAAATTGAAATCAGGACGCCTGGCATAGCGGCAGCAACATCTGTTACGACTTGGTAATTGCCGATGAGTGAATCCCACTTGGCTCGATCGTACGGTTTCGGCTTAAGACCGCAATGCTCAGCAACCCATGGGATATTTGCCCGGGCCGCTTCACCCCAAGCTTCAAAAGCTGCTTCCGCATCGCTTTCCAAGAAGTCGCTCAAATGGTGTATATGAGTATAACCAAGAATTTGGATGGCTTTGGCAAGCGATTTTGTGCCAGTACGAGGGGGTCCTACGCATAAGATGCCCGCCCCTGAAGCCAGAGTTCCCTGTGTCCGTTTCGACATTGAGTGAAACTATAGTTATTGCTAGGAAGGCCTTTAAAAGTGTATAAGACGAAGTACAAAATCTGCGAGACAAGAGTATAATCATTTTACAACAAAATGGGTGCCTAGAGCTTTATCAACTTCACAATTTGCCTTGAAGATGTGTCTAATGTTGTGCAACCATCTTCGGTCCCTTTTGCCTTGGTTATCTTGCAGTTGCCCTAATTTCTATTTGCAGAAAGGCCATCCTCATGAAGAATCTCATGCAGTGATCGGAAACACGAGTCCTAGTGCGAGCTTATCATTTCTCAAGAAAACGAATCACTTGATGAATGGCTGAATGGATTACGCTATCTTGCATTTCCGACCTCTCACATTCCTGCAACCACGTCGGATTTGTCTTAAGAATTTGAACTATGTTTTCCTCATGATATGCTAAAACCACTACGTGATCTAAAATTACAAAATATGAGTAAAAGTATATCCATTCCTACCAAAAGGGGCATCAACACGGTGACATTGTTGCGGAGGGAACTAAACTTCGCCTGTTCTGCTTTCATTCAAAAGGTGCAGACGCGATATGCATGACAATATTTAGCAGATGCTGTGCTTCTCAGCTATTGTAGTCTTCAGCTACTTAGCCCCACTTCTGGAATAAGCTCCGTTTTTGCTTACTTTGAGTTAGCACTCATATTCAGGTTTCTTCATTGCAACACTACTTGGAGATGGTTCCGCGTCAATCTCGTTTATTTTTTCCCTCTGAAAGGGCAACAAAGAACTTGGTCGAAATGTATGTCGTTGAAAGTTCGGACCTTAAAAGCATACCTATTCCGGGTATTCAATCTAAGCAGTCTGCTCGACTGCTGTGCGAGAGGGTAGCATATCTCGACAACGTTGACATACTTTAAACTTGGTGCAGACTTTGCTAACTTAGATTTCAGTTGAGTTGATTCACGTCTGATGATCCTTATTGATTCAACTCATAGTTATGGCTCTGGAGTATGATTCGCCACTGTTTGAACTCGAATTGCAACCATGTTTGTATCACATCAGTCAATATAGCTAGCGTTTTGGCATTTGCTTTTTCTGGTCTTAAAGTCCATCTTCCCGCCTAATATAGCCGACGAAGATGTGCATGTCTTAGAAACGGTTAAGCCGCTACGGCGATCCTATTTTGCTGGAGTCCCAAGAAGACGGGGTTCTGCGCGACTGGCAAAGCGAACAGATCGGTTCATCTTGGAAAGTTCCAATGCCGAGGTGTGAATAGGAATTCCGAACCAACGTCCTATGAATTTCATGCTTTTCGTCTATGGAAATTTTCTAAGGAATGGAAAATCAAGGCTTACGAAAACCGTGATGAAGCCTTTTCTACCTCCATCGATTCATACATTTGATATGTTGCTAGAACCCCAAACACGTTCCAGGAAGCATTGAAGAGAAATGAATCGATGGTCAGGATACCGCTGGTTCATTTCGTCCGAGATGTCCCACGCACCCTTTGAACTACTCAGGAGGATGCCGATAGCAATTTTCTTGCGCATCTCATAAGCCGTGGATGTATCCACTGATCGATGAACTCCTTCTAGACGCCACAAGGTTTCTAAATTTCCAGCCTCAAGATCTTCAATCCTGACTTTCTCAATATCAAGAGGTTGTCCTGGATCAAGCAGTCAATATCAATCGGAAGAAGAGAAACTTGGAACTGAACAATCGCACCCCGAATCTGACTTCCAATTTCAACAACTCGCGAAAATGAGAGTTTGTTGGACTGAATACCGCTAATGATAGGCCACTTGCGCTCATCTTCTACAGCACGAGCGATGATACTCGCGAAATCAGCAACCGCGGTAAGCGTCATTATGGCGTGTTCATGCCCATCAACCAATATAGCTCTATTATTCTGAAAATCAAAAATTGTCTGCAACGGCTCTAGATACTTGCTTGTCTTGAACGGATATGCGAGATATTCTAAAAACAATCCAGGCTGAAATAGGGTATATTCGAAGTCCTGGGAAAGTCTCCCGTCAGAAAGTTGGACGAAGAACATCGATTACGACTTACATTGGCATGCTTGCTCACTTCTTTAAGATATGATCTCACTTTTTCCTTGCCGGCCCACCAAGGCATGTGAATGGTCTCCTTGCTGTTACAATTCAGCATTCCGTTCGGGCGTAACTCAAATGCTGTAAATGTCTCTACCTTCCGAACTCACTAGGGGCAAAACGTTTTACACCGGCAGAGATAGCAGCATCAATTAGATTCTTTTGAGCCTCTTGACCAGAATCCGACAGTACTTGAATAAAGGACAGGACTGTATGAACTCCTTGTAAAGATTGAACCAAAGAGATAGTCTCTTTGTAATTGACGGTCTGTAATTGGATTCGAGTATCGGTTATTGGAACCTGTTTCTAAATGGAACTTAGTGCTATCGTTTATGAGGTCTTCCATTCTGTGGAACATTTCGTACATGTCGACTCAGAATCGTAATCTCATGTTTTTTCGTCATCAACAGCGCATCAATGACCTCTCGTGCAACTTCTGAGAATTGGTCAAATACAAGCAAGCAAAAATTGGAGAGGGTACAGACGTCCGGAGCCGCCAGCGATGGCAATATGGACCATGATGAAAAATGTAACAACTCTCTATGATCGTCAAAAGATTTGAAGGTGTCCAGAGAATAAGCAAAGGACGTAGCATCGCTGACTTGGAAGAACAGGAGCACGGAGCGTAAAATCAATCGTGTTTTATACTATCTCATCACTTGGCAGAACTACAAAAGCGCACGCTGATCGACTTCTTCGCATGCATTAGTCCGCCGCGGCGATTGCCACAATCCCCCTTGCAATATTGTAATCGCAGCTTGGATGAGACTTCGACTTGCAATGATGGACTTCCCACAGCTGACTACGTTGAAGTCCGTGCACAAATCTCATTTCTCCGCCGCGGCGGAAAACTGAGATACTCAAAGAGTTAACGGCATGGATCTTTAGATTCTTCGGTTTGAAATAATGGCATGATGAGGATCCATTACTCCAATTCTCATAATTACATCTTCGATGTAGACTATTGAGACAGCTCTGGGTATAGCTGCGCTTAGCTTCATGTCCGAGACCACATCATCAGCGACTCCACTGCCGAAGAAGCGAAAGCTCCGGAAAGGCACCAAGAGTTGCTGGCAGTGCAAGCGACGTAAAATACGATGCTCATTTGCATCTCCACATAGTGTGTCGTGTGATGGTTGCACGAGTCGCCAACTGGAATGTGTGAGCCAGCATTATGACGAGAGTCAGCAGAATGTGAATTGTAGTACTTCTGAAAGTCTCCAGTCCGAAGTCGAGGTGAGTCCTGAGTTGATAGCAATCGAAAGGTATCTCATTGACCGGTGGCATAAGTTTCAATCCGCATGCAGTCGTCCCAAATCCGCTTTCGTGTCTAGAGGACATGACCTCTCGGTCACGCTAAGTCCAAGTCTAAGTCTTACAACCAACGAGGATTTAGGAGAAGTTTCCCAATTTCTTATTCAAGCGTGGCCGAATTCAGAGGATTTGAACCTTCTCTTGAGCATCCCGGTGAATCCGTTTCTGTTACTCCATGGAGCAACTTGCAAACCATATCACAAATGTGCTACTACGTTAATGAAGGTGCAAAACATGTTCAAGCTTCCTCTTTGCAGGAACGTTCACCCGGTATTGGTGGCGAGAAATTTGCTTGTTTTTGCAATATACCTGAAGGCGGCTACATCTGGTGATGCAGAAAAGCTCACTGCCTTGAGTACTAGCTGTCATATCCTCGCGTCTCGCTTTCTCTCCCTTGTGAGTCGTCTAGTTACGACCAATGACGAGATGGTTTTATCGCTCGAAGGCGTTGAGTGCATTATGCTAGAGAGCATGTTCTGGAACAATGCTGGCAATCTGCGAAAAGCCTGGATAGTGAATCGCCGGGCGATTCTTACAGCTCAAATGATGGGTCTACATGCTGGCAAGATCTCAACCATTCCGATTCTTGAGCCAGAAACCCGTCATAGAGTTGAACCATCCTATATGTGGTTCCGCCTTGTGACGACAGATCGGTATTTATCCTTGATGCTCGGCCTTCCACAGGCTTCCCATGAGGAACCGTTCGCACATTTGGAGCAACCCGTCGAGACGGCTCCTTTAGGGAACATGGAGCAACAGATGACGCAAGTAGCTGGATTCATCATACAGCGTAACAATTCAAGGAAATTTGAGATTTCATCAACATTGGAAAATGATCAATTGCTTCAAGAAGCTGCAGCATTGACGAGTCCTGCATTGTGGTCGATTGGTAATCTACACCGTACAGTGATCGCAAAGAAGGGACCGTCATTTGAGGAAACGATTCAAATCATGATAAAATTTGCATTCTATCATCTTCTCATACAACTTCATTTGCCATTCATGCTACAGCTTTCCGCGGATACCACCGAGAACGATTACAGCAAACTCACAGCTGCAAACGCGAGTCGCAGTGCTTTGACGATGTTTGTCTTATTCCACAAGTCAAATTCTGTGTCAACTTATTGCCGTGGTGTCGACTTCATTGCGCTTGTAGCAAGCACAGCTCTGTGCCTTGCGCACATGCAGCCCCGTGGTCTGGAGCGCGTAAGTCGTGGGAATTTGAGTAGCGCAATCCAGTCTCTGAAGCACCAACGACTTGGTGACCGTGGATTGCTAGAGGAGGTACTCAAAATCATGACGGAGAAAGCGCAGTCCAATGAGGATGCGATAGCTGCCAGGATTTCCGGAATCCTTCAACCAATTTTGGAGGTAGGATTTGAAGCCACGAGTTCTCAATCGAGAGCCTGTACGCTGGACGAAAGTCATAGTCACGAAGATTTTGGGGCAAGTGTTGATCAAGCAGGCGGGTTACATATCCAGATCCCTCACTTAGGTACTATCAAGATTGCCCAAGAAGACAACGATTCGAGACAAGATGGATGGAAAGAGTCTCAGTGCATTGGAACCACAACGACCCAGTTTTATTCTGATGTAAGCATTGCAGCCGAGGACAGTGCGACCTACGACATGAACAACGCGGCATTTCAAAGCGTTGATATATCGGGTCTAGATGGGAATGATCATGGCTGGATCCCGAATAGCGTTGAGATGGCATTGTCCAATCTTTTCACAGGCGAATCTGCGATTGATCTAGAACTAGTGTAAAGCAGAGCCTCAACGCAAAACCAACGTCTTCAAAGCACAACCATCTTCTTCATCAGATGCACCTTTTCTTCTTGCTGTCGCAAATGTCTTCCCGCTGTCGCTCGTGGGATTCTGTATTGCAAATTTTCGAAGGCGACTAAATTGGAAGGCTATTAATAATTCCAATCTCATAAAAAAGGTGATGAAGCCAAGTTCAGACAATCTTGCTATAAGATACAGTGCTATTGCTTCGAAGTCTCCTATATCCATCTCTTGCGAGGAAAGGCGAGTCGTTTGATGATCAAGGTAAAGATAGGAGGCGGCATACTGTAAGAGCAGGGATGCACAAAACAATACTTGAAGAATAGACAGCTCTTGAATTCGTAGTCATCAGCCAATGTTGGCCTGAACTTGGTTAGACAGAATCGTCAACCGGTATGCATTCACATCCCAAACAACACAAGCGCACAATCCCACCCACCCAAAAACCGCAAAAACGCCAATAACAATGCCCATCCCACAAGTATTCATAGGGTAGACAAATCCTAGTCGTAAAATAGTTGCACATCATGGCTGATCACGTTCACAGCCCCTCTGTATCACTGATACCTGGCCATTCACTTTCACTTTCCTCGCCCTCTGCAGTTCCGAAGTCAACCTTCTTCTCCCTCGCCGCCCTTATGCTCTCTAATGTCTTCTCCACATCTTCGGGAAGCTCGCCTGCATTTTCATCACAAGAACGTCCAATCTCGATCTTATGCGCTTCGCACACATCATACAGGGCATAGAGTTGGCCACCCTTGACTTTGATTGCATTGTTCAAACGCTCTATCTTCTTGTGTAGTGTATTGTGAGCACGCTTGCCCAGTGCTGGATCAGCATTCTTAAGTTTTTGGGTGAGGACCACAAATTCGAGCTTGAGGTGATGCAATTCATCACTCAATTCCTTGATGACACGAGAGAGCGCTTGAGAAGGAGGTTGAGAAGGTCGCATCGTGGCATCAACGTCAGTGTTATACTCCTTACGTTCTGAAACAGGGACAGGAGCTGGGATATTAAGTTCGTCAATGTCGACAGGAGACGTAGACAGGATGCGTTGGCAGACCGAGCAGTTCTTGATGTCGTGATCAGCAGAAACAGATTTCAGTACGTCCTGGGTGGTAGCATCTCGTTGGGTATGCAGTGTGATGTCTGGAATGATGAATGCAGACGTCATTTCTGTAAAAGCGGCGCTGGAACGACGGCGGCGGTGAGAAATGCGAGACGCATGACTAACATGAGAATGAACTGTATCTTCGTTGCGAAGACCAGTTGTGGCATCCTCTACAGCAGAATCCTCGTTTGCTGTTATACTTAGGACGGAACGAGCGCGGCTAGAGGCTCGAGATCGAGCAGTCAGATCTTTCTGCGACGAGCGCCGGCGAATACCGTAGCCAGTTACTTCTTCATCGGGCGAAGACTGAGGGACCGTCGTGGACTTGCGCTGGCGGGCTGCAAGATGCTCCTCTTCTAAACGTTTGCGAAGCTTTGCAATCTCATCACCATCAATGTAGCTTAGATAAGTAGTGTCACCAGTGTGAACAGGAACAAATCCAGTGGCACGCTTTCCCTTGGCACCACTCTTCGGAGCACCAGCCAGAATCGCAGGATCGAAGGACATGTCAGAATCCGATTTCTCGCTCGACTCGGATTCATCATGCGCAGCAACAGAAACAGGAGCTGAAACATGACGGTGACGGCGGGATGTTTCGGATCTAGTAATTCGGCGAGATTGGGATTTAGACCTCGAACGCGTCCTTGGGTAATCTCGTGTGGTCTGCTGGTGTAAAGCCTCATGAACACTTGAGGTAATTTGTCCAGTAGATCGACGTTTCCCCTTGCTTTCAGCAACATTCCTCGTCGTCTCTCCATCCCGCGTAGCATCGATTTCGCGGTACAGGTCGTTAACTTGCTTAACATGCTCAAGACGATCTCTGAGACGCGTTTCTTTGCGCTTCCACTGCTCTGTTGCCTCTGCATGCTGATTCATGACCTCTTCAAGACGCCTTCGCAGGGTTTCCTTCGGCGTACCGCTTTCCTCATTTCGCGCTGTAGCTTTCAAACGCGCCAACTCAGCTTTCAAGTTCTGATTCTCCTTACGCAGCTCCTCGTTGATTTCTTCCTGCGGTACTGCAACCCGAAGCTGATGTATGGTCTCATCTCGCTGATCGATATGAGCTTGGAGCTCGGCCTGCTTGCTAGCCCACCGCTTAAGCTCTGCTTCACGGCTCTCTTTCGCCTGTTCGAGCTCCGCCAGCAGTTGTTCTTTCTCTTCGGTAAGTTTAGCGTGCTCGACTTCGGCGGCACGTTCAGCTTCGCGACGTGCCTTCTCCTCGCGTTGTGCTGCTTTTCTCTCAGCGGCCTCCTGTTGCTCGCGAGCGCGAACGAGCTCATCGCGCAGGGTCTGATTTTCATTTAGGATTGCGCGATCATTCGTGTTTGCCTTTCGAGTCAGCGCAGCTTCCTTCTTCTGCCAACGAGTTGTTTCATCCTCGTGGCGTTCGTGGGACAAGTCGAGCTGCATTCGGAGCTCTTCAATCTCAGCAGCCAAAGCACGATTTTCCGCCTGAAGCTCAGCGACTTGATCCTGTAGGAGGCGATTCTCGTTCTGAAGAACCTCGTTCTCGCCCTTGAGCTCTTCGTTACTGTAGTATGCCACGCTAAGTTGGGTCCCGAGGCTGTCGCGCTCTTCCCTCGCCCGTTTTGTGTTTGCCTCCGCTGTCGAGACTTTGCGTTCAGCATGCTCGAGGCGGCGTTTGAGTGACTGCACTGATGATTCGAGTTCTGGGGAGATTTGTTAGACTTTGTAATCTATGACAGCGAAGCTTTCACTTACGAGCCTTCTCTATTTTCCATTTGTTCTTCGAACTGCCAACTGCCTCGCCATCTGAAGATCCCAATGCACTATCACTTCTTCGCAGACTTGCATGAGCGTCTAATTGTGCCTGAAGCTCAGAGACCTGAATCTCGTACTCCTCAATTCTGTGATCCGCCTCGGCCTTCTCTTGCTCAACCTGCTCCAGCCTCTCCTTGAGGATCTGCAACGAATGCAGGATAGCCTTTTCTTCTTCGGGAATCGGGACGCTCGAAACAGGTATATAGTTTCCAGGCCCAGGATTTGCCGGAGTCACTCGGCGATTGGGGAGTCCACGAGAAAGCATAGGTGTGCCCTTGATTGAACCGCCGAAGAGCTCAGTGAGATTGGGCATCTCCGGCAGTAGGAATGATTGTACGGTACTATTTGCAACGCCTCGTGGGGTGCCATTTGCGCGCTGGGGTGTACCAGCCAGTGGTCTCTGATATGTGTCATTATTTGCGGACACGGTTCGGCTGGCAAAACGTGTAGGACGTGAACGCGCATCCTGGTTATCATGTTGTGCCATCACGTTTTCCTTTGTTGACCTGGTGTTGGTTGGAACGCGTGTACTTGAAGCGCGTCGTAGCTGCGCTTCCTTCCTCAGATTGCTCTTTGGTGTTGGTCGTGACCGGGACGGAGGCGTACCCTTGAACTCATAATGGCTGTTACCAATCTCGAGCAAAATCTCGGAGTCAAGGGATTTGTTCGGTTTACTGGGAGTATTGCCGATGCCACGTCCAACTTCTATTGAGTTTTCCTCGTCGTCGGTGCTGTTGCTGTGATCAAAGTCGCCAAATTCACGTCTCACTGCTGACGTTGGTACTTGGGGAGGTAGTTCAGGATTATAATATCTCCTCTGCTGCGCGGTGGTCCGTATCTTAGGTAAAAAATGGGAGTCATCCTCGTCGATATGGTGTTTGGTAGACATGAGCGCGTCGTCGTTGTCTGGATTAAAGGTGGACACGTCGTCAGACGATGCTATTGAGGGCGCGGGCGAAGCGCGCGAACGCCGTCGGCTTGCAGCCAATGCATGAATAGCGCGAGCACTTGTACTTCTCTCGGTGTCAGACATTGTAGCTATGCCTGCATACAATGTTCTGGAGGAATGGTGCGTGGAGAAGATTGTTTTACAAGGAGACGCGTTTTGGGAGTCGGAAAGTGAAGCCCACGATGTTTACATTTCGTGTTTGAGGGCCCAAGCTCGGAGCCACAAGGCTGAGTCCACAGTTTCAAGTAGGCTTGAGTTCCTTTTACGCGTCGTCTCTAATATCACTTGTCACCTACCCGGTGTAAAGCCTTCGTCAAGTTATTCACTTTATGGGAGACTCGTAATCTCTTGTCAGACTTCACCAGGCTTTTGTATGCTATCCGTGGGTGTGTTTTCCAGGCGCATTGCCGTGTCGGATCGTCTTCCGTTGCGACCATTGTCCTTGTATCCTCTTTTCTATGTCATCGGAATAGTCAATAAAGCAAGTTATGTAAACCTCGAACGAGCATTTTTTTGTAAGATTAGAAAATCAGCATTGTCACGACATCCACAAGCAACACGGTACAACGCTCTCTTTAAAGAGTCTGTTAGCGCCGCGGAAACTCTCCGCGCTTAGACTTGCTCGCCGTGGGAGTAGCATAAACATTAATCCTTGGATCTTCTAAGATTCATTTCAAATCCAACTTTATGCCTATTATCTGAATTCAACCCTTCAATATGCACATTCTAATCACTGGGGCGTCTGGCTTCATTGGCCAAGAGCTTGCCACTGCTCTCGTAGCAAAAGATCTGTCCGTTCGTCTCACCCTCACCGATATATGTGAGCCTGCAAAACCAGCAATCGCGGCTCAAGCAAGCATAGATACGTTAGGTCTCGATCTGACTTCTCGTGAAAAAGTCGAATCTCTTCTCTCCACAAGATATGATCTCATTTATCTCCTCCACGGTATCATGTCCGGTGGAGCGGAAGCCAATCTCGACTTCGGACTGAAAGTAAACGTCGATTCCTTCAGAAATATCCTAGATACCCTGCGCATGCGATACCCAGGTACACAGGTTATCTTCCCTTCTTCGCTCGCCGTGTACGGACCGACATCTGAAGGCGAGGTTGTGAGCGAGACCACGTGTCCGATGCCGCAGTCGAGCTACGGAGCAGAGAAACTCATTGTGGAGACGCTTTTAAACGATTATTCGAGACGGGGGCTCATCGATGGACGCATTGCTCGCTTGCCCACTGTCATTGTGAGACCTGGGAAACCATCCGCTGCTGCATCGTCGTTTGCAAGTGGCATAGTTCGCGAGAGTCTCAAGGGGGAGAAGAATGTGCTTCCTGTGGAAGAAGACCTAGAGATGTGGATATGCTCACCACAGGTCGTTGTGGAGAATCTAGTCAAGCTTCGAGATGTGCCCAAGGAGAAATTGGGATCTCATAGGACGGTGTGCTTGCCGGGACAGACCGTCACAGTAGGACAAATTCTAGATGCACTTGAGGCAGTAGGGGGCAGGAAGGCCAGAGACTTGGTGGAGAAAAAAAAGGATGCTGAGAATGAACGGATTGTGAAAAGGTGAGTGTTTGACACACGGAGGCTGAATATTCTTAGGCTGATTTGAAGTAGTTGGCCAGCGCGGTTTGACACAACACGGGCTAAAGATCTAGGTCTCCGTGAAGACATATCATTGACCAAGATAGTAGAGACTTTCGCAGCAACATTGTCAAAGTCATGAATTCACCCCAAGATCAGCAAATTTCGCACTGCTATCACCACAAGTATCTTCATAGCTCCCTTGACGTTCGAAATTGTTCTTACTTACCTCTGATCTGCAAAAAGTGAACAACTGTTCTGAACACTCGAACTGGACATCATCGCACCGTTTCTGCTGTTGAAAAGTCCGTGAAGAGGAGCAGTCGTGCGAGTCGATGCAATTTACCCAAAATGATCCGGTAATCTCATATGAGAAATTTGGCATGAGCCACAAGCTCCCGGAAGACACTGATTTGTTCGTCAAGTAAATGTGAGTGTTACGAGAAGCTGGTCAGCATCAAGGGATAAAATTAGATGACTGTCAGTTCTGGACTCATCCTATCTGAATTGTTACGAATCACAGATGAAGATTCGACACTTTCAAGCATTGGGATGAGTCAATACTGCTTTGGAACCATGTATATTGGAGTTGAATGCGCGGGCTAGAGAAGCACGACGGAGTTCAAGTATTGCACGCGATCTAACAGTGATGCCGATAAAGGAGCACTTAGATATTTTCTTTATTACTTCAAGTTGTCTGCATAACAAGCAACTTTTTTTTCGGTCTATCCTGGATCTAACCAAACGTCTGCATGTGGCTGTGGGACGTGGCGCCACCAGAATTGCGAAGGGAAACTTGCGCATTGAGGCTTTTGATGAAATTCAGGACAGGAAAACTTGTATTCCACGTGCATCTGTAGCGTAGCACAGCTACAGATCTGATTTAACAAGACTTAACCGCGGTCCGGGAGCGAACTCGAACCAAGCTTGAAGATGGACGTAGGACAGAGCAATGACGTCAGAAATGAAACGAAGCATGTGAAAGCCAGCACACCAAAAGTCGACAGATCTTCACGAGAGAATAGTAGCTAGTTCTCTTGGGAAGCGAATAGCTGCAAGCGAAGAAAAATAAAAGTTGCCATTATGGAAGACCCTCGTATGAAATGAATCGTTCAAATTGTTTGGAAGCGAGGGAGTACTGACATGCGTAACAGAGTCTGAAATTGTGGAAGTCATTTCTCTGCTCACTCAATCGCCTCCTAGTACTCAACTTGCTACGCTCGAACGCTACTTTACCCCGACTGCAAAATTCACGCATCCTTTCGTACGCACCGGCAGCTGGGACTTGGGCAATGGCTTCACGAGTCGTTGGGCGATTTCGCAGATTTACCGATGGTACAAGATCATGTCTCCGCGTGTCGTCGGTCACGTTACATCCATAGCGTACGATAAGCCCAACGAAATTCTCTACGCTGGCTTCGAGCAGACTTTCTGGATCTATCCCCTCTCTGTGCTTGGGTATCGAGCAAACGTGGAGCTGACGGTGAAGCTACGTCTGCACCACAACAAACAGGATGGCAAATACTATATCGAGAGCCAAGAGGACTTGTATCAAACCACGGAATTCGCCAAGTTTGCGTGGCTCGGCATATGGAGGCTCGTGTGGATTTGGCAGGCGATATCGACAATTTTTTGCATCTTGTTGGCCTATGTAGGGACACCCGTTTCTTGGGTAGAAGAGCGCTGGCAGATTGGCCAGGTAACGGATTCAACGGAACGCTCTGATCAGACTGTGAAGCAGGATATCAATTCCAAGAGTGTCAAAAACGGCAATGAAAAAGGGGAATAATGGGACTGCGAATTCGAATTTCAAGATGTAAAATAAAGTTTCTATTGCCTAGCTTCTGTATATCTCTAAATCGTACATGCGAACGCGCTTTATGCTCGAAGCCTTTTCAAACAGAGCAGAGTTGCAGAGAGTCAGTACTTGTGGAACAATCCATTGCGTAACTTGTCCTCCTGTCTGACTACGCTCATGGGCAAGGCATCACCGATGCCAAATATGACGAACAGCGCCCATTTCCAACGAAATGGATTGAGCAAAAGGGTTGAAAAGAACCACCAAAGCAATTCGCCATAGGTGAAGAAGTCAAATGCACCACTGCAATCAGATTAGTTTTTGCCTTTGCGTGTGTGTGAGAGGAGTATTGGGAACTAACCCGGGTGCTCTTCGCTTGATCCATCGGACCATGTCGATCCAAAATTTCGTCAGCGGCTCTCTTGGCCTGGCCAATGGATCAACGAGATACATGAGCAGAAATCGGGTGTAAATGCCAATGTGGTAGTTGCCGACGGTTCCGATCGCGTTGACGTAGGTGCAGTTGTTTGCGCAAATCTCGACGTGCTTGGGTGGAAACACCTGCATGTACCAGTTCGGGGGCTCGTACCCGTCCTCGAAACAGTCGTCAGGCAGAAAGCGGAGGCTCGGCCGGGAGTAGCCCGTCGCCATGATCACGATGTCTGCTTCTACAAGCATTTCCTTTCCGGGACCACCCTTTGGGACGCCTTGCGCTCGTTTGTTGAAGACGATGCCGTTTTCGGTGAACTTCTCGACGTCTCCGCGTAGCCACTCAGCTTTCCCCGAGCGCACGAGTTCTAAAACGTCGTCGTTGACCATCGGAGTGTCCGTGAAGATACCCTTACTGCCTGGGGGCGGCGAAAGATCAGAGAGGTCTCGATAGAAAAATACTCGAAGCAATCTCTCTGGGATCCAGCTGAAGGGGGTTTCACCGCCAAACACGTTCATACTGAGGAGAGCATCGATGACGGGGTTTCGCGGAATGATCCATTTCTCGGACTTCCTTGTGTCAGCACGCTGTCCTGTTGAATCACGATTCTCGCACGTACTCTAGCAAGAACAACCGCTTTCTCAGCATTTGCTGATGCAACAAATTCCAAGGCTTCCACTGCGCTCGCGCCTCCGCCTACGATTACTACCTTCTTTCCCTTTGCATCCTTACCGTCAAGCTCAGACGAGTGGTATATCTCGCCCTTGAACTTTTCTTGACCTGGAATGTGAGCCATCTTAGGCTCACCGCACGTGCCCACGGCGACGATGACGCCGTCGAACCGTCCGTTGCTCGGATCGTTCACAATCCACCGGTTTTTGTCATCCTGATACAGCTTAGTGACTTTGGTGTTGAACCTCGTCCGCTCCTTGAGACCGTAGCGTTGCCACAGCTGCTGGATTTGCGAAACGATCTGTTCGCGATCGGGGTATCCCTTTCTCCATCTAATAGAAGGGTGAAAGCGATACATCAGACTATGAATTTGAAGCCCGGATGTGTTGTTCACTTTCTGAGACGCTGTTAGTAGACCAGTGCGCCAGTTGGAGCTCAACGTACCGTCCATATTCCGCCCACGGATTTCTCATCTCCGGCTTCAAATATAACGGTGTCAAACCCGTGTCCCACACAATGTGATGCCGCTGAAACGCCAGTCAAGCCAGCCCCGATGACTGCAATCTTTGGTCTGGACAGCTTAGCATTGGGCGGAGGCGGCTGTGGAGAAAGCAATTTATCGAGAAGGACCTGAAGAGCCAGGTATAGGTAGGTTAGAGGCTCCAGAAGAAGCCACTGAATGAGGGACATTGTCATCCGATTCCGAGATCTGGATCTTAATGAGAGAGGTGACAGAGAAACTTGCAAGTCTTTTTTTTTTTCAATTCAAATACCTTTGTGCTGCACGAACGGACCTTGTTTCCAAGGCAGTTCAGGTACGTGGTTTGACATGCGACTGGCCGGGCTTGCATGTGAAAGTATGACGTACATACGTAGAACTAACGTCGAACGCAAAACTGTCGGGCATTTCATGCACATCCCGGCAGCGCCTTAAGACCACTGCGATCTTTGAGCACTCTACGTGACTTGCATCGGACATGCTGTAAATCCACGTTAAGTCTACGTCGGAGATAAGTTCCCCTCGTACATTGTTGTCTTTACGGCCACTTGACGAACCGACAGTCCAGCAGCAACGCGCTTTGTCATCCGTTGAACAAGGCGCCACTTTTTTTCACGCCGATGCGCTCCCACACGCCTGTCGATACGTAAGTCCAGGATGTTGGATATGCTTTGGATATTTGTAATGGCAACCATGCAATGTTGTATCGTGCACTGGCATGCAGCCTGCGAAATCGGTAGTGCTAGCGGGTCAAACGGTGACATCAAATGGGATGGTTCGGTGACGTTCCGCCCGAATGAAATTTAAGCTTCTGCCAGGGAGAGAACGTTCAAAAAACGAGGTCTTTAAACACTTCAAGTGATACTACTCTATACTGGGACGCATACGGACCGCAATCTCTCTTGCTATGGCGCCGAAAACCATTCGTTGGGGCATCCTTGCTACGGGGGCCATCGCCGTGACATTGTATGTGCTCACATGTACGTGAAATCCAACCTAGCTCACTGACATTTCGCCACAGCACCAAAGATCTGCTTGTTGACCCTACGACCCGCGGGGTTGAGGATGTCAAACACACCGTGGTTGCAGCCGCCTCATCTTCATCTAAGTTACGAGCAGATGCCTTCTTGAAAGAGGTAGGCGCACCATCGGATGCGAAGGGCTATGGATCATACGAGGAGCTCGTCAAGGACCCGAATATCGATATTGTCTACGTTGCAACCCCACATTCGCATCACTACCAGAACTGCATGCTTGCCCTGGAGGCCGGCAAGAATGTCCTGTGCGAGAAAGCATTCACCGTGAACGCCGAACAAGCAAAGATCTTGGTCCAGAAGGCGAGAGAAAAGAACCTGTTTCTGATGGAGGCAGTCTGGACTCGCTACTTTCCGCTGTCGATTTATGTGCGAGACACAATCACCTCAGGCAAGATCGGCCATGTTCAACGTGTGACAGCGGACAACTCCATGCCCTTTGGCGACCCTGACGATCCGAGCAAAGTCGACAACTCTCACAGAATGGTCAACATGAATCTCGCAGGTGGTTCTCTTCTCGACCTGGGAATTTACAGTCTTACCTGGGTATTCCAATGCTTATACACCACACAACCAGTAGAGAAGCGCCAGAAGCCAAAAGTTTTGAGCTTCATTCGACCGTACTCGCAGACTGGAGCTGACGAGCTTACGACCATGATTTTGGAATTTCCCAGAGACGAGAAGCTGGGAGGTCCTGCGCACGCGGTTGCAACCACAGGCTGCATTGTTGCATCGATGCCAGGGGACAATAGGGAGACACCTTCGGTCCGGATTTCCGGTACTAAGGGTGAAATCCAAGTGTTCCCACCTGCTTTCCGACCCACAAAAACGAGACTGATTATGCGAGACGGATCTGTGGAAGAAAGAAATTGGCCGCAGCCCGGCCCAGGCGTTGGCAGCGGTTGGAAGAACGGGTTTCTGGACGAGTTCAACGCAGAGGGAGAAGGCCATGGTATGTTCTGGGAAGCGGACGAAGCTGCAAGAGCGCTTGTAGAAGGACGTAAAGAAGGGAAATACGAAGATTTGAACGAGAGCATCGTGATCATGGAGACAATGGACGAAGTCAGAAGACAAGCAGGGATGAAATACCCTGACGAGATTGAGACGACCAAGTATCCGGTCGACCTGAAAGGAAAATGAATGACCTATGAATCATGCACACGTGATTTCGGTACTTGTGACGACAAAGAGAAGCCAGTGCGATCGCAAGAAGCGAAAATTCTCTATTGGGCTTTCAATTGTTTGTATCAGGGTACAGAAGTCGTCTTACTGACGTGCAGAGCTCCCGTCATGACGACAGATGTCTCTTGCTTCGCAGAATACAATGCGACGCAGGAAGAATGCCTGACACTGCAAATCAAGTGAGGAAGAATGCCTAGTTACTGTGAATCTAGAAAAATGTCAGTAAATTGTCTTCGAAAACGTCACTACTGTAGCTACGGATTTTTGTTTTCATATTCATTGGCCAACAGTAGATGGTATGGCGGCGCGACAAGGTTCATATCTCACGGATTCATCAACAAAGGCATAATGTGTCTTGAGTGAATAAGTCATCAGTTCCGCGTTCCATGCTGCGTGAATTTTCCACATACCGTGGCTTCTTTCCGTTCATCCCTATGGGACTCTTGTATGCGACGGAGAATGCGATGATATTTCAAAGTCGTTCCGAGAGCAATGGTTTAAACGACGATGAGGAAGACCTAGCTGCCGAGTCCTGTCTAGGAGGCGAAAACGCCACAATCGGTACTTTGCATAGTTCCTGGCAAGCACGCATGATGCTTCCCGCGAACCATACGTTAAGGCCGGACCGAGGAGATCCTCATGCCTGAAGCAATCGCGGGAATCTGAGTCTGGATCATGGATTCTCGACAGCTTCGCAGTGTTTCGGTCTAGCCACTGGATCGCATGACTTCCAGCGAAATATGTCGGATTCACTGAATCTGGTCCTAGTAGATTGACATTTCACCTTGGAGAAGCAAGGTGCTGTATTTTTTGGCCTAATTTATTCTGATCACGAGAATAGTCCGTCATTTCTTATATCAGTCCTGCTTTGACAAACAGTAAATACCATACCATTCCAGCAGCTCCAGAAGGCTTTGGCATCGACCATACCTTTTGATTCAATTCAGCTTATTGCACTTGAACTGTTCAAGAGAGCATCATTGGCGAATCGTTTCCTCCTACAGAGATGGTTTAGCTTGACGCCTTATCAAATGCGCAAGTATGGTACCGCAGTCTAATCCACGAAAGCGGCAACGAAACTCCGACGAGCCAACCACAGGTCGTGGCGGTTGTTCTTCCCGCTGTCTATCGGGACGAAGGCTCAACGATCCTACGAGCAAGCAAGGAGCCAAGGAGCGGGACAAGCTGGCTAAGGCAAACTTCCAGCAGCTTGACAATCTTCGACAAAGCTTCTACGCCAGGTTGGTCAGGATGCGTTGGTTATGTGTCTGCTCGTCCGGATTCGGCAACGATCTACACGCACACCACGCGACGACAGAACGGTTGCTTGTTGCCGATCGCTTCTCTCGCGGGGAGCATTGAATTTACCACGGCGATAACAATCTTTGCCTTTTCAGAAATTGGGGGGTTCAAGATGGGCTGCACAAATATCGAGGCTGGTCCCCCCCGGGATAGCTGCGGACAACGCCGCTGCAACAGAAGTTTGGCCCTGCAGTCGTACTGAACGCAGTTGAAGTATCCGCAATCATGCCGAATATGGAGAAAGAGCCCGTCGCTGAAGATGTTGCGGACATTGAAGTGGACGGCTCAGAAAAGGCCCCGGCACAAAAGACGACCAAGGATGGCATTTTGCTGGTTCCTCAGCCCAGCGATGATCCTGAGCAGCCCTTGAACTGGTCCTGGCGGAAGAAGCATCTTGCTCTCGTCGTCCTCATTCTGGAAACGTTCATGGTCAAGTACACGGCAACCTTCATTGCCCCAGGAGCACACACTCTCGCTGCAGATTTCCACACGACCGCAGTCAAGGGCACCTACCTCGCCTCGGCTACGTCAATTGTCCCAGCCGTGGCTCCGTTGATATGGATCCCGCTCTCGCAACGGATTGGACGCCGTCCAGTGCTCTTGATGGGAACGCTGTTCTCTATGCTGTTCAACATCGGCCTGGCGCGATCACAAACCTACGCGCAAGCTCTGATTTGCAGATTGTTTGGCTACGGAACTGCCAGTGCAGGTCTCTGCATCACTCCAGCTGCCATCAGTGACATGTTCTTCTTCCACGAGAAGGGTACTAGGATGGGCTTGAACGCCTATCTCATGGTCGTTGCCCCCTATTTGGGAGGTGTCACAGGCGGATCTATACAATACAACCCACACTTGGGATGGAGATGGGCCATGTACATCGCCGCGATCATGTACGCCTTCCTCTTCGTGGCCATCTTTTTATGCGGTATGTTGAGCCTTGACCCTTTGCGAGATGACAGATTCTGATTCTTGCGTGCAGTGCCAGAGACGATTTGGGAACCAAAAGCACAAGGCTCGTCGCAAGAACCGGAGAAGAAGTCGTTCTACAAGAAGCTCGGCTTCCGCACCCCAAATCCAAAGGAGTCGTGGGCAGCCACGTTTGGCCGTCCCTACCCGATGTTCGCCTACCCTGCCGTCCTCCTTCCCTCGCTGTGGTTCTCCGTCTGTTACATGTCCGAAGTCGCCAATACTGCTGGCTTCCCTCTCCGCTTTGGAAAGGGCTCTAAATACAACTTCAACACGCAGCAAGTTGGGTTCTGTTCGTTTTCCGGCTTCATCGGCTGCTCGCTGGCTGAATGGACCGCCGGACCGGTCTTGGATTTCATCGCAAAGCGTCATCTGCGCAAGGGCAAGGTATGGAGACCCGAAGTGCTGCTCAAGGTGTGCTGGACCGGCGTCGTCACCATTCCCGCGGGCCTGCTGCTCTACGGCCTTATGCTCAACTATTCCGATTCGTGGGTGGGAACGCTAGCTGGCATCTCAATCTACGCCTTCGGCCAAGAAGTCTTGGTGACGGTGATCATGACATACATGTGCGATTGCTATCCTAAACACGCAAGCGAAGTCGCGATCGTGTTCCAGTTCACTCTGAATGTCATGGCTTACCACCCCCCCTTTTACACTCCGCTGTGGATCGAGGCAACCAGTCCTAAAGTTCCATACATTGTTTATGCTGTCTTGCCCTTGGTCCTGTTCCCAGTCTGCATTGGAGTCATCATGTGGAAGGGACCTGAAATCAGACGCAAGGGGCCCTGGGGCAAAGTTATTTACAAGGACGATGAAATGGAAGAGGACAGAGTTCTGCAGTAACTGATGCGCGTGTGGTCCTGTCTTTCAAGAACTCCGACTAATCTGACGTTCATATATTTGGAGGACAACGTAAATGTTTAAGTGTATTTGAAGAAATGAATGTACGATCATCATACAATATCTTCAACTGCAGTAATTGACACTTTTTGATTTGGCGTGTAAGAGCTGCTACTTGTTTCCATAGCACTATTTGGGATCCGTTTATCGCCAGAACATAGTCTGCTTTCCAACCACGACTCCTCCGTCCACGCAAGGAGAGAATTACCATTTTTAACGCCGATTTACCTTCTCCAGAAGTAATGAATACAGTGAAACGCTACATGGCCCGTTCTCTGAACGTAATAGAATTCCGAAGAGAAGAAGAAGAAGATTAACTGGCACTGTGCGATTTTCATGCGACTTAAAGACGTCCCCTTTTTCCGATCATTCTCGACGAAGCCTATACTCTGATAAGAACTAGAATGCAAAGATTGTCTTGCAACGCAGGTATTTTCCACGTTCGTTCGAATGATTTACATGTTCAATGGCCATTCCAAGCAGCATAAGAGCATAGAGTACCAGCTCTTAAAGCCAATGTTACAACGAGCAAGTGCAAAGCCAAAAGCGCAGAAGACCAACGCAACTGCATGTAAAGCGAGCTAGGACGGTTGGTATCGTTGGAAGCATTTATGCTGATAAAATCGAATAACGCCAGTGCAACGAGCGGATACGCAATGTACCATTTCGCCTCGTAAGGCGAGCATGATCCTGTCAGAGTGTATACCTTTAGCATGAAAACAAGCGTGCGTGCGCCAATCGAGATAATTGGATGTCTGACTAGCTGCTGCAATCGGTAATATGTTGAGGGTGGTGGCGGGAGCGCGAGTTGTGGCTTGCGAGGCGATGCTGGCCCAGCTTTATGTGCTTCTGTGGAAGGTCTTCCATGATCAAAGGAGCCGTTTTGACCTCTCTTCGCAGGGCTCGAAGAACGACTGCGACCTTGCTGTGGCGAGCTTTGCCTTAGTCCCGACGGCCCTGGCCGATTGAACTGTGGAGGCGGAGCTGTTAAAGGATTTGATTGCGGGGACAGCCTTCGTGGTGGGCTCGGTGCGGGAGAGTCTAAGTTCGAGATGCGGGATCTCAAGTCATTCAGGACGCTTGGTCGATCCTCGTGTTGATCCAGCTCATCGAGAGTTGTACCTGCTCTGATACCTTGCAAGATCTCCTCCGTGCTAGGCCTGTCGTTGGGATGTAGGCTGAGCAGCCGCTTAAGGAATTTGTACAACTTGTCTGGAAGATCAGCCCGAATCCTCTTGGCGTCATCAAAACCGGCCCAAGTTGAAATCTCTGCACGTAGCTGCTCCAGGTCTTCCTTCTCCTCGTTGATATCGTCGGCGTTGCTATATGGTAATTTCCCAAAGCACATGAAGTACACGATCATGCCCAAAGAAAAGACATCCGATTTGGTAGTAAAATTGCCAAAACTACCTTGGGCATCCTTTATGAGTACCTCAGGCGCGCAGTAGGAAATGGTTCCCGTGGCACCGGTGGACTTGCGTGCCACATTCTCCATCTGAACCTCGCCAAAGTCGCTGACTAGGACACGAAAGCGTTTGCCATCGCCGTGTAGAAGACAATTGTTTGGCTTCAAATCGCGGTGAATGTAACCATGAGAGTGAAGGTGATGAAGGCCAGACGTAATATCTTTGAAGAAAGAGAAAATCTCTTCAAACGCCATTTTTCGTGGGCCCTGCAGGTCTTGTGGGAGCTCTGCTTGTCCTTTTGACTTTCGCCGCATTCGCTCCTTCAGCTGCTCCTTGGACATCTTGGATTTTCCTGACCCAAGAACATAATTATGCAAATCCCCACCATTGCAATACTGTTGCAAGATGAATGCACACGGAACGCTGGGCCCAAAATTTGTGATCTGGTAGTCCTCAAGCCAGACGTGTCTATACGACACCAAATTCTGATGCGACAGGTTTTGCAGCAGCTGTACCTCCACAAGCACTTTTTCTAGCCAGGTATGGTCGTCGCCGACGGGCACTCTCTTACAGGCGAAGTGTCCGAGTGATACACCGTCCAGAACATGCTTGACAAGTAAAACAACTCCTTTGCCTCCCCTGCCCAACTCACCCTCTTCCACGAAGAACGACTTAAAGTAACCCTGCGTGAATGCTTCACTGGATATGCTGCTCGTCTTGGGCGGAAGACTGGGTTCGCTGCCGATAAACTCGGCGCCGGCAGGTGGTCTCAATTGGCTTCGTGAGCGCTGCCTGTTGAGTTGCGCAATCCTCCTGCGAGGCGATGGTGGCTGGGACGGTTCCGGCGTGTTCGCGGCGGAGTTCTGCAGCATGCGAAAGTAGCCTGGATTCATCCAGTGGTGCTCATCAGTATGAGGCGGAGAATCGCCTCGCTGGTGGGTCGACGCGTCCTCGCGGTAAGGGCGGTGGCATGTTGGGCAGCTCGTCGCCTCAAGGGCATCGGTATGTGGATCATGACGGAGGGAAAGCTGTCGTGAGCGTTGGTCGAAGACTACAACGGTGGAATCGTGACGCCTAAGGTGGCTCCGTGAGCTTCTCTCCACACAGCATAGGACGCACGTGGGAATGTCAAACATACAACACAATCTCTCTGGTCTGTTCCGGCACGTACGGCACCAAACTCATGCTATTCTGCCGTGAGCCACTTGCCATGACTGCACGTTTCTAAGGGGGAGATCTGGCAAACAGCGGAGAACGACGTATGGTCAACTCTGCAGACGCATCGGAGCTCGAGGACGGGCTCGACGGTATCATGGTAAGCGAGCGGCGTCGGCTAAGGAGCTGTTATCGATGCTGCGATTTGTGTTGTTGATGGATGCTGCGGCAAGGAAGGACCCGGTCGGACGGTGCCACGGCCGCCACTATCCAATGGTGATTACCCCGCAAGAACCCAACTGCAGCTAGTTAGTCGTAAGGCCTTAAAGCTTGAGCAACCACCTCCAGCAACGCCGCAAGGCTGGCGCAATGTGATCGTCAACCACCGCTGAACGCTGACTTAGACCACATCTGAACGTTGCCGTAGCATGGATCAAAGCGGGCGCTGGCTTTGCGATCATATGACTTGTCGTTCATGACTTCACAGAGCTTCATATGACGCAGTCCAGTCTTCGGGGTAGGCACAATCTTTCTGCTACACCATGATACGCTATACAACAACTGGCCGGCTTACCAAACCTGTGCTTTGGTCGTAGTCTCGTGTCAATCAGTGCTCTCGGCATTCAACCGGGCCTAGTCCACCGCCAATGCAACTCTGTCCGCTCTCCAAAGATCCCTTGTTTCTGCTCCGCTTATGTCCCCGATCCCATCGTTGAAACTTCATGAACCTTCCTGGGGACACTTCCGGCGGCAAACTCTACGTCTCCAAGTATTCGCTCGAACGTCCCAAAGTTCCCTTCTCCCCCTCTGCCCGCGTTGTCGCCATCGCTGCCCTTGTCCAGCACTGCGAACACCACCTTCTCCCACCAGCCTCCCTCAAACTCCTTCTCGGCTAGCACCTCCCTCCAGCAATAAGCAATCTCCTCCGTTGGGTTTTTGAATGCTCCGCAGCCCAGTGCGCCAAGGACAAGGTGTGTGTGTTCGTACTTGCCTGCAATGCGGAGTATCGTGCGCATTTTCGTTTTGGTCAGCTCGCGGTCCCCCTCCCTCGCAAACGTCTCACGCATGGCGATCTCGCCATCGTAGACTTTCTGTGCTTTCATCACCTCGGGGCGTCTGATCGCCGCAACGCTTACCACGGAGATGACATCCAACTCGCTAGGCTCTTTCTGGATGAGTTGGTGGCCAGCGCCAAACGCGTCGCGGACGATGATCACGTCTGGAGTATACACTGCACTCTGCTTTGGGAGCGGATACACGCCCTTGGGCAAACCAAGGTAGAGGCTAGAGCGGTAGCAAATGCTCTCCTCCTGAGCCAGAGAGCCTTTAAGCCAGCCTCCGCCAGGCGTGATGTCGCTCGCTAAATTAAGAACGAGGACACGCGCAGGTGATGTCTTCTCTCTGGTCAAGCGAATCGCGACATCTAACGTGTCGTCGTTGAGAACCTGCGTGACGAAGCCAGCCTTGCCGGAAGGCAGCTTGAAGGCCTCGCTTTGCAATGGTTGTAGCGGTTCCAGCTCATTTGACCGAATGAGGAACCCTTTTCTAGCGTTAATGTTTGGGAGAGCCTTAAGTATGGGAGGCAACGCTCCTAGTGTTTCTTTTGCTGTTTCAGAGAGAATCCGGTGGCGTAAGGACCGGTGATGATGAGCCATGTTTGGAGAGACTACTCCGATTAGTCAACGAGGCTGTATTCTGACCTTGCTCAATGGCCTTCT
This sequence comes from Verruconis gallopava, assembly GCF_000836295.1. Lineage (NCBI taxonomy): Eukaryota > Fungi > Ascomycota > Dothideomycetes > Venturiales > Sympoventuriaceae > Verruconis > Verruconis gallopava. Next base: position 222,427 of record NW_015622149.1, read on the forward strand.
TGCTGCATAGAGAAGCTTCTGATTTAGCAATATTAAAGGCCAGAGGTGCAATGAAGAGGTATCTTGCAAGTTAAAAGTACTGGATGATTAGAAGCTAACATGACTGCATTAGGCTACCTCTTCGAGGAGGCACCAATGAATTCTAGGTCACCGCAGTGCGACGAGCAACTTTGGTCATTGTGCCAATCATTTCCAAACAATGGTATCTCGAATCGGAACAGCAGCTATAATTTACTGAGAAGCCAAAGCGCCTCTGCTTCAGTTCAATGACTCATGATTTTATATACGCTCAACTCGTAGTCTTAGGTACATACGGATATGACACGGCCTTGGTGCCTCAGCCATAACTTGTGTCGCGCGCGACACGCCTGAATCTTTACACAACACATAAACATGTAGTACACGCTTATCATCTCTATACCCCTGATGCTGTAGTCATGGCACCGCGCGCTGCCCATTATGGTCCTGACTCGGGTGAGAAGGGTCAGTTTTTCATAGCGGCCTAACCACATATGACTGTCATCCAGCTGTACTAAATGGTTATATGCAGAGGAGCAGTGTCCCGTATGCCACTCGACCCGCTACCTAAACCCCCACATCAAGTTTCTGATCAGCACAGAATGCTACCACATGATGTGCGAGGGCTGCGTTGAGCGCCTGCTCTCGAAAGGACCCGGTCCATGCCCAGTCGTCGGTTGCAAGGCCACAATCCGCAGACACAGATTTCGGGTACCTACATTTGCAGATCTGAAGCTGGAGAAAGAGGTGGACATTCGGAGGGAGATGGCGAAGACGTTCAACAGGCGGGAGGAGGACTTTGAGTCTCTACGAGACTACAACGACTACCTAGCTGAGGTAGAGGACATGACGTTCAATCTTGTCAACGGTATTGACGTGGAGGAGACATACCGGAAGATCGAAGAGTACAGGAAAGCTCATCTACGTGCCATCGAACAGAACAAGGAGCTCGAGGAAGAAGGTGCGAAGGCATTCGAATTGGCGCAGAAGGCGGAAAGGGAAGCAGCTCGTCTGAAGCGACAGGCGGCCATTGAGGAGCAAGAGCGGGAGCGAAAGGAACAACACGAGATAGAGCAGGACTACTTACGCAAGCTCCAGGAGGGCGGAGATCCGGAGCAGCTCGCACTCGAGCGCGCGGAACGACTGCAGAATGCTGCTAAGAGGCGTAAGGAAGCCATGGACGCGCTGGCAAACTCAGACAAGCAGAGCTCGCTGCTCAAGGGCCTGGTAAAGAAGAACAAAAAGGACGACGAACTACCGCCAATCGATCCGTTTGGCGGTGCACCTCACGAGGATGGGTACTTCACTCTCTGCCCGGATTATCCAGGCGACCGCACATTTTCCAATTTCGATCGCGATGCGAAGTTCTACGCCGGAGGCTACGAGAAGCAAGAATGGTACAGGTGGGCACTGCTTGATGCATTTGCCGGGCTAGGCGTATCCATTCAGGACGAAATGGCTTCGGGCGGCGATATGAATGTGGTCGTTGTGCCTGACCCTGGTACAACAGTAATTACTTGAGACGTGTTGAAAACTTCATGCGCGTAAACGCAAGGAACGACTTGCAGTATCGCGGCTTGACCAGCCTAATCACCGCGCTTATGCGAGATCCAAGTCCCAGCTCCACGGTCAAGATTTCTGAAATATCGCGGATCTGTGGGGAAACAAGGCTGGATTACCAAAGCCACACTACCTTTCACCCCTCCTTACCAGTCCATTGCGCGATGATACGCTAGAACTGCCTTTGGATACCTGGCAAAAGCGTGAAAGCATATTGTCCGTGACGAGTTGTGTATATCTCTGCTTTCACCGGCTCAAAAGAAATCGACACATCTTCAAGACTGCTCTTTTCTGTAGAACGTCTTGATGTCATTCTCAAGTCTGTCTGATACTGATTCATTAGATTCACGGTTGGGGTCAGACTCAACGGTCTTCTAGCGAGGCCTATGGCAAGGTTCATGGTATAAACGGTCAAAATTTTGAAACACTATCCAATACAGTCAAACTTCTCTCTCCTGCTTCGCTTTACCTCCGCACATTCGGCTGCAAGTATGCGCTCGCGTTCGGAATTTCCACGGTACTTTGGCTTGATTTTTCGTGAATTTGAAATCGTTGAAGTCGAGCAGATTCGTTGTTCGGATTCCTTTAACCGCAAGCCCCGGTCATCATTCCCTGAAGCAGTAATTCAGATGCGATCTCTCCGCGTGCTTGACCTCACGACTCGCGTATTATCCCAAAGGCCTAACTGCAATCAGCTTAAGCCGCTATGCCACCCCATGGGGCGTGCAGCGGACAGGCTAGATCTCCGCAGCACAGGTCTTGGACATCCAGACCGCCGGTTCGGTTATTCTTCCAGGCGAGGCTTATTACTTTAATTGCACCACAGTGACGAACTCAATGGCTGGCTATATATTGCGAATGATCTCGTTGACGTGTCTCGCCGCCCCGTCCTCTCTTCAGGCGAGAAATTTCTGAAGTTAAGACAAGATGGTGAAGACTACAGCGTACAACCTCGGCGTGGGCATAATAGTAGCAGTGGGATCGTTCACCTATGGCTTCGGTACGCGTCAATGGCGCACAGCTAATGTCTCGTCGCGTCAAGCTGATTCGAAATCACAGGTTTTGCCTCATTCGCCACTTCGATCGGCCAGCCTGGTTTTTATGAATATTTCAAGCTCTCAACCACAGGTCCTAAAGCCAGTTATACAAACAGCGTGATCGGTGCGGTGAACGCCCTTTTTTTCTTTGGTGCTGTTGTTGGCGCTCTCACTGGTGGGCCTTTCGCAGATCGATATGGTCGACGTACTTGTCTCTTAACAGCATCAATCATCGCCATTATTGGCGGTGCACTGACTGCTGGTAGCGTGCATATAGCGATGCTCATTGTGGTGCGCATCCTACAAGGTGCGGGGCTGGGTGCTCTAGCAACAGTCACTCCGATATATCTTGCAGAGACAAGTACAGCTTCCAAGCGTGGCCTATTAACTGGTCTGCACGGCTTCTTCCTCGTGTTTGGCTACAACACGTCCGCATGGGTGGGTCTAGGCTGCTTCTTCAGCAAGAACCTCACATTCCAGTGGCGAGGACCTTTGGCATTTACCTGTATTCCGCCACTAATTCTGGCTATTGGATGTCTTTTCGTGCCCGAGTCTCCTAGATGGCTGATCATCCAAGACCGAATTGATGAAGCGTGGACCACGACTCAGCGTTTGCACCACGACCCGAATGACATGAACGACATCGCGGCACGAGAGGAGTTCTACCAGATGCGCAAGCAGATTGAGTATGAGAGCCAGTTTCCAAGCGGCTACTGGGCAATTCTCTCCACTCCGAGCTACATGAAGCGCGCTTTCTTGTCGTGCTTTGTGCAGTGGGCCGCTAACTCGACTGGAGCGCTTGTTATTAACTACTACTCCGTCATCATTTATGCAAATCTGGGTCTAACTGGGTGCCTTCCGCTGTTGATGTACTGCATTTACACCCTTATTGGTGCTTTGGGCAATCTGTTCTCGCTTCTAACCATTGACAAGACTGGAAGACGCCCAGTATGTTCTACATTTTACTCAATCAGGATTGACATCATGCTGACCAGGTCATAGTCACTCATTATTGGCTTCAGTGGCGTTTTAATTGCTCTTGTCATCGAAACTGCCATGATTGCGCAGTACGTCGATGTCGCCGTCCCCAACAAGGCAGGCCAAAAGGTCGCAATCTTTGCTATCATGTTCTTCGTCTTCTTCTACGGACTTTTCATCGACGCCGCCTCTTTCATCTACTCCTCGGAGATATACCCGACGCACATTCGTGCGCGAGGTGTGGCTATGGCCACAGCAACTTACTTCATCGCGTGCATCACATACGTGACGCCGGGCGCGACGGCGATTGCAAAGATAGGATGGCGCTATTTCCTCGTTTTCGTTTGCCTCACGGTGATTACAGTTCTTGTGCTATACTTCATGTACCCGGAGACGAAAGGGAGGAGTTTGGAGGAATTGGCAGAGCTGTTTGGCGATACGGTTGTGGTGCACGTCACGGAGAAATCTGGTGCTACCGAAGAGGAGAGACGAAGGCTGGAGGAGGAGATAAAGACGGAGGTTGTTATGAATGAGAATGCGATGCCAGGGGTTAAAGCATAGACTTGCAATTTCCGTTCTGCCCCTTACTTTGTGATTGACACAGGGGCAAATGTGGAGGTTTTCTGACAGCGAAATTCGAAATTCACGAAACATAGTTCTTCAAGTTTCCTCAACACGGTGCTGCATGCGTAGCGCTAAGTGAGTGACATTGTTGGCGAGGGATAGGAGACTCATGAGTCGCTGGAATATCAAACAAAGTCATCTATGCCTGAGTTAGAAAAACAAGAATTCGGGGCAGCTCGCGTTACCCAAACGGTGCACTGAAGTAGCAATCTATGTATTTCGACTTGCATAAAATCGGGATTAATAATAACACGCGAAGTGCTTTGTGAACAACCCTATGTTGTTTTTATTAACTCTTCTCCCGCATGGCCCTCTCCCCAAAAATCTCACCGGGCGTTTGCCATAGCTCCATATAGTGACGAAACTCTATGGGAGACTGATATGATATTGAGACGGAGCGCAATGTCAGGCAAACCCTGGCACGTTGGGAACACGCGTTCATCTCATACAATGCGGTCTCAATTCGGCGTGTACTCCATGAAGGCGTATTTGTCTTTCTGCGGATCGGCCAGCTTCATACCAAGCTCGCTCTCGTAGAATTTGGGGCCCTTCCCGTGCAGACTCGTCAGGAGGACCGCCCGCCGCAGCGACGGGAAGCCGTCGATGATCTTCTTCATGCAGCTGACCATCCACCGACCGAGGCCTTTGCCTTGATGCTCGGGCGAGAGCCACACGTCCGTGATGTACGCAACCGTGGAGTAATCCGTGATCAGCCGGCCGAATCCAATCTGCTCCGCGACCTGGATCGTGTTGTGCTTGATGTTCCGGTTGGCTTCGACGCGCATGGGCTTCAGCTTGTACAGTCCGAGCACGCACGAATGCTCGACCATGAGCGAGATGGCTTCGTCGGACATGGCGTCGGTCCAGTACACGCTGTCGGATTCAAACGCTTTATTAAAAAGCGACAAGTCAAGTCGGTCTTTGTCGTTGGATATCATGTACTTTTCGCCATCGACTGTGTATTCCCACTGATAGCTTGGAACAGGGCTCCTTTGCTGACGCTGATCTGAGGAGTCGCCAGCTGGATTGTCGACAATGTCTGAAGGCATAGTGAAGATTTTTCTACGATGGCCTTTTCTTTAAGGGGGTGAATTCAACTATTTATGCAGACGTTGAGTCATTCAGTAAAATCCACGACTACATGCCAAGCATTTCGTATTTAGGACGATGTAAAAGTTGCGAGTATCGGCGCCCTTGCAATCGACTAGTGCCGGCTTCAATCTTTTCAGACAAAAAAAAAAAAAGCTTACAAATTACGCTAGACACATACAGCAAAATGAAATTGCGTTCACGCAGTAGTTTTATATGACGGCGGTGAAGTGTTGCAATTAAAAGCCAACTAGGAATGCGTAAAGTCCACATCACTTCAAGACTTTGGAGGGCGTATTTATTGTGGGCAGTGACCATTTTCAACTATTTTACTTGCTCGAATAACGGGGGTTGTTATTCTACCATTCCTGCTGCAACAGTGGACCCCTCGCTTCTCAAGATGATCTTTGCGGGGGCTTCCAGAGGCAATTCGTTCTCCAAAGCGATGACGACTCTCGCAACTTGACCAGGCTGCACCACCTTCGGTTTTTTCCTCGTTACCTCACCATTTGCCTTGTCTAGCAGCGCTACCAACTTCTCAATCCGACCAGCTTGATGAAGTGCACCACGGTGGACGTCGACGTACATTGGCATCACGTGTTCAAAGGTTAGAATTTTTGCAGTAAAGCTTTTCACGTTCTTAACCGGTGACTGAGGGTGAGACGCAATGTCACCGACGCGGATATGAATCGGGTCAATGTCAGTCAGATTCAGAACAGCTATTTGTCCGGCCACTGCCCAATCTGAGGGTGTACCATCTGCTTCCAAGGACTTTATATACGCGGTCTCTCCCGACGGCTGAATGATGAGAGCATCACCAACTTGCAGGCTGCCCGAGTCGAGTTTTCCAGACACTGAAATTGGGTTGTTTATGGAGCTCCGGAAAATTTCGCTGATCGTCATTCGCAACGGCTTGTCAAGTGCTCTTCGAGCAGGTTCTGCATTGTCGAGCTCTTCGACCAGTGTAGAGCCCTTGTACCATGCCGCCTCTGGCAGCTCCGGTGGTTTTGTAATGTTCTCTCCATTAAGTCCAGAACATGGAACAAAGCTCAGCGATTTCGCCGAGAAGTTTGCTGTAGTCAGGAAACTTGTCATTTTCGTCTTGATCTCGTTGAAGCGCTCCTCTGACCAGTTGCACATGTCCATCTTATTTACTGCAACGATGAGTCGCTGAACTCCCATACTACGCACGAGTAGTGCGTGCTCTTTAGTTTGTCCTCGCAAACCAGACTCAAAACTGTTTGTGCTGGAATCAATGACGAGTACCGCAAAATCCGCTTGACTTGCGCCAGCGATCATGTTTGGAATAAAGTCTTGATGCCCTGGAGCATCTAGAATCGTGAATCGGGTCTTTCCGGTTTCGAAGTAATTCGTTGCAATATCCACTGTCACACCGCGCTCTCTCTCGTCGCTTGTGGCGTCCATAACCCAGGCTAGAGCAAATGACGCTTTTCCAATCTTCTTTGAATCTCGCCGTAGCTTTTCGATGTGCTTCTCATCGACTACGCCTAAGTCATACAGCAGGCGGCCCATAAGGGTACTTTTACCATGGTCGACATGTCCAACCACCACAAAGCTGGCTGCATTCTTCATGCTCGATTTTTTATACTCGTCCAACACATTCAGATTTTTTGATTTGGGCTTGGGGGCATCGTTGAGTTTCAATGCCGATACATCCTTTGAAACGCCATTAACATCCGACACAGGTTTTGCTTTGGGGGATGATTTCTTTCCACCTGTACAATCACGTCAGTCGATTGCTCATACATTGTCTTCTATTGCAGTTGTGCCCTGATTCCGTTCAGTTGAATCCTCGCAACACTGGCAAGCGTTTCGTCGATACAATCATCCTAGACGCGACTACTCGCACTCTGAGCTCGTAAGATAACATCGTCTGGACTAGGCTTCGAGAACGGATCGCGATAGTTTGGATCCAGCAGATAAGGAAGTTTGAAGTACTTCGGCTTTTGATTAACAGACGATTTCTCCGGATTCGTTGTCTCTAATGCTACGCCTCCTTGCGGTTCCGGCTGAGCTCCCAAAAGTGTTAAAGCGAATACAGATGGCCTTGCTCTCATATCTACTTTCGGTAAAATCGGTGAGTCCGCTGCCTCTTTCGGAGGTTCGCATACCACAGGTTCTGGACTTGGTTTTCTTCGAGTTGGGAAAACCTTTGGCCTAGGTTGATTGACATTGCTCGATACAGTTGATTTGTCTTTCCCTAGCCGATCCAGAAGTCCTATCGAGCGATGGACATCGGCATCTAAAATGATCGATGCAGCTGAAGAGGCTTTCTCCGCCTCCTTCTTTTTGCGAGCGGCAGCAAGCGCAGCCAGTTTTGATGATCCGCCAAGAAGTCCAGTGGCCTCAGGAGGAAGGGAACTGAAATGAATCATGTTTCCGATTCTAGAAGCTGGAACACGACCCCATGGGACATCTGCAAAGAAATCGATAGCAACCTGTGAACGTACAGATTCCATCATCGCTAAAGAGGAGTCCACACCCTGATGAGCGCGTAGAGGCGGTTGCAACGGATTGGTATGAGGGTCTATACCGCGTCAGACCCTCAAGCGTCCAAACGAGCCCGGGATATTGGCATAGTAGGGAAAGTGGCTGTTGAAGGTAATATGCCGATGATCAAGGCGATGGAGAAGGAAAACTGTCTAGACTTACAGCTGACTGACGATGATTTATTGGAAGTCGCTTTAGCCTTCTGAACAGACTTTGGCTTTTTAAGATTCTTGAGATACGCAACGGATTTCTCGACGTCGTAGTAGTAATGCCACAACGTCTCTTGGATCTCATGCTCGGACACCTGGTATTGTGGGCCGAGAATATTTTTCACCTTGATAGTTCCCTCGCGCAACTGAGCTTTGTCCTCCTCGGTGATATCGTCGGCCCATGTGTCGTAGCCTTCGCCTCCACTGTCCCAGTAATCGGAGTCGACGTCCGAGTCTTCCTCGTAGTCGACAATGTTTTTGACTCTTCGGTTTGACATGGTGAACTGGTCCGTACGTGGTCACAGGCCCAGCTTGTATCCTGGCATCTACAGTGAGTTCGAGGGGACTCAAAAGTGGAAGGAAGAAAACTCTTGCGTCACTGCGAGACTTTGATCGCTTCAAGAATGCCACCAGCCCACCTTCGCTTTGACTCGCCGTCTTATAATTGACGTACCAAGTGGCGTGGGAGCGTTTGCTAGTCCAAAATTGGCTTAGCGCGACATGCCACGTTGGCTACGTGCCTCAACACGCGGTCCAGTCTTTGACACTGCATGCTAGATGACTGTTTCCTCACACGAATTTCGTGTGGATGGATGACGCACAAAGCTTGCTCGAATCCTTCCTCTCTATACGAGAGTTCTGACGTATGCTGCTTGAAAAAGGGCACTTGGTAATACTACATCAGCAATGCCTCACCCCTGGTTGTGTTCACCATGATACTGTTTCTCTGCGATTTACTCATGGCACAATGGAAGGTTCTGTATGCCTGTAGCGGATTTCGATACATGATCATAACTCAATACGTTGATCGTCCTCATTTTGATCCCATATTTGTCGCACATTCAGATTAACCCTCTTACTCGCCATCCAGCCTCGCCAGGCCTGGAATTGATCCCCAGGCCAATCACGCAACCACTCAGGACATGTGTTTGGGATGATCTGAGGCACTCCATGCCAGGCATATCTTGAAGCACCATCCATATACACAGCATCCCCTGACCGTAGGCGCATGGCAACCATTTTGCCCTCCAGTCCTAGCACAAAGATGCCGTCGCATCCAATGCTCAGGCTGATGAGTCCCCGACTGCACTCCTCGGCAACGTCGCGATGAAGACTGAGCGTATCGCCTGGCGAATAGAAGTTGACGATAGCGGCTTGCGGTATCATCTGTGGGAACATTACACGGAGTAATTCAGCAAGGTCTGGGGGAAATTGGGGTGGCTGTTCGGAAGGATAGACTTTGTTCGTCCAGTCATACTGCCCCCCCAAGGTGATCCAGCGTAGCTTTTTGTTCAGCATATGCTGTGTACTGAGTGGTTTGTGCACAGACGGGTCTTTGGGCTCCTGGATACAATCTGCCAGCGAGGGATCGAGAGAGAAAAAGGACGCATGCTGTGCAGGATATTGTACGTTATAGTGGAGATGGAGATTACTCTGATGAGCAGGATTTGAGACATCTCGATGGACGAGCGCATTTAACAAGTCTACCTGCGTGCATTTCGGCAGTAGATTTGGAATGATCTTTAAACCTAAAAATCTGTTTCAGTAAGGAAGCAATGTCGTGTCAAGTGAAGCCATACCTGGCATATCCCTATGTACAAATTCCTGAATGGTTCCCCTACAGTGAGCTCTGAAATTTTCTACCAGTTGACAGCGAGGAAATTGCGAACTATCCTCAGTAACTGACACATCGCCTTTATAGTTAATATCGCGTGATAGCTTCAGTGCATTGTAGCTGTCAATGCGCGTAAGGTCAATCAGAGCATCGTCTTCAGCAAGAGCATTTGCCTTTAATTTCTGATACTTTTTATAAAAACTCTTCAGCTCCTCGGGTGGCCTCGCATGCGCATCCAATTTTTGTTCTCTCGAAGACATTGCGAATTCGACTGGTTCTTGTGTTGCGGAAGTGTGGTGCGGCCTCCCGGACTTCGATCAGCGCTGGATGCGCATCTCGGAAACTTTTTCTGGGCAGGCTTTGGCCAACGCTATTCATCACCAAAACATGGAGGCATCAATGCGAGGAATAGCTAGGAGAGCAGGCTCGCTTGCTGCCGTAGCTGGCAGATCAAGGCAACAACCATACAGATGTTTGTCATGCTCTATGCGAATGGCTCAGCAAGAGCAACGAGCTCACAACGATGCCCCAAAGACGACTCATTTTGGTTTCGAGACCATCGCTGAAGGGTTGAAGCAAGGAAAGGGTCAGTTGAATCAGAATTGGCGTGAGATGAAATTGAGAAATTGAGCCTAACCATACTCCAGTCGCATCCGTCTTCTCCTCCGTCGCGTCATCGTACGACACCATGAATGATCTGATGTCTCTCGGTATCCATCGCCTCTGGAAAGACGACTTCGTTCGTGGTCTCAATCCCGGCATAAACCCCCTCATCTCGTCTTCTGGCGAGCCACAAGGTCTCAACATACTTGACATCGCAGGCGGCACTGGCGACATCGCTTTCCGCCTCCTCGATCATTGCACCAAGGTACACAATGACACGACCTCTCGCGTCACCGTGGCCGATATCAATCCCGACATGCTCGCAGAAGGGATGAAACGAGCTAGGGACAGCGAGTACAGGAACACCGGCAGATTAAATTTCATTGAGGCCAACGCCGAAAAGCTGGATATGATCGAGAGCAATAGTGTTGATCTTTATACAGTCGCTTTCGGTATCAGGAATTTCACGTCCATTCCTAACGCGCTACGTGAAGCCTACCGCGTGCTCAAACCGGGCGGTGTGTTCGCCTGCCTTGAGTTCAGCAAGGTCCAGAACCCTGCATTTGACTACGTGTACAAGAGGTGGAGTTTCTCCGCCATCCCATTAATCGGGCAGATTGTTGCTGGCGACCGAGACAGCTACCAATATCTTGTGGAAAGTATCGAGCGCTTCCCGAGCCAGGAAGAGTTCAGGGATCTGATTAAGGATGCCGGATTTTTGATACCGGGTGAGAAAGAAGGCGGAAAAGGAGAAGGTTGGGAGAATTTGACCAATGGTATCGCTGCTATACATAAAGGCGTGAAGCCTTTGTAGTAGCTCTGTGATGGAGCTGGGCAGTATTCTGCGCCAAGAGTTTGTATAAAAACGTAGATTGTACAACAGTTAATACTGACGAGAAAATCCGGCTTGTAGGGTCGCGCAACAAAATTCTTTGCATTTTATCATCGAGCGCGAAAAAAATAGAGAGCATGCTAGAGGTAATCACGACTTTAGCAAAGTTCGTACTTGCAGAACCTTCCACGTTTGCCAAAGGCAAAAGAGCAGTTGCTCCACCAAGGACCCTCAATTTCAGCTTTCATCGTTTCTTGCAGCCAGAACATGGACATTTTCTTTTCTAACAGCATGTCTCCCGTCAACTGGGACGATCTTTTTCCGTTCGAGAATCATGCGTTCCCTCCAGGCTTTGATAGCAAACTGCTCACCTCCACCGACATCACCGACGACATAGACAGCGTGTTTCCCTGTGCCATTTACGACACGCCAATCCTGTCCACACAGGCCACGCCTCCTGTTCTTGTCAACAGCGCCCTTCGCAATACCATGAGCGGCGTACAGACTCACGCTTCGTATAGCATACCTAGTATGGTCACGTACAGCACACAACCCGTAGCTTCGCGTAGCGACTTTGGAAATACAAGTCTCGACATAATTACAAGTGATTCAGGTAGTTTTGATCCCTATGACATGCACAACACATGGTCCAGCGCGATAAGCGGCACCCACCCGACCTCCATGTGCTTTACATCCCCACACATGCAATTTGGCAACGACATTATGACCACGTACAGTGCGCACGGCATGCATCCGAACATTCCGTTCAACGTGATCCCTTACAGCACGTTCGGCGTTCCTTTGAGAATGGGATACAATGCGTGTCCCGACGCCACGCAGGACACCAACTCGAACTCGGCGCATCCTACGCATTGCGGCTCCGAAACGAGCAAAGTCTCCTCTCGAATGGATGAGATTCCTGGAAACCCGGCGCACAACATGTCTCGTCACGCCATAGACAGCATGTCTCGTCACGCCATAGACAGCATGTCTCGTCACGCCATAGACAGCATGTCTCCACGCAGTGCGGTCAGTTCGGCTCTCTGTGGGACAGACAGTGCGGCCGTTGTTTTGCAAAACGGGGCTGGCAAGTGTGCTGAGGCGTCGGAAGCGCCCGACCTTCTAAACCTGCAGCTTCCAAACAGCAAACCGAGCACCGTCTTCATGAACCTCGAGATCGTGCAGCTGCTTCACCTGATGGCGATGCGAAACGACCCGATCAACACGTGGAGGAAAAAGGCGAAGAGAGCCTGGCTGCCCATCCTTACCGCCCTGTTCCCGCCGTCGGAGGGCTACACCATACCTTCGAACAGGTGCGTCTGGAAAGTGACCACGGAGGAGATCAACGAATACTTCGTCACCCTTCCACAGTTGGTCGTCGAGGCGCCGGCTGCGCACGGCTCCGCCCGTCATGATCTTTTGATGCTTCTTTGCTTGCCGCACGCTGAACTGACGCCAAAGTACATTCGTGACCGGGTCGAAAAGGCGTACGTCGACCAGAAACTGCGCGTCCACGCGGAAGGCCATCCCCAGCAGTTTGTCTTGACGGCGGAGCTAGACGTCATCCGCCTGTGGAAGATCTGCGACGATGCTTATCTGGGCTGCGCGAGCAACCGTCGGTGGGATCTGCTGTTCTTTGAAAATCTGGAGGGCTACAGCAGCTACGAGGAGTTCTTGGGGGTTCTGGATAGAGTTTTCGATTACGTCAAGGGGCGAGGCCAATTGAACGGCGAGATTGAGTGGGGAAGAAGGATTGAGGACGACGGGCCAAGGTGCGAGTTGGACTGGGAGCAAGTTATGAGGGATGATGCAAGGTTCGAGGAGGAACTGAACAAGGCATTCGGTAACGTCTAATGGCACCTTTTAGATGCTGCTGAATTAGCTTGGCATGCGCCACGGGAGAAACACGTCCAACTCTTGAAGAATCAAGTGCCCCGTCATGCTTGTTCAACCTCACAGTCGAAGTCAGGGAACGTTTTACTTAGGCTGCTGAACTCATCGTTCATCGGTGATCCTCTCACGAAGTAAGACCAGTAGTTCGGGCCCCTGTCCGTTCTCATGTTGTGATACACAGTTACGATCAGCCCCTTGCCGTCCGTGTACTCCACCCGAAACTTTGTCGGGCAGCTTCTGCACCGCCAAAAATCACTAGGCACGCGTTCCATGTGCATCTGCATCTCTTCTCTCGCGTACGCAGGTCGGAATTTGCGCCTCGTCAGCGCATCGCTGCACCTTTTGCTCTTCGGGAACGCCTTGTTGATCGCGTACGTTAGCATGGGACTGTTTCCAGTAATCATCCATAACCGCTGAGGGTAAACATCCTCTGTAGAGAGCTTTTTTTCATTCTTTGACCACGGCGGCGTTCTAGTGGTCAAGTGGGGGCATATCGTGAGATCGGAGTCGAGAATGTCTTCCGCGTTCAGGTCCTCGCTGGCGAAACGATGCTCGTGCTTGAAGACCAAGTATGCGCTAACTTGCTGCGCACCACACGTCACTGTGTGCGTTATAAGTCGCTCCATCTTCCTATGCTCTACGGTGTACCTGCGCTCACTTCAGCATGTCAAGCACCTGCTTGGAGAACAAATGGCTTACTCTGCCTCTAGTTTCTTTAAGTAATTGTCCGTACGAAGCGCCCGATCGAAATGCACCGACACAAGAACGTATCTGTTCTTATCATCCATGGGAAGCCAGTCCACCACACCCTCTTCAAGGAAACAAGACCGTTTGTCCTGGTCATCCGGTCGAAACTTGGTTGGTGGAGGCGGGCATGTATGTAGGATTTTGCAGCTAATGCAATAGTACAGATTGTTGCAGTCCCGTAGAAGCAGTTCAAGAAACTCAACACGTGCTGATATTTTCCGGCCCATGTCGGCAACGGCCGCAGCGTCCCAGCTGCTAGTGTGATGGTACAAAAAGTTGCTTTGCCAGCGGACGCCTGGACCAACATGAATCCACGACGAGCATCCAAGAACGTGCAAAAGGTACTTGCACGTTATCGACATTGCCACTTTGGACTTTATCGGTAGGTAGCTCTGGATTTCCTGGAGAAGCTCGACCGGCAGACATAAGAGCGCAGGAGGATTGTTCAACCCCAGAGGCGGCGAGAGCTTTGAAACGACGGCGTCTGGAGAGTAACAATCTGCCCTGGATTTGGTGAACCAAGATGGCTTATCCCAAATATTTTGCGAAACTCGACTTCCTGAAGCGTTTGGCTTCCGCACTGGAGCATGAGGCTCTGGCATCCGACATGGCTGAGAGCGCGGTCCAAAGCAGCGTAAGACGGAATTGAGTAGAAAAGTCATGACGGCGCTGAACAAACTAACCTTTGCCATCCCAGGTCTCCTTTATATTGAAAAATATTTCAAAGGCAATAACTCTCATTGGAGTCGCAGAGAGCAAGATGCAAACGCGGTTACAACAGAAAAGGTTCTCAAGGCTGCAACGATTCGTGCAGACGCAAGGCTGACGGCACTGCCTCCACCAAATCCTGCACAGGATGGCACAGACAGGTCGTCACGGAACGTAATGATCAATATATTGTGATTTTTGAGCGCAGCTGGCCGAAGTGACGAGGGAGCAAGCCGATGTAAGCGGTCGAAAGCGCTCGCATAACAACAGTTAGCCGTGGTCCTTTACCGTAGCGTGAGGATAAGCAGGGCCTCCGATACGGGCTGAACGATGTACTGACGGTTCAGAGACCAAATAAAGATCTCAATAGTCCTAGTTGACTGTTTAGGAGCACTAGCGGCCAGGTTTATCCGCTAAAATTGCCTCAGCGTAATCTACCTTGTTCATCACGAACAAGCTGAGCAGTTAAACTTAACTGAGGTTACCCCAATTGGCTCACGTGACCATTCCATATCGTGGCTTGGACCGTATTTGACCGGTTGCTAACGCACTTTCAGTGCATTGTGCTGCTAGAGCGCAAACTGTTTAATTTTTGGTCACGCGATGTACTTTCTTTGGTCTCAGGTATGCCTCCAGGACGTGAAAGTAGCTCTGGCCCTGTTAGGAAAGACCACTGAATGGTGCTTGCACTTCCAAGCGACGTCATGCGTGCATGATTATACGCTGCTAGAAAAACGAGGTTAAGCACCGTGCTTCCTTCGTCCACTTCCTATGAAGAATCATGTATCTTGAATTCGGCCCTTGCAAGTTGGTTGACGATAATTAAAACAATGTGCTACTCAAAGACTCAAGTTTTCACAGAGGTAGTTCTGACACACGTGATGTTTTCTACCGTATCGTCTTGCTAACTTTCCTAGTGGGGACAAGAGGTTCGGCACCAAAAGCCCTCCGCTCCCGTACAATCAGGTGTCCAATCTTCCGTGCTATTGAAGGACTTACATTGACCATAATGATGGGCGACGTGCGAACAAATTTTTCGACAAGCTAGCAGAAGAGAGACGTGCGGGTAACCCCATACTGACCGACGAAGATTCGTCGCGCCCTGCCTTTCCAAGAGCATGAAGGGGCCAAAGCTTGTTGGCATACTTAGAAACGTAGCGACAGCTTGTTCGGGGTTGTGAAAAGGAGAACGCTGGTTGTCACATCTGGTGGCGCAGAACCTCTATTGTGTCCTAGACCCATCTGATTTTGGAGGTCATGAAGTCTACAGGTCAACCTCGATCGCGAGTGGACGCGAAAAAAAAAAGTGTTGGGGTTTCGTGGACCTTTCGTTCCTAGCGCTGATCGAGATTAGCTTTAGGTCAGGAAAGTATATTCTGCTCTTGAAGAACTTGATACCCAAATTGCAAACTTGCTTCAAGACGTAAAGAGAAAGACACTTGGCGGTGATTCCAATTAGGTGTTAAAAAAGTTGATCAATATCATCGGTCTCCCCTAGCAAAGCGCTCTATCCGCAAAAAAGACCTTCCTCGCGATTTCGCCTGCTAGTCAAGTAATGTACTACACGTGCTGTCTTTGCCTGAGACTTGTATGTAATTCTTTGATTTATATCGTTCGGATAGGCTTTCAGGCGGTGGGCCTCACTCATCAAGCGTAGACCATGGTCCACTCGCGTGGGCCCATTTAACGATGGCTCGATCATATCACGAAATACGGCTCCCGCCAGTGCAATGTGCATCATCTGCGACACGCTCGTCCGTCTAAGCCTTGAGCATAAAGAGCCAAAGCAAAGAGAAGATTTCAAAGCGCTGCGATGCTGTCCATTCGGCGAATTGGGCTTTACGCAGCGGCGAGAGAAGCCGCTGTGTCCGCGCATTCTCTTGCCCGGCTTGTCCTCGGAGACAGTCCGACACGATGGCTACTCGGATGCGCGGCACTATACGCGTTCGGCATGCTCGAACGGCGGACACGGCTAGATCTGCAAGAAATGCATTCGTACTACGTGTCACTGAGTTTAGCTCTTCTGCTGATGGGCGAGGTCGCTGAGGCGGCGAGCGGCACCGTGAACTCGGCACCAGGCAGGCACACCTTCACACATCGGAGCACCGTACATGCAAGCCTGGCGTTCAGCGTCGTGGCTGAAGCCGAATGGTGGAGGGACTCGGTGAGAACACACTCCATTGCTCTTGCTTAATTCCAGTGAAAGCAATGGAGGCTGGATAACGCTGACCTGGTCTTGCAGCGCGCATTGAATTACCATGAGAAGCTTGCGTTGCCCGAACTGGACGCAATTGCGAAGCATTTTGCACGTCGCCATTGGATCAACTGGATGTGCTTGTTCCTCTTCGTCTTCCTATCCGTAACGAATATGGACCACACTGTTTCTCGGCCTGGCATGGCTGCTCGCATTTGCATTGTATCAGGATAGCCGTGGCCTACCGGGGCTGTTCGTTGTCAATAACCCCATGCAGCCCAGCACGCTTTACATTTACGCGTTGCATGCAACCCCATCCTGCTTGTTGCCAAGAAGGTACGTCGAGACCAAGCAGAATCGAAAGGATGCCCAGATGGAGGAAGCAGAAGGCTGATTACATCATGCGCAGATGCATAGCGAAATCGAAGCACGTCTCCTCCCATTGTAGGGGTTGGACGTAAAGGAAGAGCAGTAGGTTAAGGGACTGCCGGGACCCTTGAAGAAGGTGGACAACACCCGGGATCTTCGTACGGACAGGCAAAGTCCGGGAGTGTAGATGGATCGTCTTATTCAAAAGTGAACAAAGCTTGTGGGGTGCGCATGTATGCAAATTTTGCGCGATACCCTCAAATAGAGCCCTCAGGTCCGGCTGCCTGTGTTTGCAATTCCTACCGTAAAAATTAGCAATCATGGGGATAGGAGAGTTGAATGTGGTACGACGTTGGCTCGTATGTTTCCCCTTGGCACTGTTCAGAACCATCTCCACCCGAGGTTGCTCCTCTCCAACTGAGATGTCTCATAAAATACATCCATTGCTGCTATGTCTCTGACTCGACAGTTTCGCGCAGACAAGATCGCTTCCACCAACTGCTTCACCCGAGCTGCCATCCGGCCTAGTTCTGGGAGGTGTGAGTTATCTTCTTCTTTGGCATCTAGTAAAGCACCAAAAGACCAACGGGTCCTAAGGTGGCATGATGGCTATTAATGGTCACGGATCCTTTAAGCACGCAAACCCGGGCATCTCGAGTCTGGCTCAACACTTGACGTTCTCCACGTCTTCTCTCGGTATTCCTTACTCTAAAGGCACTGGTCGATTTCAATGCAGTGCTCTGACCATCTTCTACTTCGTCTCACCCAGTGGCACCATGACAAGCGGGCTTCGATGATCGCTCTCCGAAGATAGCACGGCCTTCTGCACGTTGCCCTGACGGCAAGTCGGCAGAAGAACGTGGCAGACTCGGGCGTGTCCATGGCAAGCGGGGCGCCAAAGCGGTGCAGGGTCGTCATTTTGTCTGGGCTTCGTCATCGATCAAGATTCTTACACATCAACGAAGATCATAAAGGAAAGGAGAAGTGAATCGAGGAGCCGTCTATGCGCTGTCGTTTCGGGGTCTGGCGTAGAGGAGGGCTAAAGGGGTGTCATGTCAAAGGCATTGACGACGCAGATGAGCGGTAATGAAGCTAACGGCGCGACGTCAATGTCCCGCGGCGGAGCGGCAAGGAAGTCCCTTGCGATTAAAGGACCAACGACGTCAGTGCTGAGCATTCGTCCAAGGCAAACGTGAGAAACGCAGGGTCGAGCCAGAGCAGGTGTCAAACAAACGGAACCAAAAAAGAGTTAAACATGTTTCTGTCGATCGGCGGCGTGACAAGTGGTGGGAACCAGACGTCGGAGATCAACCTCGCTAGGCTGAAGAATGTTCCACGCGGAAAGCTCAGTGTGGCGGGATTCTTTGGTGCTTTGTTTTCCACTACGTCCTGTGTGTGCTGGCGCGACTGGGCTCTTTTGTTTGTCGATGGGAGCGGTCCACTTCTTCTGCCGGTTCCGGTGGGGGGCTTCGTTCAATCTGATCAAAATCAAAGGTAACCGCGCTGAGCACCCAGACGACGGGCTGAGAATGACCGAGGCGGATCACAAGGACAGCGGGCGGTAGAGACAAGCGCAGGGGGGCTGTCCGCTGGTGCTAGGCGGGGAGCAGGACTCTACTTCCTGGCGCCGCTGTAAACGGTTCGCGGTTGCAACGGAGACGAGCGGCGTGCGAGAGGAGGCGAGTTTCCTTCCCCCTCGCGGATCGATCAGGCGTTGACGAGGCCGTGCCTGGAAGTTGGAGAGTCCGAACGTGGCGTCGCCGCCGAAGCACGCCACAGGCCGACGGGGCCTGAGCCTGCAGCAGCTAGCGAGCGCTCCGTGACGCTCGCGTGCACCCTCGGGCGGTTGGTCTTGCCCTTCCTCCGGGGATCTGGGCCCCAGTGGTGCCGGGCGCTGTGCAGGCCCGGGTATATCACAGCACAGCCCGGTAAAGGACAGCACAGCACCCGGAAGCCAGCGACGAGGGCCACGACAGTGCCGACGGCGGGTGCAGGCCGACGAAGGGACCGGGCAGTGAAAGGGGCACCCGCTAAACGGGCGGCCCCCGCCCCACCAAAGTTAGGGGCGGTAGGGTTCGCGCCCTCGCTGCCGCCTCATGCTCGCCGAAGGGCGACGCACTGACGCTTGGAACACAGCGAGCAAGCACTGCGTGTTTGTGCGTTTGATGAAGTTTCCTTGCTGGTCGTGCTGTTCCCGTACCTGTGGCATCCGCGCCTCCGTCCGCACGCACGCTCTCCGCGCGCTATACAGATACACAATCCACCACCGTCGAGACGCCCCTTTAACTCCCCTCGTGGCCGCCCATTTTTTGACTTTCTGATCGATGCCCTCCGCGCTGTCACGGCCGTCGTCGTCGCTGCGGAATGCAGGTAAGTGTCGTTATCGCCTTCGTCTCCTCGATCCTCCTCTCTCTCTCGAGACGGCCACGCCCTCCTCGCTCTCTCTCATTCCACCTGTACACACACGCCTCCTCGGCTTGGAGGGATCCCCTAAACAGATCTTGCGCGACGCTCGCCCAAAAATAGCCTTGATCTTCATACACTACTGTACCAAGAAATTCCACCTCCACCACCACAAGCGCCGCCCCCGAAAGCCAGATCGACTCCGCCGCGCCTCGCCTTCGTATTCTTCCTTTTCCCTCTCTTCCCGATCGCTTGGTGCTCATTGATGCTCCCGGTTGCTTGCTTACCCACCCTACGATTGCAACTTCACTTCCGCCGACGACAAAGAACAACCACTGCGATCGACCCTTCAAAGCTTGAAAAGCCTCCTGTGTATCTACAGCACACGCACACATACAGCGAGAGACGCATCCACACAAACACATACAATACATATTCAATCATTTTTCCCCTCGTATCGATTTCGTGTCTGGCCTGGTCGGAGAGAGTGGATGCTTGTACGCTTTTTCTCTGCATGCTAACGTCTCAGGCCTCACAACGGGCGCGAGACCTCGATCGTCTCTACCAGGGCAGACAGCGAGGCCATGCCCCCCAGATCTCTATCTCCGACGACTCGCATCACGTCACAGACGCCATTGGCTCCATGTACGGCGCCAACGATGAGGATGACTACGCCTCCAGCACTTCCTCCACACTCTCGCAGCACAACTACGAACAGAGCCAAGATGGCAGGTCGAGTCGCCCGCTAAGCTTCGTGCCTTCGCCTCTCGGCGAGACAATAACGCCCTACAGCCCGGACAGCCCATCCAGGACGTTCAACGGACAGTCCACGGGCACACATCGGGTGCCCTCACACGAAAAGAATGGGTCGGCGTTCGGATATCATGGGCCATTGTCGCCAACGAGTCCGACCGCAGACTATCCCGGCGGAGCAAGAACCGGAGCTGCCATAAATGGGCGGGCGACGGCGGGAGCAGCCATGAGCAACGCAGCCGCAAGCCCTAGCACATCTCCAACGACTTCGTCGCTGAATAGATCGCCGTCGGGGGCGTCACAGCACTTCCCAATGACCGACCTCGACTCGGAAGCCGCCGTCGCGCAAGAGTTCAGTAATCTGCAGGCCATACGGCGTATGTCCATGGGCGTGGTCGATGCTGGTGCAGACCCTGATCTCCCTTCGTTCAACAGCGGAGGCTTCCACGTCCCTGCCCTGGCGCCCGCACACGATGCCGACGAGCAAGACCCTGCGCGCATGTTCTGGGTACCGGCTAGCGTGCATCCAGAGTTGGCGCCCAAGGCGTTTGAATCCTTCATACAAGACCGCGTCAAAACAATCAAGCGGTCGTCGCTAAGTATGAGCAGCGGGGTCTCGAGCTCACTGTCTCCTTCGTCTGCTGACGGCAACGGTTCCTTGCGACGAAAGAAGTCGATGCTCTCGAGGCAGGTTAAGGATGGCAGTGGGTATCAGGATGGCGCAGAGCGCCTTGAACGCAAGCGCTCCTCTCTACATAGGGACGGTGGAGGGTTGCCAAGCTTGCAAGAGCTGGAGGATCTGGCGCAGGACCCGTCTAGCCTTGTACGGAGGCTTAGTATAGACGGTCAACGCACCTCACTCGAGGCCGCCTCAGATACAGCTGAGGGGCAGCAGGAAGACATGCCCATCCTGCCACCAAAGCCCCTTGGTCAGGGCCTCAAGCGCTCGACTAAGACCACGTACAGGAGGGGGAGCCAGCGTAAGGGTGACCGCCTAGCAGGCAGACGAGGCATGCGAGGCTCGCAGGATGGTGATCACGGCGATGAGCCACCTGTTCCTTCATTGCCCAAGGCTGATGAGGCTCCACAATTGCCTGCCTTCTCCGGTGACTTTGGTAGCTTCGATGACCGACTGTTTGGGAGCAGTCTCCAACGTGTGCAAACCGAGCCCACGCAACCCAAACCTCGCGCTGTGGAGAACTTCTCAAGGCCGGGTCGCAAAGCGCAGACGCCCCCGCTGTCTCAAGATGAGTTCGGATACGACGTCAGGCCCACGTCGCCGGAAGACAGACGGCAGAACTCGCCATCGCCAGAATCTCATATGTTCCCGCCACGAAGCTCCTCGGCACGATCGCCGCCTCCAGCAGTCCAACAGATGCAGGTACCAACCATAGTGGAGACGCCGCCGCCGCCGCAGGAGCATGGACGTCCGTATTCTGCTCCTGGTCTGCAACGGCCGGAGCGTGTGTCTTCGATGGACTCACAGCAACCAAACAACAGGATTGAGCGACCCACACTTAACAGACCTGCGTCGCTGCAACAGGCGCGGGGCCAACAGTCTCAGCAGAAGACGACGTTTGACCAGATTGGTGCCACAGGCAATCAGCAACCACAACCTGCAATACCGAGTCAAAACACACGCACGGATTCATTATCTATAATACCGACATATGAGACGGACAAGAAACCAGAAAAGAAGGGCAAGGACAAGAAGGACGACGGGACACGCAAGTCAAGCTGGAGCTGGCTGACGGGTGGGGAGGACAAGGAGAAGGACAAGGATTCCGGCTCAAAAAAGAGCAAGCAGAAGATGCTGTCCAAGCCAACGGAGCGCACACAACACGATGATACGAGACTCGACGTGCTACAGACGCAGATCGATGGCAATAAGCCTCGCGAGAGTCTGGTGCTAGAGCGCGCTCAGGTTCAGATCGAGCAGCCCAAGACTCCGGGAAAGAAGTCGTCCGACGGCAAGAAAGAGAAGGACTCAGGACTTTTCTCCTCTCTCTTTGGTGGCTCGAAGAAGAAGTCAGACAAAGACTCCTCTTCGCGGTCCAAGTCGTCAGCTTCGCACCGGGGCCTGTCACCAGAACCGCCGCAACGCAAATTACAGCCGGACGTGGATTACAACTGGACGCGTTTCAGCATCCTTGAAGAACGCGCGATCTATCGGATGGCGCATATCAAGCTGGCGAATCCACGCCGCGAGCTGTACTCGCAGGTCCTGCTCAGCAATTTCATGTACAGCTACCTTGCCAAAGTGCAGCAAATGCATCCGCAGATACAGATTCCTCAGAGCGCAGCACAGAAGAAACAGATGCAGCAGGAGAGGAAGAAAGCAGAGCGCGAGGCTGCACAGCAGGGTGCCGGTGGCGGGCAGCAACCCGAGGAGTTCGCGCAGTATCAGCGATATCAGGAGGTAAGTTCTTGTACCCTCTTTAATTTTTTTTGTTTATTTTTCAC
This sequence comes from Verruconis gallopava, assembly GCF_000836295.1. Lineage (NCBI taxonomy): Eukaryota > Fungi > Ascomycota > Dothideomycetes > Venturiales > Sympoventuriaceae > Verruconis > Verruconis gallopava. The sequence continues at coordinate 245,033 of NW_015622149.1, forward strand.
CGCGTTGTGGGCTCATCTACTCGCAATACACAAGCAAAGGATGTTCCTTGGCGATTTTAAGCAAGAAACTGACCTTGTCATGTGGAAACAGCAACAAGCCCGCGCCGAAGGCTCCCTCTCCTCGAATAGCACCCCGCCACGCACCGGATCCCTTATAGATGGCGCACGCAACGCCCACAGCCTCCATCAAGATCCTCAGCATCAGCAGCAGGCGAACCAGTATTCGCATTACGGACACGTGAACGGCAACAGCGGCTCGTACAATGGCAGCGTAGGCCAGCAGGCGTACGCGAGCCAGCCGTCGCACTACGACTATAGCGGCAATCACTCTCGAGAAGCAGAGAGAAGCGCGACGGGGTGGTGAGAGAGAAATCACCTCGAGCGTACGCGCGCCTCCGTTTAACGACCGGAGAAAGAAAAATGAAAAGGAGGAACGACTTGAACGTGTCCCGTGGGAAGGAAAGAGATGACGAATTCTGCTTTTTATCTTTTGAGCCTCACCAGGACTAGATGAAGCCTTCGCCTCGCCTCTCCTCCCTCCTCGTCTCTTCGTCTTGGTTTCGACCTTCTTTATTTTCGGCACATCTTTCGCCGCTCCCCGCCCCCCTTCCAGATTTCGTCCTTGGGGAAGAAAGCCCATCACACGGCGGAGCCGAACCTTTGTACATTTTTTTTTCACACGAAGCCGCTTTTTTTTTTTCTCTCTTGTTCTGCTTTCCATCTTTGGGCTAACCCTTCCCTCCTTTTGCGTGCCTCACACTTTTCCGAGGCGGGGGAGGCGGTGCGTTCGACGGCGAAAGCGAGCGGCCAGACGGGAACGTTTTCGGGGGCGTTTCGAAAGGGGAAAATCAAAAAGATTATGCGGCGCGGCGGGCCAGCTGGGCGGCCCTTCACTTTCTGGACCGAGGAGAAAGGAGAAGGAGGAGAATGCGGCGACGGGTCACCTGCCACGGCCTCCTTTATTGCTGCCGCTGGTTGGTGCTACCGGTCGACTTATGTTTTCGTCGTTGCTTGTCGGTCGGGTTGAGCTCGAGGGGCACGAATTGCTTAGTACATTATTACCATTACTTCTTAAAACTCGTACACACCTACTTATCACCACGGATGACGATAGGGATGCATAGCGACGGTTTTTGTCACTTTTGTTACCGGAGAAGATGTTTTTGACAGATCTCATTCCTCCATCTTCTTCTTCTTCTTCTTCTTTTCCTTCTTCTTCCTCTTTATTTGGCCAACCCACTTGCAGCTAGAGAAACAAAGAAACTATATGCCCTTCACCTTTTGTTCCCTTCAGATTTTGCTTGCTTACGAACTGCATTCTGCGCGACAAACGCTGCGACTTGGAGCAAACGCGTCCCACGCACACGCACACGTATTGTTTTTGCTTCTAAAGGCGGAAGAGCTGGATTTGGACTGGTTCGACATGGTGACAGAAGGAGGCACAGAAAGCTAAGGAAGAACGGACGAGGACTCGAATGGCAAGAGAAAAGGTTCGCGTTGTCATGATTTTTCGTCGTTAACAAAAAACAATGTAGTAGTCTAGGCCGAGGGACGTAGAAACCCTCGCTCCGATTTTGAACCTCCCGATATGCGGAACGTGGCGCCCGTAAGAGACAAAAGGAAAAAAAAATGATGAAGGAGGAGCAGAAGGAGGAGCAGAAAGAGGAGAGAACAGACGTCTGCAAATGCATTTTACCCAGCGTCGATCGATTCCTGTATTGTGATCCTCTGCCTCGTCGAAGCCAGGAGTCGATTTTGGGCGCGTGCCCCGCTCCGGTTCTTTATTGACAGATGGTCGTTTTGCAGCAGCGTTATGTGAACAAAAAAGAAAAACAATAGCAGTGTGAGAAGGAGAGGCAAAGGGTATATGGTATGATTTCTTCGTCGCCTCCCAAACCAAACAATCTTGTGAATAAAAAGAAAACCCTGAACCCCAACGCCGGCGCAAAGACTGCGTGAGCAATAATTGATAGAGTCCCTCCCCCCTAAAAAAAAATTGCAACAGATAGTGGGTGATGATCAGCCCTCATGCCGCGGACCACCGGGCAGTTTGGGGACAAGTGGCTCGTCAGGGCGTCATCCGTCTCGAGCGAGCGGCCTGCTCCGGGCGTTGAACGGGTCCGTTGGACGAGCCGTTGATAGCGTGGCCATTGCTTAGGTCGAAGTTCCTGATGCTGCCGCTGTCGCTGCTGCCGCTCAGGCTGCTCTGTCTTCTGGGCTCGCCCACGTGGCAGGCTGTGTGGGCCCTGGGTGGCTGGACAGGCAAGTGCTGTGGGCTACTAGGCGTGCTGACGGCGATGTCGTACGTAGGCAGTTCGTAGTACGAGCTTGGCGGTGTGACAACGGGGGTTCGAACCGCGGTAGAGTATGACGGTATCCGCGTGAGGGCGTCCATGTCGTATTCACCCTCGGGAGTGACGACAGAGTGGAAGCAATCGCTGTGATTGGGAGGACTCTGCGAGCTCAGCTGGTTGAGGTTCTGGTGGTAAGAGCCGCGGAAGCTGACGGCGCGCGGGACCCGCGCCGTCTGCCGCGGTGAGTTTCGTGGAGTTGGGTGTGTGAAGTCCTCGTCGATTTGTCCGTCGTGGCCCTGAAGTTCTGCGAGACGTCTTTGGAGCTGAGCGGCGGAGGGGGAAGAGGCCTCGCCTATCAAGCCTGGAGTCCGAGAGCCGGAGTTGATGTACGTGTTGTTTATGGTGGTAGAGTCGAGATTGGTGCGAAGATCTTCGTCAGAGTTGTGCCGACTCAAGGCTCGGTAAGGCGTGTTTGCTCCTGACAGGAAAGCGCTTGGATCGATGTCGTCGTACAGCTGATCAAGCTGATGCAGCTCGTACGTCGGCGGTGCTTCCAATTGGCCATTCTCGTTGTTGTGGGAGACCGAGGCGACCTGAGCGGCGTTGCCTTGAATCGTCTGATCGTCCCCGACCGGCAAGTTCGGCGAGATGAAGATGTGTAGTAGATTTCGTACGAGCAGTTGGCTGATGTGGCCATCGGGGTTGTGCAGGTTGACGTAGACCTTGAGGTTGTGGAAGATTTTGATGTGCTCCGTATCCACCGATTGGCGCATCTTATTCAGACTCTTCGGTAGGGGCAGAGTAACCTTGAAATGATGCGACTGATCCGGTATGCCACTGGTCTCCTCTACTCGCTCGGGCAAGATGTTATCGGGCATGTCCTGCTCATGGCTTGCGACCACCACATCTTTTGAAAAATCCTTGAACCGTCCTGCGTCTGTCTTCAATTGGACTCTTTCCAGGATCTCCATTTTAATCTTTCCAATCGTAACCCCTTTCAACAGCGGACATAATATAAATTCGACCGTAATCGACGTACCAAAGATGTGGTAGCGCGTCGGTATGTATATGTGGTACCAGAGCTTGTCTCTCCAGGTATCTTCGTTGCTGTACGGCAAAGGCACTGTCTCCGTCATATCTCTTCCGAGCGTCCTGATGATCCGCACATGCTTCTCTGTGACCAGTGCCTTGCTCATGTAGCCACGATCAATCTCTGCCTTCAGATCGTAGACGCAGAAGCTGCTTGCCAGACCCTCGACACTCTCCGGGAGGTACGGATCAAGCAAGAACTTGAAGCGCCACTCATGCACTCCGGGTGCAATCTTGTGTGTGACATTGCTGCTGCCAACGCCTTCGGCAGGGTGCAGAGTAAGTTCCTCGCTCAAGTGTGTCCCTTTCTCTCTTATCTGCAGCGAGCTCACCCCGGGCTCAACGTACCACGAAACTTTCCATTTGCCTTCCAATCTTATTTTGATGCTGCGAACGTTCATGTGATCTGAATTGGAGAGCCAGAGCGTGCCGGTGAGCTCGACAGGCTCGGCTTCGTGAGGGTCGCCATGGAAGACTACGAAAGGACTGTCAAGTCTGCGTCCGTCAGCGTCCCGGTCCTCGTCCAGCCAAACTCCCACGTCGACGAAAGCGGCTCGAAGAAAACAAATCCTGGCTGAAGCGGAAGCGGGGAAAAAAAATTTATGACAAAATCGTCACTCACTTGATCTCAAAGTTTTTGGAGGTCTTGGTTTTTCCACCGCCCAATTGTAACATCTCAGCGATCTCTCGGCCTTGAGACCCAGACTTTTTCTTTTGGGTTATGACGAAAGAGAGCCCATTCGTGAGCTCCAACGAGCAGACTCTTGAAACGAACGAAACAGCGAGGTGATTTTTGGGAGACAAAACAGGGCAAGATTCAAGTCGTACGGGAGGAAAAAAAAAAAGGCCCCTTATTTTTATTGTTTTTATCCACGGCGGGTATGGCCTTTGGAGGGATGGGGGGATGAGTAGTATGACAGCGGGTTTAGCGTTGCTTATTCCTTTCCTGCTCAGGTTTGTTGCACCAAGGCTGATCACAGGAACCAATGACACCACTGCAGGAGCAGGGAAGTTGCTGTAGCTGGATACAACGATCGTGTGAGGTCGTGCAGCCAGTTGCCGTTCTTGCCGTGCCTGATGGTCGGCTGTGATTGCACCGGCGCGCCCAAGGACCAAGAAGCAGGCCGATGACGCTCCCAAGGACGGAACCTCGTTTTTGAAGAGACGTGGGTACGACCAACAGCCGAACAGGGAAGACGGGGCGGTGACAGGCGCGAAGCACAGCGGGAGAGTAGAGCAGAAGGGAAAAAAAATTGGAGGTCGATATGACGATTCCAGACGACGAGTCACACTTCGCCTTATGTATATCAGCTACAACCCTATCTCGCCCCAGTTATAACGGAACCCGCCCGTGCAGAGACGATTGGGAGCGAAAAAAAAAAGCCGTTCGTCGGGACCCTAAGAATATGACGCCAGAATCACGAAGAGGACCCGACTTCTTCGATCCGTGGCATGGGTGGAAGCACGCCGAAACGCAGTAGCGCGGGATGACCGTTATCGCCATCGAGTGGCGCTGGTTAGCCCCCGTATCTAAAACTCGATTGACGAGGCCTTTCATGCGATAGCCCGGCCAGCATCCCGAGCCTATCCCGTCGACCGGTCCTTCAGCCCATATCTGATCTGTCATGCGCCGTCCCGATGACAGCGCACCTGCTACGCGTACACGGCGTGACGGGGGCCTCTTCCATCCTCTGCTTGCTTGCTGAGTCGCCCTGCTGCCTGGACAAACACCTCGAAACTTGCAGGGCACGCAGGGACAGCTGTGCCATGATGTACGGCCGAACCGGTCCACGGTCGAACTATCGAGGTTCGACGCCCGCTCGGGATAACTCATCGCGGCAGAATTGAAGGGCCCGGCGCGCACACGACACAGGTCGAGCCTTACGTTAATCCTACAGGCAAGCGAGTCACCAATCTCACGTACGATGCCAGAGATGCGGCCGCACCGGGGATGTGTCGGCCCTTGGGCTGAAGGCCTGCTCGTGCGAGAGCAGAAGCCCCCGTCAGCTTCACAAGCTCCCGTCGTAGAGTAGAGAGAACTAAAGAGCCTAAAAACGGGACGTAGACCATCACCGTCGCGTGCCCGTGGGACCCAGAAACCAAAACGCATGGTCCGCCATCCGTGAGGTGAGGTGAGATAGTGGACCCCACGGGCTGGGAAGAGAGAAAGACAAAGAGTCTTGCTTGCGAAACACTGACGTTATTGTGGGAACGACACCAAAAAAAAAAAATCCCCGAGCCTGCCAGTCCGTCATGCGACGACAATTTCTTGCATATGATTTGCAACAGGCAGGGCAGCATCTGGCATCGTCAAGATTCGTCCGTTTGCCCTGCGGAGCGAATGGCGCAAACATTTCACCGCGGTCCGCTTCCCAGAGGCCTGATGCTCAGCTGGGATACGACGTTTAGCCAGGGCAATTGCCGGTTTTGGAAGCTTATCGCTGAAAGGCCGTCTTTGACGTTTGTAAACAAATGCTGGCATGACCAGAGACTGGCCAAGGAGGACGTTTTGCGAAATTGATTGGAGGTCTGGGGTGGTTGTACGCGACGTGAGGAACTCAACTTCCAAGCCCCAGGTGCTCGCAGAAACGCGGCTTATGTCAGGATGCCATAGGGTCGATTAACTAAAAGTACTTTTAACAGAAGAACTTGTGAGAGTGACGACTCAGCCTCGTCGAGCCTCATCAGGCGGTTTCGCGACTGTTCGGCTCGCTAAATCCTTCGAACCCGATAGAATTTCCTGCGACAATCACCCGCTGCAGGTCGCGACAAGGGGAGCTCAAGTCCATCACAGGCCGGGGAATGAGGAGCTGAAATGTACGTCGCTCCCTCCGTCGCACCAATCATCCCCGGTTCGCTACACAAAATGTATCCAGGTTTTGCCCTCTCCGTCTCAAATGATTTTTTTTGCCATCTCAACATGAAAATAGAGGCATTACTGAATGCAGAGCTATGTCCGCGACATCCCGGGCTACGTCCACCAACCACAGAATCATTTCAGCCGCTCCCGCTAGTTGACGGAAGCTCATGGCTGGCTCCTTCTTTAGGTCGATCCCACGTGCGAACATGTCCTACACCGACGCAGAGTTAGCAATTGTTATTTGACTTGCATCCACCGGAGCAACAGCAGAAACAAAATAACCGGCGAGGACAATGGACCCGCACTGATTGTAGCGACACCTTTGCGAAGCGGTGAGGCCTGTAGCTTGCGTTTGGACTGAAAAAAAAAATCTCAAACTTGATACCCAAAAGACAAAACCCAGCATCGGAAAAAGAACGTGAAAAAGATTGCGTGCTGTGCAGCGCAGATGCCGTGCACCAGCTTAGGCAGGCATACAATTCCAGAACAGCGGGTTCCTGCTTCTAGGCCGAGCCACCATGGTGTGACAAGCGTACGCCGTCTCAAGATGGTGGCCTCTTGCAGAGAGGAAAAAGCGGGTCTCCGGGTTGACGAAGGAGGCAGACTCCATCGAAAGCGCCCCCGCCCGCAGCAGCCCAAGTTTCGGAAATCCATTTTTCCCAACAAGTACGTACCCACCGGCGTAGATATCAACCGATGCGATTGCCTTGCCTGCATCCGGCCCGGTGTGCTCTCCGGCGTCGAATCACTCGGTGCACGTGTTTCTGAGCGGTGATTTTACTGAACCTCGGTGCCTAAGATTTTCGATTGGAGACACCACTGACACTCCCTACCATTACGGCCGCGAGAAGAATTCACACGGGCCGAAGAGCGCTGGCTCAGATAGCCGAAGCGTGTCCTTATGCACGGCTTTGGACATGAAGAGTCGTACGTGCGAGTCATGACCTCGACCCACCAAACCGAGCAAATCCACTTATTCCCGTGCGATAATGGATACGATCGCCGCCCAAAAAAAAAAAAAAAAAAAAAATAACGCGATAAGAAGGAAGAAAATAAAATAAAGGACTAAAATAAGAGAGATGAATTTCGAAAGCGAGAAAAAAAATTTTGAAGAAAAAAAAAGGTGACGAGGACAACGCGAAAATGCAAAGGAAAAAAAAGTAATAACACGTACCGTCTCTGCAAGCCGTGATGATGGCATCTTCCTCGAAGCCAAGCCAGCTCAAGGGATGCTCGTCAATGTTCTTTGCCATAACCGGCGGCAGCACAGCGGTGCGCGCCCGCGGCTCGACCGCATGCACAATCTGCGCGTCTTCCTCCTTCGAATCGACATGCTGCAAGCTCTCTTCCGAGCGTAGTCGCATGGCTGACACGACGCTGCCTCTCTGGCGCACACTCGCGGCTCGCGGCCTGTGTAGCATGCCGACACTGAAATCCCAGAGCAGCAGACGCCCGTCCTCGCCTGCACTTCCAAAGCGGTAGTTACGCTCATCACATCGCCAGGGATCGAATGCAACTGCAGTGACCCAGGAGTTGTGGCCCTGGCAGCGGGCGACGAGGGCGTTGTCGGCGAGACTCCAAATTGAAACCAGGTCGTCCTGGCCGCCAGTGAGGATGTACCGTCCGTCGGGCGACCAGCATGTGCAGGTCAGACCTCCGTAGTAGGACATGTATTGGTCGAGCAGCTGCTCCTTGTGAATGTCGATGACGCGAAGGCACCCGTCTTCACTTGCAACAGCTAGATGCCTTCCGTCCGGGGAGAACGAGAACGCATTGATCTTCTGATTCGATACTTTCCAGAATGCGACCGGATTTGTCTTCTGGTTCCGCGACTGCACCGACTTTAGGACTCGTAAGCGATGTGCATTATGGCCGTTTGCGACGGGATCCGATCCGTTTTCAGGCACGAACGGGGCGTCTTCTTTCTCCTTGTCGTAGATGACGAGTGTGCCGTCCATGCAGGCGGCTAGGAAAAGATTCTCAGAGCCGGGCATCCAGCGTATGTCGGCTACTGCAGCTGCGCTGATGCTGCCATTCTTGTTCAGACGCGAGTACTTTTGTGACATGGGCTCGTACCACATGATATCGCCCGTGTTGAAGCCCATGATGACGTCCAAATGCGTTGCTGATTTCGTGATCTGATTGACATCGTGGCACAGCGTGTGCGCTTTCGTGAACAATATCTTGGTCAGATTTTCAACCTGAACGCCCACGTCAGCGTGGTGTTTTCAGAGCATGAAGCTCATGCGGCAGACCTTTGTAGGGCTCGAAAGATCCAGCCATTGAAATGCGCGATTGATGTTAGCAAAGGCAAAGAGGCCCTCTGGGCTGTGCTCCTGCAGTCTTTTGGTCAAACCCTCGTGCGGTATGACGCGACTGATGAACGTCGAACTGCTCTTGACCATGTTGTTTTTCGGCTTACGCTCCTTCTTCGAGTCCTTGACGCCCTTGCCGTTCACCGTCGCCAGCGCGGGATTCGCATGGCCGAACACCTGGAGGGGGGCCGCTTCGCCAAGACCATTAGGTTTAAAGAGCGAGCCTGGGTTGCTGCCCGCCTTGCTCTGGCCTTCGTGATTGCTGCCCTCGCGAGTGGACGAAGAACCCTCCGAGGCGTGCTGGCTGACTGGCGAGTCCGGACGCGGCGCCCGTGGGTAGGAAGCATGCTTTGGTGCGATGATGGCGAAGGATAGCTTTACGCCCGCGGTCGGAGGCGCAATCACGGTGTTGAGCGGGTTTGGATTGACCGGCGGTCCCTCGGAAGGATGCGGCGGCGGTGTCGCAAGGAGGAGCTCGTCACGTAGGACATATGTTCCTATCATGATGTGTGTGAACGGCAGCGCATCATATCAGGGAAGCTCTAGTGGGTGGGGGGAGAGAGAGCGGGTGGGGGGGGGGGGGGGGGGGGGGGGGGGGGGGGAGGACAGCATGAAAGAGGCAGAGACAGAGGCTGAGGCTAGGGGCCAAAGCAAGTCAGAAGGAGGAGGACAAGAAGCAAGCAGCGGCGAAAGTACGAGTGATCGGGAGGGAGAGTACCTTCACCGACCAGGAACGTGTAGTCAGGCCCCGTCGGATGCGATATCAGGTTGTTGGTCTCGACCGGGGGCAGGTTGCCCTGGGCTTGGGAGTATCGTGGGGGAGGCGGCAGGACGCTGTATGCGCTGCTTGGTAAGCTCTTGAACTACACGCACACGGGGCCGTGAAGGACGACAGCCGAGGGCGAGCAGAAGCGACGGCGCGGTCGGGGCGGGATGTTGAGAGAGGCGCTGCGCAGCACACGAGAGCCCGTCATTGGCGTGCTGGTGGCGGCGCTGGAGCTGCTGGCGGTGCTGGTGGTGCTGGTGGTGCTGGTGCCGGCGCTGCTGGAGCTGCTGGAGCTGGTGCCTCTGCTGCCGCAGCGAGCAGCTTCGCTCGCGTTTCTAGAACGGGCTGCACGATCTCGCACCAAGAAGGCAAACGCCCGTCAAGGAGGAACATGCCGCAACCGTCGCACTCATGCTCTTTCAACGCACGCCTCCCTCCTCTCGGTCCGCGACGGTGCGTGCTGCGATCTGCCCGCTCTCGACGTGAAGGCCCCTCATTGGCCGCAGGACGGCGCTCACGAGGCTCGAACTTACAACATGCTGCAGGCGACAGCGCATTGGACGGCTATGGCGGAAGGGCGATGGAGGGTTGGGGTGCTCCAGTACTGGATTTGGACTGCTCACATGGCAGAGGGGGAAAACGAGCGGGGTGGGCGTGGCTGGAACTTGGCGATCAGCGACAGACGGGGCAGAGAAGGTCACGGAGGAGAGAGGAAAAAGAGAGGTGGTGACACTGGGACCGACGGTGGTTTTCGTAGCCGGAGCAGCCTCTTCTCGAGGGTTACAGTTTCGGCTTTCCAATGCTACACGCGTAACGGCAACCGTAGGATGCTGACTGGACTGGGTTTGGTCTCCACATCTCTCCGCGGCCACCGCAAATAAGCCGGATGCGTGTGGGCGCTGGCCTGTGGATGGAGATTTCAGCCCCGTGCGGTCGCCGTGCCGTTGCTGCTGCACGTGTGGGGGAGCTTCGGGGCATCTGGAGCGAGCCATGCCAAACCAGCCGGGAAAAAACGCTGCAGCCGGGTGTCGCTACGACAGTGCCTGTTGGAAGCGGCCTGTCGCCTGCGACAGTTTGTGACTGCGGCTTCCATCGCGGCGACGGAGAATTTGCCTGCCTGCGAGCCGGCTGCAAGTTCGTTGCCGTCATGGCCGAGCCCCCGCGAGAGGCGGCGGCCCTGCAGCGCGGCAGAACCTTCCACGCTGCCTAGCTACCGCTAGGTCGTCTCTTCGATTCTATGTACGCCTGCAAAACACCATGATTGTAAGAGCGCCGTCGATCCTTATTCGGATAGCGGAGTAGTAGCAGCAGCAGCAGCAGCAGCAGCAGCAGCAGAACTCGAAGGAGATGGCAACTGGTTGGTGATTTCTGTTCCCGACGTGAGTGTGCGACGCACCTAACCACATCCCGCAGTACGCATCGTCGTGTGCGGCGACGAAGGCACCGGCAAGTCCTCCCTCATCACCTCCCTCGTCAAGGACACCTTTATCTCGCATCGCATACAGCCCGTCCTGCCCACCATTACGCTGCCTCCCACGCCGGGCACCCCCGAAAATGTCACAACCGTCATAGTGGACACGTCGGCCCTGCCTCAGGAGCGCGACAACCTACGCAAAGAGCTTCAAAAGGCCAACGTCATCTTGCTCGTTTACTCGGATCACTACAGCTATGAGCGAGTCGCGCTCTTTTGGTTGCCCCAATTCCGCAGTTGGGGCGTCAACGTGCCCGTCGTGCTATGCGCCAACAAGTCGGACCTCGCCAACGGCTCGGCGTCCAGCATGGGAGCCAACAGCGCGTCAACCGCCCATGTCATCAACGATGAGATGCTACCTGTCATGAACGAATTCAAGGAGATTGATAGTTGCATCCGGACCAGCGCAAAGGAACACCACAACATCAACGAGGTCTTCTTTCTGTGCCAGAAGGCCGTCACACACCCGATAGCGCCCTTGTTCGACTCGAAAGAAGGAAACCTCAAGCCGGGGGCAGTGGCAGCGCTGACGCGGATCTTCTACCTGTGTGACAGAGATCAGGACGGCTGGCTTAGCGACGGCGAGATCAACAGCTTCCAACTCAGGGTGTTTGAGCGTCCGCTGGGCGAAGAAGAGCTGGCCAACATCAAGAGAAACATTCAAAAGTACGCTCCCGACAGCGCCGGAGACCGGGGAATAGACCAGCACGGCTTCTTGCTGTTGAACAAGATGTTTGCAGAGAAGGGCAGACACGAGACAATTTGGGTCATCCTGCGTACATTTCATTACACGGACTCTCTCAGCCTCAAGGAGAGCTTTCTGCATCCCAAGCTCGACGTGCCGCAATACGCTAGCGCTGAGCTCAGTCCCATCGGATATCGTTTCTTCATGGATCTATTTCTTCTTCACGATAAGGATAATGATGGTGGTCTAAACGAAAAAGAGCTCCACACCTTGTTCGCACCCACACCAGGAATGCCCGCGTCGTGGGTCGACTCCAACTTCCCCTCGTGTACTGTGCGAAACGAGGCAGGCTACATCACACTACAGGGCTGGCTCGCTCAGTGGAGCATGACTACCTTCGAAGAACCGAGGACGACACTGGAGTACCTTGCCTACTTGGGATTTGAGACAAAGGACCGGGGCGGCACGACGACAGCGATTCGCATCACGAAGCCTCGGAAACACAGAAGGAGACCTGCGCGTGTCGAGCGCAGCGTTTTTCTGTGTTACGTTGTTGGTGCCGCAGGAAGTGGCAAGTCTACCCTGCTGGACACATTCCTGAACAGGCCCTTCTCGCCCACGTACCATCCGACCATCAAGCCGCGCAGTGCGGTGAACAGCGTCGAGCTCCAGGGTGGGAAGCAGTGCTATCTGATCCTCACGGAGCTCGGCGAATTGGAACCGGCCATCCTCGAGAACACGGCCAAGCTTGACGCCTGTGACCTGATCTGTTACACGTACGACTCGTCCGACCCGGACTCTTTTGCGCACATTGTCGAGCTTCGCAAGAAGCACGGCAAGATGCTCGAGGACATGCCCTCCGTGACCGCAGCGCTCAAGGCAGATCTTGACAAGGCCGTCCAGCGATGCGAAATCCAGCCGGACGAGTTTGCCAGGGATGTGCTGGGTCTGGGGCCGCCCATGCACACCAGCGTGCGGTGGAGCAGCATACAGGAGCTGTTCGGCCATCTAGCGGAGTGCGCGAGCATGCCGAGCCAGGCGCTGCCAAAGAGGGGGGATGACGAAGTGGATCGCACGAACGTGTATTTCATGGCCGGTGGAGTGGTCGCCGCAATTGCAGTCGCTGCAGTTATGTGGAAGAAGGGCGGGGGGAGTCTGGCCTGGAGTTAAACAGCGTGTAAGAAGAGCGTTGGCAGTATTTTTGCTCAGTCAACGGCCCTTGCTCCACGTGGGCCAACGTCTAGACGGCCATGTTTGACACAGGAGCAACATCATTCGCTGTTTCTGAGCCCACTTGAGCTTTTGAAACGGCCATGCCGCTCGTACAGGACGGAAGCATCAACGTGAAAAAGTGTACTGACGCAGAACATTGTGCTGTACAATTACGTGTAGCATTACAAATGTGAAACCAAAGCTCGGCTTCAACTGTATTTTTATCAAGAAAGGCGGGGCACTTCCTTCAATTCGGGGAGGCCCCGGATAACAAGAATCCCAACATGACAGACAGGTCATAAAGTCACGGATTTCTGAAAATGAATCCGCAAACACAGAACGGCTCCCACTTAATTTTTTTTTTTTTTTTTTTTGGTTCACCAACGTGATGTCTGTCGTGCCTCAGAGCATAGTCAAGGGAGAGGAAGAAGTGACATTTAGCACGGCAGTTTTATTGGACCAGCAGGTGAGTGGGGGCGGGGGAGGGGGAGGAAGGAATTTCAGACGAATGCTATTGTAAATCAGCGGTTGGGGTATCTACCGTGTATCATCAACGTCTGCAGCGGGCTGGGCTCTAGCAGCGACTCGTTCTCGAGCGGGATGCCCATGTCCTGCACCGGCCCACTCCTGACCGAATGCGAGGTTCGGATCTTCGGGGTTGCGGGGGGAGAGATGGCCTGCGGCGCAGCGGCCGCCGCCGCCGCTGGCGGCGTTACCGCTGCCATTGGCGGCTGGGGGCTCGGGGCAGCCTCGCTCGACGGGGCCAAAAGGCCGTCGTTGCTCTCCGAGGGTGATTCGCGCTGGACGACGGTCGCGCGTTGCTTCCTTCTCCTTCGGACGAGGAAGGCAACGATGCAGGCTAGGATGATGAGGCCGAGCGCGGCGACGACGATGCCGGCTATGGCGCCGGCGCTGAGTTTCGAGGCGGGCATGTTGTTCATGCTGTTCAGCAACGCGGTGGTTGTGGAGCTCGCGCTCGTGGTTGTCGCCGCTCCGGATGCGAACGCGCTGGTGAGCGTGAAGCTTGCGGACTCTGAGGCGGGGATGATGTTGATGCCCGGCACGACCATGTCGACTGTGGAGACCTTCTCGGTCACGGCCGTTGGCACCGTCAGCATGACGCCCGTCTGCGAGGAGGCGATGGCGTCTTTAGCAATCTGTGATGCTACCGAGGCATCTACGTTTGCCAGAGGGTTGTCGAACCTCGCTGCCAAACAAATTTCCGTTTGGCTGCCGTTGCTCGAGCACATCTCCCACAACCTGTTGCAGCACCACGTACTATTCGAAGCCGTGCATTGGATCTGATCCGAGCTTGCCTGCTTCGACCCGCTTCCCAGACATGGCTTCGCGATCGTCCAGCATTGACTGATGGAGAATTAGCTCGGCGAAAAGGAAATAATCCAATGACGACGATGAATACAAAAGCTGAGACGTACTCCTCGCCCGCTGGACATGCCCAAAGCCCTCGCACAGGCGCCTCGTCTATGTACACGCAGAGGTCGCCCAACTCGGTGTTGTTCGGCGCGCTGAACGCAAAGTCGCGCGCAGCGCACAAGTCCTTCTCACTGCTGTAGAAGAAGATGGGACGCGAGCTGTTACTGGCCGCGTTGTCAGCGTCCGACTTGGCCATGGCTTCCCACCGCCGGTCGCATAGAGAGAGATGTCAGGCGTCAACGCAAGACCATGATGAGAGGTGAGAGTTGACAGACAAAGGGCCTGCAATTGAATCGAGGAAGTGAGCAAGGCCAGCTTCGGCAGAGTAAGGCGATCCATCGCAACGACAAGACGTGGCTCTGCTCTTTACGAGGCCCTTCAATGGCTCTAGCCAAAATTAGGAACTTGGACTTGGGATCGATGCAGGTCGTCATGTCGTGCTAGGCCGCAAACGTCGTGGCGTTGTGCCGCTCCCGTGTAAGCATGCGGCTTGGGGGCCGCCTGCGATGGCACGAACTGCAGCCCCAGGCCGAGTCCGACAAGTCCTAATGGCCGAACGCGGTCAGCGCACAGGGAGAACCACTACAGGTTGCATGAGCACACTAGCAACTGCTGTGGAAGCTTGCAAGCGAGGATGCTCTTCAGCAGACGAGTTGTGCTCCCTCAACTCAACGGAGTCCGCACCGCCAGCTCCAGCACGTTCGGGCTGCGGGCTCGGCGATCCCAGCGACCGCTCCAATTGGCGGGTTGGCTGTTGCAGTCACGTGACCGCGCTCACCGTTCGGCCCGTTTCCAGAGGCGTGAGTTTAGTGAAATGTTCCGAGTCCCCATTGAAATTGGGCAAAAGCGTAGGAGGCTTACGCCATCATCGCAGCGTCGACTGGACGAGTTCGTTGCTTTGAGAAGTTCAGTGAGAGCTATGCTTCCTCTCGCGAATATGCGCAAGGCCCTGCAGCTCCCGCAACCAGTCGCTACAACAAGGCTGCCCGTCACGAGGCTTGAAATTCGAGCTTGAAGTGAAGAACACAAGAGGTATGCCCTCGGTGTGCAGACCCCATCATCTCTAGGCCTTTGTGTCCTTACGTCTGTGGGATCCACTGAGTGACTTGTACGTCACTGATCGTGATGCAATGCTAGGACCGACCCACACCGACTCGTCATGTCCATCCCCAGCTTGATCCTTCATGTGAGACCTTAGGTGTATCTCATCCACCAAGGCCAAGTCAACACGAGCACGCAGGATTTTGCACGTCCGATGCATGCTCATTGCCGCGATGACTTGGACGTGTCGCTGCGAAAAGCGTGCGGCGGGGCACTTGACAGCTCGGTTTGACGTTCTTGGATAGCTCCGCACCTCGTGCTCTCACCAACATCCGCCCGTGAAATGGGTTCTACTCCTCGCGCAGGTATAGGGGAGGATGCGCTGCGAGATCAACTCTGCGTGTTACGCTGTTCTACTAGCTCCTTTCTTTTGCACGAGTGGCCAGGTTCGAAGAAAGAAAATAGGACGCTAGCGCCGCGATCAACGAAGCTTTGGGCCGGGAACTTGGCAGCTTTACCTGTGGTGGGAAGCTCCTCCATGCTTGGTAGGAGATAAATGTGGACCCAAATGGACCTCCGCGTAACTCGCCACGAACCGAAGCGAATCATGGCTGCCCACCGCTGGCTCTGCCCGTGTACTTCCGCCTCGTCGACACTTAAATCTGGTCTCATTCCTCATAGGGCCTACAGGGAAAATGTACCCCAATCGACACACAACAATCCGGCAGTACCGTCTGTCGTGAGTATGCTGTGTCCTTTGACTTGATCCGAGCCTGAGAGACGACGATGTTGCGGAGGAAGAGAAAGATCATACACTTCATTCGTCATGCAGAGAGCGATCACAACATTGCGCCTTTCGATACCAGGCTCAGAGATCCGTATCTGTCTCAGAAGGGGCGTATCCAGGCGGAGGCTCTTGGTGAACAATTCCCCCACCTGCAAGATGTCGACTTGATCGTATGCTCGCCAATGAAGAGAGCCATCACTACTGCGCTCCTGGTTTTCAAGAAGCACCTCCTATCCAGCAAAAAACAGCTCATCGCGCTACCGGAATTGCAAGAACTAAGCGGCAAACCTTGTGATACAGGATCTTCGCTCGCAGAGCTGTTGACTGAATTCCGTGAGGAGCCTCTAGACTTGAACCATGTGCCGCACAACTGGGAGTCCAAAGATGGGGCCTGGTCGCCGACAGAACAACGCACTCTTGCCCGAATGACGAGAGCACGTGCATGGCTTCGTTCCAGGCCCGAGACCAACATCGTCGTCGTCGGCCACGCTCATTGCATGCAGCTTCTGGTTAGAGACGCCCCTGAAGAGTACTACAATGACGGTATAGAGGCGATCCGACTTGGATTGCTGCCTGAATGGAAGAATTGCGAATGGCGGTCTTTTAGTGCGGAAGTTCACCAAGATCATGTGCTCTGGTTTGACGAGTTGCGGGCCTCGAAGAAGGCAAAGTCGAGGGGAGAAAACGTTCCCAGGCTGACGAACGGCAAAGAGTCCAGGAAGAGCAGTCAGACCAGTTCGGAAATGCCGGACGAGTTTGACAAGAACCGCTCTAGGTCCGTTTGGAGCTCGAAGAGTTCTCAATTACCCTTCCCACCAGACACCTCGCCTGATACGGTGACGAGAAAAGCACGCACCTGGCCGAATGAAGCAGCCAGTAGCCCGTCGAGTCCTAAACAGACTCGAAAGGTGCGTCAAGCTTGCACATGTCTATTTTTTAGTGCTAACTGCATTAAGCTCTTATCAGCCATTCGCATACGAAAGTAAAGATATGAGGATGATGCTAGTCTCCACGCATATACGACTCAGGAAATAACGAGGACATACGAAAACACAAGTCAAGCGTTGATGTTAGACAAGCGATAATGTAGAACTAGACTACTAGACAGGACTGTTGAGAAAGGAGTTCAAAAAGATTTGCGTTGACGTGTCGAATCTGCCACCTGATGTTGGCTCGTTATATTCTCCCCAATTTACCGTCAATCTTTACCTCTGTAGCTGTGTCAAGGCGTAGACGATGTTCTGATGACTTAGGCCGATTGATCGACAACCTCTGCGGAACGATTTAGACTCGACGTTACAACACATGGCCAAGGGTAGTATGCGTTAGCAGAACCGAGGCGTTTTATTCGTCGTTGACTAGAATGCGGTGATAGATGATCTTTAAGGCCCGACATTTGACCACTCATCGTGCCTCTTTGCTCCCCACCAAGGCCATGTACCTGCAGATCACCACCCCGCAGGTCAATTCAGGTTCTGACGTTATTACCTCCCGTCGCGTCCGAAGAGTGGTTCACCCCGCCCCTCCGTGAGCTGATCTCTACGTCTTTCGGAACTTCTCAGTGCAACGATGGGATTTTCCCAGTCTGCGAAGCGCTGCTGGGCAGCGCGAAAGAGCGTGCGTGCGGGCTATTCTTGCCCCGAAGGGTCGGATGCATCGAAACAAGCCGTCAGGGCGGGCCTATATGAATGCGGAGATGGATCTGGTTGACCTCTGAGCAGGGCAGAGATCGTTCGCCATGTTTTCATACCAGATACCCGTGTTCGGCATCGCTGTTGCGCGCCTCGTGGCCGGCCAACAGAGCAATGCTCCGGTGATTCCTGGAGCAAGTAGCTACAACGGCCTCGCCTTGACCCCGCAGATGGGATGGGACAACTGGAATGCGTTCGGCTGCAACGTCAACGAGTCGATATTGCTGGACACGGCTCAGGCCATGGTGGATTACGGTCTGAGGGACTTGGGTTACAAATACGTCGTGCTCGATGATTGCTGGTCCTCCGGTCGAAACGAAACCGGGCACCTCGTGCCGGACAGCAACAAATTCCCCAATGTCCGTCGGAATGCATTCTTTTGTCGACAGCTTGTTGATGGTGCTGTAGGGAATGGCTCACGTCGCCGATCGAATTCACGCGCTTGGTATGTACTTTGGCATGTACAGCTCCGCCGGCATCTTCACCTGCGGCAGATACCCAGGGTCGCTTGGATACGAGCAAAAGGATGCAGACACTTTTGCGTCTTGGGGCGTTGACTACCTCAAATATGACAACTGCTTTAACCAGGGCCAAAGCGGAACCCCCCAGATCTCTTTCAATCGGTACAATACCATGAGCCAGGCGCTGAACAAGACGGGTCGCCCAATCTTTTACTCCATGTGCAATTGGGGCCAGGTACTTTTCCAGATCCAAAACCGTCCGTTTGCACAAGGGGATGTTAATGTTTGCAGGACATGCCGTACGACTGGGCGTACACTATTGCAAATAGCTATCGTATGAGCGGAGACATTTATGACAGCTTCAACCGTCCAGACAGCCGCTGTCTGTGTGGAGAGGATATCCCGTAGGTCCTTTACTATACTCAATAGGACCGTTTCGCGTGACATGTGAAGTTGCTTCCGAAAGAGTACCCGCATCAAAGAGCATGATCAAGTCCTCTCAATTAGCTCTCATACTGACTTGGGTTTGTTTCTGATAGGTGCAATTTCCCCGGCTTCCACTGTTCAGTCATGGCAATTCTGAACAAGATGGCTCCCATCACCAGCCGCTCTATGTCGGGCGGGTTTGCCGATATGGATATGCTCGAAGTCGGCAACGGCGGTCAAAACGACAACGAATACGTCACTCACTTCTCCATGTGGGCGCTTATGTCTTCGCCCTTGCTCATTGGCACCAACGTTATGTCGCTAAGCCCGGCCAATCTGGCAATATATTCTAACCCAGCGGTAATTGCACTCAATCAGGATCCTTCTGCTAGCTCGGGAATCCGAAAATGGAGATATTATGTGAACGACACAGACGAATATGGGCAAGGCGAAATCGCGCTGTGGACCCGCGTGTTGAAGAACGGAGACACGGTCATTGCCCTCATCAATGGTGGCAACAGTAGCCGGACAATGAACGCCACGGCAAGAGACATCTTCCTCGACCAGGCCACCGCAGGTACTTATGTTCCCGCTCCAGAGCTGAGTGAAAGCTGGGATGTTTACGATTTGTGGGCAAATCGAATGAGCGATGAAGAAGCCAGCACTTTGCTAAAGGGGAACGCGTCAATCGTTGCAAACTCAACCACTCGTTATAATGCAACCGCAACGAGCTACGCGGACGGTTTAAGTCAGAACAACCCCGCTTTATTTGGCTCTCGAGTCGGCACCTTGGCCCCCGGAGGCACGTGGACGGCAGAAATCCCGCGACACTCTGTAGGTTTGTACAGGCTTAGGCGAGCAGGCACTTCGTTGAGAAAAAGAGACGAGCTGTAGAAAGCGGAGAATGTACGTAGAATAGTATTGAACAAAACACAAACGTCGTAAACTTCACACAACCCTGAGCTCGCTCTTCTGAAGGACGTCGCTCTTAAGCGGACCTCCGTTCACGACCCGAGATCAGGTACAACGCGGCACGAAATTCCAAGATGGGATCAGCACTTGGTTCGATGCCGTCTACGCGCGGGATTGGATCGAATATGGTCTTCTTCTGCGTCGCTGCATCATCCGCGACCAAGGATGTCAGCGTGATTGTGCCCAGCTCAACTTTCTTTCTGTCCTCGGGCCACTTCTTCGTGACATCATCCGTCGGGTCTTCTGCTTCCGCTACTTGCGCAAGTAGCTTCAGGCCAACGGACCCTTTGGCGATGCGCTCTTTGATCTCCTCGGACAGATAGTTGGGCGAGAGCGCCTTGGCCTCTTCGTCACTGTAGTGGGCACGGCCGGCCTCGGGGACAATCTCGTAGCGGATGAAGGTCTCCTCTCCTTCCGAATTTACGAACTTGAAAGCGTTCAGAGCATAGTACGACTCGGTCGCCCAGCTGTGTGGGAAAGGCTTTGGGGCGGTTACGAAGGCCAACGCGGCGGGGTGCTCGCTCAGGTACTTTTCGATGGGTGTAGGATGGGGCAGGTCAGGCTGCGAACTGGCACCTATGGCGCGGAACAGATTCGCAAACTCCTGGCCGGTGGGGGCTGGAAAGAAAGGAGTCGAGTGGCCGATGATATCTGTATGCTTTCTCTTTCCATTCTCTTCCGGGAGGTGAAATCTCACGGCAAAGCCTCGAGGCGAAGCATTGGCGTCATTATCTGGGATTGCCGGGATTCCCGTCGAGTCTGAGAATCTCACGGTAACTGGGGTCGAGGCTGAATTGAAATGGTGGGCTTTTGTCAAGCCTTTTGCCTCAGCTGTCGGTTGAAACGTGCCCTCGAGGAGCAAACCTTTCGCATGAGCTAGAAAAAGCTCAGTACTCAAGTTTCTTCTTGTCATTGTAAGCTCAGTCTTACCTGGCCTAAATCCACCTGGTGTCCCAAAGGCTCCTTTAAACATGGCAAGCACATTGTTCGCTGTGTCGAGCGTCGCTTGATCAGATGTGAGAGGCATGGTTAAGCGACGAGTATGCTACGTGCAAAAAATAAAATGCCAAAAGCCAATAGGTATCACAAAGGACGTCCGTCTGTCCATAAGGTCTATTATTATAGCCATTTCTGATCGGAGCGTGGGTAGCTGAATGATTGAAAATTGCATCAATTCATTGGAGACCCTAAGCGATATGATCCCAGACAACGAACGATCGCATAAGACCGGTTGGATTAGTCAACCACTTGCAGCTGAACCCAAGGTTTCTAACCACATTTGGACGCTTAATAATGATAATAAATACCTGGGAGAACGAGAGGCTTATGAAGTTGGTCAGTAGCTGATTTGGAATTCGTTCGACCATTGAGGGATGGTATTGACGGCCAAATCGAGTACAGGAGCTGCAGCAAGGACTTAGCTGCCGCCCAGGACGTGGAAATACAAACTGGAATTATGCACGTCCGCAAGGAAGATACGGCACTGAAAAGAGTCACGTCACCTTTTGCGCCGACGAGCAAAGTCTTGCCGAACACTGCTTTGGCTCAACCACAAAATGGCGCGGTTGATCTGCACAATAGTTTTCGTGTTTTGAACTTCTGTGCGCCGCAACATGAAGTGACAAGTACTACGAACATTGAATGATCACATAGATTCAGCTCATTTGATGCACATTCATTCCTGATGTGTGTGTATCTGAGATGAAGGCCAACCAGCTTTGAAGAAGCGATGGCATTTTCGTGAAATTGTTCAATGCTTTATTATACTCATTATACAACGCGAACTGCGTTTACAGTCATTTGAATTCGTGCACTTTCGTCCGGCTAGTCTGATATTACTCATATGTATTTTTTAAATCAAAGCCGGTCGATGTGACCTAGCAACCACTGTAGATGGCGATATGAGCTCCTTGGTTGGAATTGAGGTTGCCTTTCCTTAAGTTAGTCGCTTTCCAAGAACGTGCAATATGTTACCGAAACGTACATATGCCCACTTTGGAAGGTTTCAGCCCACATAAGCCCACGTTCATAGTGCTGAATTCCCATGATACCCTGTCCAGGCCCGTCATAGCCAGGCATACCTGATGCGTCGAAAGCAGCTTGATACTGCAGATCTGGTAATTTGATGTCTATTGGCGTCTTAGGCTCCTTCTGGAAGCCTAATTTACCGTTCCACGTCATGTTTTCTGCGTACAAAAACTATTAGTCGTTCGACCTTGTCTGATCAACTTTGTAGTTAACGTACGAATAGATAGGAGTGTACCCATTGTGAGGATCTCGAAATCATAATCTCCATTGGCCTTTTTGTCATTGTTTTAGTATGATAAATTCTCACGCTCTGGACACGACTTACCACCAATACCCGATTCGTTTTCTCAATGACCTTTGGAAGAACTGACTGTATCGGGTCAATGCTTGCATCTCCATTGCCATAGCCACCGCCTTCGCCAGCGAACACTGGTCCTGAGCATTCGGACCAGTCTACGTCCAATGGAGCGTGAATTGCGGTTTTGACATCTGTTCTGTTGAAGTAAATCTCTTTCATACCCGAGTACAAATATTCCAGGTCACTCGGATAACCAAGAGGATCGCTTAGAACAGGGCACATTGTGCTGATTTCATAGACATTAAAGCATGGATTCGGTTGCGACGCAGCAGTATACGCGTTCGTCCACACGTCGCAGCTTTGCGATGTTTGATTAAACATACCCTCGAGTGGTGGCTGTAGTCCAGCAGGTGGGAACGTCATATACTTGGCCAAGTAGTCGGCATAACCACAACTTTTGTGGGCGCTTTCCAATTCTGACATGAACGTCTCGTTGAAATTGAAGAACATGGCATATTTTTGAATGTACGGTACTGTCGGTACCGTCTGGCCAATGTACTCATACTGTGTCTGGTTAGAGAGCTTGAACCATAACGGAAGTATGATCATACCTGGCCGATGACGGGATCATACATCAGAGCGCCGGAGACATTGAAATATTCTGTATCATTCTGGTCGATCATTGCAGAAGCAACGTATGGGACATACCTATCAACAGTTAGCATGGTTCGAATAGAGTTCGATGAAAACCACTACCTCCCCGCATAGCTTTCTCCAGTTATGTAGATTTTGTAGTTTTTAATGCCGAAAATATCCTGGAAGTTGCGGAAGAAGCCTATGAAGTCGGCAGCTGTCTCTTCCTCACTTGTCGCTGTGACGTTGCTGGTTGTTGAAAATCCAAGGCCAAGTGGATATTCTACCCAAAGCATGTTCGTCAAGTTAACCTAGAATTCCATCCCAGTTAATGAAATGCACGTAAGACGAGTTCCTCTTGGAAATAGATCCGCATACCCATGAGTACTTGTTGACTTCGGCATTGTACCTGCAAATGCGTCAGTTTGACAGCAGATACGGGATTTATGGGATGGAAAGATATTCTAAAGCGTGCCACTTGATCCTACAAGGAAAGCTAGAACAACAACACTGTAGAAAAGAATATCTCTAAACAGTTTCAGGGTGCACAATTCACTTACATGCCCCAACCCCAGATGAAAAGTCCGTTCTCCTGTAAAAACGCTTCCAAGGACGAACAGCCTGGACCGCCATTGAACCAGATGGTGATCTCGTCAACAGGATCGCCAATCGTTGGCTGGAACATGAAGAACATCTGTTTCGAAGTATCATTGCCGACAGGGATCTGGCCCCCATACATCTCACCTGGGTCATCCGTCACGTCGGGGAGAGAATCGACCTTGAAGGCTTCCGTTTGGTTTGTTAGGTAGCGATACGTTCCCTTATCCCGAGTTTCAAATCGGGACTTTTGGGCCTGGGCCATGGCAGCTCGGCGCTGTCGCACGCTCTGGGCTCTCTCGCCCATGGTCTCTTTGCCATAGCAGGCCTCCCAACATGATGTCAGCATCAGAGCCAACGCGGCTAGACGGCCAATTGAGTAACGAGCCATATTTGAGCAGCACGAGTCCGACAGGAGTCGACTTTGCGCGGGGGAGCCAGACTAAGTATGCTCACACGAACACCATGACAACAGCAGACTACTGGGATTTTATGCTGCAGATCTGCCTTCGGGCGCTAGCTGACATTCGAGCTTCGCACAGTCACAATGCCGGACGACGACCATTTGGAGGTCCGCTGCTTAGAACGAAATCCACCGCGGCTGGTGCTGACTGCGGGCCGGGTGTTCGGAGGCTCAAAGAGGAAGGAGCAAGCACACAGCGCGCGGTGGAAGTCAGGTACCATCGCACAACATCGTCATTTGCCGCAGTAGTTCGCCGGAGCAAGGTCGATGAGAGTTAGCGCGCCCTTATCGATCATGAGACGATAGATAATGATGTCGTATTCGACAGTTCGCGGCCGACAAGTACACGAGACTTGCTGGACGCTATCGCCCCACACGATCTGCACCGCGGTGGTGAGGGACACGCGGTCATGGTAGAAACAAGACGAGCGGCTTCGAGGGGACACGACGTGCCAGGTTTTACTAGGTTCAGAAGGTCGTTCGTTGCTGGCCTTGGAAATGACACATACCATTGTCAAATCGTTCACCAACCTATAGTTAGACCGTGCGGAAGCAGTCTCTTGACCCGCAGACACCACGTTATAAGAATCAGGTTTTTTCTACTTGCGCCTTGAAAGTTGTTTTCGGGCACCAGCAGCGCTTAAAGCACAAGGGCATTGTCACCTGAAACAATGATCGCAGCCACTTCATACAATCACCGTTGTGGCAAATTGACTGAATTTTAAAAGGAGAGCTCATGCCAGTAAGGGTGATTCGACTTCCCACAAAGCTTGCTCTATGGTTAGATGTGAATATTGAGCCAGCTTAAAGCGAAGGTCGGAACGAAGAATGCTATTTACAGCCAAGCTCTTTGTGCACGTGTTCAGCTGTACAGCAGCCAAGTGTTAAAACCGGACAAGGAAAGTCTTCAAAGCATGTTGCGCTGCATTGGAGGTTTTGTTCAATTGCGACTTGGGCGCTTCGTTGACAAAAGTTGTGACTCGTCTCGACAAGCAAAGGACAAGTTGCAACAAATGTGCACGTGTTGAGCTCCCGCGTGTTTGAATACATCTTGAGAAAATGGCGTCTCTAATGGGCCAGAGGTACTTTGCTGTCATGGCTAGGAGCTTCCAGCATTGAACGACGCACAATGCCGGGGCCATCGACTGAACGGACAGAACCTGTCACTCAACCCGAAGTCGAAAGGACTCCGTGATGTGTGCTTTTTGATTTTTGGTCTTGGCAAAACGTTCCCCAATTCTGTACGTCGTGCAGATAGTCAATAACACGGCTGAACTGTCGCGCTTCACAGTGCTGATTCTACGAAGTCGAAAAAAAAATTCGACCGAAGCAAAACTGCCCAACTTGATTCATCAAGGAAACGACGCACTTCGCATGTCTGCTTCGACGCGAGAACCAGGGGAGGATGGTTGTTCCACTGGATTCCACTCCAGAACGTCCCCCCGATTATAGGGTCAAGTTTGTACAATTATCTAAAGAGCCGATTGGTCAAATTCAAGCTCAAATCGACTTACAACTCAGCCTGTCAAAATCGCGATCTCGTGCAAACAGAGGATGGTTTTCGTCGTGCGATTAACTGGTTGTTTGTTGCATTCTCGTCGCGGAGTAATCAACGATAGGATAAGAAGGCTCTCAACTGGACAAGGAACATATACGGCAAAATCCGCAGTGCAACAATCTTGAAGTAAATGCTGATGCTGTGAGAATGAAAAAATTTTTTTTGAAATAAAACAAAAATAAAAAGCTTGGACTGAGCTGTGGCAAAGTCACCATATCGTGGGACGCAATATAATTAGAATTGCGGCGATATGTTCATTCGGCGTCTCTGAAAGTCTCAACAGCAAGAGCTCAGCAGGTGCAAAATTTGCAAGTCAAACATAATGGGGCAAAAACCAAGCGTAAGAAAGGCCAGTTCCCTCCCTTGTCGGCGTTTGCGCTCACACCGCTTGTGGCTCTCGCGGCGTCGAGTTTACGGCTAACCGATGGAGGCCGCGCAAAGGTCGCCGATGTTCTTGGGAACGCGTGCAACGTTGGGAACCGCTCAACTTATTGAACATCCACTTCAACGGCAGGCAGATTCTAGGCCTTCGATGTTCGACCCCGCCAGCTTAAAAAGCTTCAATCCCTTAGGGTGGCGGGTAGGGGGTCCAGCTCGTGAAATTCTGCAGGGACGTTGAGCTTAAAGCCTGTTGATCCAAGGTTAATCTAAGTGCGCCAGCGGACAATTTGCTTGGCAGACTGACTTTATATCTGCAAGGCCAGCATATCCAAATCCTCGGTAGACTACATCTTATCATACGAGTCTTTTCCAACCTTTTGTGGTTCGCAGAAGCAACATATCGTCATCATTGCAGGTTCACAGCCCCTCTTAGACCGCTCTAGCGGATCACGGTGAAATCGATGTCGATGTCAGGGTGTTGGCTCGGTATGAGGCATTTTCCCCCTGCATGCTGATTGGTTGAAGCTTCACCATAATCCTTTCAGGACACCGAGCCGTCGGAGAGAACCTTTCCAAAATTTACCCAGTCGAACCGAAAGCTGTCTGGTCGATAACAGAGATTTCACGATGTCCTACACAGCTCAGTCTCCGAATAGCTGGTGGAGATGTCAGACACGTGGTGCTAGGCCGGCAGAATTCGTTCCGCTGATAGCGCAGAACAATAGTGTATGAAGAACAGGTTTAAGCTTCCGTCCACCACAGAATTTTTTTTTTCCAAAAAATTTCCTGTACTTCACATCGAGCTCTTTCCTCCTGTCTCTACTCTGCGAGTTTGCTGAACTTCGTTGCTGGCCATAATGGCCACGAACATCACTTTTGCGGACGAACTCAAGCCCGTCAAGTCCCATGCCTCGAACGAAGAGGGGTTCGGTGTTGGTGGCGTGTACAACCTTCGTTCGAGACGAGCTTCCAAGTCGTCTCTCGGAGACCGGAGCACGTTTCAAGGAAGCGAAAAAGCCTTTCCAGCAGAAGACGAAGATCCAGGGTTGCGAAATGAAGGCGACTATAGAAGAGCGCAAGTTCGTTCTAACCCCCATAGTCTGCCCCCAACCTTTGCTCAAAAATTAAGTGAGATGAATGTGGCAGGTCTTCTCGAAACGCGAACTCTTCTTGTTGGCATACCAGTCAATTGGTGTGATCTATGGCGACATTGGTACCTCGCCACTCTACGTCTTTTCGTCGACATTCACCACTGCACCAAATAAGGCCGACTTGATGGGCGCGTTGTCTCTAATCCTCTGGACCATTTTTATGATGGTTACTGTCAAATACGTATTGGTAATCTTGCGCGCAGACAATGAGGGCGAAGGAGGTACATTCAGTACCTATGCTTTGTTGTCGCGCTATGTGAGTCAACTCGACTATTCTTCGCGCTCGAATTAACAAAAGCTTGTAGGCAAACATCTCTAATCGGGACCCACGGGAGGCGTCTCTCGTCCGCATGCAGCGCTATAAAACTAGTGAGCTTAGTAGCGCAAGTGTTGGCGTTCGCGCTACCATTGAGAAGAGCAAGTTTCTTCGCGGCCTACTCAAGACCATGGGCGTCCTCGCCGTTTCCATGATTCTGTCCGACGGAGTACTCACCCCAGCGCAGTCAGTCCTTGGTGCTGTACAGGGCCTAAACGTAGCCGTGGAGAATATTTCAAAGTCCACTGTAGTCGGCGTAACTTGCGCCATTCTTATTCTGCTCTTTTTGATACAACCTCTGGGCGTCGGCAGGATATCAATGTGTTTTGCTCCCATCATCATCATCTGGCTTGCCTGGAATGCGGTTTTCGGAATATACAATCTTGCATGCTACGACTACACCGTCCTGAAGGCGTTTAATCCATATTACGCATTTGACTATCTTATCCGCAACGGTGAACACGGTTGGAGAAGCCTGGGAGGCGTCTTGTTGTGTTTCACCGGTGTCGAGGCCCTCTTTGCTGACTTGGGAGCTTTCAGTCGAAAAGCTATTCAACTTAGCTGGCTATGCTACACCTTTCCATGTCTTTTGCTCACTTACATTGGGCAAGCTGCTTACATTTCAGTTCACCCCGAGGCATACAGTAACCCATTCTACAATTGTGCTCCCAAGGGCACAGTCATTCCATCCTTGGTCATTGCAATTTTGGCTGCCATCGTTGCTTCTCAAGCCATCATTACCGCTACATTCCAGGTCAGTCGGTTGGACGTTGCTTACTTTGATCATCACTAATCCTATACAGCTCATGGCGCAAATCATGAAGCTCTCCTATTTTCCTCAGATTGAGGTCAAGCACACGAGCAAAACCCACTACGGACAGGTGTATGTGTGGGTAGTGAATTGGTTCATGATGACGGGCACCGTCCTCGTGGCGGGAATATACAATAACACGACCTCTCTTGGAAATGCATATGGAGTGTGTGTCATGTTCGTTACATTCTTTGACACATGCATGGTCACACTGGCAGCGATCCTTGTATGGAAGCTGAACCCGTACTTCGTCTTCATACCATGGTTGATCATCGCATGCATGGATGGAACATATCTCTCATCGGCGTTGACGAAGGTTCCCGATGGTGCATGGTTCACAATTACATTAGCTGCTGTGCTTGCATCATTGTTCATCTTATGGCGCTTTGGTAAAGAGCAGCAGTGGGCGGCCGAGGCTGAAGATCGCTTCCCGACCTCACACTTTGTCGAGCGACGCAGCGACGGAAAATTGGCATTGACGGAGAAGTATGGCGGCACGACCCTTAGCCAAATCCAGGGAATGGGCATTTTCTTCGACAAAGCCGGCGAAACAACGCCCATAGTTTTCAGTCAATTCGTCCGCAAGTTGACGACAGCACCCGCCGTCATGGTATTTTTCCATCTACGACCGCTGGAGAAGCCAACGGTGGGACCAGAGGACCGGTATAGCGTTTCTAGACTCGCGATTCCGAACTGCTATCGCCTGATTGTGAGGCACGGTTACATGGATGAGGTGATCAGCCCTGATCTCGCGTCTCTCATCTACGAGAAGGTCCGCGACCACATCGTCCGCCGTGCTCTTGAACAAGATCAGTCGAGGTCTGCAGTCGCCAGCGGAGCAAACACCCCGACCGGCGAATCCTCTGCTGTTGCACCGTCCGCCGCCGACGAGAGCCGTGTGGTGACCGAGCCTTCCATAGCTGCCAGCCTGGAAACCTTGGAAAAGGCTTTCAAGCACCAAGTGCTTTACATCATCGGCAAAGAACAGATGCGCGTCAAACCAAAGACGAACATACTCCGCTCGACCTTGTTACATTTTTTCTTGTTCTTGAGAGACAATACGAGGAACAAGATCGCTAGCTTGAAAGTACAACGCGACAGAGTGATTGAGGTCGGTTTCATTAAGGATGTATGACAGCACCGCAGCTGGAGGCTGCATGGCGGAAGCCGGGGCAGGAAGGGGAGAACGAAGGAAAGACTTGAGAAGGGGAAAGACAGCATTCTCTCATTAATGGCCAGCGTGTCTCCAAGACTTAAACATAGAATAGAATGTCAGATGCCTCGCCATTCATGGCTTGAGGCTCCATTCAGATTGATTCGTGAATAATGGGCTTTGCAGTTGTATATTCCTCCACCCACTTTTATGTTTTTTTTTCCTGGCAGGGGACTCTTTGCTCTCGGTCTGCCAAGCCATGCTGGGCAGGGTGTGCGTGCGTGCATGATACAAGTATAACTGAAATGTCCTTCCTCTTTCGATGATTTTGTCCGATCGAGTTTCCCACGTGCTGGAGCTCCGTCCTGAATTCACTTGCCAGACTCTTCTCCCCGGTGTAGATCCCACCGCTTGCAGACAACTCGGACAAGATTCCATTACATGATGAATTGACCAAATGCGAACGCCCCAAGCGCTGTTGCGAAAGAAGCGAATTTGATTTCGTTCTGATTTCCCGCAGAAGTGTGACTGGCTGAGGTGGACGAACTTGTCGATGTTGACGATGCAGATGCACTAGTACTATTTGTTCTACGTACAACGATTTATGTCAAAATGCTATTCATAGAAAGAGGCTCTGGACGTGCCAAGCTCGCGCGCTGTGCTGTTAGTACTTACGGAAGGCATGACAAGATGCTGCTAAGTTTGTCCAGGACGACCTTTTGCGTCGAGGAGTCTACGTCGCTCTTTGTGTCGGCGTTTGCAACGCTGATACTTGCGTAGCAACCGCTGGCACCGATAACTGAGGATTCAGAAGGAAGGGAGGTTCCGCCACAGGTTTCCACGTCGCCACCCAAACCTGGGTATATCCGTGACAAGACAAACTTGAACTCGCTTGTCGAGCTGCACGTGCTCGAGTCAACCTTTGGGAAGTTCACGTTCAGCCAGATGTTATCCGGCAGATATGGCTTTCCGGATTTGATCAGTGTGTCCGTAACGTTTGTAGAAAGATCGGCATAAACTTGCTGATACGTTTGCGTCGCCGTATTCCATGCGACCTGTGAGCCGGTGCTACCGGAGAAGGCAATGGCTGGCACACCCAACTTCGACGCCTCCGTTGCTGCGCCTACTGTGCCGGAGATCAAAACTGTTGCCCCTGCATTCGCTCCTACGTTGAATCCCGCGACAGCCAGATCCGCACTCCCACCAAGCACACTTGTCAGGTTTTGTATCCCGTAGCGCATGGACGTGACGGGGTATGAGTTGACGTAGTTGAAGCGAGGTTCCGAAGAGTTCGAGCCAATGGCGGGTGAGTTCGCGGGGCACGAGTCAAATTCGCAACCGCTGCTGCCAACAGGCGAAGGCGTTGCATCTGAAGAACCTGTAGTCGATTTAGCGGCAAGCTCCAGACATTTTACTTGCTCTGCACACCCACGCACCTGTTCCAGACTTGTTCTCCGCCGGCGCGGAAATGACTACGTTCTGACCAGCTGCCGTGAGCGCATCGAAGAAGACGCGGATGTTCTTTTCTGCCCATCCATCGTCGTTGGAGAGGACGATGTTGACTGCTTGTGCCGCCAACGGCGCGAGCAACAAGGCGAGCACGTAGGAAGTGCGCATGATTGAGCGATATGGCTTGAAGGTTAGTAGCGAGAGTTCACGAGATGCAAACGGAGAAAGCGTTAGGGTACATATAGGTAGGGTCGACAATGCTGGTTTACCAGGAAGTCCGCCGCGAAGCGCCTACGGATGAACACACGTGTTCCGTCGAGCGTAACCATACGACGATCGCTACCAAGGGCCTTGCGCAAAAAGAGTAGGCAAGACCGATGCAAGCAGGTGATGGTCACAGAATGTCGGAACCCGGATGGAGGGGTGGCAGATTAAACAACAGCGACAAAGAACAGTGTCCAGTCGGCACCCATCCGAAGCAGGCGAAGTGATGCTTTTGAGGCTTGCACTTTGTCGTAGGTGGTGCACACGTCGTTTCATTGGACACGGCCACTGCAAGGGACGCGAATGCTGCCCCGACGCCATTGGACGTCTTCTTCAGCAGCAGCTAACCATTGCAGTGAGTAGGGGACGACGGAGGCAAAGACAACGTGAACAGTAAGAGCGGAGGACTACAGCATAAGTTACAGCTTCTTGGTCTGCGCGAAACTAATCTCATGCTTGGCAGGGCAGATCACTGATTTGGAGCCCAAGAAGGTATGGCACGTCTCGGCGGCACGTTCACCAATCCCTTTCGCAACGGAGAAAACACGCTATCCGTCTCAGCTCTGTGTGTGTGATACTCAAATTCACCACCCAGACGTCCTGTTCCACCAAAGCGAAATTCAGAATAGGCCGGCCACGCTCTCGCCAACGCCGAGGGCGGCAGGAAAAACCTCGCAGTCCGCACCTCAGTCGCGTCCAGCATACAGGTCTTCGGGGTACTTCTCGTGGTCTTTGCCATCTGACATGGCCATACGGCCCCTCGCCGTTCTCAAGCGACCTCTCGAGGCGTCCACCAGCGAATTCTGCCACATGACTCCTTTTTCGGTCTTGATGGGGAACGAGGCTGCAGCGTAGCCCAGCGGCTCGGAGTTTATGTAAATGGTTTCCCAATGACCCTTCGGCGACGTGAAAGACTCGTGCCATATGCCTATGTGCGGATGCTGTTTTTCCGTCCTGTTCCACCAGTTCCAGCCGTCTCTATGTAGTTCGTCGTGAGCAAACTTGTGCAGACCCTCGGGCCCCTTGAAGTACAGCACGGTCATGGTTTCGTTGTTTGTGTCGCGTTGGCCCAAAGCTACCCAGCTCTGGGCTCCAAGGAAACCGTATTCGTCTGCTCTCTTACGGAGCTCGTTATTCATCTTGTTGAAGTAGTCGCCCAGTTCCTTCCAGCCCGGCGCGAACATGCCGAGAGGATGGTTCGTCCTCGCTCCGATCAAGAAGACTAGAACCTGTCCGTCGGCAGGTTCCCCAGAAAAGCTTCCGTCCGCTGTAGGGTACTGGCCGGACATTTTTGGGCCAGAAAGAACGCGCTCCATGTGTGGGTTCTTCCTGATGCCATACGTTTGCAATAGGACGTCGAGCACGCGGACTGAGAGCAAAAGTGGTGCGAGTATGAACGCTTTAGGGCCCAGAGCAAGATAAAGGAGAAAGTTTAGGGTGGCGCCAATGGCTAGAATGGACGACAGCGTGAACTGGTCTTTCAGCATCTAGCGATAGAGACTTTAGCATGGACGGCAACCAAGACCGGATCTCACCCTCACGTACGCCTGCTAAGTAACTCTTCTGCTTTAGAGCTTGAATGAATATTGGTTTCGGCTGCTCCCTGGTGGGAGACATAATGGGGGTAAAGGGCTTCATTTTTTTTTTCCCTCGTTCTCGTTTGCAAGCGCCTCAATGACTACGGATACAACTCCCAGGGGGAAGGCTGAGCCGTGGCTAAGTTTGTGCAGGCTCAAGATCCCATTTAAATATGCCAACATGCCCCTGCTAATGCGGAGCAATTCAGAGCAATTAGCGTGATTCATTTTCCTCCAATGCTGTAGATTCGCTGGGTTTGGGATGCAGTCATCAGCACGGGGGCCAAATGTTCGTCCGAATAAGCATGTCGACTGGCGCGCCAGATTTGTGAATGCGAGGAACGTCCATTATCGCTTTTGAACTTTTGCATGCTATTTTGGCCCCATTCACCAAAACCACAGAAATCTTCCTGCAATGATTGGTACGGAAGGAGGGAATCTTTTGACCTATGCCCCGCCTGCTTTATGATCTAATTGACAATGACGCATTCGATGTAACGATTTCGAGGTATTCCAGCAATTATGTCAAACTCGCCGCGCTCTTTGCTTGCGCAACGCCGTATTTATCTGCACGTTATTGACCTACTTGATTTCTGGCCCCAATAGTCCGCACGATTTTTTTTTTCTATGTTTACAGGCCTCGGGAATGAATTGAATCAAGGCAAAAGAGCCACCTTTCTCTTCCAACACTTAAGTTTGTTCAACGTGAAACATGGATGCAAAACATGCGCGACGTGCATCCGTCTAGGGACAATTGAAATCGACGCTGTGAAAACAGCGTGTAAAGATGATGCTGACGCTTTGGTTGCAGCTGCGGGAATCGCCGTACGTCAGCACGGGTTTAGCAGAGCGGAATGTTGTGAAGCCGAACGAAGCTCTTGACACCACAGTTTTAGCATAGTTCTGTACTGCTAGTACAACAATATTGACTAGTCAACAGAGCTTACCAGCTGGAAGCTTGGGTCTGGAACAAGACGATGAGCATTGGGGATTAGCATCGTGGAGCGAGGGATCAAGGTTGTGCAATTTGACTCGCCGGTACACCGATTGGAAGGTTCGGATGGCAAAGACGCTTCTATCTCCAATGAGTCAAGGCCTCCTCGTCCACATAACGCCATGGCGGCAATCTTTGAACGCAAAGCATAGGCAGCTGCCAAGCACAGGCAACTGAAACATCACAATCACGTGAGTATGACTGTTCTTCCGTTCCCACGTCCAGGTGAGTTAGCTACGATCAGATGGTGCGGGACATTGCTGGCCTCCGGCAAGCGACGGAAAATCTTGGGCTTCAATCAGTAATGCTGATCCGGTCACAAGTCGATGCTTTCCAGAGCATGACGCAAGCCAGAAGAGTGTGAGAGTACGCCCTTTGTTAACGCGGTGCATCCGTTTGCAGAACAAACCAGGGTGGCGCCAGTTTGATGGCGCGGGAGAGGTCTGACCACCAGAGCATGCTTAGGAACGGCTTGAAACGCTACAAAACGGGCTTTGCTAAAAATTTCCGACCGGAGTTAAGTTTGGGGCGAAGCGCGAGTGCATGCAATACGAGCGATTCGATGTCAGCAGAGCACTTCGGATGTCAGACGACCAGAAGCCACAGTGCGCGAAGTGCGATCGTATCACGTCAGAACAGCTCGGCGCCGTCATGCAGACCCGCTAAGTCCGGAGGCCGCAGCCCCCCTTGTCCGTATCGATCACGAAGTGCGACGCGAGCAAAGTGAACGAATGTAACGTCGTGCATCTTGCGCATCGATAATGCGCGATTTGCGGCAGGCGGCTGATGCAACCTCTCCTTTTCCCTCCTCAGGAGTGAGTAAACGTGTGCGTAAGCAGATGGATTGCGTCGTGCTGCCATCACTGAGGGCAGACATCCAGCTGGGCTTTGTCGAGCGAAATGTGATCTTGTTAATTGCCAACCAAAGTGGATTTCTGATCCCAGAGATGATTCTGATCGTCGAAGCGAAACGAACACACCGGTGGCCGAAAAAGGCCTAGTGTGCTTGTCTCCATCCGCTGACCGATTTCCACAACGCGTACGGCAGAAGCCAGAGTCTATCCATGCTTCAAGGCCTTGGCCACATCAAGAGATACAGTTCAAAGATTCGCATTGCGCTGCGTAGCCGAGAGCCTGTTCCTTGCTGGTTACATTCCCTCTGAATTTTGCAGACTCTCTATTGGGCAAGCGGAGTATCTCGAGCACCCTAGGAAGGACTCTTTCCGCCAGCAAGGTCGCAGACGCGACGAAGTCAAGATTGGCAGTCAACCACAGGGACGTTTCGTACAGTCATGTGCAGGCCGTTGAGGCAGCCGACAACGACGAGAGGTCTTTCAAACGGAGCTGCGTGTAATCAGCAGCACAAGGGCTTTGGGGGCACGTAGTGCCAAGATGACCAAACTCTAGGCCTGTAGTTGCGCAGAGTGAGATTGGACGCCAGACAGACAAGAGCCTCAGCTAGGATGGAAGTGACGTTGTGTACGGGCTTGCATTGCGTAGGGGGTGCGGTGGTGGTTGTGGATGAGGAGGAGCAGCAGCAGCAGAGCAGCCACATCCATGGCTGTGCAGGGAAGCACGGCGGGAAAGGTGGGGAGACGGTTAGGGCTTAAGGAACAACCAGTGCACAGTCGGTGAAAACGCAACACACGACGACGAATTGTCCACGATGTCCCGGCCACAACTGGCAGCAGTAGACGCATTCCGGTAGACCGCCTTTGTTGCGCACTCAGCAATGTAGCCCATCGATCCCTCGGCCGTCGAGACGCACCTTCGACCGAAGACGATCGGCAACAAGTTCCGGGTGGTCGCTTTGGCTCTCCGCAGCTCGAACAGGAAGTGTGGTGAACGAGGGCTGTGACTCCGCCCTGCTCACCGGACGCAGCCAATGGTCAGACTGCGCCCGCACAAGGCACCGCCCTTCTCAGTCGCACTTCGCGTCCTTGTCTGCGCCGCGACCATCCTGACAAGCTTTACCACCCTGTGTTTGCCTGGACGCCATTCATGCGTTCGGGGCGTCTGCCTTCTTGTATGCCCTTGTCAATCTTGCCTCTGCAAACCCCGGTCAACATGCGCAGGCATCCAAGCCCGTGAGGCCAGTGTATAAAGCTTTCCATGACTCCAGTCGAACTCTGATCTTCGTTCCATTTCACGTCTCAAAGTCACATCGTACTTGCACATTTGCGTTCCAACTGTCTTCCAATTGTTGCTCACTCATCTCACTTGATTCGCAATCTTACCCTCTCGGCTTGGGCATTCACATCCAGATTCGTGCCCAACGCCAATTTGGGACCAATTCTTATACCGCTTCTTGTCTTTGTTATCCACTTCACTCAGACATCACAGCGCGAACACACAACTCACAATGCCGCACCAGAGACACGACTCGCCGCTCGGCGTTGAGCCCGGCAGCCCCAAAGTGGGCTTTGCCGGCGTTACTGGAGTCAGCAGACCTATGGAAAACGATGAGCACTGGACTCTCTATTACTTCGAGGCCCACGCAGCGCTGTGTGAGATGTGCCACAACCCATTGAGGGTCTCTCGCGAAGGCAAGCAGCTCTGCCACATAGGATACGAGCTCGCCATAGACGTCGCAGACATCCTCGTCTACCGCCGCAAAGATGACAAGGTTTACAGCCGCGTCCGAGATGGCGAGCGCGAGGTCCGTGTTGAGATACCGTGCAACTACGAACAGACTCTCTCCCTTCTCAAGGCGATAAACAGAGCCATCCGAGAGGGGGAGAAGTTTCCCACCAGGCCTCGATCAATGGACAAGAACTATCTTGTGGAGCCTCGACTTTCACCTGAACAGACCGAAGCGCCACGTCTGTCTATGCGACGACCATATGACACCAAGTTGGTCGAGCCAAAATCATCACGCCCCAGGGACAAGCTGCGACGACGCGAGCGTGAGTCGTCAGAGAATCTCATTCCTGATTCAAACCGTGGGTCACTGTACAACGATGATATGAGACGGTTGGAAAGGGCCGAGAAACGCGAACAGGACGTCCGATACAACGTTCGGACGTGCGAGCCAAAGCTCAAGCACTCGCGACGACCTATACTCTATCCTTGAGTGTCCACTGGTTGCGACGACGGGGGCAGCTTGCGTAGTTACTCAAAATAGCACCGCTGCGTAACCCCTGTCTACACAACACATTGGTTCACACCACTCGAAACCGACGTACCAAGCTCAACCCCGTTATCGCCGAAACCTAAAAGAGGAGGACCTGTGACGTATGGGGAAAAATAGACCTTGAACCCACATTATTCTGCCTCATTGCGAGGCGAGAAACAGCGGTTCCACACTTTTGCTCTGTCTTGCGCAGCAATTCTGTTTTGGTCGACCATCCGACACCACTCTTCTTACTCTGAATGCTACAAACAGCTCAGACGCAAAGGATAATGCAAGGGGGGCCAATCATGCGAAGGAAGCCTTGACTATCCGCGAATATGTTGGTGGTGGGCTGTCAGAGGGTCGAGCTCGCCACTCTTGCGAGAGTCGGCTGGCAGCTCCCTTCCCTTCGCAAGCTGTAGGATAGTTGTATTTTTCGTGGCGCACTGCAAAGACTGTCGCCTGTTTCTCTCGGTAGAGCAATCCAGATGCTAGTTCTCGAGCGTTCAGCGTTTTGACTCTAATCCCGTCCCTTTCTTTCTGTTTCGTTTCGGCGGCTATCGTGCATGATCAAGAGTCCTGTTGTAAGGGAAGGTTTCAACTTTACGAGTTTAAAAAAAGCTAGCGCGCAATGACGACTTCGAGTCAAGTCTCCCAGTCTTCAGTTCCTTGCAGGGAAAAATCTGTGGCGTTCTCTGCTCGTCATTTAAGCCTCGCTCGTCCGCGTTGGCTCAGCCCACCGTGCAATAGAATCAAAGGCCAGTCAAAAAAAACCTGGAGCATCGCTCGCGGCCCCCAAAACGCTAAAGAACGGAACCAGGACATTTCGAAGGCAGTGCCCCCCTTCAAATCTTTGCACGCTTTCGCATGAAACGGGCCACTTCTTCTTTGATGATGGAGGGCAGCTTCTGCGATCAATTGGAGGCGAGCAAACTTGGAGGTGACTCACCTTACGCCCTGCAGTTAAGGTCCTGACTGAGCTGACACCCTCTCGCCCGTGTTTCCCGCTTGGAGTTGGTCGCATGAATGTAGCGGCCTCGGCTGTTACTCTTTTCAGCCCAGCTGCGCAAATCACACGCACAGAAGGAGTTGGGGGAGGGATGGTCGCAGGGGGAAGAAAAGTTGATCTAGATTCATGCAAAGAAAGGTTGAGACAGTCGAATGAGGCCCTGCGTTGCTCTATGACCCTCGGGACGCATTCCTGTCAACATCGACCCAATCACGACGTTCGAGCTGACGAGAGTACCGCGGCGACGACTCGCTTAGCTTCAAGCGCATCTGTCAAAAGAGTTGGACGACAGAAAGAGATAATGCGACAATAGACAACTCTGGGCTCTCGCACACGACGAGCGTGTCCTCAGGAGAGGGCCAGTTCAGTATCGGCGGGATCCAGACCTGCTCACCCTTTTGGGGGGGGGGGGGGGGGTTCATTTTCAGTTCGTCGAAGGAAATCTGATGCTAGCCAGAGTCCATCTAAAGTGAGAGACACGACTCTTTGGCTCGATCCCCCTCTTCGAACGCCTCGTCATCTCTGTTTTCCGCAGCCAGCACGGTGTCGCCCTCTTATTCCCCCGACCCGCCATGACACCGAAACCGTATGTTCAAGGTGAACTGCGGCCGAAGCACTCGCCTCCGATTTCCTCTGAACACACCGCTTGTACCGGCCTCTGCCACTTGGGAGAGCGACACAGCGCATTGGTTTCCTCC
Source organism: Verruconis gallopava (assembly GCF_000836295.1). Classification (NCBI taxonomy): domain Eukaryota; kingdom Fungi; phylum Ascomycota; class Dothideomycetes; order Venturiales; family Sympoventuriaceae; genus Verruconis; species Verruconis gallopava. The sequence goes on from NW_015622149.1 coordinate 283,029, forward strand.
GAGAATGCTGATGAGCAGTTGCCTCGACGCTATCGGACTGCATACCGGATCTTTAACAGAGTAGAGCTGGGCAGTGTCAAGGGTTGTCAGGGATGTGTCTGTCTTCCCGCTGCTTTGGTACCTGAGCGATCGTGGGTCAGACAGACAGTCGAACGAGGAGCTTTTTCAGCTGGTGCTGTGAGCGCCGGTTTCTTTATTGCTTTAACGACGACGGGGAAAAGATGGCATCTCGATTGGGTAAGATGCATTTTTGGTGCGGCGGGATCTTCTCCTTTGAGCCCTTTTTCAAGTGCCAACTCCGAACGGCAGGCTAACTTATGGCATCATGAATTATATAAGCTGCATGACGTGTCTTGATGACAGCCAGTCTTCAGAGAGCTCGTAACTCAGGGTCCCACCTTGCAACTGGACTTATGAAAATCTTACAGACGATACGCTGAATTATTGACTATATTCTCGCAGCGAAGTCCATGAACGCGTGAACAATTGATATCTACAATTTGTCTCGGGCACCAACGCAGCAATGCAGAAAGGCTGAGCTTGACCGTATCATTCTGATTCGTCATCGTCTTCCCATTCGACGTAGACCAGAGGCGTGGAGTAGACCACCGTGTTGCTCTGGTCTCGATCACACTTGGTGTACGTGATGTATATGGCATTTTCATCCTCATCTCTCAGCATGCCGGGGTGCGCCTGTATCGAATACGCAGGCAAAGAAGCCGTACCATTCGCCCCAGAATAAAACTTGAAAGGCTTGATCCACGGCCCTGTAGGTGTCCGCGCCGTGGTGATGTAACAATCTGCGCCGGGAAATATGCTGCCGCCTATCCACACGAAGCTATCCCAAGGTTCGGAGAAGTAGTACGTACCCTGCCCACCAGCATTCGCGTTTGGGATGTCGATGCTGCGATCGTTGATGTTCGGCTTCGTTTTGGTCCATTCGCCGCCGACCCAATACTCGTACATGGACTTGCGCTCCACACGATCCACAAGGACTCGCGCCAACGCCGTCATTCCGTTAATCTGTCCGAACAGATACGCGATCCCGTCCTTTACCACGTTTCCATATGCGCCATACGCAATCTCGTCTTGATTCCAAAAGCTCGCGTCGACCAGTTTGGCGTAGGGCAGCGCGTCTCGATTTTCTGAAGCTGCGTACGTTATGCGGTACAATGTCGTCGCGGGATGCTGTGTGACGGTTGAAAGATCGGGCCTGATGTGCGTTTTCTTGATCCAGGAATAGGCCGTTACACGTCCATTGTCAGATGTGCTAGTCACCATTGGCGGAGAATCAGGCCACAATGCACGTCTCGTGCCATCCTTTTGCCTACTCGACATTAGAGGTCGACATCCGCGTGGTTAAGATTATGGGGGTATGAGACAATTCTATCTAGACGTGACGTCTGCGGATTGTACAACATGCAAACGTCCATGTCATGATTCTCTACAGACGAGAAAAACCGGTAATCACTTACATCCCAGCTCGAGGTTCGGCCCCGTCATGAATGATACGGAAGTACGCTCTCTCTGTACTGTTCTTCCCATACGCTTGCAGCGTAATTGTCCTCAGTGGGTCTGCGTGTGACTGCAGCGGCTCTACGGCCGGTGAGCCATCGTGATTGAGGTCACTCCAGCTGGCCGTGCTAGCAAGAATCGGCAGTTCCTGCACCTTTCCATTGTTGACCAGCTGGGTATCTCGCCACGTCCAGAAGATCCTGTCCCCAAACTTCGCCGAGCCCCCAGAATCACGGTTGTACTGAGGATCGCCGACTAAACCCAGCACACGTGGTTTACCTTTGACTCTGGGCAAAACAGGATGATGAGGCTCAAAGCTGGGACGACCGCAACTCTGCTCATCGGTGCCCTGTGATACGCTTGAGTCCTGGCTGATTCGTGAAGAGAGTCGTGATCTAAAGCGTTTGAAGGGCATCCCTTCGAAATATATTTATATTTCTTGTATTAGCTCGCTCTCAAAACACAGCTGACCTGTTGCACGCAAGGTGTCCACGTCCTCATATCAATCTCGAATCGTTCAAGAGCCGTGTCTCACTGTTGCGTATAGCAACGTCCAATGTTTCAAACAGACGTGATCAACGCCGCGAAAATCGCTATCTTGCTTGTAAAATTGAGGCGCAGCACTCCTGCTAAAGGATGAACATACTACGTCAGGGAAGGTATGCTAGTAGCCGCCACTACGGACCGCAAATCTGAGGCATTTTAAGCTTTAAATGATCTAGGAAAGAGATGGAGGTTTTGTCTTGGAAAACGGTGATTTTCAATCTCACACCCAAGACGACGGCATCATACATCGGCTGAATGACGGCTTTGGATCCCGTCCCATGCTTAGCTTTTCGCCGTGTATCACACCTCCCGCTCGTGATGTACAGGCTTCCCTACCCCGCTGACCAGTGGCAAGGCGCGAACTCACTAGAAACCGCGGTGCTGGGTGTGAGCACATACGCTAAACTCATATCGAATATCTTCATCGCAGAGGGGCGTTTTTACCGAGAGGTCAAGGCTTCCATCCAAGTGCTTTTTTTGTGGATTTCAAAGCTACCGCTCCACCAGGTCTGGCCTCGCTAGGTGGAGCTGCCGAGCATCATGTGAGAGGGTAGTTCTTTCGATCATCAGATCAGCCGCCGCTTTGGGTCCCCATCTTGCATGCGATGAACATCTGCGATAATGTGGTCGTAGATTTCTTCGCGGGGATGACGCTGCGCTGTCAACGGTAGATTGCATTGTCGAGCATCAAGCTTGCCGGCTCCCCACCAATCAGCGCGCCAACTGCATTTGCAACACGCACGCAGAGACAGTCCTCCTTTTCTTATCCGACAAAACCAGATGGAATTTGTGAGATAGGACCGAGACATCGTCCTGTCCGGAGCTTGAGACCGTGGAAACCATTTGGACATCCGCTGGCGGAGGGGCCTCGTGTCCAAGGCAAGGCTGGTGTTTGGGAATCCCATTTCGGCGTCTTTTCGCCAGGGTCTAGAATAACTTAGAAAGTCGCCCACGTATACGCAATGGCGCAGACCGTGTTTGCGGCAGGAATCGCGCACCTCACCGGATTCAACGCTTGAGTGCCGACATTACACCTTTTTTCAAGTTGGATGATCTGTCAAGCGTAATTGCAACTGCTCTTGAACGCGTGTCCTCGAGCATTGGTTTGAATAGGCTGCGGATCTCAGCTCGAGAAAGTGTGTGCTTACACCGGAAAAGCAACCGTCTTAACGCTACCTGTGCATCCCAGAATATGTTCTTTGCATGACAAGGCCACTGGGCGCATCCTCTGAACGCAAGATCGGCCATGGGAACTGTTCAGAAGATCGTGTTATTCGTTCTTCTCGTGTCGTTTTTGACCTTTGTGGCCTTCTTCGGCAGGCTGCCGGTCTTCAGGTAAACCTCGGTCAAGACGACGTACTATATCTTAGCTCACATTTTCTAGGAACACGCCTATAGGCTCTTTACACCGTTTCATATGGGTACGCATACCGAAGATAATTGCAGGAGCTGACCAGCTGGTCACCGGAGGTCGGTTAGGACCATGGATGACACGTTTTGGGAACTACATGTTATACTCTAAGCACCCTGTTGTATTGGTATAGAGTATGGTGCAGAATTGATTTTCAGACGAAACTAACACTGAAAGCAGATCATATTCCTCGGTCTACTCACAGGCTCAGCATCCATGTTCGTCCCAGTTACCTGGCCACACTTATCCGCCTTTCAAAAGTCGCTCGTCGTCCTCCTCCTTCCACCGCCTTACCTATTCACCTACCTATGCGCCAAATCGTCACCGGGTTCCCCACATCTTATTTCGCCTGCCAACATAAATGAGCAGTTGCAGCAATATCCGTACGACCGCATCTTGTACCACCCGAAAATGTGCAAGACATGCAACCTCCCTAAACCTGCACGGTCAAAACACTGCTCCCTGTGCAGAACTTGCGTCGCACGCTGCGATCACCATTGTGTGTGGGTCAACAATTGCGTTGGACGGGGAAACTACAAGTACTTTCTCGCGTTGTTGATGTGTACAACAATCACGCTGATGTATGGCACGTACCTCGCGTACACAACACTCTTGCCCGAGATCTACTGGCACTTTGAGAACTATCCAAGCTGGTACCTGAGCAAGCTTTCTGGGAAGCGCGACTACGTGAGCCGCATGCTCGACGGGTTCACATACGCGCTGGACATATTTCAGGCAGGACTGATGCTCGGCGGTTTGAGACGGGCAGGCGTGGGATTGTTGGCAGCGTTAACTTGGCCGTTGCCACTGGGTCTGCTGGCGTATCATGTGTACTTGGTGTGGGCAGGCACGACTACAAACGAGACGGCTAAGTGGGACGATTGGAAGGAGGACATGGCGGATGGGTATGTGTTCATGGCGGACATGAAGCCCGCGAATGAGCAGGCCAGGGGATCGCTGCATGCAACGGACAGCATAGCAGGTCATCGGTGGCCGCACCAACCGAAGAAGTTGGTCGTCAGAACGAACGACGGACAGCCACCTCGCTTTGTGTCGAATGCCATTGCGGATCTTGTCGTGGAGGATTCGTGGAGGCAGATATGGCGGTTATGCGACGTCGAGAACATCTACGACTTGGGCTTCTGGGGCAATCTGTGGGAGGTGTTGATCAATTGATCAACGCACCCAGAATCCGCACGATACTCTGTGATCCCCCGTTCTTGGTACGCGGCTTTTGTGTCTTCGTTTTCGGCTCTTGGCTCTTGCCCGTCGCTCTCGCGAGCCGTCTCCACATGTGTTTTCCGTCGTCGCCAATACCGCCTTCCGTCCGCAAATTTTGCATGCGCCCAACAAGATGCCGTTATCGCTTTCCCAAGGCCTGAAGCGCTCCTGTCTCAAGTAAAGCCGAAGATGGGCCGTGAAAGCGTCGTCCCAACGTGTTCATCAGTGACCCCCACGTGAGGTTCGCGTGCGGTTTTCGCTGGCCTGCTGTCGCCTCAACGGAGAAAGTCACGGCCGTTCACTCGACCGCGAAGACTCCACCAATCAGCGCAGCGCAAGCCGGACTCGGGCGCCGTCTGTGCTTTCGAGCCGTGTCAGAGGACGACACTTGGACGCGAAGAATTTACCCCGCATCCGTCCTTCGTCTGCGCAGGGGACACGCAACGGTGGCAGCGACGCGCTCTCAGGCAGCGAACAGAGGGTGGCACAGGATCGGGAGAATTCGATTGAAGCGCGCAGGGCAAGGGAACGAGAGCTCCCATCAGCGTCCTGCCAATGCCCGTGCGATGTGCTAGGGCGAGAGAGCCAAAGAGAGAGCGAGAGCGAGGGCTAGGCGGGGCACAAGGCTGGACAAATGGCGTTGTGGTCGCGCCCCTGAGCCTGCGAGCGAAGCGCCGAGGACGTATCCGAGTACAGCGTCGATTTCTTCCCTTTCCAAGGGGGCGTGGACGGATGCGATTGTAAGCCGTTGTCGGTCATTGGTGCAGCGGCAAGTGAAGAACAGCATGGAGCTGGTGGCAGCAGCTGGCGGTGGTGAGGGGTCCTGGAGCGGCCGCTGGTGCTGGGCTGCCCCCCCCCAAAGAGCCAAACAGTACGTCACGCAGGTCTCACGCTCACAAGAGAGAACGAGCCCGGCCTGCAGGAGCTATTTACACTTCTCCGCACAATGGACGGCTCGCCGTTTCTTGCAACCACGCAGCTGCTCTTCTGCCTCCTCCAGAAGACTTGCTGCCTTCTTGCGTCTTCTTCCTCCCGCTCGTCTTTTCCTTTCTTTCTGCTCTCCCTTTCCGCTTGCTCTCCTTTGGTAAGGTCAGCCAGCGAGACCCACTCCACTCACCACAACCGGCCGACACCGGCTCTGCACCGTCCGTGGTCCCGAGATCCGCTCCTGCGACCGCTGATAACCGACCACTCGCGGCTTGTGTGAGCCTCAATAACCGGCTAAACTCCAAGGTACATTCACACTTCCTCTCCTTGCGACATTCACCCATAGTGCGAGTCGTCCCAACGCGTCGTCCCGGCTGGGCTTCGTGCGAGGAAAGGTGGCCCCCATGCAAGCCCGTGGTATCCACACCTTTCCTTTCCTGCACCACGTTGTCCCAGCGTCGGACGCCAGCTGCCTCTGTTCGAGGCCATGTCCGCCAGCGAACATGTTTGCTTTGCAGCCGTGTTGCGGGATTCGACGGGTTGTACGTGCGGCTCGCCGTATCCCAGCGCTGCCTCAAGACTTGTGTTCGGAAAAATTGCTTGGGCAGCAGCCGTCACTCAGCCATCCAGCTGCCGAATGTTTCGCAGGCTGTAAGAGGCGACTGTTGGCTGATGACGCTACCCCCAAAGCTTTCGTATGCTGTCCCCCAGCGGCTTCTCATGTGCCGTTGATATAATATTCCAGGCCTTGGACGCGCCAATTGACGTTGGGACGCCGTGATTGTTGCTAACCAAAAATTTTTCTCCCCTTTGCTAACGTTCCAAGTGCTCAGAGACTTCTAGATTGCATCTCCAGCGCTTCGCTATCCTAGTCTGCGAAACGAGCAGCAGAACTAACTCCTTCTATTGTTGCTCACCCAAGCTAACGGACGCTTAACACGCCCAGCCTTGTTCTGTACAGCTCACCAGCGTCGTCTCGTGCTTTGCAAAACTGAGGCGAATCGAGCAATGTCCACCTCCACTCTTGCAGACGCTGCTAAAACAAAATCAACCAAGGCTTTGAACGCTCTTAAGGAAACACCCAACATGGCGAAGCAAGCGGCGGAAAATCCCAAGCAGGTCAGTCAGGACTTCCTGCACACGCCGTTCATGCGAGCAGCGTTGCCCTTTATAAACGGAGGCATTGCGGGCATGACTGCCACCACTGTGGTTCAACCAATTGATATGATTAAAGTGCGCCTACAACTGGCTGGTGAAGGTGTCAAGACGGGCCCTAAACCGACCCCATTGGGCATTACCAAAGACATTATTGCGCAGGGCAAGGTGCTTGATCTGTACACAGGTCTGAGTGCCGGCTTGCTGAGGCAAGCTGTGTACACGACCGCGCGTTTGGGCTTCTTTGACACCTTTATGAATGCCCTGACCGCGAGGGCCGAGACCAAGGGTAACAAAGTTGGCTTTGCCGAGCGCGCAAGCGCAGGTCTGGCGGCTGGTGGACTCGCAGCCTTTGTTGGCAATCCGGCAGATTTGGCGCTCATCCGCATGCAGTCCGACGGCCTGAAACCGCCGGCAGAGCGAGCAAATTACAAGTCGGTCATCGATGCACTCGTACGGATATCCAAGAATGAGGGCGTGACCGCACTGTGGGCAGGCTGCTACCCGACTGTAGTTCGTGCCATGGCGCTGAACTTTGGTCAACTGGCCTTCTTTTCTGAGGCGAAACAACGACTGGCTGGCTCGAAGCTGAGTGGACAGGCTCAGACATTGACTGCGTCCGCCATAGCCGGCTTCTTCGCGTCCTTCTTCAGCTTACCTTTTGACTTCGTCAAGACGAGGTTGCAGAAGCAAACAAAGCGACCAGACGGCACGCTACCTTACAAGGGCATGATGGATTGTTTTGCAAAAGTTGCACGGGATGAAGGCCTGTTGCGGTTCTACCGTGGATTCTCGACGTACTATGTGCGCATTGCGCCGCATGCGTAAGTTATGCCATGAAGTGAGATGTCTCGTGTCAGTTTTAACGTTGACTACAGAATGGTGACTTTGATCGTCGCCGACTACCTTGGCTTCATTACGAAGTGAGCGAAGTATGCTATTCGTGTTCGCTAAACCGATGGCGTTTCCACCCTACGCAACCTCTGAGCACTTCAACACGGCGTCACTGCTTATACAAGGCATCTCTGGTAACCGTTGGACGCATGCATAAAAAGAACATGCATACTATAAGGCGAGAGACGAAGCTTCTACCACGCATATATATTCCTTCCGAAGACCGCCATTTTACCACCTTTAATGGTCCTAGGAATTTTCCGGTCCCTATCGGTAGATATAAACAGGTATCGTGGGGCAGGCGTTCTGGTGTGGAGGTCAAGTGAGTACCCTAGGAGAGTAGCTAGCTTTTCATTTTTTTTTTTCTGGAATCTGTGTGGTAAGAGCTGCTCCTGCAACGTATACTCGTGAGCCGCGAGAGAACTTGCGAGCAGTGTACATAACTATCTGAATTGACGTGATGACGAATTTGGTATTGGTCAGCTTGGCACGGTGCTCTAAGAATGGTCCACTGAAGCTCATCGTGGATCTCTTTTATTTTCATGCTCTTCAACTTTTATAACCTTGAGGTCACAGAACCGCAACGTGCACGCTTATGCCTAAAACATTGGGGAACTCTTTGAAACTCAACGGGAATGGAATTATTGTCCGTGATTGGGCCTTTTCAGGAGAGATTTTTCACAAGCATGATATTCACTTCCGAAGAATGCTCGTATGTGCACGAAATTCATCCGGAAAACTGTCCAGGGGAGTAGAAAAGGACACACATGGAGGACTCTGTCGCTCTGACTTTCTTTGAGCCCTCGGTAAACGGTTCTGTTGTCAACCTCACTCCGTCAACGTTTCAGAGTTCCAACCAGGATTCCACCAGACCAACTGCCCGATCCTCGCGCATAGCCGTGTTTTCACCCCTCTTGCGGCTGACGTTTGTAGACACAGCACCTCGATCACGGGGGTTTAGACAGTTATAACACTTTAAAGATGGACTGTTTTTCCACGAACGTCGACCTGCTACATGCTGGTTTAAACAGAGAACGTGCCTTTGGGAGAATTTTGCCTTTTTGCCATCCACCAAAGTGTTTTCGAATTGTGCAGTGTTGTTCAACATGAATTTCGTCAAGCTTTGAGACGCGACAGATCGCTACTTTCTTAGGATTCAAATAATGTGCTCATTTATTTTGTTCTTTTTATTTCCTTTTACTCTTTGAAGCTTGGTTTGGTCCTCTCTTTGCCTCGCTCGGCGGCTTCTAGGAGAAATCTGCGAGCTCGGGTTCGTCCCTGGCGCGATACATTGATGAATTAACTGATGATAGACTCAGGATCGAAAATTCTAAGCGACAGAGCCCAGAAGAGCCTCAATGAGGCTGGACCTATCTGTATCTGAGTTTTGCGACGTGTAGCACGACTGACAAAGACTGAATTGAAGAGATGGAATTGGCCGTGGTGCACGCGCTCCAAGTAAAAGCGTTATACTGCCTCAGTTTACTATGGAGAAAACCCGAACAAGCGCACGAGGGCCACAGATTATAGAGAAGAAGAACTTCCGCCTTCTTCATGAACATGAGAGTTGGTTTTGCTCGTGGACCTCCTTGTTACTCGGCAACTTGAAATCATTGCTTAGAACATGAATCAGAGTATGTGAAGCTGAATTGAGGGAAGTTGCTGAATAGATGACATGTGTGCATTGTGAGTATTTCTTTGCCTTACGATGTGAACGCCCAGCTGTTAGAGATGCAGATCCAGTGTTGAGAGCTCAATCCACATTGGCACGATCAGGTTTTATTGACATACTTATTCAACTTTCGTTGCATCCATGCATCGTGTCATCATAAATCAGCCATGCTAAGCGCTGGATTCAGAATGAGGCAGATTTAGCTATGATTTGAATTTGTCGTGCAATAAATTCGCCAGTTCAGCAGAGCCGTCCTCTTTTGTTGGATTCGCTGAGGCAATGAGTCACGTGCTTAGCGTGTCATCTTCGCGCGTCCAACATCCTCTAACGCGTTCTATTATCATTACCTCGACCCAAGACTCTAACGGGATATCGTAACGCAGCTTGCGTCAAAAGACTTGAGTTTAGTCTACGTTGGATCTCGAGGTTTTCGTTTCAACTCAATAAACCTTAAGATACGAGGCTTTGAAACCTCCAAGAGCTGCTGCGATGGCGCCGACAAGAGCACGTTCTGAGCTCCCCTCGGCGTCTCAGAGGCTAGCAGTACGTCCAGAGGCAACGGGTATCTTGTCGCGCCAGCTGCGCAGCGAAATTCCAGAATATGAGCCTCCTAAATATCCACTATCAGACACATCAAGGCGCAAGCTTGAGGTGTTGGCGAAAAAGTACGAGCGGCGAGATTTGGGGAAGAAGCACGCAGCCGCTTTGAAACTGCTAAGTGCTTGCGCGCACGATATCAATGAGGAACTGGCGAACCTGGAGCGCCAGCTTGATAAGCAGCAGAAGAAAGCAGAGAAGGGCGCAGAGAACGCCGACGTAGAATCGTGGCAGCAAAAGCTTGACGACTACAAACCGAAGCACCAGAACTTCCAGAAACGCATCGAAAAGTATGCCAGGACTTGTGTGGACCTGACGCAACGGCATGAAGCTCTGGTCAAAGCGACTCAAAATAGCGCGGAGGCAGCGCCACTGGGGCAGACACCTTCTCAGAGAGTCACAAGGAGCACGCAGGCAGAGAGTATGAGCAGTTTTGAACCAACTCTACCTGGTGGGACGGCAGCAGATGCCGATGGCGATATCGCAATGGCCGAAGCATCAGAAAGCGCCCTGCAAAGATTCAAGACACAAAGGCAAAAAGATGTGGAACATTGGAAATCTTTGAGTTTGTTTGACCGCTATGCCAACAACAGAGACTATGCCAACTATAAAGAAGCGGAACATGAGGGATATTATGGCGACGAACAAGATGTGCCTCCACCAATGCGATGGTTCCAGACTGAAGAACCGGCTCCGGGAACCGCTACTCAGGGGGCTGCGGAGGAGAGTGATGACGATGTCCAGATATCAAGTACCAGAATCAGCACGAAGTGTCCTCTTACACTGAGGGAATTTGTGGATCCTGTAATGAGCACTGTTTGCAAGCACACCTTCGAGAAGGACGCCATCGTAGAATTGATAGGTAATAGACCGCGGACACAGTGTCCTGTTGGCGGTTGTTCAAACGTACGTGAACATAATTCAGACCCACCCTTGCTTTCTGTTAACGAGTGTACAGCATATTACTAAAGCACAGTTGGCACCGAATGAGAAACTATTGCGAAAAATACGTCGGATTCAGCAATCACGCAGCCGCCGTCGCGAGGAGCTGGATGATGAGACCATACCGCGTGGAACCAACGCAAACACGTCAATATTGTTATCTGACGGACCGGATGCAGGAGGCTTCCAATCTCTTGACGCCGATTTTATCCCCAAGAAAGAGGCTATGTCACAGTCACAGCAACGGACCAGGGCTATGGCAACGCAATCCGACGTCACCGATGACGACCTAGGGGGTGAATGACTGTAGTAACCATTTCTACAGACGTTGTCCTAGGGATTTGACAAACCGGAAGCTATAGACGTCTGTATTGTTTGCAAGATTGCTTTTGCGATGAATCAGGCCTCTAGAATGTATCCACGAAAGAAGACCATTGTGTTTCACTTCAATAGCTGCTTCCACCTGTTAACATGAGCTGTGATTTCTCAACCAATTTACTGCATCTGAATTCTTGACACCTGGCCGACGTACTCTTCAAATCTTGTGCGACGTATGTACGCCTACATAAACCTCTGGACTTAGCACGGAACCCATTTCTCGTTGGGGTTAACACTATTCACGCCCAGAAAACAGTCAAATTCAAGAGTACTGCATCGCAAGGGTGCAACTGATCAAATGGCGTCTCCTAACGCGCAATGCTGTCTTAGCTGCGGGCAGCCCACCCATCGGCAGTATAGCATCCTACATCCAGCGCCGGACTGCTTTTGCCGCAAATTCGCCCAACGAGTGACTAGCCCATTCAGGAGCTCCAGTTCCAAAAGGTCGCCGCAGAGTGTCCCGATGTTCCCTCAAAACACGACATTCAATGACATTCGAGCGGAATTGGAAGCTGGAACGGCAGTAACGAGTTCCATACGTAGTGGTAGCAACTACTCCGTGCGAAATCTGCCTCCCGACCCGTCTTTGGATGCATTAAGTCCGAAGTCGACGTCGCCATCGTTGATTGGATTACTTTCATTCCTCAATGAGCGCCCTCGCTCACCTCTATCTACAGTTGAAGAAATATCAAGCACTGAAGAGCGGCACGGCCTCAACCCAAGCTCTAAATATGTCAGTAACTTGTCTGAGATAACGATACCGGGTTCGTCATCTAGTCGACGAGAACAACATCAACTTACGATACCATGCCAAGGGCTTGTTACATCATTTGATTCTACATCGAGCAGCACCCGACTAGGTGAGATTCCACAACACAACCCAGAAACTGGCACAGGCTCCATCTCTAGTAACTCGCACCCCGAGTCTCCTGTAGAAGTCTCCATTTCTTCCGTTGAGTCTGTTAATCACTATGTCGCAAACCAGATGTACCCAGCTTCTTCATCATCATCATCTATGCCGATAGACTACACGATAGTGCTGCGTACAATTAAAAGTGCTGCTGACAACGGATCATTGAAATATCCTCACCTTCTCATTGCGCCCTCCGGGCAGGCCATTGCTATTCGAATTCTCGGCACAGATCATGATCTCTTTTCCGCTGGACTAAGTCTAAGCCGCGGAAATGGTCAGAGTCTCTATGAGGGCGTGTACGATCCATCTCAACGAAGGATTCCGGGAATGTTTCGCGCCAAGTTGCACGGGCGATTTGGCTTTCAATGGCCTGAGCGTGGCAAAGTCACTCCAATTTCAATGTGGAACATGCCTGTACATCAACAAGTTGAAACTCAAGATCTTGGAGCCGTGAGGGGCATTGTGCATATCGTCAACAGCATGGATTTTTATATGGACTGTCGGACGGTTCCGCAAAACGATCTGGCGCTAGAAGGCATGCGATGGCTTGCAATTCATAGACCTGGTTGTAAACATTACATGAATAAGGGCATCTGAACGTCCGCAGCGGGAGCCATTGACATGTGGCCGCTTTCGTTGGACACCAGAATTAACATTCCTCAACTTCTTGCGGTTCCAAACTGCACGAATAAGCATTCTACACTCGTTGATCTTGAAGGAACCTCGGTAGAGTGCATTACAAATGGGAGTATATAGCTTTGGAACTGGTTTGACCGATGTTGGCCTTGTTGGAGGTTAAGCTTCGTCGCCAATTAGGACAAACAATAAAGAAATTGTAACACAGTGGAAATGAGTCACGTGTTTTGTATAAGAAAGATGATCACATGGACAAGCTTAAGCCTCCTCCTTTCTGTACAAATTTGACTTCTTTTTGTTTTGGCAAGAACGCGGTTGCTTGAAACGGGTTCATTTGGAAGGAACAATTGGATTCAATTCATAACAGTCATATATCAATGTTTATCAACTTTTTAAGGTCAAAGAAGAATTACGCCGGTCTGTCTAGATGATATCTCAGATATTTTTTTATTTTTTTTTTTTTTTGATTGCCCATCAATTCGTAGTTGCTAGTGTTACGTACGATGAAAATTGGATCCTGACCAAATGACACTGGATCAACAGCAGCCGGTCCAAAGGCTATCGGAGACCTCAATGAACCCGCAAATTGTCCCAACACCTGTTTCGGCCACCAAAAACTCTCCACGATACTCCGGTCAACGTCGAAGAGCGAATCAACCGGCATTCGCGCCGACTGCTCAGAAGATTCTCGAAGATGCAATGCGAATGCCGTACGTAGATTATCCATAGAACGACCACATAATCCCTCTACTGCTTTTCAAACTTTGGAACGACGTAGGCAGACATGGGTTTACTTGGTGGCAGGCCAACCCACAATTATAGCCCACAAGGATTCAACCTACGCCTCCGGGTTGGCCGCATCGGAAGGACCCTTTCACCTTGAACAAGGAGGAGGCAAAACATCTTGCCGATGACCACACTCCCAATGGACATTGTTTATGGCTGAACAATATCGATGACAACATGCACAGGAGAGTCATGGAAAAGAACGAGTCACGACCTAAAAGGGGACCGCAAACCATGTTAGAAACACCAAACGGTCAAACCCCTATGGGTAGGGTTGAAGACGGCAATATTGAAGCACAAATTCAGCGAGTTTGCCGATTGGATCGAGCATTGAGAAGTCTTACAAAACAAAGCCAATCTCAGAAAGAATATTCTGAACAAGTCCAAATGATGAAAACAGATATTTCGCATGACTGTGCCCTGCCAGCGAAACCAATTATCGAAGAGACCACGAATGATCTCAATACACTGGTAGAAGCCACTAGATTGAGAGCAGCAGATCTTGCTCGAGGACTCGTCAAAGCCTCAGGGATGGAGTCATACAGAGCAAACACGCCGGTCAAGGCGAAGACGAAAGATACTAGTCCAGCTGCGCAGGAGACTGTACTCTCTAGAGAGATTTATGAGAATAGCGAGCATGGCAAAAATAGATTCAAGTTATCATTGATCCCGCCACCTCTAACGCGACATGATCCTCCACTTCGAGACTTTGCGCGTGAAAAAAGATGGGCGGAACTTGAAGACGACCAAATAGCAGACCTAAAACGATCAGACAGGGGAAAATTCGTAGAGGATTCAACACAGAGAGAGAAGAGGGTTGAGGTCGATGATGAATTTGTGACGAAGATGAGGGATGCTAAAGTTGGCATGCGGAAAGAAATTGACGACCATTTATGATTCCAACAATGCAACGTCCGAGAAATATCCAAGCGTATGAAACGCGCTCTGACTCTGTCGTTATAGTTGTCTTTCAGCCTTTTCTTAAATAAAAAGACTGGTCTCCATGGAAGTGAGGTGCCTTGCAAGAGAACGGCCCCATGGTTTTGTCACTGTAGAGGGTAGTGTTGAGAGGCTCATATATCTGAAATCGTGAGCCCTCCTGGATTTTCTTTCATTAAACCACACTCACGGTCACGGCAACAAGCAGCATAGACTTTAATAAAGTTCTGGGTCTTTCCTCGCCCGCTACTGCTGACAAAATCGCCAAAGCTCATAAGGCATTGGCAAAGAAATATCAACCAGATAAAAACAGTGACAAGGACTCCATTGAGAAGTTCCAGAGCATTGGGGAAGCATACGCCACGCTCAGCGATCCAGAAAAGAGGACTGCGTATGATTTGAGAGCATGAGCGCCAGATGCTGACAGGTTCTTGAACAAAGCGACGAGCTTTTCCAGCCATGTACCGCCCGAATTCACCACTGGCAAAGGAATTCCGGAGTCGAACGTTTCAGAAAAGGACACGGGAATTCCACGACCGCATATGGAATTCCAAGACACTACGCTGACTTTCCAATTTCCTCAAACAGTGCACACACCCATGTTCCTTTTTGATCACAACTCGGCCATACACACACCCCTGTTTGGAATGTCCAAGTATTGAGCCCCTCAAGCACAAACAACGAGATTCGTGGCACCACATCTTCAAATCCCTGGAGGCACTAGACCATATTTTCAGTTTTCCCGGACGCGTCGTCGCTCTGTGACTTCAACAGACTGGGTTGCAAATTGAAGTTGAGCGTTCCTAGATCCAAAGCTGGAATCTTCGATTAACGATCAGGAGGCAGTTTCTACTAGTGATCCTGGTTCGAGCCAGGTTGTGATGAGTAAATGCGGTGACAATAAGCACATTGGCCCTCGTTGAACTCTGACACTGAAGGGCATAATTTGCAGTGTTGTGTGAAGCATTAAGACAGAATACCATGAAAATCTATAACGAGCTGTCTGAGCAGGGCTGCGATGATAATTTTAGATTGGCAAAATGGAATTGAGTTTAACAAGAGGTGAATATTTTTCGCAAGGGCATTTCATTTACACTCCCCGGCCGCCTTCCTGATTACTTTTGCTGTCTCTTGAGGTTTGCTAAGAAAAGGAGAATGACCAGAATCCTCGAAGCGGATCACGTTGAACTTCGCGCCCTGCTGCGAAACTAGCATTTCCTGTGCGAACGAAGGGAATGCGTTGTCCCTTTCGCAGATAACGTAGGTTGAGGGGATATGCTTCCACGCCGCGTATGTTGTTGGTGCAACAAACGACTTGGTCGCCTGTTTTCGAAGTTCGGAAATCCAAAGTGCAGCCTCAGAGTCCGAGAGGTCATTGTAAAATACGTCACGGGGATTTTTTGGCGTCATGTATGTGTTTTCGCCCTGGATCGAGGTTATTAGCCCGACTGCTTCGAAAGCGGGAGGGAGAAGGCAAAAGTAGAGTGCAAGTACATGAACTTTGACCCAGGGTGCCAACTGCCCGCCAATTCCATCGATGAGACACAGACCCTCCTCAAGAGCAAACGAGGCTATGTAGATCAGGTGGATTATCCCGCCATTTTCTCCTTTTGCGAGACGTTCTGGTTTGGAAAAACCTTTGGCCGCCGAACTACCTGGGATGCCGCCGTAAGAGTGCATAACAAGGACGATGTCGCCGTCCGTTAGGACGATGTCACTGAGCGTATTCTGGATTGCTTCAACATCTTCGTCGATGCCTTGTATGTAGTTATTACCGTCTGTCGAAGAGGGAAGTTGAACAGCTTTGATGCTGTAGCCATGGGAAGCGAGTTCACTTTGAACAGGTGCGAAGTGTTCACTTGCATGCCACGCGCCGTGAACAAAGAGAACGGTTGGTAGGCCGTCCATTGTACTGTTCTAGGACGTGCAAGAATATGTGATACTCGAGTGTGGAAACTTGGGACTCAGGACGACAGGGAGAAGATTGCACGTTGTGGAAGGATGAGAATTAAAGCCAGAGAGGTAAGATGTGAAACATTGCTGACCATGTCTTCGTCTGTAAGGAACAACTCTCACTGGCTGTGCAAAATCCTGGCATATCCTGGACATGGAAAATTACCATTGTTCATGTCGGGCTCATTGAAGCATGGTTAAGCGGGCGACTGCTTGGTTGCCGCGTACTTCTAAAGCACCGCGGGCTCAGTTCTCGCCGAGCCAGATGCACAATACACTGGATCAGACGCAGTCAACAGAAGTGGGGGACACGGCATATGTGACAGCTTGTGCTTAGGCGTCCAGCAGGCCAGCTCATTCGAGATGCGGCTGCAACCAAGAAGGGAAAAAACCTGGGGTAGCGAGCAGAGGAGGAACATGAAGCCACAGGTGAGCTGCAGAACCTGAATGCCTGAGGCACGAAAGCGCGGATGACAAGGGCTGCGA
Organism: Verruconis gallopava; assembly: GCF_000836295.1. Classification (NCBI taxonomy): domain Eukaryota; kingdom Fungi; phylum Ascomycota; class Dothideomycetes; order Venturiales; family Sympoventuriaceae; genus Verruconis; species Verruconis gallopava. The sequence continues at coordinate 300,000 of NW_015622149.1, forward strand.
CGGATCGACGTCACCACCAGCTGTTCCTGCACGTCAGCTGCTGCTGCTTGTCGCTGCTTTGTCCTGAAAAGCCCATGCTCGGCAGGAACCGAAAGCAACACAACTCCATCTTCGTCGATCCCCGACCTCTTCTGCCAGGTACATCACTTCTTCCTTCGGGAGTGTTTCAACATCCAGTCTTTTGGTCATCGTCAGTGCCGCCTTATTACAAGAACCACAACGCCCAGCGCTTACAGCGTTGCGTCATACCCGCTCGGTCATGAGGTCTCGCCACTCCTCATATGGCTCGACTCTTGTCCTCCTCGTCCTCGGCTTCTTCTCGTTCCCGCTTCTTGCCGACGATACGGGCCTTCCGCAGAAACATGAAGCCGGGCGATGTGCGCTGCGTGGGCAATGCGGTAGCGACTCCTTTTTCGGCCCACAGTTGCCATGCCCGGACAACGGCAAGGCCAGCGCACCGGACGATCAGCTGAGAAAGAAGCTCGTAGACATCTGTGGAGGCGCGTGGTCAGAAGGCGACGTATGCTGCGAAGAATCACAGCTTGACGCACTGCAGTCGAACCTTAAGAGGGTGGATCAACTTATTTCTACATGCCCGGCATGTAGGGAGAACTTTGTTAATTTGTTCTGCACCTTCACCTGTTCGCCGGACCAATCTATGTTTGTCAATGTTACGCAGACGAAACCCAAGGGCAACTCTTTCCTCGTCACAGAGTTGGATTATCTGGTATCCGATAGCTTTGGCAGCGGTTTCTACGACAGCTGTAAGGAGGTCAAGTTTGGACCGACGAACAGCAGGGCTATGGACTTGATGGGAGGCGGGGCAAAAAACTACACTGACTTTTTGAAGTTCCTGGGACAGAAACGGTTCGGTGGTAGTCCGTTTCAGATGAATTTTCCAGAGCCAAACGAGGAGGACTTTCCGGGCATGGTATCTATGGACAAGAAAGCGCACCCATGCAACAGTGAGGATCCTAAGTACAGGTGTGCTTGTGTGGACTGCCCTGGAACCTGTGAAGAGCTTCCGGAGGTGAAAGAGGAGCAGTATTGTCACGTCGGAGCCTTGCCCTGCTTGTCCTTTTCGATCATCCTGATCTACTCCATCTTCCTGCTCCTGCTCGTCGCCGCTGTGTCAGGACACGTCGCATACCAGAAACACTCGCAAACAAAGAACGAACGACTACGGCTGCTACAAGATACTGCTCCGAGCGATGATGAAGATGAAGGAGACGTGGTCTACAACGCAGGCATGATGGATCGTCCGCAGAAGCATTACTGGCTGAACGAGCTTTGCGATGGCGCTTTTAGCCGTCTTGGCTTTGCATGTGCGAGTTTTCCTGCAATTACCATTGTCACGAGCATAATCATAGTCGCGTTACTCAGCTTAGGCTGGCTCAGATTTGCTGTCGAGACAGACCCGGTCAGATTATGGGTTTCGCCGGACTCCGACGCTGCCAAAGAGAAAGCGTTCTTTGACAACAACTTTGGACCATTTTTCAGGGCGGAACAGGTCTTCTTAGTTGGTGATCAGAGATCATCCTCGCCTTCCGTCATGACGTACGACAATCTCAAGTGGTGGTTTGATGTTGAAGCACGAGTCAATCGCTTGCGCGCTCCAGGTGGAATCACTTTGGATGAAGTATGTTATAAGCCCACTGGCGATGCGTGCGTCGTCCAGTCTTTCACAGGTTACTTTGACGGCATGCATCAGCCATTGACCCCCAGTGGCTGGCAAGACTATCTGCTCGGCTGCGCCAACAATCCACCGGAGTGTTTAGCTCCTTCAGGACAGCCGCTGGATCCAAAGATGCTCTTTGGTGGCTACAAAGAAAACATCCTCGACGCGAAGGCCTTGGTGATCACGTGGGTCGTGAAAAATCATGCGGAAGGCACAGAGGAGCTGGCCAGGGCAATGGCGTTCGAGGAAGAGCTAAAGATGACTCTGATTGACGTGCAGCGAGAAGCTGCTGAGAGAGGACTGCGGCTCTCATTCAACACGGAAATCAGCTTGGAACAGGAGCTCAACAAATCCACAAACACGGACGCGAAAATTGTTGTTGTCAGCTATATCATCATGTTTCTCTACGCATCGCTCGCGCTAGGCTCCACGACGCTCGCTGCTCGCACTATCCTCGGTAACCCAGCAAGTGCTTTGGTTCAAAGCAAGTTTATGCTTGGTATCGTGGGTATCATCATTGTTCTCATGTCTGTCTCGGCGTCTGTAGGACTCTTCTCTGCTGCTGGCATCAAGGTTACACTCATCATCGCCGAGGTAATCCCATTCTTGGTTCTTGCCGTTGGTGTCGACAACATTTTTCTCATAGTGCACGAGTTCGAACGCGTCAACGTTAGTCATCCCGATGGGTCGGTGGCGGAGAGAATGGCGCGAGCACTGGGAAGAATGGGCCCGAGCATTCTACTCTCTGCCACAACTGAGACCGTAGCATTTGCTTTAGGCGCAGCAGTGGGAATGCCCGCGGTGAGAAATTTTGCAGCTTATGCGGCCGGTGCTGTGTTCATCAACGCGCTCTTGCAGGTCACTATGTTCGTATCGGTGCTAGCCCTAAATCAGAAACGTGTGGAAGGCGGCAGAGCAGATTGTGTACCTTGCATCAAGGTGATCAACTCCGATCCACTGATGGGTTCAGACGCATATATGTACGGACAGGACGAGGAAGGGAGTCTTCAACGCTTCATCCGAAAGAAATACGCACCGGCACTACTAGGAAAGAAAGCCAAGGTTGTCATCATAACCATCTTTCTTGGGTTGTTCACTGCTGGTCTAGCTCTTCTCCCAGAAGTCAAACTGGGGCTTGATCAGCGCATCGCCATACCGAGTGACTCCTACCTTATCGATTACTTCAACGATCTCGACCAGTACTTCGGTGTGGGACCGCCAGTTTATTTCGTCACGCGTGAGCTCAATGTTACCCAGCGACAGCATCAACAAGAACTTTGCGGCAGATTTCTTTCATGTCGCCCGTCGTCGTTGGCAAACACCCTTGAAAACGAACGAAAGCGCGCTGAGGTATCCTACATTGCAGATGCAACAGCAAGCTGGGTTGATGACTACTTTACCTGGCTGAATCCGGCATTTGATCAATGCTGCGTAAAAGGAAACGAAGCTTGCTTCGAGCACCGTACCCCGGCCTACAACATTTCGTTGTACGGTATGCCTGAGGGACAGGAGTATGTGGAATATCTTAAAATGTGGCTTGTTTCCCCAACGGACGAGGAATGTCCACTCGGTGGCTCTGCATCGTATGGCGATGCCGTGGTCGTGGACTACAACAGGACGACGATCCTTGCATCAAACTTCCGTACCTCGCACACCCCACTCCGAACGCAGAACGATTTCATATCCGCGTATCGCTCGGCACGCAGGATCGCACACGATATCAGTGTGAAGAACGACATTGATGTTTTCCCATATTCGAAGTTTTACATTTTCTTCGATCAGTATCTGTCCATCGTCAAACTGTCCGCAACGCTACTCGGTTCTGCAATCGCCGTTATATTCATACTCACCACCGTGCTCCTAGGCTCGATTCGAACGGGTCTTGTCGTCACCGCCACAGTCGCTATGACGATCATAGACATCATCGGTGCCATGGCTGTCGCCAACGTGAGCCTCAATGCTGTATCGCTCGTTAATCTGATCATCAGCGTTGGAATAAGTCTTGAATTCTGTGCGCACATTGCACGCGCATTCTCCTTCCCTAGCACGACCGTCATGGAGGATTCAAGGAACAAGTTTAGAGGCAAGGACGCGAGGGCTTGGACCGCGTTAGTCAATGTTGGCGCAAGCGTTTTTAGTGGCATCACTATTACAAAATTACTCGGGGTGGCAGTACTTGCCTTTACCCGCAGTAAGATTTTCGAGATTTACTACTTCAGAGTGTGGGTAGCACTTGTATTGTTTGCTGCGACACACGCGTTAGTATTTCTGCCTGTGGCATTGAGCATTTTCGGCGGGCAAGGTATGTTATGTCCTCATGTATTTGATAAAGCGGAACACACATGATACTAACTTGACGTGCAGGTTATGTCGATCCGGAGTCTGAATCGAGTCTCGAAGCTGATCTGCGATCGAGAAGGTACCCAGCATTGTTGGCTGATGATGATTACGACTCAGACGAGTACTGAGCATGTATAGATAATAGATCCTGGATAAAGGATAGTGTATATCAAATGCTCAATATAGACATTTTTGAATTTTTTTTTCCTTCTCCATCGCTATGCTATTCAGTTACAACATCAACAAGTGTTCCAGAATTATCTAGGAAGAACAAAGTCAACCTCATTCATCGGCGTTGTTGCTCGGCTTAGCGGGCTACCAAAATGTGCCTCACTCAGTGACAACTCTGGCGTGGATGGTTTCTCGGTTCGTGCAGACTGAATCACATTGGAGCGCATCCTCTCTTCGATCCACTTGGTGGCTTGGGCACAAGGCGGTTCCACGTGCCTGTACCACAGATCCGCCAAAACCAGGGTCGCCACCAGGAACAGCGGCAGAGCCCATAGGAACTTTGCACCCGGCGGAATTCCAAACATGGGTACCAGGCCGAGGACTTTCCCCTCCTTGTCAACTTCCTCAACCCACTGGACCTTCTCTCCAGCGAAAAGCACCCAGTTCAAGAAACTTCGCAGCACCGGTCCGTGGACGAGGTAGATGGGAAAGCTCCTGGCACCGAGCCATTGGAACAGACGCAGGTTGAAGAAACGCTGCAAGCTTTGCGAGAAGGTGATAGCCATTATCACGAACGTGACCCCAATCTGGTTATAGTACGCGTGGATGTCACTGTTTTCCGGGAAGGAATTCAAAGCAAAGTTGAGCATGTTATCAGACCACGGCATGCGGTTTGGGAAGCGGTTGGGAAAGGACATGCAGTACCAGCCGAAGAGGAGAGCCATGTAGGGCAGGATACGGAGGGGTATCGAACGCGAGCTCATAAATGCGTGTACTGTGGCTGTTTGAGAGGCTTCTGCGAGCAGGACTCCGGTAAATATAGGCATAAATATGTATGCTGTTGTTGTATGTCAGTTATCCTATGATTTGACTAGGCGCAGGGAATTGTATTTACCATCAAGACCTCGCCAACCATACGCAACCAATCCGGCTGCAAGATACATCCTGTATGTTGCCCTAGTTTTCAGGGTGGCTAGCAGGAAGACATAAACTGCCATCGCGCCTTTGAGAAAGTAGAGCATAGCCCATTGGTTTCTCTCTATCTCGTTGTTGTTCCACGACCAGGTGTCCATTATGGCTCGAAATAGCGTTCCGATGGCTAACCACAAACCACCGCTTGGCTTAGCACATGTCGTAACTAGCCAGTGCGACATCACCATTCGGCCTGTTTGGAACCCTCCCGTCTCGGCAAGGATCCAAGCAAGGAACGTTGCGATGGTACACGGCAGCATAAGTCGTAAAGATCTGCGAAAGCAAGAACTTGCAAGGTCTGAAAGGGCGGCATCCACATGGCCAGCACGTGTCTGCTTGATGGGTTTCAAGGCATTGACGAAACCAGTCAGTACTAGAAAAACGGAAACCCAGGGCGAGCCTTCAAAAATGACTCGAATGAACGGCATGTTGTACCAGCGCGGTGGCTGATTCTTCGAGCGAGCAGCCTCTAAGAAGTCGGCGTATGATAAGGCTAAGTGCGAAGTCATCACAAAGACGGCGGCCATCCCACGAAGACCCTACTGTAAATTGAGCGTCGGATCTTCCAGGTGTCTTGGTGGTCAACATTACCTCTACCCATCTGGTGTCCCGCGAGGCTGATTTTGGGTACTTGGCATCGCTCATTGTTGTGAGACCACAGCGACGGGCATGAAAACCGCTGGAAAGAACAAAAATGGATACTTGCGTATAACGAGTGACCTGAAAACAATAGCATGCGACACGCGGCAAATGAATGTGGGTGGTTTGAGAAACAAACACATACGGGTCAAGATCTGAGCAGAGCCGGCCGACCCGTTTTCTAATCGATCACAAGAAACCGATGGGACTTGGAGCAAGGAATTTGCCTATGCAGTCATAAGGTAACCAGGGTAAGAACGGTGCTCCTGCGGAGACAAACCTCGTATTCTTGGCCGCTTGCAGCCTGGTGGAGCTAGTGTATGCCACATTGGGTAGTGGACGCTGGATGGCGTTCGAAACAACATGACTGCATGACGAGATCTTTGGCGAAAGGAGATGAAGGAGCATCAGATCGCCTTTGCCCCAGCCCTGCCGATGCACTATGCTGGCACTAGGCCTTCACGTTGCCATGAGCTTTTCAACGGATCGAGGGCTTATTTTGCCAGCATCCTGCCTACATAAAAATAGGAGAAGTGGAACACATCATCCAATAGTCTCGGCAGCGTGTGAGCATCGATTTCGAACGCTAGAGCCCAACCACGCGAGTTTGTCAAACGCCACAAGCGGGTTGAGCATGCCGGGTTCCGCGTACAGCAGAGTGGAGAACACATTGTTCTTTCGCTTTGGTGATGCATCTGCACTCCTTGTTGCCGCACTGAAATGTAAGATGTTCGACGTAGTTCACTATCTTCCCATCAAGAATCGACACTTCCAGACGACGGCGTGACCATTGGACGCAACCATCACGTTGTGGGATCGGGTTCTGGTCGTCTTGTTCTGCAAATGGTCTTAGTCTTTCGTAGCACTTCCCATTCGGAAGCGCCACCTTCAGGGATTCTCCAGATTTTGCGCAGACGCCACGGGGTTAATTTCGTTAAGGGGCAGTGAAAATAGCCCTCTTTCCAAAAACCTTGACCGGAGACTCTCGGCTGCTGTGACAGAACTCGGTGCGTTCTCGTGTCTGGCTTTTGGCAACTCGCCAGCGACGCAACTTCGTGACAGACAAGGCCAGCGCGGTTTACAGCGGTTTACATTGAGTGTGAAGAAGGGCAGAAAGAGACTGGGTTGAGACTGCGACTTGAACAATGTTCAGGAGGCTGAAGACCGATCTCGGCACGAGTGCCGGTAACGCGCCACTCGGTCTTCTCGTAAGACGCGTTGACGCGTGTGACACGGCAAAGACATAGATTTCTAAACTTTATTTGACGTCTCCGTTTTCCAGCTCCTTGCATGCGTAGTGTAATATCAAGCCCAGCTGGCGGCCGAACACATCCGAAGTCCTGGAGTGTTTGATCTTGGACACCGTCGTCGCTGCAGAGTTTTGCACCCCCTCATCACAAAGCCATCAGGTCTGTCGAGGTGCTGCTGTCGCAACGAATCGAGATGCAAATGGGTAGCAGGCAGAAAGACTGTCGTAGCGTCTAATCTCCAACGTCAAAGTTGAAAAAAGACATGGCAGGTTCAATATGCCGAACAATGATCCCTCGATAGGGACCCTTGGTTGCGAAGGACTGCCGCTCCTCCGTGGTAGCACTGCTCCATACCTACGTCAGAATCGAGGTGCAGCCTGCGCTTGGGAAGTATGGCATATATTCTAAGTACACGAGGAATTGAGCCACGGCTGGAGGCGGCGGAAAGGATACTATGCGACCAAGCTGGTGCAATAGAAGAGGAAAGCGAGTGCAACTGAGACAGTGAAGAAGAGCCGATGGACAAAAAATGCACGTGCAGTGAAGAAGATGCTGGCTAATCGACATAGAGGTAGTCACCAGGCTCAGTATGTTTAGGCTTTGATAGCATAATGGCCACCATGGTATCTCGTAGTTCTTACATGGGCCACCAAGGTACGTGACTATATATCAGACTCGTCGAACAGATCGTGTAAAACGAAGGGTCCGCTTGGGGTATCAAACAATAGTCAACTATTATGGAAGAGTCTCTGAAATTTGACGACCTTTCCTCTATCCCTATCGTTGACGTTTTGATAATCGGTGCAGGTCCTTGCGGGTTGGCAACGGCAGCCAGGCTGCGCGAGAAGTACCCTTCTGCATTGTTTACAGACGAGGAACAGTCAAGGTATACGTGGATCGCCAGAAACGCTCAGCAAACATCGATAAAGGATCGACGCACTGGCCGAGTTCGACGCATGTCCTGTGTCCCCAGCCGTCCTAACGACCCGTCCATACTCGTGCTTGATTCAACAGGTGATCAATGGATGGAACGCTGGAACAAATTATTTGAGCGCCTAGAGATTGAATATTTGAGAAGCCCAATGTTTTTTCACACTCATCCACAGGATCGAGATGCGCTGCTGTCATTTTGTCATCGTGAAGGATCTTCTAGCGATTGGATTCAGGAGATTGCAGGCTGCGTGGGTAAAGAACTCAGCAAGCACGAGAAGAAGAAAAGGCGGAGAAGCCATCACCAGAGACGGTAAGCCAACTTGGGGCCTTGGAAAAACTGGTGGTACTTGGTGGTAGATCCTTATTCTTCATAGGACCAAATTGTGCCCTTCAGATATTAACGAGCGCGACCGACAAGACTATTTTGCACCCGCCTCACTTGCGTTCAAACGCTTTTGCGAAGAATGCATTGAACATTACCGCTTGAAGGATCTCGTACGAAAAGAGTCTGTTGAGAGCATCGATTATGACTTTATCCCTGGTACTTCCACCATAAAGAAACTGTTCATAGTTCGAGCTTCGGCACGGACATATTTATCGAGAATAGTTGTTCTAGCTGTTGGAGGCGGGGATGCCGTCTCTCCTGTACCTTTCCATGAGAGCACGCACGTGCTAGATTTGGGAAACGCAAACGCTCTGATACCAGATGTTTTAAAACGCAAAGTTGAACTCGGACACGAGACAAATGTCCTGGTAGTTGGCGGTGGCCTCACATCAGCGCAAGCAGCAGACTGCCTGCTTCGCAAAGGGATTGCCAAAGTCTATCTCCTTATGCGAGGTCCTTGGAAAACTAAGCCTTTTGACATCGATCTCGAGTGGATGGGAAGGTATCGTAACGGGAAAAGAGCCGCATTTTGGACCGAAGATGATCTTGACGAGCGACTCGCTATGGCAAAACAAGCAAGGAATGGCGGCAGCATCACCCCAAGGTTCGCAAAGAAACTTAAAAAATACGAACAGGAGGGAAGGTTAAAAGTGTACACGCATACGCAGATTGTGTCTCGACAATACGATGAGAGAAAGATGGTATGGAAGGCGATAACGGAGCCGCGTCAAGAGTTGCCATACTTTGATCACATCATCTTCGCCACAGGCTTAAGTATCGATGTACGGACAATGGACATCTTGAGAACGGTGAATGAGAAGTATCCAATACCCAGCCATGGAGGACATCCGGCTTTGACCGATGATCTCAGATGGAATGCCGAAATGCCTCTTTTTGTAAATGGCAAGTTGGCAATGTTGCAGCTTGGTCCGAGTGCAGGCAATCTTGAAGGTGCGAGGCTTGGTGCTGAAAGAATCGCATGGGGTATCTTCAACGAGCTGAATGAGACTGATGGTTCGGTCGAACAAGCTGGCGTGGCTCAGCAAAACTACGTGCTGGGAATCGGCTCCCGCTATGATAGCTTGATCGAGATCGACACCACAGTCGAGATCTGAGTGACTGTCGAAAGCAATCATAGTATTTCCCAATGCATGACTTTCAACTGTTCTTGAGACCCAGCGTTCTCTCGACGAGGCTGATCTATCTAATTAGGCAGCCTTACATACGGTTTCGCCGGCTCTGCTCGGTTGTACTTCTTTTTTATTTATTTAAAGAGCGTTAGCTTAGTCTGCGGTTCAAGCCTCATGCAATCTTGCGCGCAGTCCATAGCGTCACATAGATAAAGCCCAACAATCCAACTAATTAGCCCATAATCTCAAGTGCTTGCTTAAGAATAATTCTGCTCTAAGCTATTCTATTGTCGCACATTTGTCCTTAGCGACAACTGAAAGTATTGAGTTGTTACCTTTAATGCAGCTAAAGGAAATCGATGAAGTCTCAGCCGTGACGCGCCATGTACTCACCGGAGCATTTTAGTTGTGATTTTACGAATCAGTGCAGCTCCTCATTTAAGATGAAATACGAAGACATGGCTGATTTTTGACTGAGAAAAGCTAAGCAGAGTTCGTATTGCTCGGCTGCTCTTGGCCCACAACACCTTTTGAAGAGCCCTCCCTTCTTTGTACATCTATTCGACTTGCCAAGTGATCTAGACTACGCCATATATCTTAGGTCAATTTTAGTTCAACATCAACTTTTGGCTTATGCGTTGTCGAATGTATGAGGCTGAAAATGGTCACTTATGTTTTCAATCTGCCCCGAAAGAATCTCTGGAAAAGATGCTTGCGGCAGCATTCCCAATTAAGTCATGTTGAAGTTCAACTGTCGACGTGCTGGGTTCGCCTTTCATGTTGTCTTACTCATCTTCAAGTTTCTCTTCTTACCAAGAACCTGGGCTCTAAATGTCGACGCCGCCTTGAAGGGAGCTCCAGTTCCTACAAGTTCTCCTGAGGAGAATGTCCTGCGGGTCCGCAATGATGGTCAACCACCAGCCCTATGCGGATTTGTTGACTATACTTTCTCGTGGGCGTGCGGAGCGCACAGTACCTGTCTGTATAATACAGAAATCTCCGGTGTTGGGTGTTGCGATTCTGCCTCTAATTGTGACTATGCCACGGCGTGCGTGCCTTCGTCGAAATTGACGGGAAATGACATACCCTCAGCGAACGTGCTACACTGGTGTGTAATTCTACTTAATCAACTTGTTAGGAGACGGAATTGGTGGCCTCGTTAGAATCGTTAGGAAGCTGATACGTAATCAGCTCAGATAGCAAGTCGCCGTTCTGCGCGACCGCAACCTTTGACGAAAGTTTCTATTCCTTCACATGTTTCTCTGAAAACTGGAGCTGGTTCGTCTATCTGACGGAAACTCGCAAGGGCGAAACGACGGCAGCACAAGTCATCACCAAAAATATAGCCGGTGCTATCGTGGAGCAAACAAGCGCTGCCACAACAGTTGTTGGTCAAGCTTTCCAACCTACGAAGACGGACGCAGCCTCCACAACATCGCAGCCGGCCAGCGCCGTAGGCTCATTTCAACCTTCGGGAAGTTCTGGCGGAACTGACAATCTGGAATTCGCTGCAAAGCCTACTGGAGGTTCTGTCGAAATAGTCACCAAAGAAGCGACACAGAGCTCTGGACAGACTGATGTAAACAGCACAACCTTCGGTTCGATCGAAGGGTCTAGCAATCAGCAAGTCCAATCCAGTTCTCAAAACAAATCGATCATCGCACCAATAGTAGGAGGTGTCGTGGGTGGGTTAGCATTAATCACCTTTGCTATTCTTGCAGGGTTTTTCATAGGAAGGATGCGCCAGCAATCCTCGACAGCTGTTCTAACTCAGCCAAATGAGAAGCCAGTGGCAACTCTGGAAACAATTCACTCGGGTCTTCATCCTGTGGAGCCTATATATGCAAGCTACACAAATTATGAGCTTGACGGCCGAGCTGTAATGAGAGAATTACCTGCAGAGAAGGTACATAGCAGTCAAGGGCCTTGGAGTCTAGGAAAATAGATAAAAGGCAAATTTAAAGTTTTGTAATGCTGCTCTATGCCTGGGGACTTTGATAGATTAAAATTGTGTACAATTGCAATGTCAAGGTCTGAGTGCAATAAGCCAATTGATGATATGCTCACCAAACTCTGAAAAAAAAAAAAAAAAATTGTAGAACACAGATTCCAGATCGCTGGCTCCATAACACGTAGAGTTCTATGTAAATAATATCCATTATAGTGGCAGAAGAAAGATGACCGCCATTAAATCATCAATGTCTTCATCAAACCTATCGAAAATGCGGGAGACATGAAATTCGACGTAGGTCTCAGACAAATACGCGCATGAGAACGGCCGTCCTTTCCCAGAGTGAATTAACTAGAAATGAGGATCCAAGCTAGGCAGCAGTGCGATAGATGTACTCAAAACTAACGTGGTCTTGTATTTGTATGTGATATGAAATAAGACAGCCTTGATTTGTCAGCTCCTGGATAAATTTGACGTTGATTGCTCGTCACCTGTTGCATCTAGACTGAAAAGGACCACAGAAATAACATCAGAGAAATATGGACCGACTACTGGACGTCAAGATGCTCGTCCAATGTCTACAAGTAAATGTCACTCCGGTCGATCTTAACAGTCGTTCAAGGGAAGATTAGAAAACTAGAATCGATTGCAAGTATCGCATGTCGCGACGTGCTCAAAACTTCCTAGCGTCCATTTCTAAAAGGCCAGTTGTTCTGATTGTAAACAAAGACTTTGGATTTTGTGATAAGAAATTGCTTTGTGTTGCATGAACAGTGTCTGTTTAGTGTACCCCACCACTGGTGTTCCTCTACCCTAATTAGGCAAGTGGCGTCAAGCGTTGCTAGCTGCTCCGATTTCACTCGTCATTCTGTTCTGCCTTAGACAGGACGATCGTATAAGTACAGCGAAACTCATACTTTACGCCTTGAAAAGTGCATTTATTTTGAACAGACCACTGAATTACCACCACTACTTATCCTTTGCAATGTCCGGTTACGATGGTAGGAAAGCTCTGCACAGCTTGCGCGACATTTGTTAACAAAGGGCAGTCGAGCATGGCGTTGACATGGTCGAAGAGAGCAAGCCCCGTCGACGAGGGCGACCAGACCTTTCTTCCTTCTGGTCAATGAAGAAGGAGACCTTTGGCGACGGACCTACACACAACACACATGCACAGCCTACTCCTGGCAACGTCACTGGCATGATGAGGATGTTAGCCGACGTCTACCAGGTTATGCTCAGCGACCACCCGGACAATGAGTTGCTCCCAGAGTTGATCACTGAGCTTGATGCAGCTGCGCAAACAGGGAAAACTGAGGGCATGCCGGAGAGCTTCTTCGCGGACCTTGATCGCATACCTAAAAGTAAGCTGAAGAAGGGTGAAGAGTGCCCGATATGCGCCAACGAATTTCTCGACGGTAACAGCCCAGCTCTTTTACATACCACTACCAAGATCGGCTTCAGTGCTGACTGTTGTCTTTAGACCCGTATCCACTCGTTGTACGACTGCCCTGTCATCCTGACCACAAATTCGACCTCGAATGCATACAGACCTGGTTGACTTTGAGGACAACTTGTCCTCTGGACAGGAAGGTGTTATTGAAAAAGAAAGAGCCACCACCAAAAGTTGACGATGACGAAGAGGATTACGACGATTACTACGCCTGAAACGCTCGAGTAGATGGCGTGATCTGCGTACATCTTTCAGGGGTTCGTAGGGCATTCTCTTCGATCATAATGCCTTGTCCTCGCTAAGTTGGAAGTGGCATTTGTACTTGAAGCATACTGTAGCACCGCCGCTCTCGTCTTCACTACGATACCTTGTTCTTGCGGTGGCTGGATCCGGTGGACATGACTGATCGCCTGGCCACGCGTTTCCGTAAAGCCACGGCTTTTGTCACAGGCCGTTCGACGTCAATATTTGCACTTGCTTGTTTTCAGAGCGAGCCAGTGACAGATGGGCTGCTGTCAAGCTTCCAAACACTCCCGACACCATGTTCATGGGACCACTCTATTGCAGATTGCGCGCAACAGTGTCTAGATGTGCGAAAAAGCCACTGCTCATCCAGCTAGCGATAGAAACGCATCTCCACTTCTTCGGCGCTCTGGCACCAGCTATGCCGTTTTGTCAATTGGATGCATTTCAATGCTGCTCATCAATTGTCCACTTCCATTTCCAAATTTCGCTTGTCACACGCGTTTTGATTTCAAAGAACTATTCGCGTGCGCCGTCTTCGTGAACTGACAGGAGCACTCCTATCATGTTCTTGGCGCATTGAATAAGGCTGCGTTCTGAAACCAATGAAGATGGTGCTGAACGCAAGTGTCTACCAATCCCGCACGACCATTTGCGCTGACTCAGCCTTTGACCACGTCAAACTTGGGTGCACCTCCTTGCGGCTTGGTCAGGGCCACGTTTAGTCCCGAAGATTTGGTGTTCATGGACAAGCCTAGAAGCAGCCCATTGGCCAATGGCAATGGCTAAGAAAAGTGGCGCCGTTACGATGCCGTTGCTTTGCGTATGCCTCTCTAGATTGGAGTTCGTTGCGCTCGACCCGACCCCTTGCGAGCTTTCGCTTTCTCCTTGGACGCATGATATGTATACGTACATCCTTTGGAAGTTGGATGGCTAGTGTTGAAAATAGATCTTCATATATTTCACTTGCTGTCATGGGATCTGAATGCAGCGCCTTGCAGATTGGCAATTGATGCTCATTGTAATGGTCTAATCAAATTCGATATTGCGTGGATCTGATCTGAGAGCCTGACAGCTTTCTTTAGCTTCACCCGTTCTACTTGCTGGATTCTCCTTCTATAAAGAAAACCAACGAGGATGGCCTGGGGAGTATTGGATGACAAGCGGACACCCTTTCCATATGGGACCATAATTCTGGATCGCGTTGATTTGGTAGAACAACAACAGCAGAATCCGGGCAGCAAAGGTACATCGAAGGAGGCTATCAGCACAGTTCTCCACCCTCAGCCATCGACATCACCCAATGATCCTCTAAACTGGTCGCTCACTGTGAAAGCGAGCCTTCTCATGACGCTCATCGTAACCGTCACTGCCATCGGAGGAATTCACGGCATGTTAGGGACGGCAGGACGCATATTGGCCGAGGAATATGACGTGAGCTATGCAAATCTGGTTCGTACATTGCAAGCCCCTTCGATTGCTGCGGGAGCGATTGCCTTGTTTTTTTGGTCCGCTGTCGGTGCAATCTGGGGCAAGAGGCTACCCATCATGGTTGCGGTGATTGTGATCTGGATCACAATGTTCATCGGATACTTTGCAAACTCGCTGGCCTTTTACAGAGCGTTGAGCGTGGCCAGTAGTGTCTTCGGATCCGCACCCGAATTGCTCATCGCGCCAGTCATCACGGATCTGAGCTTCGTGCATCAAAGAGGGAAAATCATGGCAATCGTTTCAGTGGTTACACTTATTGGTATGGACTCTACGTATGCTTTCATTTTCTCTATACCGAACAGGCAGGTAGTTAACGAGCAGACAGTACTGTTATCTCAGGCAACATCATAGAAAATTTGGGTGTCAAGTACCTATACATCGTCAGCTTTGGCGTTATGGGGGTGTTGCTGTTCATGAACCTTTTTCTCCTTCGCGAAACAACTTTTCACCGGGGGAGAAGTGAAACCAACCTCATCAGAAGCTGCGATCGTGTTTATGACAGCGCTGTCAAAAACCCTCTCGTCTGGGGTAAGGTCGGTTCTGATTTCTATACGCCAAAGGAACATTTGCACGGCCAAGTGCCCGAGTCTCCGGCAGCGGAGCCAAAACGTCCCTGGACATGGTATCTTCGTGTCTACTATGGACGAGCTTCGAGCGGAAGTTTCATCAAGACTTTTTTTCAGCCCTTCTCACTGCTCATCTTCCCATCCGTGCTCTTCAGTGCGATGATGAATGGTGTAATACTTACCTGTTCTCTGATCAGTGGCGTAATCTCAGCACAAGTGCTACTCTATCCACCATACGATATTGAGCCCAATAAGCTTGCATATCTGAGCTTACCAGCAAGCGGCGCAGCCTTCATTGCGTCTGTCGTATCCGGCTATTTGAGCGATTGGATGATAAGGTGGATGTCGAAACGGAACGGTGGCGTATATGAACCAGAGTTCAGGCTACTCATGCTCATTCCTGCAGTCATCCTTTCAACTTCGGGTTTCCTGATACTGGGGCCTATGTACAAGCGTTACGCGCCTGTGTGGCAGATTGTGCTTGCAAACTTGCTCTTCAGTGTTGGTATGCCGTTTGGGACTTCAGCTTGCACGACATACATATTGGACACGATGCAAAAGCGGTCGAGTGAAGCATTTGTGGCTGCAACATTGTTCAAGAGCTTGCATGGCTTTCTGGCTACTTATTATGTGCCTGGGTGGTTTGCAAACAACGGTGCAAATGCTACATATCGATCGCTGGCAATCCTAAACATGGCGTTTGCAGCGTTGGCAATTCCGGTGTATTGTCTCGGGAAAAGGTGGAGAGGTGTGGTCAGTCGCAACACGTTTCTAAGAAAACATTTCGACCAGGACTTGTGAAAAAAAGGATACCCCACATGATGCTATAATAGCAACCAATGATGTTATTCACGCCAGTGTCTTTATTATTTGTCACACACGTACTCCACGAAACGACGTAGCATGTACGCGTACTCACAAGGTGCCGCCTGAGCGGACGGTGGAGTTGTGATTCGACGTTGCCGATTTGAAGCGACGTCTTCTAGAACCACGTCGCGTGCACCCCTACAGTTCGATCCGCAGTGTTCCAGGATCAACAGTATGTTCTAGCCGGCGGCGGTGGGCAAGGATCACGTCTATTTGCGGGTTCAACATCTTCGCGATTGCGCAGAAGTGGGGCGTCTTTCGCGATGATAGTAAGGTTGCAACTGGATGGATTGGGGCAACATGATAACGGTGATCGGGAGTAGTTGGAGATTACTCCCGCTTGGCAGGCGCGTCATGTTTGGCGTCCATGTCAAGGAGATGACGAGGCTGGTGTTGCGGCATGGTTGTCCGTTCGTTTATGGAGAAACAGTGGAGTTTGCGCAGATGATTGCGCAGGCTCGCGGCACGGGTCAGAGAGGACATCAGGACATCAACACGGTCGTGATTGTTGTGCGGGAGAAATGAGGTCGCAGCACGAGGTCCAGAGACCGCACATGGATGCCGAGCAAAAGGCGGGATTGAGTGTAACACCACGTTGCCACTTGTCGAGCCTGTTTTGCTTCCTGCGCGGTCAGTCCTGTGTGGTTGTCGGCAAGCCGTGTGGACCTTCTTGAAGCCTTCTAGTGGGCACGCGCGGGTCGAAGCGCGCTGCTATGCAGCGCCATGCACCGTTCCGTACTGCTAAGCCGATCCAAGCAGTCGAAGCATAACAAGATTGCGGTCGGGTGACAGCAAGTGGCCATCACGATTGGCATGCCAAACGCTGCCGAGGTGACGCCCTGGCACGACAAGCCCGCCGAAGCTTTTCTCAGCGTACGCGCCACGACGGGCCAGATCGCCACTGGCTTGGTCAGTTCAGTGGTTCTTTTTCCACAAGTCGGCGTTGAAAGAACGAAATCCTCATCGGCTTTGCACTCCATGCGGGGTTGAGCGTCGGCCCAGAGCGGCAGGTGCAATGAAGCTCTTGGGCTGCCGCTTCCGGATTGGTTGCTCGCACCTGCAGTGTTCGACCACCGTCGATCAGATTGCTCCTTCTCCCGCCACGCCTCCACGCGCCCGCGCTCCATCGCACGCTCGCTGTCGTTGCAAATCGCCATGTCAGATGTCGAGAACGACTTCGACTTGGTGAGCGACAACCAGTTCGCCACTCCTGTGTCACCTTGGCCGACCTCCCTGCAGTACCTTCGCGTCAAGTCGAGTCGCTGGGTAGGGCCCGGCGGCTGCATGCGCCGCCCATCCTTGCTGGAACAAGTTATAGCCCCGGAGGATCTGCTCTCCAGTTGATCAACTGTATCTCTATGATTCGCACGATCACGTTAAACGACGCTATTTCGAGCCGCTCTTATCAGCCAACCCCGGCTGTTTAGGAAATCACCGAACAGTTCGACGGTCAATATGTGACCCCGTCCAACTGTCTCGGCTGCGCTGTAACCCTGTTTCCCCATTTGAGATACACGCTGTCGATACTCCATTGAGCATCGCCTCCCGGCCGACGACTGCTACCGAAGGCATGGTTTACCGCGGAACAGCGAAGCCTTCAAGCTGAAGCTTTGTGACGACAAGACCTCTGGCCCATTGCCGGCTCTTATCGCTGTCAACACCGTGAGGCGACGATCGTGCTCCTTCCCGATGCGGTATCACGTCAATGCTCGTGTGCCACTTTGTTGCCGGTCCACAAGAATGAAGGCGGTTGTCCGTAGCTGCAGATCAGACCGTCGATAACATGAGCAGTCAGTTCGGTCTGACAACGGTTAACGACGGCATCCACAATCTCAAGAAGCGATAGCCCTTAGTCTTGTTGTGGCAGGCACGATTTGCTTGGCTGGCAATGCGGAGATCCATCCCAGTGCCTCGATGTGGTTCGATACCCTGATGAAACTAAAAGGTATAAACATGCACATCCCTCCCGCATGTAGCGTGTGTCGAGGATCGTCTTGAGCGTCCTGCACGGGAGGGCTACATTCCTCACTTCCTCAACATCACTGCCGCGTTCGAACCTTTCAGTTCCAACCATGGATAAGTTGCGAAGACCTTGGAAGTTTTCGCGTCGCGACACGGACGCCGTCCAGCTCGAAGGTGTTGGCTCCGCCTCCGGTGTTGAAACGATCGCGTATGATAAAGAAGTCCAATCTCAGGCCAAACAGGCCGACAGCGACACCAACAGCCAGGAAGTTAGAAACGCTGAGGCGGACTTAAAGAAATTCAGCGCCTTGCACGAGTTCGATCCAAATCTGCCATGTACGCAGTAGCTGGTCATTTTTTTTTTAAATACCGTGCATAGTTCTAATGCGACTGTAGCTGAAAAGCGCGATGCCATTCAAGGTGCTCTGGGTCACAAAGATGTCGAGGCCGAGCTCAACCTCGAGCATGAACTTGAAGAGAATTCCCCGTACCCGGAAGTCCGCGCCGCTGTGCGTGCGACGGACGAGGACGTCCCCTGCAATACTGTTCGCGCCTGGATCTTGGGCATGATCTTTGTCACAGTTGGGTCCGGTTGCAATATGTTATTCTCGCTTCGCAACCCAGCCATCCAGATTACGTCTATCGTCGCACAGCTGGTGTCCTATCCATTCGGCGTCGCCATGGCTAAGTTCTTGCCAAAGAAGAAGTTCCGAACGTTTGGTATCGAGTGGACCTTGAATCCTGGCCCTTTCAATATGAAAGAGCATACGCTTATCACCATCATGGCCAATGTATCCTTCGCGCAAGGCGCTGCATACTCGACTTATTCGTTGGAGTCTTTGATTGGATTCTACAAAGTTGACTACGGTTGGGGATTCGCCTTGCTTTTCACAATAACGACGCAAATGGTTGGTCTGGGCCTGGCGGGTATATTCCGACGATTCTTGGTTTACCCAGCATCTATGATATGGCCAGTCGTACTTCCTAACTGCGCTTTGTTCTACTCTCTTCATAGCAGGGAGAAACCAGACCCAGCGGAGACGAATGGGTGGTCCATTTCACGTTATAGGTACTTCATGTACGTGTTCATCGGTGCATTCATTTGGTACTGGTTCCCGGGCTTCATTTGGCAAGGACTTTCCGTCTTCGCGTTCGTCACGTGGATTCGACCGAATAACGTCATTATCAACCAGGTCTTTGGTGGCTTCACAGGCCTTTCAGTGATTCCACTCACTTTTGATTGGACCTACATTACAGCGTATATCCTCAGCCCTCTGATTCCACCATGGCATGCCATTGCAAATACCCTCATCGGCCTAGTATTCTTTGTGTGGGTCGCCGCCCCCGCCGTCCACTACACCAATACATGGTATGCCAAGTACCTGCCAATGTCCGACTCCACCAGTTACGACAACACAGGAAATACCTACAATGTCTCTCGGATCGTGACGCCTGAATACACGCTAGATGAGAAGAAATATGCGGAATACTCACCCCTCTTCTTATCCACGACTTTTGCCCTTACGTACGGCCTTAGCTTCGCTTCAATTATCAGTGTCATCGTTCATACGTACTTATACCATGGCAAAGAGATCTGGTACCGAATGAAGGCCGCACGCGATCAAGAGGACGATATTCACATGAAGTTGATGAAGAAGTACAAAGAAGTAAGTAAAGACGTTTCGGATCGCTTCGTGTCTATACGTTCTAACAAATTCCTTAGGCACCCGATTGGTGGTTCTTTGTCATATTCATTGTCATGCTGGCTTTGTCCTTTGTCACCGTGGTTCACTGGCCAACACACTTGACCTGGTGGGCGCTCATTATAGCCTTCATCATCTCATTTGTATGGATTGTGCCTCTGGGGATGGTCCAGGCCATCACAAATATTCAAATTGGACTGAATGTCTTCACTGAGTTCATTATTGGTTATATGCTTCCTGGTCGTCCGCTTGCCATGATGTCATTCAAGACATACGGCTATATCGCTATGTACCAGGGCTTGACTTACATCCAAGATCTAAAACTTGGACATTACATGAAAGTACCTCCACGGCCACTGTTCTTCGCTCAGTTCGTCGCGTCTTTGTGGAGTTGCGTGGTCCAAGTTGCGGTCTTGTACTGGGCTTTTGGCAACATTAAAGGCATTTGCGATGCCGAGCAGTCTGCCCGCTTTACCTGCCCCAACGGACGTGTGTTCTTCACTGCTTCCATCATTTGGGGCGTCATTGGTCCCAATCGGATGTTTTCAGGTTCCGGTATCTATAAAAACCTTCAGTATTTCTGGTTGATCGGTGCGCTCCTACCTGTTATTTTTTACTATGGCACCAAACGCTTCCCGAGAAGTCCGTTCCGATATCTTCATGCTCCGGTTATCTTTGGTGGGATAGGTTACATCCCTCCAGCAACTCCGCTCACTTACCTTTCCTGGGGAGTTGTGGGTTTCATATTCAACAAACTGATCAGGAACAGCAAGAGAGGTTGGTGGCTTACGTATAACTACGTTACCTCTGCCGCTTTGGATTCTGGATTGGCAGTTTCGACCATCATCATCTTCTTCGCGCTCCTCCTACCGCAAATTAACCCGCCGAGCTGGTGGGGCAACAATGTCGTCTCCTCTACGCTTGATGCGCAGGATGCTGCTATTCAGGTTGTCCTGCCAACAGGCAAGACATTTGGACCAACGCATTGGTGAGAATGTAGCGTGTGATGGAAGAATCTGACAAAAAAGGACTTAAAAATTAGTCATTTGATACTGCTCTTACCACGAGCTAAATTATGATGCGTGTAGCAAATTGATATTTCCTTTGAGCAGCATCGCTTCACTTGCTCAATTGCGTTTTGACTGCGATCAAAAGTCAAAATTGTCTACGTAGATATTTTCCTTTATTTTGAACTGGTCGCAGAAGAACAGAAAAATAAGAAGCTAGCTAGTTTTCTAGCGCGACGATGATGGTGTTGCTCTCGCCTTGCGTGCACTAATGCCTTGTGTCCTTGATGCCTGAATTTGGGGTGAATCAGCTGCATCCTGGGCACCATGCAAATCCGTCCTATGCGTGCATTTCGCCATCTTGCGTGCTTTCCCACTGAGCTTCAATATACGAGGCTCTGATCTTGCGAAATGGAATCTTTTGTCAATCGACTACAGGGACGTCCGGGGCCAAGCGGGCACGATTTAGTATCTTTGCCTCTCCACAGCATGCGGAATTCGGAGGAAACAACCCTGAACAATCGTTCTCTCCACGATGCTGAGGATGGAGACGACGATGGGGATGCTGACCCTCTCCTGCCCTCCGCAGCAGGCACTATCGAAAGAGTAAAGGCAGAGATAGAGCACGAACTTGGTTCCTCGGAAGGAGATACTGGATATGACCGTGAGTGACATTCTTCCGTTAATCTGCGACGCCTCTCACGAGCTTTCCGACTTACAACAAATTGCACTATTTCTCCAATCTCCTATTTCTTGGGGAGATTTCTTCCCCTCATAGGCCGTGAACGCAGGAGAATGTGTTTGCTTTTGCTCGCCGTCTGTTATTCATTCATTAAGTACGGAAATAGGCAAGTCGAAAATCATCAACAAGGCCATACAGGATATTGGCATGGGCAAATACCAGTGGCAGTTGTTTTCTTTGTGTGGAATGGGGTGGCTTGCCGACAAGTCCGTCACACTCGACGAATAGTTTGTGAATGTTCTCTAACAATCGTAGTCTTTGGATGCAAGGACTTGCTCTCGTGCTGCCGCAACTGACGCCAGAATTTGGCGTTTCTGTATCGCACATACGATACACGACCATGGTCACGTTCATTGGACTTTCCATTGGCAGCACTTTCTGGGGCATTGCATCAGACATCATTGGCCGAAAACCTGCGTTCAACATCACATTGTTGCTGTGCGGTTTGTTTGGAACCCTTGTAGCACTGGGCCCTACCTGGGCTATCACCGCTCTGCTGTTCGCATGTATGGGACTAGGAGTTGGCGGGAACCTTCCTGTGGACGGGGCACTATTTCTCGAGTTTTTACCGTTCGAGTCAAATAAGCTTCTAACTCTTCTCTCAGTCTGGTGGCCCGTCGGACAGCTAATCGCTTCAATTCGTATGTTCCTTCTCCGAGAGTTGTTCCCATTCTGATTAATGCACGTAGTCGCCTGGATGCTCATCCCGCGTTGGTCCTGCGATCCTGAGCTGATTCCTTGCTCGGGTTCATCTTCCGCGCCATGTTGCGCAAGCTCTGACAATAGAGGTTGGCGATTTTACATCGCGTCACTCGGTTTAACGACCCTGTTCATGTTTGTTTGTCGATTTTTCTTGTTCCGCCTCTATGAGTCACCAAAATATCTGCTCTCACGCGGGCGACAATCTGAAGCCGTTTCCGTGGTGCAGACCATTGCAAGGTACAATGGCACAAACACGTGGCTGACTGAGGACATACTTGTTGAGTTCGGCGATGACGTCGATGACGGTGCACCGAAACTGACGGTGATGGAAATTAACAAGCGAAACATGAGCAAATTCTCGCTTGATAAAGTGGGAGCACTATTTGCCGATCGCAGACTGGCAATCACGACTGTGCTGCTGTGGTTTATGTGGGCTGCCATTGGCATGGGATACCCGCTTTTCAACGCATTTCTCCCTCAATATTTAGAGCACGCTGGGGAAGATTCTGCCCCTGTCTCGGCTGATGTTGTAGGTTCTTGATCAAATTCTGTCCTGCATTGATGACAGCTGAATTTTTTACTCAGGCTTATCGAAACTTCTTTATCACGTCCATTGCTGCCGTTCCAGGTAGCATTATTGCCGCTTACACAGTGGATGTCAAGAGTCTCGGGCGTAAAGGGACAATGGCAATCTCTACACTGATAAGCGGCGTATTCCTCTATCTCTTCATAGTATCTGATGATCCCACTTACCAAATGATTTGTTCTGCTATAGAATCATTCTTCCAAGTAGGTTCATCAGGATTCTCTGGACTCGTCCAAGTCATTTTTTGTTTACCATCTTCCAGAACGTAATGTATGGGGTTTTGTATGCCTATACTCCTGAAGTTTTCCCCGCACCTTGCCGTGGCACAGGCACAGGAATAGCTTCGCTTTTGAATAGGATGGCAGGGATTACGGCGCCTATCATAGCTGCGCAAATGGGAGAGGTACATCCTTCAGCACCGATCCTCGCAGCAGGTGCTTGTTATCTTGCCGCCTCGGTGGCAATGATCTTGCTTCCGATTGAAACTCGAGGTATACAGAGCCTTTGATTCGTTAGGCATCTTCTGCTGGTCGATTATCGGAGATATCGTTCTGCAGAACGGCTCGGAGCCTACTGAAACATGCATGTCCATGCTGTTTCTAGCAATTACATGGTTAGAGTACCGAAGGATTATTTCAGAGATATTACTATTAAAGCTCTGGTATGATCAGCTGATCTACATAATATGGGACAATGATCTGATGTAGAGATAGATTGTAACCCAATAGCGATACCCAACCCTAACTTCCTTTGGAGACTTCGAGCCGTATCTCATGGGCGTCATGAAGCGTGGACTTTGATGGCATATTTGTGCTGGGGTCCAGCAAATTTGGCCCCCTTGCAGACAAACTCTATACAGCGCGTTCGAGTAAGATAGCGCTGTGCAGAGGGTGAATTCAGTGAATAAGAACGTAGAATTATTTCCGGTTGTAAGATTATTTGATCGAGAACTTTGTTGGACAGGGAGAGAGCCAATATCCTCAAGATCACTATTTATGTAGCGTAGCAGAAGAAGAAGAAGAAGAAGAAGAAGAAGAAGAAGAAGAAGAAGAAGTTGTATGAGTAGAATGCTTGCAAGTTTTCATGCGGAAGAAAGCGTAGACTTCCACTAACAACGTACTTGCAATTAAGACCGATACGGACTTCGGGAGTACGCGAAGCGACTCATTTGCCCGGCGAGGATACAATAACACGGCCGCTCTGGAGATATGTTAAATCGATGGAGCTCGGTAAAGCTTCGCTTTGCCATGCGTTCAACTTTAGCGATCTTCATATTGACAAGAATACTAATCCGTTGGTGTTGATCTGAGACAAGTAACGACGTTTGTTATCTTGATCTTTTCCCCTGCCACCGTATTCGTTGAGGGTGTGATTGAGATTGTACAGCTTGATCCAGGTGTCTGCGATTTATACGTCATGCTGGTCATCGAGATGGATCGCGGGAACCTTGTTGGCTTGGTATGCGTTCATATGTTTATCCAGTTTTGTGAGAACTTCAAAATAAATCAAGCGACTGATTGGAACATGAGCATCAATTTCGTAATTTTTTTCTTTTTTTATCTTTATAAAGAAAATTGACGAAAAGGCCGAAGGAAAAGACAAAGTGAGTCATTTTTAAACGACACCAAAAAAAAAAAACGTTCGTTATTTCTTTTTTAGGTTTTTGTTTTGGAGAAAACCTTTTTTAGATTGGAAATGGGTTTTTTGCCAAGACCGTGGCGGGGGATGTTAAGAAACGCGAACACCCCCAACTTCATGGTTGTCAACAAACCCTATCCCATCACATCTACTGTGCAGATCGTCCGTGACACTGTAAAACCCCAACTTCTTTATAACTATTACGGTCACTCGAAGGACTTGAGGCTAAAATCACTTGACGCGTTTCTCATCCTTCGACCACAATAGGACAAACATGGCGTCTACATCAGAGGATCAAAAGCAGCTATCCGCCGAGTCCAAGCAGAAGGAGTCCACATCGGACACGACCAAGCAAGGGACAGAGCAAAGTGAAAGCACGGAAGCCCCCCCTGTCAAGCGAGGACGAGGCCGACCTCGAAAGCCTGAGCATCTGCGGAAGACAAAGCCTTATGCGCCCACTGGTCGACCACGTGGCCGCCCAAGACTGCCGGAATCTATGAAGAAAACAAAGACCAAGTCATCTAGCGGAGCAGGTCGCGGTCGTCCCCTGGGTTCCACCAGTACCAAGGAGAAGAAAGTGAAGGCGACGACCACAACCGGTCGTGGTCGCGGACGCCCTCCAAAGCAGGCGGCCTTAGAAACCCCCAACTAATTCAACCTTTGTGCTCGGACGGAGAAGGGCTGAGGCTCTCCAACAGTATGACGAGCTAGATCAGCAACGGATTGGGAATTCCAGTCGACCATCAGGCCGAGGGTTCCGGGGATGTATACCATCATGGGTATCAACAGGGCGTTGGAGGCTTTACTGAACATGTCAACTGTATGGACTGCATCAATGATCTTTATTTCCATGTCGGATGGATCGCTTCTACTAGCCTGTTAGTCACGTGTCGTTAATGGAATACACTTAACCATGCTGCCATCTCAAATCTGCGGGAGCATCATCCTGCATCATTCCGCATCTGTTCTATGAGCTACGAATCGCACGGTGGAACTGCCTGGCCCACGATTCGTTCCACGTCTTGTCGCTTGGAAATTGCATGCCTGAGCAAACGGAATGTGCTTCTCATATGTCACGGGATTTGAGAATCTTCAAATATTAAAATTCCCCCTCAGGAGTGAAATTCTCCCGTTACTGTGTGTTTGATCGCCACTCGTTCGTCAACACTGCTGTACTTTTGCAATAACTTGCGTACGTCACTTTGTCAACTTTTGATCGAATGTGATAGTATTTAGCAGACTATACAGACATGGCATGAGAAGGCGACCCAGTTCATCTGCTCAATCGATAGAATCTTTCACAATGCCGACAGCATTCTAAGGACGGGCAAATACGTAGAGCGTCCGAATTTGGTGGTCAGAGTCTACCGTGTGTGAAGCGTCAGAAGCTGGTCTAGTCCCCGATTGGGCTTAGAAACCACAGCTCTCCCCTGCTGGTACAGTAGGCACTTCGCCATGGCAGATTGAAGCAAGGCAAGCTGAGACACGAGACATCAGCGAGGCGGTCCCTGTTCGGACGAACGTTTGCTCTAGAACCTAGGTTGTGGTTTTGCTGGCTAGATAGAAATCAATGCTGAACACAATCCGCCCCAGCGCAGACTGCGCCTAAGAGCGTGGTACTGACCAATCCTAGGGTTCATGTTTTCTTTCCTCTCTCCTTCGAAGACCGAGGCGTCGGGATCAAATGTCACGAAGAGATATCGAACATCACTACAGCGTCATCTAGATTGACAAGGGTTGGGGAAGGGAGATGATGGGTTTTTAAAGCCAGTCGGCAAAAGTCAGTAGAAGATGCCAACTGAGCCTTCAAGCCACGATCAAAGCAGCCTCGCCCTCAATGTCACAAAGACGGCAAATCGGTACGCTCTTTACCATCAGTGTTCCAATGGTTTTGGCTTGTTACGAAGCGAGCATGGTCGGGGCAGAATAACCAGCGGCTGCCCCGCCTACGCCGAAGACAAAATGGGCACTGGAACCCCCGTTCGGTTCGTCTTTGAGAGGCCCACGCATCGACGGATGCAGACTTGTTTTGAATCGAACTATCAATTTATGCAATATTAAATTTTATCTTCGCGGCCCCTTGGCCTATTTTCTAGGGTAGTGATTTGCATCTGCGCGGGGCTAGCGGCCTAGACACAGCACGCGTTGAGCTTGTCGTTAAGTCTGCGCCTGACAGGGCGCGTCATGTCGAACGTATGCTACAGGCCTTCGCATGGCCATTGTTAAGGCGAGTATATAATCATTGTGCAATGGACGGTATGGAACAGAACAACTTGAAGTCCGATCACATCGCATAGCTTCTAAGTCTACGACCATCAATGATGTCTACGGAACTCACTCAAACTTTTGAACATAACGGGTACAAGCTCAGATGGACGAGTCTTGGGCCTGAAAATGCTCAGCCCTTGGTCTTCATTCACGGAACGCCCTGGAATTCGCGATTATGGGCACCGATAGCACTCGCGGTTGTGCAGACACTCGAATACCGCGTCTATCTTTTTGACAATCCCGGGTACGGAGAATCACATGTGCGCACGGAGACAGCACGCGATGATCCGGAACATGTTTCTCTTGCAGATCAGGCTGCTGCTTTTGCGGCTATCGCAAAGGAATGCTGGAGGTTTGGAGAAGAAAAGAAACCAGTCGTGGTGGCGCATGATTTCGGCGGTATAATCTCCCTACGCGCAGCCTTGATACACGGGGTTCAGTACAAGGGGATTTTCCTCGCAGACCCCGTTGCGCTGCGACCAGTAGGTTCGCCGTTTTTTAAATTGGTCGGCAAGCATGCCGACGTCTTTAAAGCTGTTCCGCCTTCTGTCTTCGCTGGCCTTGTGCGATCCTACATTACCGAGGCGTCGTACAAACAAATGGCAGAATCTGTGCTGCAGGGATTGGTTGCACCTTGGATCCGTTCAGAAATGACGCGAGCCAACTTCGTCGCGCAAATTGCGCAGTGCGACCAGCAGCATATCGCGGACGTAGATGGACGCTACAAAGAGATCACTGCAATTACACCGGTCAAGATCCTTTGGGCAAAGGAGGATCGCTGGATCCGAGTGGAGACCGCGTACCAGCTCGCTGAAGCCATGGGCATACCGAAAAAAGAGGTATCGGTCATAGAGGGTGCCGGGCATCTGGTTCACCTTGATGCGCCAGAAAGGTTGACCGCCGAGATTGTCTGCTGGCTTATGGGACTGAAAAATCAATGTTAGAAAAGTGTCTACAAACGAATAGTTTCTGAATATGCTCTCCTTCCTTAGTATCAGATGTGGTGGTGAAGCATATCGAATGAGCTGCAATAAAGGATATGGATTGTTCAAACATTCCTCGCTAGAAAGTCTTCCATTTGTACGCATACAATCATGGTATCCCGCTAAATGTAACAAATCCGTTCAATTGATTTTAGGTGCAGCAACCATCAGATTCCATAGCATGATGTTGTAAATGTTTTTCTGCCACGTCGACTTCGTTTCATCGTCAATAGTAGGGGAAAGGACGTCTACATAACGGTGCAGACACAGCACTCGCACCATCCGCCGTCGCCAGTTGGGCATGCTACACAGCCCTGCTTGTGGCCCTTGATCATGCTCGACGTAGCGGAGCCGGTGGTGTTTGTTGTGGTAGAAGAGGTCGTTGAGCCAGGCATATTGTTTTGACTTGGGGAAGGGGATTGTATAGTGTTGCGAGGATATCTGTATACATGCTTTAGTACCATATTTCTATAGGGAGACTTGAGTTCAGGGCCATATCCTTACATACAGTCTGTGACGAAGCGAGGGTTTGAAAAATGATGTTCAGTCAGACTGAAGCTTGAACGTGGCGAGATTGTGAGAATCTTCAGAGGTCAATTTATGCTGCCTCTGGCCTTGAGACTTCAGCTTTGGCCAGGAATCGGCCAGGGAACTGATCATACGATGACGCAAAACATGTGGCTTGTCGCTGCTGTGCAAGCAGCGTCACACTTCAACTGCTCTGATTGGTTAGTCATGTTTCGATGCTTTTCTCACATCGCCCATCCCAACGGCTTTGTACAAGTGCATCTCCAGTCTCGGCAGCGTTCACAGTCTTCGATCGCCCTTTCTGGTCTTATGAGTCCTTTGGAACGTTGCTTTGAATTCTCACGCGCTTCGCTTGTCAGTCTACCAAGCAAAGATCGAGAACAGCAACCATAAACTGGAGGAATGGAATATAGACTGGGACTTGTTACCGAGGCAAAAATCATAACAGGATGAAGAGAATTTAAAGTCTCAACTGTAGATTTGATACAAAAAGGCACGTACTGCGTCTGGCCGGTGTCCAGACTTTCAATACCCGTCTACGGATGCACAGAGGTCGAGATGGAGCTCGACGTGTAATTTGGAATTATTCCTATACCATCAGATGAATACAATTTGGCACATAATAGGCGTAGCTAAGTGCGCTGAAGCCACTCAATGAAATTTCAGCCCTTTTGCGATTCGCATGACAATCGGTATGCTGTTATCAACGAAATGGTCACAAGGTCTTTGGCTTCGCAGTAGTGAAGGAGACACCACAATGTGAATAAAAACTCAAGAAATAAAATTAAATTAATAAAATTGTAGAAGCGAGCAGTTCCCTATAAGCCTTGAGTTACACTATTTTTATACTCAACCATCCATTGCGTAATGGATATGCGTTTCACGGTTACTTTAATGGATATGATTAAACCATAGAAGTTTTGACTTTTAACTTGGTTGACACCGCAGCCGATTGAGGCCCAATAGACTTGATATTTGATATGTTACGTAGGTTTCATCAGCCCAACGCCTTCTGGACCTCCTCCTTGTACTCGGTCCTCCAGCGCGAAAGAGGCAGCCTTCCCTCAATGATATCTCCAGTAGCCCAGGCCATGCGTTTACGATCGGTCTCCTCCGAGACGTCGTTGTCGGGACAAATGACGTAGAATTTACCCTCGCTCATCTTTTGGTAAAGGTAGTCGGCGACCTGGTCAGGCCACCACGCGCCCTCAGGCTTTTCTTTGCTCGTCCCTGGAGTGTTGCCGCTCTAAACATGAATTAGCATGCTGTTCGTAGCACATGAGCCCCAAAAACTAGACTTACAAGCCCAGTGTATGTCCATCCGGGGACCTGCGCGAACAGTCAGCTCCAATGTTCGCATCTTAAACGGCGGGCGGAGATGACAAAGCCAAAGATCTAGCGAGGGGTCATGCTCACCAAGAGATGTACACTCGTTCCTGTATCACGGAGGTCCCATGACAAATGCTCTGCCAGAGTCTTCACGGCGGACTTGGATGCATTGTAGGCAACATTCCCTGGAGGATTTGTAATACCCTGCTTTGAACCGGTAATTACAATGGCCACTGGCTTCTTCTCTGATGATATGCTAGGAACGAACGTGTTTAAGCCATTCACCTGAATCTTATGTTAGCCCATGCATTCTATGGATGTTGAAAGCATAGGGCAAAATCCTTATTCCCACCGGGAAGGATGTTTTGAAATCAACCCCGCATGGGAAAGACGATGACCCACCACGCCAAAGAAGTTGACATCAAAGATCTAGGTTCTCTGTTAGCCTGTCACAGGCAATTCAAACGAGTTCATCTGCTATCAAGAAGTACCTTACGGAAATACTCCGAGTCGCCGTAGGTGCCCTTCAAGCCAATGCCAGAATTCAGCATGAGAAAGTCTGGCGCCCCGCCAATTTTTGTTTTCAACTCGCTCCACGCCTCTGGACTCGTAACGTCCATTTCATAATAGTCTGCGTCTTCCAACTTCGTTTTTGCATGCTTGATGTACTCTGGGTTGCTGTCCACTATGCTCACTTTCATCTGGTGCTTGCGACAAAGCTGTGCAACGGCAAAGCCAATTCCGTTGGCTCCGCCTGACGACGGTCAGATGCAACCTCGAGGAAGAGGCGGAGTCACGATGACATACCGGTAATAAGTGCAGTTCTGCCAGACGCAAATACGGAAGCGGGAGACATTTTGAAATGTTGAGGAAACTAAATTTTAAGGTGCGCTCGTCAAAGACGAGATTTCTTATGTTTTGGCTTAACTCCGAGATGCTTCGGCACAGGAGTTAAGTGATGACGTCGATCAGTCTTACGTGAACTTCGACGATGAATCGCAATTTGCGAGCGTCTTCCAGCTTACAGTGGGCGTGAGATGGCAAAAGATGAAGATGATGCGAAAGGCAAAATCCAAGAAGGAGATGAAGCAGAGGAAATCGAACGAGAACAAGCAAAATGGCACATGAGTAACAGGCACACGATATGCAACGGCGTGGATTCGTCCCATTCTTCTAGGGAGAGGTATGTATTCACCTCTTGACGAGACGATATTCCTCCCTCCTGTTGTTTCTTTCACGATGGGAGTGTAACAAACGAATTCATACACACCATCTATTTGTTCGTGACAGGCAAACCCATCTCTTGAGCTCGGTCATAGCGAATGACCGTTTGGTATCAAAGCACTTTTGGAAGCACAGTCAGCCTCATCTTCCTCCTAACAAGACAGAGCTCTTCACGCTTGATTTAAGTAAAACCAGAAATTCTGTGAGACTTTTTGCCCGTGCCTTAAGGCTCAAGATCTAGACAGAGTGGTGGTACAGGCCAGCGGAACGACTCGTCCTTGTGTTCGTGCGCAAGCTCAGGAATCATGGATAGAGCTTCATTCGGGTTCTTGGAGAGAGATTGGAAGTCAATTTGCGCGGTCATTGCATGAAAAACGTGGCTCATATGACTTTGCGCCTAAATTAACCTGCGTACGAGCCATGAACTTGTACGGGCAGCGTCCGCCTCTGGTGCAAGAGGTGCCTCGACAGTTCTTTTCACAATCATTCACATTACTCCTTCAAGATGAAGGTTGGGTCCACGATGTCTTCACATAAGCATGGCGGCCAAATCCATGGCCACGATCCTGCTATATGCAGAGCATAACCGTTGAACACCCGCGAGGCGTGCACTGCAGATCGTTTAGGTGCGAACACTCGTTTCTTCGGACGCCTAGAGCAGATCCGCAGAAGTATCGGGTCAAGCTGCGCAATCACGCTGTATCCGTAGGTACCTACAAGTACATGTTGCCTCTGCGCGGGCGAATCGGAGGTCCTCGCAAGAGCGCATGGCAGTGTAGCACAGCAAGAGGCGCAACAATGGTGGCCATGATGAAGGACATCAAAACCCCGCAAACTGGGATCAATGGCCAACAATACCCACTTGATTGGCTTGCATGTCGTGCATGATGAAATGATTGGGATTGGCTGTCCCGACTTCTTCCTTCAGCGGAGAGAAAACGGCCGTCCCACCGGTGGAGGGGCAACCTCGTTCAGCTACATGTATACTGCTTGACCGCGGCGCGACCAACGTCCCGAATTCGTGACACTCTATGCGCGTCAATTGCTGCTGCTCATTGTGCAGAACAGATTCGACCCTTCTGCGACATACCTCCTCTGCTGTCCAATTACGCGGCGAACCACCGCGCAAAGCGTCATTGATCCTCTTTGCCTGTACCTGCATCGACTTCAGTGCGTGAACACCGAACAAACCCACTCGGCCCACGATCTACAATACACGACAGGCAAAGCCTACCATACAATTTCTCACACATCACCGCCGAATACGAGCTGCGAGCACTTGACGCGCTGGGTTGTGACTCACAGCGGTACCGTCCACTTTCGATCTTAATCACGCATTTGCCCCCGCTTCCAGGACGCGCACACACACAGACACACAACGCGAAAATTCATCAATACAGGGAGTGCAAGAGGCAACATTCATCGCAAGGTTCTTCTTGACCTTCGCGAACTTTTTTCCCTTCTATATTCTCCAACGTTGGAGTCGTTTCCAGCTTCGGCACAAGGACACCTTTAAACAGGCTTTGATCCCACGTACGGAGGTCATAGCGAGGTGTTGGACTGCCTAGAAGCAAGCGAGAGACTCCTCACCTAATTCTTATGAGCGGCTATCTCTGGAAGTTCTACCTTGAAGATGACGTCGAGAACTTTCGGCGTGTCCTGCTGGAATCTGGGTATACCACCCGTTCCGGTGGCGCAACACTCAAGGGTCATACCGGCGCGAAGGACACCATAGGCCTGGGTATAGGGAGCCCCGGAAGCTTCGGGACAAGTCCTTCGTTGGTCGTAAAGGGCAAGAAGGATGTTGACCCGGCGCTAGGACACGGCAGCTTGACGCTGACAAGGGCGGATGTCAACTATCGCGACCCTATGGGTCGGACACTTTTGCATCTTGCAGCGTCGTCGAAATCGCAAAATGCGTATGAATTCGCATCTGCACTCCTCGGACATCCCTTGACCGATATATATGTGCAAGACGCTGAAAATGCGTGGACGGCCTTGCACCGCGCCTTCTACGCCGGAAACCTGGCTATCGCACATAACATAATACTGCGCGATCGCCAGGATGCGCTTGGCCACGGCTCTGGGCAGATCCATCAGCTTGCGGGAGGCCTAATCAAGATCAAAGATATGGAAGGGAATGGTCCGTTCGATCTTTTCGAGATGACCCTGCAAGGCAAGATGACCAACACGATTCACCTGCGGCATCACCCAAGCGCAAACGATGACAGCGACGATGAATCGATGCCGGGGATGATCGCTGAGGACAAAGCCCGGGGTAGCCTCATCTCGTATACGAATCTGCAAGGCGATGAAATGTTCACCTTCGGCAGCAACCAGAATATCACTCTTGGTTTTGGTGACGAAGATGATCGTCACAATCCTGAGCGCATCAGCCTTCGACGTCCTGACCATCTATATTTTGAGGCATATCAAGAATACGTCAAGTCACTAAGCTCACACTGGGCAGGTGGCGACCTGTCGAAATCGAGTATCATACAGCCTGTCTTTGTCACTGATTTGCCTTCGGTAATCAGAAACAAACCCATTCGTATTCAAAATGTGCACATGTCGAAATTGCACTCGGCGGTCTTGACCGACGATCCAAAGTCAAATCTACATGTTTGCGGTCATGGCCAAGGTGGTCGTCTTGGATTGGGCGACGAACGAACTCGATTTCAATTTGTCTGTGTCGATGGCGGCGCAATCGCGAACAAGAAGATTGCAGCCGTTGCACTGGGACAAAATCATACTGTTGCTCTTTCCGACCAGGGAGAAGTCTTTACGTGGGGTAGCAATGACTGTGGGCAGCTGGGCTATGACCTACCAAAATCCCCTGGACGCGATGAAGAAGCTATTCAAACGTCGCCGAGACGTATATTTGGCCCTTTGAAGAAAGAGACAGTTATTGGGATTGCAGCATCTCGGATTCATTCTGTGGCCTACACGGAGACCGCTTTGTACACGTGGGGTAAAAATGAAGGC
Source organism: Verruconis gallopava (assembly GCF_000836295.1). Lineage (NCBI taxonomy): Eukaryota > Fungi > Ascomycota > Dothideomycetes > Venturiales > Sympoventuriaceae > Verruconis > Verruconis gallopava. The sequence continues at coordinate 333,726 of NW_015622149.1, forward strand.
CAGCTAGGAATAGTGCATTCGGAATCTCGATCGACGAAGATACAGGCCGTACCGCGTGACGTTGCGGCATCTCGTTTCTCATCACCAATCGCATCTGTGTCTGCCATCGACCGTGCCACGACGGTACTTCTCGAGAGCCGAGAAGTGATCGTGTTCGCCCACTACATTTATATCAAGGTTGACTTTCATCTTTACGGCTTCGACAATTATTTCTTGAAGTCCAGCTTCATGACTACAAAGTATGACGCTACACCAAACCGCATTTGCAAGATCGTTTCCGCTGGTGACACGATATGTGCGCTTTCAACGTCTGGCCAGGTTTACACTGTGACGGTCAGCGAGCCACCAGGATTACAGAATAATGAAGCCTCGACTACCAATCCAAAACTTGGATCTAAGAATGCGCTCTCGACCCCAGTTCGTGTCTGGTCAAACAAGAAGGCCCATTTGTCAGCTCGAGATGTTGACATTGATCAGAGCGGCTCCATCATCATTGTAACCCAAGCTGGCAGTGTTTGGAGGCGGGTGAAGCGGGCAAAAATCAAGGACGCAACGGCCGTAGGATCTGGCGAAAATAAGCCCAAGGACTTCAAGTTCTCTCGCATACCTGGCCTCACACGTGTCACTGCTGTCAGAGCCTCTGGATTTGGCGCATATGCCGCAATTCGGGAAGATTGCCAACAAATGCGTAACGAGATTAAGATATCGCCATCCACGCTGCTAAATGATTTGTGGCCGCTTGTACCATTCAAACCATTTCGTACAGCTTACGAATCCTCTCCTAGCCTCCAGAAAAGGGATCTCATCGATTTAGTGCTCATATCCAAAGATCCAGATGCAGATATTCAATCAATACTTCATCCGCGCGACGCCCCAATCTTACCTTACGACTTGCTTCTGTGCTCGACGACATCTGAAATTGAGATTCCAATACATCAATTTATCATAACAGCAAGAAGTAAGATTATTCGAACAGCGCTAGAGGAGCTTAATCTCTTCGAACAATTCACCATTCCAGATGTCCTCGTCGTCAAGCGAGGCGAAGATGGGCTCACGCGGGTTATCTTTCAAGGGGCAGATGTCGTTACTTTGTTCAATCTTGCGCTATATTTCTACAGTGATTCGCTTGCTCCTGTTTGGACTCGTCCACCTCAACAGCAGATGGCTTTCCGTTACCGCCAGGTTCGCGCAGAGCTTCAAAGGATCGCAAACAAGCTTGAGATGAATTATCTCGAATCAGCTCTAAAGCGACTTATATTACCGGCATCGACACTTCACCGTGATATGGAGCTTGCTTTCGCCGATGCTTCGTTTTTCGAGAATGCAGACATTGTCGTAGACTTGGCAAACGGCGAGGAGGCATGGGTGCACGGTGCATTAATCTGTCAGAGATGTCCATTTTTCGAAGGTCTCTTTAGAGGGCGTACCGGCGGACAGTGGCTTTCCGAACGACGCGGAAAGCTACAAAAACCTGAGGATGCCATTCGCGTTGATCTTCGTAATATCTCGCAAGATGTGTTCCAAAAAGTGCTCCGTCATATTTATGCCGGTACAGGGGCAGAGCTCTTCGACGACGTTGTTGAGGATGGCCTGGATGAATTTCTTGATTCAGTACTGGATGTCATGTCGGCTGCAAATGAGCTTATGCTTGATCGACTTTCGGAGGTCTGTCAACAGGTCATCGGTCGCTATGGTGAGTTCTTCGAGAATTTTTATTTGCCAGAGTACTAATTATCTTAGTTACCACACGTAATGTCTGTCAGCTGCTCAACGCTATTGCGCCTTGCTCTGTAACATCGTTCAAGGATAAGGCGTTGGAGTACATCTGCTACAACCTCGAAGCCGTTTTGCAGCATGGGTAAGGCTTTTTCCAATTCCACCTTCTGAGAAGCCCTGTTGACAGAAGAGCCAGTCATCTTGAAGAACTTGACGAGGACTTATTCTACGACTTGGACGAGACGGCTACTCGTTTGCAAGTTGATTGTTCAATTATGTCCCGAACTGGGCAGCAAGAGGAGCATATTCGGCGGAAATATCCTGACCTGGAGAAGCGCATTGAACAAGAACGACGGGCGAAAATTGATACAATAGTGCTGTTCAACAAATATGGCGAAGTCGACCCTCGAGCACCGGCCTCGTTCAAAGCAGGAAGCTTCCATCGCGCAGATGAGATGCCAAAGTCTACTCCATCGCGAAGGAGATCTTCGAGCCACATGCCACAATCGCCAAGTCCCGGTGCGACTCCGGAATTAAAAGGCAAATCTTCGGTTAACGATTTGATGTTTGCTATGGATGATGACGACGAAGACCATAAAATGTCGTCTGGCTCATTCAAGGATAAGATAACTGCTGTGCTGCCACATCAACCCCTCGCAACATCAGCATCGAGTCCATGGGGCGAGACTTCAAAAAAACCTGTGCCGTTTAGTTTTTCACCCGATGCTGGTATGTCGACCTCGTCACGAGAACCTGGGAAGCCGTGGGGTGCAGCACCTCTGCCATCAGCGAGGCTTGACTTGAAGGAGATCATGCAGCAGGCTGCGAGCAGCCGAACATCAAACTTGTCGGCAGGTCTTGCTGCCGCAAAATCCAATGCTCCTCCCGCCCTTCCATCATGCTCATTTACCAATAAAATATCACAAAAGGAGCGTAAAAGGCAACAACAACAGCTTCAGCAACTTTCCAAGAGCGACTCGTTGAATGTTCAAAGCACTGGAAAGTCTACAGGAACTACGAGCTCTCCTTGGCAGACAGTGAACCAACGAACCAAGGCAGCATCGCGAACATCTTCGGGAAGTGCGATTACAGCTCAACCTATTCTCTCTGGTCCCAAAGCGCCTCAAATGACGATGCGTCAGACCATTGCGAATCCTAGCACTCCTGTAAAAGACAAGAATGTTTGGACCGGACAGTCAATCGCTTCACCTTCGAACATGCAAACGCCGTCTTCAACGCAGAATCCCCCCTCTTCACGCATAACGTCGACTCCAAAGAGACCATCAAACACTCCATCGGCAGACAGTCCTGGCTTTGCCATCTCAGACAGACCTGTCACTGTTCAGTCGGTACGCCATGTACCAAAACCTGAACGAACCGTAAGCTCTGAACAACGCAGCTTAGTCGACATATTGTCCGAGCAAGAGATACAAAAACAAGAGATTCGCGACTTTGGTTCGAAACGCAGCTTAACGGAGATCCAACAAGAACAGGAGTTCCAGGAGTGGTGGGACAAAGAAAGTGCCAGAGTGATGGAGCAGGAGGCGGCGGCGGCGGCAAACGCCGCAAAGGCCAAAAGCAAAGGCAGTAGTCGGGGTGGCCGAAGACGTGGTAGAGGCGGAGGTGCAGTTGGAGCTGGTGACGTAGCTGCAGGTGAGCGAAAAAAGATCGGCAACAGAGGTAGGGGAAGAGGCAAGGAGGGCGCAGGTGGTACAGAATCAGCGACGGACGCGACTCACTCCGCTAATCCAGCAAGACGGCCATAATATACGATGTAGACGCCACTTTTTATGATGAGCGTTATGCCATGGGAGACGACATGAGATAGTAATTACACTTTGCATTTGTACTGTAGAACTTGTACATATTTGGTCAGAGCAATCGACCTTGAAAAACTTAGACCCAGCGCTGCTGCTTGTAATTCGCAACCGAGAGGAAGGAATTGGACCGATACCAGTACAGATATACCGATGTTCAAAAAGGATTACCCTTCTCTGAGAGGCCTCCATGCCGAAAATTTGGGGTGGAGTAAGGTCGCCTAGATAGGCACAGCTCTTTGATGCGGACGAAGGACTTGCTTACGAGGTATGTCTTTCTCTGGGGTGGTGATGACGATGATGATGCTCAAGTCAAAATGGAGGATGAAACTCTATAGGGTTATATTACCATCGAGTTTCATTTTCGAACGTGTGACCATCCTAATCGTTAACCAGGCTACGAGAGTTCTTTGGCGAGTGAATGGACTGTACATCCTTGCGTAGATATAGACGTTGCCATACTCGGTCAAATGGACTGGGTCATTTAGGGCATCCAACTCTTGCAACATCCCAAATTTCGCTAACTCTTTGGACGGGCTTTGGGTAGGGCGAAGAACAGGGCTACGTGGAGGGTCCTGAGCCCTGGAGCTTTGGCACGACGACGTCGACGTTTATTCATCAACGTGGACGCCGGCGGCTTGAAACGCCCTTCTCTTCGAACGACAGGAGAACCAGATCTGCAGCATCCCCAAGCGGCCCCTCGAATCCAGACGGAAGATTGCATAATATCCCAAGCATGGATCCTGTTCCGAATCGGCTCCCGTCTGGGTCAGGACGCGGCGTTACGAAACCCGCCCTCGCCCGGCCAAGAAATTAGAAGCCAGAATGATGGGCCAAGGTGGCTAGGACGACGAAGAGAAGCGGCCGGACCCAGTTGAACGTGACCTTGCTCGCGTACCCCGGGGACACATCCTGATCGGCGCACGGGAGACGCAGCTCATGATGTGCACGGAAGCTTCCGCATCGACGTGTGGTGTTTCAGCTGGCATGCTGACGCGCAGAGGATTGGCGTGGCTGCGCACGAGGGCGGCGCTTCCTGGAGCAACAAAGGATGACCGAACATGACACGCGTGGGCGGGTGGTGAGTGTTCCTCGAAAGGCTGACGGAGCTGCACAGAGCGGAGGAGAGAGATAATGCGTGGAGACGGCGGGGGTGGACGGGCTGAAACGGGGGGCGAGCGAGGTGAAAGCTCTGGCCGTTCCCGTTGTCGTGCCGCGCTCGCCAGAGTCCCGTAGCGCGAACGATCAGCGGTAGCCCACAGCACGTTGCGGTTAGTAGCGCAAGCCACACGTGAGATAACGCAGGGTCTCGCGCTCGCTATCGACCGTCTCCACCACAGTTCGAACAGGCACCGCTGCTCTCACATCACCTTGCCTGCTCGCATCCTTTCTGCGCATCCTTCGTCGTTCTGCCAGCGCCGCTCGTACAACATCGATCTCCATCGTCTTCACTCTTTTTCCCCTCTCCCTCCTTCCGCTTGACTTCTTCGAGCTTTCTCGCTGAGTTGCGCAGGGCCGGCCAATCGCCGATCGCACCTCCACAAACAACCACTCCACGCGCCTGCTCGTCCTCCTCGTCCTCCTCCTCCTCCTCCTACTCGTCGGTCCTCCTTCCCTCTCACTTGCAGCATCGCTGTCCGAACGCGACGCTCGCTCTCACCTGGCCCTGACTTCTCCAACATCATCTCTCTAGCACACGCTCATTCAGCTCGCGACACAGAGGCCCGTCACCATGCCTGGAGTCCGTAAGTCTGCTGCTCCCGCCTCCGTTCCCATCAGGGTCCCCGATGGCGATGCACTGCAAGGTTGGTTGCAAGCAATCTATAATGAACAATGCCCCCAACCGCGTAGACGCATTGTCCGCTGCATACCTCATCTCGCCATTTTTCTTGCTTATCTACGGCCTTTGCGTACATAAGCATGCGCGCGACTCATCTGTTCCAATGCATTGATTTCTGCGCAGCGTGTGCCAGCAGAGAAGGTCGTTATACGGATGTTACTGCTGCTGTTGCACCTCCAGAACGGGAACAAATATCATGTCCTGCGAACTGCTTATCATCATGAAGCACCCTCTTCTCAATCGCTCCTTAAATCACCGCCGTGCCAAGAGCAATCCAGGACATGTCAAGTGATACCCATGACTAACAACAATTTGACTCATAGCTCCCGAAGCGATCAACCTCATGAAGAAGACTTTCAAGTCGATCTTCAAAAAGAAGGACAAGAAGAAGACAGAAGAGACACTCGCCGCAGCCCCTGCTGCTGAGCCAACCAAGACCGAAGAGACGAAGCCCACGGAGACGGCTCCCGCCCCTGCTGCTCCAGCTGCTGAGCCCGCTGCCGCTGCACCTGCTGCCGCTGCTGCGCCAGCCGAAGAAGCCAAGCCCGCTGAGCCAGCACCCGCTCCAGAAGCGTCGACGGCCGAAGAGGCAAAACCCGCTGCTGACGGTTTGTTACTCCTTTGGCTCACCCATGCGCTTCTTCAGCGCGTGAATTGCGATGCTGACGTTAGATTATTCTAGCAACACCCGCTCCAACAGCAACTGAAGAGGCTAAGCCAACCGAGCCGGCTCCGGCCCCTGCGACCGAGACACCTGCAGCTGCAGCAGCTCCGGCTCCAGTTCCAGCTGCTGATGAGACTCCTGCGGCGCCCGCGGAAGCCCCGAAGCCCGCCACTGAGGGTATGTCTGCAACATCTGGCCCCTTGGCCGACAACCCGGAGTTGGCTGCCCCCACCGAAACCAAGGCATAGACGCGATGGTTCTTCAAGTTTCCGCACGACCTCTGTTCTACACGCCCGAGCATGCAACACGAATAAAAAACTTATGTTGGGATGAGGTAAGTCGGAGGGGTCAACGAATCCCCCTCTCCGGCTCGCACCGCGTTGGCGAAAGGGGGATGATGCGTCTGCGGATCATGACTTGAAAGTGCTGAAGGACGATTCGATGCTTATTTGAAGTTTTCTTTTCTCTATTTGTGGCTTCCAATCTTCTCGCTTTCACACTACCCTTTTTGGTTTTTTGGCCGTGTCTGTGGTCGGGGGCGGTGGTGTGTCCCACCGAATACGCAAAACCAACAAACACGACCCCTTCCGTTTATCCACCTACACGAACCCACAAACATGCTCGCACCAGTACGCACGCGCATGTACACGCACAACATGCAAACCGACCACCCGGCATGCTAGATTCTTGCGCGTTTCAAACAGGGAAAAGGAAGGAGCAAACTCTCACATTCGTGCAATGTGTTGGCGTGGATCGAGCGCGAGGCGACTTTGACCGGGCGTATACTTAATATGGTCGTTACTTGCGTGCAGTGGCTTTATATATACCCCCCAATGGAGTGCGACTGTTAATTCTACAAACTTTGAACATAAAGCACGTCGTCTCTCTCTTGCTGTCTTTCCCTCGTTTTTTTTGGTCTCAGAAAGCTTCTGACCTGCACCAAAGAATGAGCCACTCGAATCGACGGATAGTGGAATACCACGTGGGTTCATGTCAATTAACCAGCGTTCCAGGTGCTGTCGGTGTGTGTTGGTCTTTTTCTCCCCACGCCAAACAAATGAAATGTGCTGCTGCCAGTCTCGAGTAGACTGACTCGGCTGACATGTGTGCTGCGTGCTATTTGCTTTTTACGACTCTAGTTGCTAAACGGGCTAAATATGCAGTAACTTTTTTTTTATCTTTACTTTTTCCTTTTCTCCATTCCCAAATGAGGCTCTCTGACAGGCAGATCAACCGATGGTCAGGTTCGGGGACGGGCATAGAAAAGGGTTCATACCCACCCAGGCAGAACATTACAACAGTAGAAACAGAACTCTAACTGGCTGTGGCAGTTGCAAAATGGAGAAAAGTACTAAAAAACACATGTGTAAACGCAACCCCAAGCTGATGAGATATCTGAAGGCGCAGAGAAATGCCTTCTTACAAGCAGATAAATTGTTTTTGAACGCCAGGCCATGGACCTTCCCTTCACGTCATTACACGGCCGTGTGACGCAAAAATGTCTCCTTTCCCATCTCCTATGACGACCGTCCTCTCGCAGCCGTTTGTTCAGCTGCAATTTACCCCCTCCTTGAGCCGCCCCTACTGCCCATGCCTGGCGACCCGGCTTCGCGGACGATATTGAGGATGATGTCTCTGGCCTCTTCGACCTCAGCTTTGCCGCCGGTGATCTCCACGGCTTCGCCGCCTCCATTTGCGCCCCTTGCTCGAGGCACCTGAATGTCGCAGCCAGTCTTCTTTTTGATGCTGTTGATCTGGCTACCTCCGGGACCAATGATGCGTCCGTAGCTCCGTGAGTCAGGCAGGATCAGGTAACCCGTCCACGAGGGTTGCGCGGCCTTTGCTATGGCAGCCTCAATTTGGGCTTTCGCCTTGGCGAGCGACTCTGGATTGGAGCCGCGCAGGATCCAGGGAATCGTTGCATCGCCGTCTGTGCCTTCGTACGTTGCAGTGTTATCCACGAGCTCCCAGCTGTGCGTGTCCGCAGCAGCCGATTCGTCGGTCAAGAGGGGCATATTACCGTTGACATTGCGTCCACGGGCGCCACTGCGATTTGATGGGCGAGGAGGCGGCTGCTGGCCAGCGTGGTCGACGGTAACACCGTAATCATCACGAAGACGGCGGAAGATGCGGCCGTTGTCCGTGATGGCATGGTGGAATTTGCGCGGAACATCCACAGTCTCGCCCTGCTGCTCCTTCGTCAGAGTTGCAATATGCACTTTGGCACTCTCAACATCAGCTGGGAGACCAGTAAGTTTGATCTTGGTCTCATCGCTGCCTTGACGAGGAATGTCAATGGAGACGTTAAACTTTGACTCCAAATTTCGGCGGGTCTCGCCACCGCGTCCGATGAGTAGTCGATGTTTGTCTGCTGGAACATCGATATGATCGCTGACTTGCTCATCTCGTTGCTTAGCATACGACTCGATTGTGCTAACAATCTTGTCTACCATGGCCTTGTTGCCTTCAACGCGAATGCTGTTGTCGGTGTCGCCTGGCTTCGGGAACCGCACGATGCGAGCAATCATGCGAGCGTCGTCGGGTCCCCCAGCATCCAAGACAATCTTGCGAATATTCGCACCTGCCCTCTGATCAGCACACGAGCTACAGATCTCCAGAACAATAATGCAGATAGAACTTACCACCGGCACCGATGAGGCCTTTGTGGTGCTTGCGATCCACGTCCACGTTTCTGGTCACGGTCTCGTCAAATTGTTTCACACGTTCCGTGAGGAGCTTCTTAGCCTCAGCAACGGACGCCTTTGTGCCCTTGATCTTGATTTCGACTCGTCCCTGAGCATCCGCAGCATCTCTTGCGTTCGGGATGTCAATCTGGCAACCAGTCTGGAGCCTAAGCTGATCCATCTCGCGACCTCCCGCGCCGATCAGGCTCGGGATCTGCGCCTGCTGAACGGATAATGTCTCAACATGGGAGTTGTCCATAACGTATTGAAGCAGGTTGAGCAGCTCCTCGCGAGCCTCATCTGCCCCTCTCTTGGGGCCCTTGATAATAACCTCATCCGCTGCCTGGTTGCGGAAGTTGCGCACCGAGCCTAGCTCGGATGCATTGTCATCGGATGATGCATTCCTCGGGAAGTTGATGCGCACGTTGTACCGATCTTGAAGGCGGTTAACTTGCGAGCCCTTGGGTCCAATGAGGTCACGGTGGTACTGCGGCTTGACCTTAATGATATGGGTAGTTTCGTCTTCGAGCTTTTTGAGCTGGTTCAGGATGTGCGATTTGCACGCCGCACACTTCTTCTCCGGGCCTGTGAGCTCGACTTTGCCATCCTTGACCTGTATGTCGACATCGAACTCCTCGCGCAGGCGATTGATATTTTCGCCGCGCTTGCCGATCAAATGGTTGGCAAACTTCTGTGGATAGTCGAACTGCATCTTGAAACCACGCTCGGCATCGTCCTTTATCTCTTGTTCCAAGAAGGCCAGGATCTTCGCGTTCAGGTCATCAACAGCTGAGGCAGGGCCGCGAATTGAGAAGCTGTTGGGAGCACGCTGATTTGCAGGCCTACCCGGCGGTCCGAAGATAAGTTGTACGGGGAACTGATCCTGCGGCAAGCTCTCCTGCTCACGGTCAACATAACGGCGGATCTTCTCGTGGAACTTGGGTGCAGCTTCAAGCTGTCTTGATTCAATCGCTTGATGTGCGGCAATCAGTGCTTGTAACTCATTCATGGCTTGCTGAATAGCCCGCTCGTGCTCCTTGGCATCGGCAGGTGAGCATTGCTGGCGTGGAATCACATATTCCGAGGGTGAACCTGGCTGCTCGTAGACTAGCAGCAGATCTGGTGACTCCATATGGCCGTCCGGGAAGACAATGTGTACGCCGTGTTCGCGTCGAATTCTGGGGGCGGCACGCTGCTGCAGAGCCTGATGAAAGAAAGGATCTACTTGCATAGGTCGGAAACGCGAAGGCGGGTGCGCGCTGACGAGGTTCATAATGTCTTGACGCGCCTTTGTCGCATTCTTGAAGTCCTTCGCGTAGATTTCCCATGCCGTCGGACCATCGTCAGATGCGGGTAGAACGATGCTGGCATCGTGCATGCGCTCAAGCTCCTCGAGGGCACGTTTCTGTTTTAGATAACGGGTCATGTTACGGGCGTGCTGATGTCCACCGCCACGAGCGTTGCCGTGTGGCTTGGCCACATCGACGTTCATGGACTGCATCTGAGAAGCAAGTTCCATGACTTTGTCTAAACCTGCCTGTAACTTGTCCGCAGGGCCGACGACGTAGAGCGTGTCGTCGTCAACGCCAGGTGGAGGCTTCACAAGCGCACAGCCAGTCTCAGCCAGGAAGTCGTGCGCGGATGTACCACGATCACCAACGATAAACTGGTGTCGTCCCTTGTCGATTGGTGTCTGATCCACGGTGAGCTGACGCCGCAATACGGAAACCAGTTCATCAATCTCCTGACGCGCCTGCTGGGCGTGGGTGCGGTCGCCAGTGATAGAAATCGGAAGCGAGGCCTGAGGCGTAAAAGGAGTTGGTTGTCCCTGGCGCGGTGCCTGAGGTGGTGCAGCATCACGCCAGGTGTGGTAGTGCGGAATATTGATCTTGATGTCGCGATTATTCTCCAGCTGCTCGATACGAGAATTGTTCGGACCGGCGATAAATGGGTAGAACTCGGCAGGAATGTCCTTGAGGCGCAAGCTGACATTGGAGGTGCGCTCGTCGACTATCTTCTCAATCATGGCTTTAGCAATGCCAGATGCGATGAAATCCCCCTCGACGGACACGTCAATGACAGCGTCCTCATCATCGGCAGGCAACTCGTCCTGCTTCGGCATCTGAACACGTGCTCCAGATCGTTTGCTTATATCCTGGATTGTTGCGCCCTGGCGGCCGATGATGTGCGAGCGCACAGATGCGGGAACTGGGACCTTGATTGTTTGCTATTGCAGATGATCATGGATCAACATCCGAACACAAAATTCAAGGCTAAATGCCGTGGAGGAAAACATACCTTTGAGCCAATCTGTTGCAGGACCTCCTTCATGGCCTGTCTGCGCGCATCCTCCGTGCCAACAACCTCGAATATCAAGCCACCGTTGTTGCCAGCCTTCATTGCCACCTGAGCCTTGGACCGACGGTTCACATCGCGGACAACCTCGGGGATGGGTTTCTTCAGCGACTGCCTAGGGAGCAAAAAGCCGGGTGGCACGGCGACACGCTCGACCTGACGACCAGGGATATTCACGCCATGTGCACCACCGGGCCGTGTGCCCGGAAGCGTGGGCGTCGCCAGCCCAGAAGCTGGGGTCGAGGCACGCGAGGTGCCATTACTTGTGCCATTCGTACCGTTAGCAGCTGGCTTCTTACCCCAGGCCGAAGCAGTGGTGGTTGCGGCCTTTGGTCCGCCGAGAGACGGGAACGCCTCCTCGGAGTTGACATCAAATGCAGGGGCCTTCGGCTTCGCAGACGCCCCAGCTGAGGCATCGTCGACCTTTTGCTTACCCTTGGCAACGTCAGATGTAGCAGACGGAGCCGGATGGGCCAGATCTTCCTCGTCGACAACGTCCTCGACCGTGGTTCTGTGGGCTTCGTCGGCAGTGTGCTTGGCAAGCAGCTTCTGGGCTGCAGATTCGGAGTCGGTTCCTGCGGCAGTAGGACCGGGGAGAGAGGATTCGGCGGCCATGGCGAGAGGACTTTAACCGAGAAAATGGACAGGTGAGCAGGTAACGGGAGTAATAATGAGCTGTGGACAAGAGGAAATGAGCAGGAGATGGTTTCGTTTGCTTGTCTCCCTGTATGTATTCTGGGAGACGGGGCTGGACGGCAAAGGCGATGACGATTTCAAGACCTAAGCGTCGAATGGATGGTTAGTGTCCAGCAAAAGACAGTTGGCCAGATGGAAAGAGGGACCGTAGACAAGGCTGCAGGCGGAGCATGCAAGACGAACACGGCGTACCTTTATCGATGAGGATGGGAATGCGTAGGAGCGGGTGTACGAAGAGGCGACCGTAGCTGTTCGGACCGGAGACGAGACGAGATGACCTAGATGCTGAAGACGAGCAGCGGAAGCGGATCAGTCCATTGCGTGCGGGCAACACACAAAACAGGCAAGAGACGTCTTATGAGGTGGAATTGGAGCGGTCAGCGGAGGCGACAGCGGACGGGAGGGGACGAAGGACGAGAGGGGATGCGCGGAGGATGGAGGTTGGGTCAGGAAAATGATAATATCTTGGTGGTGATGAGGAAGAATATGGGGGGGTGTGGATGCGTGAGGTTGCGGCCGGGTCGACGATTGCTTTGCCTGTGCTGGTGGCTTTTTTCCCAATGGTTGGTCCAGGGGGGAGTCCCCATAAAATTGCCGCGCCAAGATTTCCGCGGACCCTGGAGTGTGCGCTTTCGACGCCGCCGCTAGCGGGACGTTTGGATCATTCCAGAACCGCCAGGAACATGCGCCGAACATCAATGACAACGAACTCGTCGCTTCCGCCGTATTTGCCATCTTCTTAAGCTCGATGCTCGGAACCGGACACCGCCGAAGACACCGGTGCGCGGAGGAAGGAATCCCTGTCCGTGCGTGACCGCAGACGCACACCGGTAACGGCCTCCCTGCACGGCCTATGACAATCCCTGGTGTGTACGTCACCGCTCGACGTCGTCGCCGTCGGTAGTTTCAAACGTTCAACAGCCACTTCCTATACACTCCCGCTGCACCACCAGTGCTGCAGAGCAAGCCTATGTATCTGTCTTAAAGCCGATCAAAGTCACGACACCCTCGCTACGCAACCACGTCTACGTCTGCGAAGTAATTCAGCATGCTCACGTCCTTATCCGTCCTCTAACCACGACCTCCCCACTCCCAATCTCAACCCTCCAACCTTCCCGGACCAAGGCCCGCGACACTGCAGGGCCTAGCTTCGCAACGCCTCCCTCACTATGCCTCCCGACACCCGTCACAATCCTATACCCTTCCCCAATGGCTCTTCCTCCGCCCGGGATCTTCCTCTCTCCAAGTCCGTCCCACCACGCCTTGACCCTTTCGGTTGCAATCCGTGTCGCTTCCTTGACCGTGACGCCATGCAGATCGAGATGTGTCGCTGAAGACTGTGATGCGACGAGAGCGTCCGCGTCGAGGGCTTGCGCGCTATGCAACGCCGCGGAGTAATCCCGCCCAATCTGAGAGTAGTAGGCTGCGGCACCGCCCATTAGCGGGTTGGACTTGCCCTTGCGATAGTACCTTGACGCATTCTCGAAAGCCGCCGAACGCGCCGCGAGGAGGCTTTTGGTGTCCCCAACGGGAGTGGTTGCTGCAGAGGGAGCCGCGCTCTTTGGGCCTAGTGATGTCTCGTCGTCCAACTTAACAGGCACGTACTGCGGCATGAGCGCCTCGGGGGGCATTGTATCCTCCCCGTTCATCGTAAGCGCCTTTGCCAGCTCATGGGCGTACGCCGTGGACGGAGTCGTGAGTCGTATGAGAGCCAAGCAATGCTCAAAGGACAAAGCGGGAAAGTCCTGAGTCAGATCCACCGCGTACGCTTCCTGCTGTGCGTCTACCTTCTGGGCTGTTCCATCACGCATCTGTGCCTGCATCAACGCTGCGATAGTGCGCGCCTGCGAAGCTCCGCTCATGTGGTACAAAGATGCCACTGCTCGGATGGGCATCCTGACGCGTGTAGCGATGAAGGAGATCTCGTTGTTCGCGTGCTCCCACCTGTTTACCGCCGCAGGCGCGTGCGCTGGCGCAGACGCAGACCGCGCATGCTCATTTAGATCCTGAAACTTCCTGGCTTTGCTCTTCTTCGCGCGACCCCGACGCGGCGCCGGCATTTGGGCGGGAGATGAAAACGCGTCTACTCCCCGCATGGCAACGAGAGAACCGCTGCCATCCTCTTCCTCAAAGAAAACCTGATTCAACAGCACGTCCATGGCCCTGCCAAGGTCGTTTTCGCACTTGCCGAGCGTGAACTTTACGTCCACAGGCCGCAAGCTTGGAAACAGCTCGACGAGCAGAGCTAGCTTGGCGTCCTCACTTAGACTTGCGTACTCATCTAGTACTTGGCTTTGCGAGTCCGATGAATTGGATCCCGATCCAGAGGTAGCCTCAAGACTAAGTCCTGATACACCCGTCGCAATGCTCGCGGACTCGGGTTCCGACCGTGACGCGGCATGGCTGCTTTGGGAGATGCAATCGTTCCCACTGGTGCCGGAGGGGTCGAAGCCGGCAGCGTCGTCCGCAACAGCTGATGCGCGAAGCGTCTCCAGTTGCTCCCGCACAACTTGCACGTCCTCAGCTTTGCTCAGATCATAGTCCAGCACGATCGCTCGTATCAGTGCCGAGTCTAGTGGCACATACTCTTGCTATATCGCATGCATTAGTTTGCTGCACATCTCCGCAATCGTGTTATTCTGAAGGTACACTACCTCTAAATCTAGAATGACGCTCTCAACCATTCTGAATGCTGGACAACACGCGCTCTAGTTGTAATACGTAACTGCCAATTCTTCGAGATGGTAAGAACATGTTCAATATTTCTCTATACTGGGGTGGCATTGGTCAGCGCTGAAGAGTGGTGACGGTGGAGTCAGAGCGTGCAATTCGACATTATCGAATGGCAAAGAGTCACGCCCGGCAAAATGTCGGCTCCACAACACTGCCTTATCCAAACTGGGAAAACAACTACAACCTCGTCTGGTAACGGGCATCCAATTCGTGTCTAAAATGTTTGTGTTTTTCGTATATATCATAAGTACATCTGTGCATAATTTTTTTATTTGATTGATGCATTTCGTCATGACGGACCCGTTCAATCGGGATACTATTGGTTCTATAGCATAACCAATCTGTGAACACCTCCAACCATTCCGGTGCTGAGCTGGACGGCTTGGACAACCTTCTAAAAATGCCAATTTCTCTTCCTCTTTATCCCTAATTAATCAATTATTCATATTCTGTCTACAAGATCACTACCGTGGCGGCAACGACGCCCTCATCGCCGATCAGGCCCTTGATAGCCTCCGGACTCGGCGGTTCGTCGACCTTGAGAATCATCAATGCCTCATTGTCACCTTGGCCAGGAGCCCCAAACTCTAGTGGCGCCACGCTCATGAATTTGATGTTCACGCCCGCTTTTCCAAGCACCTGTCCCACGTGTCCTATCTTACCAGGACTATCGAAGTTCCTGCAAATCAACAGGTTTCCGTCGAGCACAAAGTCGGCGCGGAAGCGGCCCAGGCGTGAGATGTACGGCTGCCCGCCCGAAACGTGGCCCTGGATAACTTGCTCACGGAGCTGCTTGGGTGGATCTTCGGTTGACGCAGTGGCAGGCACGGAGGAGGATCTGCTAGGTCGTGCGCGGACAGTAACGATGGAGCTGAAACCCTCGTCGGAGGTTTGCTCGCGCGAGCGTTGCTCATTGATAAGGATACCGCGCTCCTTGGCGATGAGCTCGGCGTTGACGATGTTTACATTTGAGCTCTCGGGGCCGCTGATGGCCGCTGTCAAGCCTTTGACAAAGGCAGCGAAGAGAGGCTTCGTCGTGTTTAGATTCGCCAACGCTCCCTCGTATGTAAGATCGAAGGTTGAACGGAAGTCCTTCCCTTCCCCTCGCATCTGCGAACCATAATATTGGGTGTAAAGGCTGCCCATGCGCTCCACGAGCTCCACAAAAGGCGCCAAGGTTCGGTACTCTTCCGGTAGAATTAGAGGCGCATTGACTGCAGAGCGTGGTAACGCGCCTCCCAGGATCTGCACGACCTGCTCACAAACATCGATCGAAACATTCTCCTGAGCCTCTCTCGTCGAAGCCCCCAAATGTGGAGTTGCTACCACCTTTGGATGTGCGATCAATTTTGCAGCGGTCGAATCCTCAGCTGGGGGTTCTGATGTAAAGACATCCAGACCGGCACCAGCAATTTTCCCTGCATCAAGGGCCTCGAGCAAGGCACCTTCGTCAATGATACCACCTCGTGCAACGTTTAATATCCGTGCAGTTGGCTTCATCTTTCCCAGCTCAGCGCTGCTGATCATGCCCTTTGTAGAAGCAATCATCGGCGTGTGAATGGTCAGGAAGTCGGCTTCCGCAAAAAGCTCGTCCATCGAATCCTTGAGAGCGACCTGTGCCGCTGCGCAAAGCGCTGGGTTGGCGTAAGGATCGTAAGCGATGCAATTCATGCCAAAACCGTTAGCGATTCTGGCAACAGTCAAGCCAACTGTGTGTTCTTTAGATGCAATCTTGGCCTTGGTATGAGATACCTACCTTTGCCAGCTCCAACAATAGCAAGCGTCTTGCCCTTGAGCTCGATACCTGTAAACTTGCTCCGCTCCCATTTCCCGGCTTTCAGGCTCGAACAACCTTGGGCTACATTTCTCGCTACGGCCATCATCACTGAACTTGGGAGTTAGTCTTGCTATGGCACGGGTCTTTTAGCCTTCGTCTTTGTGGGCCCTTACAAGCAATGGTATGCTCAGCCGCAGCATTGATGTTTCCGCTGGGACTGTTCACCACAATGATACCAAGCTTCGTAGCTGCATTCACGTCGACATTGTCGACACCCACACCAGCTCTCGCAACAACCTTGAGCTTCTTCGCTGCCTTCAGCAGGTCTGCTGTGACCTTGGTCTCCGAACGCACAATGAGAGCTTCATAGTCGGGTATGATGTCGAGCAACTGCTCCGGTGTCAATCCTCGCTTTTCGTCGATCTCCAGCGTCTTCTGGAGAAGTGCAAGGCCGTCTGGAGACACCTTCTCCGGAATGAGGACCTTGGGCTTCGCGTGCACGCTGCCATTGGCCTCTGTAGGAATCGGCATGGTGATCACTCGAGCAAAGAAAAATTACCTGGAAAAGGAAGAGCTAGCAAGTTGGCAAGGAGCAGTGGACAGGAGGAGAAAGGAAAGAAGAGAAGGAAGGAAAGAGAAAGACGGTCAGGGCGAGGGAGACTTAGTCACACAACATCGAGCTCCATCATGCGGACCGTGGAGGACAAAGGTGAAATTTGGGGCCGTCATCGGAAGGAAGAGACGGTTGGGCTGTGCTTGTGGTCGCGCACGCAATTGTGCTGAAGTCATCTGTACAGCACAGGAAAAGAAAAGCCACTAGCTGCGAACTCCGGTATAGGACTCAATTGGTCCGGCGGTTGCGTGAAAGGGAAGATCGAGACTAAGACGAATGGATTTGCAAGTGTAATGTCTTTCCACACTTGCCCCGCCAAGGTTAGCGGCCTGACCCCACCATGTGTCGGGCCAGGGTGCGGCGTGGGGAACGGTCGCGGATACGTGCATGGAACTGCGCAGGGTCGAGGCCAGCGCGCTATAACGGGTGCGAAGCGGGAGAGGGACGACAATGAGAAAATAGATAGCCAATCATTCTGAAAGGAGCGCGTGGTGGTTTCTGTCCTTCAATTTTGTGGGGGTTTCGTTTTACATACATCCTAGAGCCGTTGGCGCCTGTTGTCTTTGCATGAGCGGCAGTTGGAGGTGTGTTGTCTTGTCGTGGAGAGGAGGAATCACCAGTCGGTTGTCTTCTTGATTCCCTCGTTCTGCACCACCTCAATCCAGTAACCGTCCGGATCTGTTTTCGCGTAAGTGACGTGCGCTCTCGGGGCTCTTTGGAAGACTGACCCAGGACAAAGGCGATGTTCTTCATACGACCGTCCGTAAGCCGCTTCTTCCAGTTCACCTTGAGATCCTCGAAGCGCTGGCATGCAGCCTGAAGATCATCTACAGACACACAGATATGACCGAAGCCTTGAGGCTGGTCATTGCCGTTATGGTACTTGAAGTCCTTGTCGTTCTCGGTGCCGTAGTTCCAAGTTAGCCTGTGCGAAGGTCAATGTCAAACACGTCTGCAATAAGTTTGAAGCATCATACTCGAGAAGACCTTCGTGATCAGCGCACGGATTCACGCCGTTGGGGGGGTTGGGATCCGCATCAGCTCCGTAGCCAAGGAAGTACAAATTGAACTTGGCTGCTGCGTTCTCGGATGTACGCTTGAGTTTCATCCCCATGACGTTTTGGTAAAAGTCGAGGGAGATTTTGGGGTCCTTAACCCGAATCATAGTGTGGTTCTGCAAATCATCAACACCTATTAACAGAAAGCCATACCCGCCATCCTACCATTCGATACACGCCCAGGTCGGTCGTTGTTTCGTTTTCGGTCTCTTGTACGTTCTTCTGGCCAATGATCTAAGTTGCATGTTAGGCTACAAGCATGTTCCATTTTACACCAAAGCAGGACTTACTTCAACCCAATAGCTATATGTTTTCGGTGAGCGAGGAACTGGTCAAGATCTGAAAAGCCGCACTTACCCATCCGGGTCCTTGACAAAAGCAATGTGCTGTCTCCGTTAGTCCAATGAAACAAAATCCGAACAGGTCGTAATCACCCTCATGCGACCATCCGAGAGTTTTTTCTGAAAAGCGCAGCCCATATCCTCCAGTCGCTTGCACGCGGCCTGGATGTTGTCGACGCTGATGGCGAGGTGGCCAAAGCCCTTGAATGGCTCGGCATTACCAGTGTTGACCGTGTAGTTCTCGTCGTTCTCGGTTCCTGTATGCTTGGTTAAGCGGGTAGCCTCAAGACGGTTCGCATTTCAAGGCCGTACCGTAGTTATGTGTCCTGCACACAACGTGGTTAGCGAGAAGCTCCGCAGCTCCAGGAATACGTAGATCACGCACAATTCCACGATACCCTCACGGTCGGTCCAATGCTTTCCCGAGGACACGGCTTTTGGGCCGTCGTAGGCAAGGAAGTAGAGATCAAACTTTGCGTCGGGATTCTTCAGAGTATTGAGCAGTGTCATGCCAAGGGCATTCTGATAGAAGTCCAAACTCCGCTTGGGGTCCTTGACCCGCAGCCTGAGGACGGATCAGCGGTTGGTTGCATCATTTCGCTGAGCGTGGTGCCAACATACATGGAGTGATTGAGCTTGTATCTGGTCGGATCAGTCGACATGGCGGCGAAGTTCCTGCTCTGCGCGAACTGGCGAGATGGGATGTGATTGTATGCGAAGCGTGAAACAGCTTTGGGCAAGCGTCGTCCAAGCATGCAGTCCAAGCACGAAGTGAGATGCACTCTGCACGACGACTTTTCTTCGGCGGAGGATCAGACCGTTCACTACAACAAGCTATGACGCGCATGAGCTAGCTCCGTACCCTCGAAGAGCCGATGCCGGAGACGTCCAATCAGAGCGGCACCGCTGTCCGGTACACGGTCTGTAAGCAAGCTGCACCGGTAAGACGCCGTCAAGCCTTATTTTCTGCTTGGGATGCTCATGACGCGAGGTCCATGGCCGCAGCCGGGCAGCGCCAGGAACCGACGCTTGGTGCAGTCACTGCAGCGGTGCCGGATGCAGTGGACATTGGACGAACTTTGAACGCCGGCTCAAGCCTCCCACGTGAGATCCTTGCTCAGTGAACGAACCGTGCGTATCACGCTGGCGAGCGTCTGCTGCAACCTCGCGACGACCCAGCGCGCGTTGACACTCCTCCTTCTGCTGTCGCTGTCGCTGTCGCTCTTCCGTTGTCGCTCTCGTCATCGCTGCAATCGCCATCATCGCCGCCATCCCAGATTCGCTCTGGGACGGCTGAATGCTCTGTCGCCGGCGATCCAGGCTCCACACTTGCACCATCGCCCGCCTCATGTCGACGACGGCGCGCTGGACGGGAGGGCAACGACTACGCCCTAGGTGAAGGCCAGCCAGGTAAGTGCTTGTGCGACTCGCTTGCCGTACATGTGTTTCTTCTTCGCTTTTCGGACTGCGTGCCTGCTGCTCCCTGTTCTTGACTTGATAGTCACTTCCCCTTCACTTGCGCGTAATCAAGACGACAGCATGCACATTTCACTCCTTGCCATCTGCACTCATGTCGTACATTTCCATCTTCCAATCTATCCATATTGCTTCATGTTTGGGCATCTGCATCTTCATACCATACAACCCATCCCAATCCGGCAATTAGCATTCCTACCTTCATTTCCAACTGGGCCCATTCGTTTGACATGCACGGCTCGAAAAGCGCCCGAACGGGCACGTTCGACTTGTTCGACGACGATATTCCAGAGAACATTCTTCCTTTGCGCAGCATCATCGACTGTATGCCCTTGGATAGATTGCTGACTCGAGCACAAAGATCTGGTAGTCCAAGCGCTCTACTTAACAATCGCTCCATCCACAGTCGGCACTTGCCGCCGTCTCCCGTCTTTCTTGATATTGAAAAGGCCGTCCAGCAGGTACTTCGCAAGATGCTCAACGCAAAGGAGCTGGCGCGGGTTCTGAACGCCAACCTGCACCCACAGTTCTTCTCGTCGTGGCTGTGCGTTCAACTTCTGTTTTTGTTTACGTGAGTGCTGACGAGAAGAGTAGTGTTATGTCACCAAACGCCACACTTCTAGCTTACTCGGGTAGCCCCAATATCCAGCAACTGCGCGACCAGGCTGCACTGCTCTCTCAGATATGGCGGGAGCAGAAGGCTAAACTCGGAGGTCAGTCTTCAACCAGTCTAACAGACCACTTCTCCAGCAGCGCGTCTACCGCGAGCACAATTGCCGAAGGCGCGTTGGAAACGCTTACCATAGAGAATGCAAAATCAAATATTATCATCCGGGCCGTGCAACCACGGCTTCTGCTGGTACTGATTGGTGGCTCGCCTCCGCGCCGCCCCTCAAATTTCTTCAAGCTCACAGCCGAAGCTCGCGGGGACCCACGATATCCACCCGAACTTGTGTCGCCTGATTCTGGCTCTGCAGGAAGCGCGCACGACTCGGTAAGAGGGGACTCGCCTCCTGCTGAAGTACTCACCCACGACCACGAGAGCTTTGTGGCCGACCCCCCTGCTCAGTCGCAGCACCGGGATCTGAGCGAACATGAGAAGATTGAGATTCTCGACTTGCAGCGAAGGAAGATCGATGCCGCGACAGAGTTCATACGCGGCGACTTTGAGTCGAAGAAGTTTGTCATGCCAGACGAGATCTCGATTCCTTAATCGACGAGGAAGGCACATTGTGTGCTTTTTACGACGAGCTTGAGCTCCATTTCTGCATTTTCTCTGCTCTTCGCGCGGGAGATAGGTCTGAGCGTTCTTTCAGAGCATGGAGTCAAGTAGCGGATTGATATACGCAGTATTTATTCGCAAAAGCATTCTTGTACGTTTATATGTGATAGCGTTTGATCGCAAGGCTTAGCAACGGATTGCAATCACTTGACATTCAGTCGTCACTCCCAAATGCCCGACCTTTTTATCCTCTTTTATTATTTTTTTTCTCCTTTCCTTTCCCACGCTGACGTGCATATCGCTCGCGCAAGAGGGGCGCCATCGTGCAAAACCATGGTGTTCTCACCTTTCCTCATCGGGCGCGGAGTATCTTCCGCTGAGATGTTGGTGGGGATTTGCCGCCTTGGGGGGACTTTCCCTAGCAATGAGGTCATCGTGAGCAAAGCATTCGACTCTTCCTACACTGAGACAAGCTAGCACCATGCGGAGACTGCGACAAATGGCATATTCCAGCCTGTCAACACACCCTTCCTGACACCCTCCTTCTCATAGCTGCGCACAAAAGAGACCTTCGCGATTTTCCAATCACAGCCTGTTCCTGAACCCCTCACCACCGGTGCCAATTGCACACACAGCTCGCCCTGCAAAGCCGCTGATCCGGAACCCGACGAGCGATTAGTTAAAAGTACGGCAGACTCTTGACCTTCTTGACGATGTCTCGCCTCATCCGCCCCCAACAACTCTTCACCATGCGTCGCACCGTCCCTTCGGGCACGCGAATCGCATCTGTCCGAAGAACCTACCACGCTTCCGCCCCGCAGGGCTATCCGTACAAGGACAATCAGGACAGGGACTCTCTAAGTCCGCGGAGCACGGAGTACAGCCAGTCCGAGTCGGACGACGCAGCGGCGGCGCAGGGGGAGGCGTTTGACCCACAAAAGACAAGTCCCGAGTCGCAGAAGAAGGCCGCGGGGAATCAGCAGCAGACGGTACGTTCACCAGCCTCCAGTTGTATTCTTTTCGACACATACGAGTCTGCGCGCGTGTCCGGGCTAACGTGACAGCGAAGGGTGGAAACCCGTTAGAGATGAGTCCCGCGAACCAAGAATCGAGCAAGGCGCGCGACCCACAGGAGGGAGGGCCGACGCGTGCACCGGGCGAAGGTGAGGGGAGCAGAGACCGCACGAGCACCCGGGCAAGCCCCAAGAAGTCTGGCGGTGGCCTATATGGCGGCTCATAATAGTATGCGAAGGAGAAGAGGATGGCCTAGGATCACGGATGAGAACCGCCATGTAAAAATAGGTGATCACGGGCTCGATTTTCGGGTTCAAGAAAGGGCCAAGACTCTGTTTATATTGCCAAGTCAACTGAGCAATGAAGCAAAGGGAAATGGAATACAGTCTACAACATAGTGTTTCCGCACACGTCCAAGGTGCACACCAGCAAGTTCTCAGCACGCACAAAAAGATGTCGTCCAACTTTTGAAGTCAGAAGAAAAGCTAATACACTTCCAACACATATCTGCCCTGGTCCTTCAACTCTTCGATGGCCCTTCGGCTGTCAATCTTCTTCGTGACGCCTCGGCTCCTCTCCTCGGTCTCGAAGGCCTCCTGCAACACCTCCGTAACATCGGGAACAGGCCAGGTCGGTCCGCACAGGTAGAAGCTTCCCTGCTCTTTGAAGTAAGCCTGTCTGACTTGCTCCATAGTCTGCCGCATGCGGTCCTGGATGTAGATCTTCTCAGGCTGATCTCGAGAGAAGGCGCAGCCCATGTGCGTGATGATCCCGGCATCGCGGTATGCCTCCCACTCTTCGCCGTACAAGTACTCTTCCTTCTGGTGACGCGAGCCCATGTACAGCATCACAGCACCGATCTCGTGGCCCTGTTGCTTCTGGAGTGCACGTTCCTGGACGAAGGCACGGAACGGCGCTAGGCCGGTGCCCAGGCCAGCCATGATGATGGGGGCCGTGGTCTTGGCCGGCAGCTTCATCACGGACGGCTTGACGGAGACGGTGACGGGGGCTCCAACGGGGAGGCTGTTCAGATACCTCGTCGCTTGGCCGAAGCGGTCACGGCCCTTAGGATCGACCCAGTTCACGGTCACGATGAGGAGCGACACGGAATTGGGCGTGACGCGTTGGGAAGATGCGATCGAGTACTCGCGTCGCTTCATGGGGCTGACGATGCGAACAAGGTCGTGGAAACTTGGATGCGCGGACGGATGTTCGAGCAGGATGTCAGCGAAGGTGATGGTGTCAACTTCGGCGCGACGCTTGAACTCAGTGGCACCCTCGGGCGTGCTGAGAGTGAGAAGGGCCTTCTTCTCCTTCTCATCCGTAGCAAACTCAGCAAGGGCCTCGTAGAATTTCTTCGGCGGCCGTCCAAAGATGTCCACGTTTTGGAGGAGCGCTTGGTATACGGTTCGGCTCTCGAGAACGTCTGGATCCTCGCGGCTGGGCACCTGCACAATCTCGTCCGCGTTGAGACCGTACCACTTGATAAACTCTTCGACCTCGGTCTTGTCATTCTCTGCGTGGATACCAAGAGCCTCGCCAATGGCGTATGTGACTCCTGAATCGCCAAGGTCAAATTCGATATGGAATATGTTCCGGTCGTAAGTGAGAGGCGTGAGACGACGACGTTCCTTAACATGCACCACTGCAGTTTTGACGCCCAGATCTGGTCGAAGCGCGGATCGTGTGCCGTAAGCTTCCTTGAAGAGCAGACCTTTTGCAACCGTGGTCCAATCTTCGAGCTCGTTTGGCGGGCTTGGATCGACGCGTTCAAACTTGGCAAAGCTGTTGACTTTGACCTCCGTCGGCAGAGATATCTTCTCAACCTCGGGCTCGATCGTAGCCCATGACTCTGGAACCTGGACAGGCTTGAAAACTGTTTCAATTTCAGCCGCGATAGCATTGATCGTCGCAAGATCACCGTTTATAGTGGCCAGCTTCTCAAGCACCTTTGTAGAGCCTAGATAGCCAGCGAGCTTCAAATAGACAAGCTGAATAAGCAATGACTCAAGGTCGGCGCTTTCAGAGACCTTGGCGGAAAGCGTGGCATCGATTACAAAGAGCTTGACGCCCTTCGCCACGATACCTTGTCGCAGACCGACAGGAAGTTTCTTCTCCAGATGCTCGTCCTTGAATCCGGGAAGCGAAACCACGAGTGCGCCACCATTTTTCATCGAGTTCAGAGGATCATATTCACCTAGCAATTTCTCGCCGCTGACAAACACTACATCTGCCGAGTCGATAGAGTAAGCTGCCTGGCTGGACTGGCGTGAAGTGCGAATGTCTGTCTTCACAACACCGCCCTGGATCAGGTTGTCGTGCGCAGCGCGGACAGAAACGTAGGAGCCTGAGAAAGACGACAGTAATTGACCGAGCGCAAGCGGCGCAAAAGCCGCGGGAGAGTCGCTCAACGCCCAGAAAGTAGACTGGTGAGTCGTGTCGTCAAATGTGGCGATGCTTGTATACTCGCCAAGACTCTTTGCGCCTACAATCTGTTGGAAGACCTTGAAGATGGCGGCAGGCGACCAGACCGTGGACTTTCCATACTTGATATCGGAGATCGCCGGCTGCTCGGACAAGAACGTAGAGAAGCTTAGGGCAGCAAGAACATCTTTGTAAAGCAAGGACGAGATGCTGGCGTCTGCAACAGCTAATTCGTCCTCAACTTGGCCGAGAACAGCAATAGACTTGACGCTCTTAGGTAAAGCCCTGACGAACTCATCCTCGACGAAAGGTCGATAGACGCGGACATTTACCACGCCAACCTTTGCACCATCTTTGACCAGCTTGGCAACCACTTGGCCCGAGATGGACGCCTCCAAGGTACCAAATACAACGAGCACGTGCTCCGCGGATGGATGGCCAACGTATTCGAATGGTGCGTACTGCGTGCCAAGCGCTGAATTGAACGCTTTCAGCACCTGTAACAGCTTGCCTTCGCTGTCTGAATGCTTAAGCTCTGTAGCGGAGATCGCCTTCTCTACGGCACCGTACTTGGCAGCCAAGGTCTTTTGATCCAGTGCGGCCGGGATCCGAAGGGTTTCGCGAGCAACGTTCACACCATCGAAAGTGTGGATGGTAGGAATAACTTTGGCAAGTAGTGTGGCTAACAAGGACATGTGCTGCACTTCGTGGGCAGACGTGCTGGTGATTAAGCCGAGGCTGAGTTCGTCGGCAATGCTCAGGCTGGTGAGGTAATCCGTGACGAGTCCATCGGCTGTGTAGTCCACTGCGGCAACGTGGGCCACAAAGGGGCTTGTGAGTTCGTGCAGCAGACTCAGTTGGTCGAGCGATGGGCGCAGGTAGTTCAAGCTGGCGCTCGAGGCCACGATGGCCTGTGGGATGTGCCTCTTCTTAAGGTCGAAGTCCTTAGAGAAAACATAGCCCAGAGCGATTAAGCCGGCACCGATTCGCGTCTCCATGGTCAGCACGCCGGGCACATAACCAAACGCATTGATCTCTCCATCCCCTTTCCAGCTCTTCAGCGAAAGGTCCAAGTCGAAGGTCTCTGGCGAGTAGGTGAAGATTTTGTCAGACAATGTGTAGGCCACCTGCTGGACGAGGGTTTGCGCCGTCACGTAGGACTGGCTATCAATCGAGGACAAGGACACATCTTGCCCGAAGGGGAGGCTAGAGGACTTGTGCGCGTACAAGGTGGACGGCTTGTCAATATCCATATGATCAGAAGCCATCACGGGCAAACTCGGCCTGCACAGAATCTGTCTTTGCAAGAGGCAGGACGGAGAATGCAAGAACGATTCGACACAAGCACAGCGATAGGGGTGTACGAAAAGAATGAAAAAGAAACGACAGCAACCAGACGGTTCCTATCGCCTGGTTTCACAGAGGCTGTAATCAGGATGGGAAAGAAAAATCTACGCGGAAAGGAACAATCGTCTGGGAAGGAGTGTCCCCCTTCTGAAGAAAAAGTTTAGCGGCCTCGGCGGCGACGGCACAGGCGAGACGGATGCCGAAGGCATGCTGAACAGCAGTAAAAGGCTCGGTTGGGACATCCTCTGATGCCGCTAACTGGGTGCAAGACAAGCCCGCCATGATTGCGACAGGCAATGCGTGCAAAAAGTCGGCTCCATCGTGGTCTAGCTTCGAGCACGCAATTCATTGCACCATCTCGCCCCAACGGGAAACAAGGGAAGGGTCCGGGCGGCGCGCGGGCTGTCCGTATCGAGCGCCCGGGGTGCGTTTAATGCGCGGACTTAATTCGGCCGCCAATGGCCCGCCAGAGGTCGTCAGGCACTTCGTCGTGCGCAACACGGCCAATATCATCCTACGTGTTAGCATATATGCCAAATGCTCCCTTCTGCTGCGTCAATATGCCTGCGCAATGTTTCTTCACATCCCTTTGGTGTGACTGATCAAAACAAAGGAAAAGGTGATGATCACTCCCTTCACCTGGTTCCCCTCCTCTTCGCTCCGCGTATCCCGGATGCACGCGTGTACATCCATGCGGTTTGAATTAACTTACATTCCACATCCTCGTTTCCAATGCAGAGGGCGGGTATGCGATTCTAGCTCCCGTCAAGGCGCCGTACAGGACTATCATCAAGCTGGCGTGCAGACTCATCACGTCGTTCAAGGACGAACGAGGAACAAACTAGGCTGTTCTCATTCCGTGCTACGCACATTGCGAGACAAAGGCTTGAGGTTCATTTTGTACGGTAAACGGAACGAATTGCTGCGAAAACCCGCAGCCTTTAACTTCTGGTCACGAAATGGAACACCAGGACGCTGCTAGGGGAGATCGAGATGTGGCCCTTGTGTTTTTTGGTTCAAACGGCGTGCATGATGATAAGATGTGGTCGCGAGGAGTCAAACCGATATTTCGCATGAAGGCAGCCTCCAATTGAAGCTCTTGGTGCGATATTTTGGAGGTTTGCAAGCCATGATTGCAGAGACGTCGAGGCCAAGACAACTAACTTCATTCTCAGCCAAACGATCACCACGTGGGGCTTGTGGCGCCCACTTCGCCCCTTTGCGTTATCGCTTTCTGGCCCTCCTGCTTCCTTGTTCCATTGAACATCATTGAGTCTTTCGTGCAAGCAAATTGTTGTTCATTGTTGTTCGGTACGGAAGACGTTCCGCCTTTTGTCTCAAGTTCGAACCGCCTTTCCTCCCGTTACCCGTCGTTCTGATCCACCAATCCCCGCTTGGCGTCACCGCTTCCCTGACCCTGGACAGACAGAATAACCTGTAGCCATGCCAGCCGACGAGCGCACTCCTCTGCTTGACGACCATGCTCGCAACTTCTGGGCTTTCGGTCAAGACCGCCCTGATGACTACCACGCCCAATTTTGCAAGCTTGTTGGAATACCGCCGTCCGATCTGCCGCCGGACGCTCCCGTCCCTTCCATCGGACCGAAAACGCTCTACGGCCGTGCTCTGAAGCTGAAGCGCGACCAGAGCAGGACATATGCTATTACGGCCGCCATCTCCAACACCCTTCTCCTTGCCCAGGTCGTTCTCGGCGCCGCCGTGACTGCCCTGGGTGCTTCAGAATCGTCGCACGTCCTGATCACGCTCTTCGGCGCCGCAAACACCATCATTGCCGGTGTTGTCGCGTACCTGAAGTCACGTGGACAGCCTATGCGGGCCCGCATGTATCGCGACGACCTCGAACGCGTCGTCGATGAGATCGAAAACTCAGAGATCATGTGGCTGGGCATCAGCAAACACATGCATGGCTATTCAGAGATTGACACCGACGACGAGGTCACCGTCCGCAGCGAGATCGCTCGCCTGACAAGGCTGTACGACCGCGCCGTCCGCACCAACAGCATGAACAATCCCGACATGTACATGGCCGGTCAG
The DNA here is from genome assembly GCF_000836295.1 of Verruconis gallopava. Lineage (NCBI taxonomy): Eukaryota > Fungi > Ascomycota > Dothideomycetes > Venturiales > Sympoventuriaceae > Verruconis > Verruconis gallopava. The sequence continues at coordinate 361,558 of NW_015622149.1, forward strand.
AGCCTGGACAACACGAATTTTGCGCTACGCAAAGGGCCCCTCCCGTCTGGCCCTGTGCTTCCCGCCATCGTGCCTCCAGTCCCCACGACGGGCGCGGGACCATCGGCCCCAGCACCGAGCGCTCCGGTCGCGCCGCTGCCCATCATTCCTGATCCGGACGAGAGTCCTGCCTCTGCGCCGCCAAAGCCCAAGGACGATCCCGCGAAGGACAAATCCAAGGACGAAGCAAAGACTGCTGACTCTGTTACGTCAAAGTCGAACGGCAAGGCCTCGGCTGAAGCAAAGATGGCTGATGAAGAGAACGTTTTGGTGTCTGACAAGGAACCTAACACAGGCCCTGAAGAAAACAACAAGTCGCAGTCATGAAACAGGAAAGGATGACCGTATTGTTCTTCGAATGTCGTGGGAGAAGCGGGAGGACAGGCTGTTGTTTGTGGGAAGCATTACTTGGCTGAGCGTTTTTCATTCTTGCTATCCTCTGCGAAAGCTATATACCCTTTGACGTTTTCTCTCCTTCATTCCAAAGTCGCGTAATACGAAAGCAACAGCTATTTTTTCCACCTCCGATTCGTGTTTTACATTTGGATTTCAAAGTCATGCTGTGTGTGAGCATGATACGCTGGTCCGCCGCACGATACGTCGGCAACCTCAAGAGCGTTTGTGTGTGTGTGTGTGTGTGTGTGTGTGTGTGTGCAATATCGAAGGCGTTGAGACATGACTGGCACCTATCTTAGAAAGAACAAATACAGTTGTTAACCTAGCATCTCTTTACGCGCTCATGTACCGCGGCTTCCAGACAAACAGACGACAACGAGGCGAAGAACGCTACTCCCCATCACTATGGCTTGAGTTTCTTGAACGCGTCCAATCATCGCTTCAGTGGCCTCCTTTCCCGCCCGCCTTCTTTGTATGCCAGATCTGTATTCCCTGCCAGCTCGATGATGCGATGCCAGTCATGAGTTCGTAACCTCTGCTTGTTCATGGTATTATGATAGCATGCGTCATTACGTTCCATCGAATGCTGTAAAGGCAAACAATAAGCTCTGGGCATACGGTTGACTATGCCAATCTGATGGGATCAATGCTCCCTGTGATGACTGGTGATGAATACCATGCGTTGATGCAGTCAATCTCACTGTCCTCGCAGAAGAGGACGGGCTGCTCCGGCGCCGCGGTCGCAGATCAATTCACTTCCAGGCTCGCCAACTTCGATTTGGACAGCCAGGACATTTGCCTTCTGCCAAGAATATTGAGCATACGCGTACGGGCTGTCCACACCTTTTTCCCGCCTCGACAGCCCTCGTGCATGGCTGCAATGTGAGCTTCTTGTGCTCGTGCTGCCGTTGGCAGAGCTCATACTGCTGCACGAGATATTGACACATTTTTGATCGCGCGTCAAACTGCGCGAGGCGAATTCCTGTGAAACTAGAGACGGAGATGTCAGCAGTGCAATCAACCACGGACCTGGGTGGCGAAGAAATGCAGACGAATTGGGGGGTGTCTTTGCTGGCCAAGGACGTTGATGTGACTGAGGAGCTTGGTATCGGCGAGAGATGTTTGTAAAGCCTTTGGAACAGTAGTCTTAGGCAGACGCCTGCCGAACTGAGCTCATGCTGCCTCCGTAGCACATGGCAACGCACCTGACGCTGCCATGTATGGACGAACATCGTGTGTATTCGAAATCTATCCACGCCCAGACCAATCTTCACTTGTGCCAACGAAGGTTCAGGCAAGTTCTTGCAGCACAACCGAGAAATGGCATGTTCTGTCAAGGGGCAGTGTGTGCCAGTTCTGGCCATATCAGTTGGAAACGGACGGTGCCAACAGGCAGGGTGTTGACTGCAAGCCTACATAACACAGCACGTAAAGGGTCATGGCCTTTGTTTGCAACCGTTTGACTGGGCCGGTCATGCACCTAGCATGCAGGTACACAAGGAGGATATGTTGGTCGACAGCCGCTAGCTGGACAGTGATCGCCTTTATCAAGATTCGGATGACTGGAGAATTGTGCGGGCAAACTGAAGTCTGGCGTCATATTCAGGAGCGAGCTCGCCATATGTTGCAAAGGGACTGTGCACCCAAAGATATTCCGAAAGATGAGCGATTATGAGGCTGCAGGATCCAATAAACGCAAGATACTACGAGCTCAGCCAGCTGAGAAGGATGTGCGAAGTATCGGTGAGGCTACATCAGAAGCACCAGACTATTGGCTGCACTGGTCCGACTGTCCTTTGGCTTTATCAACGCCGTGGGATGATGCTTCGCCGCGTCCTGAACTTCCTCCCCTCAGCTCAACATGCACATGCAATAATCTTTTCATCGCCCGCTTGAACCTTATGGACTGTGGAGGCTGGGCTGGTTTCAGGCGCGTTAACGCTGGTAAGTGACTTCATGAAGATTGCGTGCTTGACCCTGGGAGTCGACTCAAGTCGAGTCAAAAGTCTCCGATCTTCGGAACCAACGCCCGTCATCCTTCTGTCAAGTTTCCAATGCCATGAAGTCGACGGCGCTGCATACGGCGCGGCTAACAGACTTTTCAGATGGAACACTGAATGGGCATCTACGTCTGGGACCTTCTTTGTCTCGCTTCAACTCCGACGATTCTGCGGGCGAGCATCCAGCAGCGCCTGTGCTGGCCCACAAGTTCAAGCATAACAAGTCCATTCTAGCCCTTGCCGTTTCCAAGGACTCAATATTTGGCGGTACTGAAGAGGGAGAGATACTTGTGCGTGGTGTCATTCTATAGTCCTATGTGGGAAACTAAAGCCTGGCAGGTTTTCAATCTCGAGACCTACAAGCGCACGTTAGTCATAGATGGACATAGAGGCAGTGTCCTTGGACTCTGTCTGTCAGAGGATGGGAAGCTCCTATTTTCAAGCTCAAGTGACCACGTAGTCAATGTATGGTGCACTGAAAGCTTTGTGAGAGTATATTCGATATACTCGCACTATGACATCGGCGACATCTTTTGCGTTGCTTACTCCACGCGACTCGAGACGGTGTATATCGGAGCTCAAAACACTTCAATTCAAGTGAGTTATGGCATAAATAGCGGCGTTGCTTACACCCTGATCGCAAAATAGTGGTACGATCTTAAACAGCGAGATACAAGGCCAAAACCGCTCCCTACGTCCCATCCATGGCATAGACAGAGTAGGTTCTTTGACTCACCGGGCCCGGGAGGCGTTCGTACACCTAGGAAAGACGTCTCAGGCTCGGGGCCTGGAGACGCAAGAGGCGGTCAAGTACTTGAGATCGACCGACAAGATATCCGTCAATTTGCTCACAATGGCTACGTCTACTGCATGCTTCTGGCCAAAGGTCTGAAAGGCAACCCAAATCAGGAGGTCCTCATATCAGGCGGCGGAGATGGGACAATCAAAATATGGTCCCTGGCTGAGTCTGGTGGCGCAATAGAGGAACTTGACATTTTGGGAGACGGAAGAGAGGAAGGAGAGTCGGTACTCTCGATTGCTCTGGATGGCACTTTTCTTTTTGCGGGCAGGGCTGACGGCGAAGTAAACATTTGGGATCTCGAAACCAAGCAGCTTGTGAGGAATCTTAAGACCAGAACGGATGACGTGCTTGCCCTCTCCGTTGGTGGTGGGTTTATATTCTGTGCAGGAATGTCTGGCACTGTCGAGGTCTGAAGTGCTTTCTTATAGGGTTTCTTTTCAGTGCTGATATTTGTGCAGAAGTACAATGCTCAGTATGAGCGCGTTAGCGATTTCAAAGCCCACCAGGGTCGCGTGCTTGCGTCTATTTTCATACCACATAAGGAGCGGCCGCTCTTCATCACGGGGAGCAATGACCAGACTATTTCTCTATGGGACATATCTGATTGTATAAGTGGTGGTCGTTTTGTGCCAAAGACAAGCAACGGTAAGCATGAGCTATGGGTAATGTGTGCAATCACTCTAATGCATTGTAGAACGACTCGTGGATGCCTTACGACAGTTTGTGTCATACCGTACAGTTTCATCAGATATCCGATACCAGGCGGAATGTAGACGCGGTGCCTACTTTCTACGTGATCTATTGAAGTCTTTTGGAGCGACCACCACTTCTCTGCCGCTGCAAAATTCGTCCTGGAACCCCATAATTCTTGCGAAGTTTCATGGAAACCCAAAGACGGCATCGAAGCGGAAGCGAATCCTATTCTATGGCCACTACGATGTGATCCCTGCGGAGAATGAAAGCAACAGGTGGAACACCGATCCATTTACTCTCGAAGGTGTAAACGACCATGTATATGGTCGAGGTGTATCAGATAACAAGGGCCCAATCCTCGCTGCGATATATGCTGTTGCAGATTTAGTTGCAAACAAGGAGCTTGATTCCGACATCGTTTTCCTCATCGAAGGCGAGGAAGAGACTGGCTCACGAGGTTTTGAGCAAGCAATTCGAGCCAACAAAAAATTAATTGGCGACATTGATTGGATTCTGTTGGCAAACAGTTATTGGCTTGATGATCACAACCCGTGCCTTACCTACGGGCTTCGTGGAGTCATTCATGCAACGATAGAAGTGCAAAGTGGACATCCGGACCTGCATTCTGGTGTGGATGGAAGCTCGCTGCTTGATGAAAGTTTGAAAGACCTCGTTGCATTGCTCTCGAAGCTCACAGGAAAGCACGGAAGGGTTCTTATACCTGGGTTTTACGACCCAATTTTGCCAATCACGGATGATGAAGCGGTTTTATACGAGGATATCAAGAAAGCCCTAGTCACGAGCAATCCGTCACTGGCGTTCCAGCACAACCTGACCGAAGAGCTTCAGAAACGCTGGTGCGACGCGTCTCTCACTATACATCGTTTTTACACGTCCGGGCCAGACAATTCTACCATTATTCCTCGATTAGCAAAAGCCTCGATTTCACTTCGCCTAGTGCCTAATCAAACCGCTCAGGAGGTAGCACAGAGTCTAACATCCTTCTTACACGAGCAGTTCGAAACACTTGATAGCAAGAACGAACTCACGGTTAACATTGATCATATGGCAGAGCCTTGGCTCGGCGATTACAAAAACCAGATTTTCAAGACGCTAGAAGAGGCTGTGATGGAAGCTTGGTCCACGGATGCAGCAGGCAGTCCTTTCATACGCCGTCGCAGCAGCAACGTGCTTGCTACAATGTCTCCACTTGATATAATGTCAAGCTCAGCCCAAACACTTGGCACGGCACGGAAACCGGCACCAACAACATCTTCAACGCTCGCCAAAGGTAGCATGACCCCAGAGCCATCAGACTCCGAGCCGGAGCAGCAAGGCGCCGCCAAACAGGCTCGGAAGCAAAGCACTACTTCCTTTCCTGCAGCAAGACGACGGAAGCCCCTCTACATTCGCGAAGGTGGGTCCATCCCCGCGATTCGCTTTTTGGAGAAGGAATTCAACGCTCCGGCTGCACATCTACCTTGCGGACAGGCCAGCGACAATGCGCACCTTGATAATGAGAGACTTAGACTGGTCAATCTATACAAAAGTCGGGATATCTTTAGGAAAGTTTTCAGGGATCTGCCTCAGAAATAGGCCGAGGTTTGAGAAATTTGTTCCGGCGCATGGGTAATATTCATTAGCGTGGTGTTGGGGTGGGAAAAGCTTGCTCTGTACGAGTGAATCAAAGTAGTGTACATGAAAATTGACAAACAGCACATATCTACCGTTTTCGGACGACATTTTTCCGGCTTAGAAAGATCAGGTAATGCTTCCGACGTAGGAGACGCATGACAAGTGCACATGCAGCTTAAGCTCGTCTCGAGCACGCCTTACGCTTTGATTTTCTGGACCTTTCTGTCGGTAGTCTTTATCAAGCAATCCGAAGGTCCCAGATCAGTTTGTGACTTTCATTTCTCCCCAACGTCGTTGAAATGATGGCACAGCAGCTCGCGGGAAAGAATATTCTTGTCACTGGAGGAAGCAGCGGACTAGGCAGAGCATATGTTGAGGCTTTTCGCAATGCTGGGCAAGTCATTGTCTATTTTATTCAATTATTGATTTATATTTTGTGTGTACCAAGTCCAGGACTAACGCCAATCAAGATGTCAGGTGATATACGGAGATCTGATCGAAGCAAGCGACCTGCCCGGGTTTCTTCATTGCGACGTCTCGTCTTGGGAATCACAGTTGAAGTTCTTCGAAAGCGCGGTTGAAAAGCTTGGTCGCATCGACGCGGTCATTGCCAACGCTGGGATCGCCAACAAGGAAAACTTCAACGACTATGAAGACGGTACCTGCTCGTCCCAAGATTAGACTAGTCGCCAAATATTGATTGGACCTGCGCAGTTGAACTACAACCACCGACGAGGCCCAGGACGAGCATTGTAGATGTTAATTTGACCGGCGTGATTTTCTCGGCCAAGTTGTCTATGCATTATTTTGCGAGACAGTGGCGGGAACACGATTCCATACCAAATTTCAAGCCTATCTTCATAATCGGTGGTAGTCTTGCGGGATATTTGGACATGCCAATGAGCCCCATCTATTCGTCGACCAAGTTTGCGCTTCGTGGACTTCTATGCTCTTTGCGCAATGCCACTTCAAGGATCGGAGCGAGGGTGGCAATGATAGCTCCATGGCACGTTGAAACGCCACAGCTGGGTGTGCAAGCCGTGAGACTGAAGGAGCAGGGCATACCCGTTGCGCAGATGGCGGATGTCGTTGGGGCAGTACAGAGATTGATCCTCGAACCATCGAGCAACGGTATGTTGTGTCGAACATGAGACGCAACGGCGCTAACCGTCCTCGAGGAAAATGTTTTGCCGCGGTGCCTAGGACCGTGAAAGCACCCAATGGCTACTTTGACGTCGACGAGGCTGGCCAGGACGAGTTCTGGCGTGACTACAATGAAATGCTCATATCAGAGGATGAGAGACCGTTACCGCAACGAGGTTTTGCAAAGAATTAGACGTGTATATCACTCTTGGCGTGGATGCTTGGTATTTAGACTAGAAGGAAGCAAAGGTGGAGCTGTGAAGTCACGACGTACTTTTTGATGGATTGATAGAAGGTTCTGATACTGAATAAAAGCGCAAGCAAAATGTTCTACTGCTCGCGAATTCATGGACTAAGAGAAGTATCCGAGAACGATTCTCACATCAGCGGTTGCCCGTTCCGCTTTCTGTTGCCTACATGAATCCTAGGCATTCCGCATCTGGCTGACACATCTCCAACACAAGCGTCTCCAGTCGTCTCAGATTTCCGCTTCTCGCAGCTTCGTCCGAAGCCTGGTACAGACGGCCCATCTGGAACTGAGAGAACTCTACCGCGTTGATGTAATCCACCTTCGCCCCCTCCTGCGTCACACCACGGAAACCTCGCTGATACGTCTCGGTCACGTCAAAGGCCTTTGCCCACAGCTCGCCCTCCTTAAAAGGGACGAACCTCTCGTGCATCACGTTTGCCATCACAAATATCCAGTAGTGTTTGGTCGTCTCCTCGGTCTCTTGTGGGTTAATGTGAATAAGGAAGTAGAGAGATATGCCTTGTCCGCTGACGACCGCCTTGGCCCACTCTCTGAGGGCCGGCATGTCGATCTTGTCGAATGGAAGATGGTCCGGATTAAACTCTTCATCATGATATCGGAAGCTTTCAATGACAGGACCCTTGGAAGAAGTGAAAGAAGACATTTTGAAGTGGTGCAGTCTGATCAAGAAGCATTTTTGACTCCAGAAACAGGTCTAAAGTAGGTTAACATATAAATCATTCTGTTTACAAGTCAATGAATTGTTGTTGGAGGCATTCGTGAAAACAAAACCGATGGGAAACGAGCACATCTAAGCAGCCTTTGTCAAAGAAACCGTTGTCCGACGAATGCAAGATACAGTGATTCAGGTGGATATCGAAAGTGTGGATCCAGCATAAAGGGGGACAAACCAAAGCACGTCATCTATTTATGGCCAAAAACACTACTTACGACTAAAGCTGACTTTCTTTCTTACTTAGAAAGAACTTTCTGTTTCAAGAGAGGAAATTCAAAATGAAAGCTTGAGAAAGAGAACGGTGCTTCTCCTTTTCTCGGTGATTGACGTAACGCGTATGTTCATTCACGCCGTTGCATAGTCTAGCTGAGACAATTAAAAGGTGTGGGAGTGGCTCACTGCTCTCTTATAGAGAGTCCAAAACGTGATGTGGGCTCTCTTAGTTTCGTTACTTACATTCCAAAAGAAATCAGTGAATGTGAACAGGATCGAAAATACTCAGCCCTTGGCTAGAAGATACCCCATTCCAGGCAACAAAACTCTTCTTTTAGTTTCTGCAGCACCGCTCTTGGCCACGCCATAGCCCATTGCCAGTCTTGTGGTAGCAGGTTCGCGATGCCTTCGAGCTGTTGTTCAGCCACGCCCTGCCATACCCAATGTCCATTCAAGGCGTAACAAAGGGAAAAGTAGAGGGACAAAATGGCCAGAGCACGCGGTCGCTTCTCCTCGATAAGTACGATAATCTCTGACGGCTGAATAACGCCCAGGAGTCGAAAGATGTGGCGGACTGACTTTTTGCTGCGGATCGCCTGATGAACGTTGGCTACGTATGCTAGAAATCGGGTGTACGTAACTTTGACATCCCTTGGTCTCGGCTTCGTAAAAGAGCTGCAGTCCGGTGTAGCAAGATTTGACATTGGGGGGGAGTCTTTCGGTTCTGGATAGCTTTCAAAATCCAAGAGCCTTTGCGCGGCGTCGCAAATATGAACACCGTCCAACTCGCATAAAGTCTCGAAATCGGACCACTCGTTACAGTAAACTTCCCAGACCCCTTGTTCTTTCGGTCTTAGCTCTCTACAAACCGCAGCGATATGTCTATTGGCTTGAGCCTATGTTTCCGCCAGGTGTATTAGTCTCAGCCACCTTTTTTCGCACGAACGAAAGGGTCTGTACATGATGCCGCTCTTCCATGCGACGGAGAAACAGATAGATGCGATTTTGCACTGATAAAAGCCATCGACATTGTTTAGGCTCTAATGTACAGCTCCAGCTAATATCCATAAAAAGGAAATTCAACATACCATCCTCAACCACTGTGTCGGTAGTTCATAACTGCTGTTCGCTGCTCCTTTATCACCCGAGAGCTGTGATGTCGCTTGATACCAATGCAGCATCGTCGATAGAAGCACTGCATCTGCGGTTTCGACCGTAACGTGTTTCACTGCGTCCCTTTGCTGTCTCAGTGCCAAATCCAGATAGATCTCATGCACGAAATGAATAGGAACAGACGAATTGATTTCGGGAGCGTGATTAATAGCTTTGGAAGCCAGGCTCTGTTGGTCACCCGATGCGAAGAACCGCCTTGACTCCGAGGTGGATTTGGCAGCATACAATGCCGCGAATGCAAAAATGGCATTTTGTAAGAAGGGGTACCGGAAAGAGAGCTCAACAGCAGTGCACGCCCATATCTCACGATGGGAGAGGCTTCGAGTGGAGCCGAGCGTCCATGTAATGTGACTTTCGAAGTAGTGCAGCAGCTGAAGTTCAAGCTGCCGTCGACGTTCACCGACAAGACATGGCGTGAACAGGTCGTACTCGTCATCGTTGCGGCTGACAGGTCGCTTCACCAGACGGACTGCGTTCGCAGAGGCAGCAGGATCTTGATGACGCCATTCACAGGCTACATTGTGCCTGCTGCAATTCTTGCAAATGGGGCGACTCTCATCGCATTTGACTTTCCTCGCTTTGCATCGCACACAGCCCTTGCGACTCTTGGTATGGGCCAGCCGCGGAGGCATGACGGGTATTAGTAAGACGCAAAATCAGCACTGCACTGCGCTCGCACAGGACGAGGCCCAGGGTCTGGTATAGGGCTGAAATCTGGGGAATGATCGTATCGAGATGAGAAGAACGGCGGTCCATGTTTGTCATAGCGCGTACACATACTGGAGCGAAGTAAACACGTCACGGGTCGGAGATTTAATCCTGAATCAAGACAGCTAACTCGTCAGCTTGATGCCGGAGCAAACCTGATTTGGAACTGGGCGCAGGCTAGGTCCACGAACGAAACACGGTCTGCAAGATTCGAACAGGCTCTGGCTGCAGAAGAAAGCGTCGACGACGCGTCCAGCCGTCGTAGTGGGCTAGGGGGTGCTTTGATTTGGAAAATACTGCCCACGCCAGACCTTGACGATTGACGCTTACGGCAGGTTGGACATGCAGCAGATCGAGAAAAATGACGTTGGACAGGGTCTATGTGTGGCTCGTGCAGGATGCCGTGGCGCAACTCGGCTCGTCAGCCAATGAAAAGCCGCAAATGTCAAGCCACATCGGCGTCCAAGATCGAGCACGAGCCACAGCCATGACGTAGATGACATCGATCCTGGGCCAGAAAGGGGACAGTGGAGACAATCAAACCCACGCAAGTACTTAAGCGTCGAACCACTTCAACCTGTACACAACTTCTGTCCACAATCACCTCGATACCCCTCCTTTAAACGCTAACAATCTCTCTACGACTTGTCATTTATTGTTTTTGGTTGTCTAGGTCATTCACATCGCAATTATGTCTGCAACCGCGTCAGCCCCAGTAACTGGCGACCTGCCGACAAGGAGTGGTACCGTCATGACCAAGAGCTCCACTCTGAGCGACGAGGATGCGGTGCCGGCTGAGGACACCTCCGAGGTAAGCTCGCATTGAATATCCCAGTTCAAGCGCTTCCAGAATGTCACGCTGGAATCCTTGCGTCGCTCCCCGCTCTATGCCTGTAGTGTGAGTGCACAGGGCTGCGACGGCATGGAGCTATGGCATGAGAATCATATTTAATACGCTTCCAAACGTCGATCGATCCCAGCTAACACCATGCCGTTCAGGTGACCAAGCTCTTCTCAGAGCGTCTGCAAGCATGGAAGCATGCTTGCGGCTACCTTGAAGACTACATCAAGGCGACTGAGAAAATGCACCATTCTCATGGCAAAGAGTACGAAAAGGTGCTCAAGACTGTGTCGAATCCTTTGAAGGAGGGTCACCATTTCGATCAAAACCTTGGTGGCGTGGCGGGGATGTTTGAGAGCATTCGCTCTAACACTACTGGCATCGCGAATGCCAACTTCGAAACAGAGAAGGTGCTCAAGGGTACCGTTTTACCCATTTTCGAGCGTCTGCACGCCGAGATCAAGAACAAGACAAAGGAGCTGACAAAGGGCGCTGGAAAGGGTGCAAAGTCGGTGGATAAGGCACGTAACGTTACGCAAAAGCACATCGAACTGCTCGGACAGCAGGCCGCCGCTTTTGATTCCACGGGAGGCAAGGTTCACGCTCACGAGGACCCATATCTTCTGCACAGGGGCGTGAGGCACAGGCTCAACAAGCAAATCATTGAGGAGAACAACAACAGACAGGATATGATACAGGTGCAGAACAGTTTCGCGCAATTTGAGGCACATGTTCTACAAACCATCCAGCATGGAATGGGACAGTTCAACCAGGTTGTTGCAAAACAGATGGATCAGACCAAGATTATGGTGAGTCCATTCAGCCTTCTCATCGGATAAATCGCTAACGTTACTCATCAGTATGGGGACATGACCAGCACGGCGCAGCAAATCCCTGCCGACTTCGAGTGGAACGGTTTTGTCCACCGAAACAGCGATATCTTGATCGACCCACAAGCGCCACCCCGCTCCCTTGCTACGGTATCCTTCCCCAACCAGGATCATCCCTCGACCCAACCTCTTATAGCCGGTTCCCTTGAGCGCAAGAGCAAACTTACGCGAAGCTACAAGGCTGCGTACTACGTTGTTACTCCCTCGAAATATCTGCACGAGTTCGAGACAGATGACGATCTGGCTAAGGATCCAACTCCAGAAAACTCGCTCTACCTTCCAGATTGTGTAGTTGGTGCTCTTGATGGTGCCAAGTTCGCCATCAAGGGTAAGGACGTGTCTAAGGGCAAGCTGGGTGTCAACATATCCACCACGCATGAGTATCAGCTGAAGGCACACACCCCAGCCGATGCACAGACATGGTACAACATTATTAGGGCAGCTGCTGGCCAGGTAACCACAGAATTGCCTGATGCATCTGTGCCAACATCGCCGGTCTCACCCAACGTGCAAACATCCCAGGATGCAAGTTTGAATGCGGCGTTGGCCGAGCAGAAGCATCAGCAGTCAGCATTGACAACGGAAGGCATCGCAACTACGGACAACGTTGCTGGAACTACTCCGGCGACGGCTGCACCGGCCGGTGCAACCACCACAGCCCCTGCGGCTGGTACAGTTCCTGTGGCCACTACAGTACCCGCCGGTACCGCGGTTTCCACTAGCACCGCAGTTCCTGCTACAACGACCACAGTTCCTGCGACTACCAATGTCCCTACCACAACGGCTCCCACGACTGCTACAATGCCAGAAAAGATTTGAGAACAAGGCACTGCTTTAGTCATGTATCGATGAGTCGAGGCACGAATTTGGCCTTCACGATGAGAAACACGCGATGAAAATTATTCTATGCGTGATCGAACTTTATGATTATTTTCATTTCACCTTAATATGTTTACGACAGTAATTTAATGAACTTGAACTTGCCTGACTACGAGTCTAATTCTTCTCGTCTTTCAATCAATCAGACAAAATTGATAGGATTGCAACAAAACATTAGTCATGGAAATATATGTAGTTCACAAGATCGGCTTGGCTGGATGTCAAATTTGGAAAAGCGCGATCTAAATCTATCTGCTAGTTTGTTCCGAGGCCCGTATGAGTAGACCACTACTTGATAACCTTGTGCGCCCGAAAATATAGCCAACGTCGGCTTCAAGTTTAGAAAACACTTTGCACACGATGGGTTCTGTGCCTGAACAAGTATTGCCTGTAATCAGTTTACAGTCCGATACCCTGGCACGCGATCTTTACCAAGCATGCAAAGAAACGGGTTTCTTCTATCTAACCGATCACGGAATTAGCCCTGACATATTGAATAATGTACTATCATTAGCGCGTCGATTTTTCTTGGAGACTGCTGAGGATTCAAAATCCAAAATTCAGCGCAAGCCTGTGCATGAAGGCGGAGACGGAGCCCGCGGATATCAAGTGCTCAACGAGAACGTGACGAAAGGAAAGAGAGACTATCACGAAGCCGTTGACTTTTATCGAGAATGGGATCACTGCAATGATGAAGATGTCGACGGATCACGCGGTTACCAGTTCCTGCGAGGACCAAACCTGTGGCCGGAGCATCCGCCGGAACTTAAGCAGTTGTTGCAGGACTACATCGAGCAGTGTCAGAACGTTGGAACGCGGGTGGTCAAGGCCATGGGTGAGGCTCTCGGAGAAGGAGACGTGTTTGTACGGGCTACGCGGAAAAGCTTCTGGGTGTTTAGGATGATTGGGTATCCACCGCTCCAGGTAAGCGTTCGAAAGATATGCATACATGGTTATTAGAAAACGAGGGCCTTCAAGACAAGTCACTCCGTATCTGCTGACGACCTCTCTCTAGGGTGGGGATGCACACGAAGGGATCTCATGCGGCGAGCACACTGACTACGGCTGCGTAACGTTGCTGCTGGCAGACGACACGGTTGGAGCCCTGCAGGTGCAGGCCAAGGACGGGACCTGGATAAACGCCGACCCGATCCCAAACGCGTTCGTGGTCAACATCGGGGACATGATGGAGAGATGGACGAACGGCGAGTGGAAGTCGACGAACCACAGAGTCGTTCATCGGGGAAGCAACTATCGCGTCTCCGCCCCGTTCTTCTTCGAGCCGGACTTCGACGCAGAGGTTGCGCCGCTGCCGAAGTGCGTTGAACGCACCGGCGGGAAGGCACTGTATGGAAGCGTCGTGTACGGTGAGCATTTGACGGCAAAGGTAGTTTTCGAGGTGCCCTTGAGTCGCGTGAACCTTGTGGGGCTGACAGCGTTAGGCGTCGACAAATTTCTATTCCGGCGGCATCGAGGAATGATGCCTGCTCTTCCACGTTCTGCTAATCAAGTAGACGCTGCGAACGTATGGACGCGTTAGGGCCTCGTGTGTTGTTAGCTGCTAGTCTATTCGTCCAGCAGGGCTGATATCACATTCGATGTAGCAGGAGATAAAAATAACAGCCCAGATATTCAGGTACACTGCTTTCACTGCGCGATTTTCGAGTATACTCTCTCGACCAAAGATTTACCGATCTCACTCATCATCATACCATATTTTCAACAAAAATTGCTCGAATTTGGACCCTACTCCGAGAAAAGCCAGCATGCTGAGCTGTTTCGGAGTTGATTAATCTGAAATTTACTGTAGCGAATTCGTCTAGTCATCGATTTGCCCAGTTTCCACGTATCCAGCTCAGCACTTGCTTACATAGAAAAATTGGAACTATTCGCTTGGATGAAAGAATAAACGAGCGGGTGTTTCTAAAGTATTCTATGCTTATCGAACTGACGACACAAACAGGCCACTGCGCAGTTGGATTACAAGCCAAAACCCAAGAAATCGAGGATTCAGGACGTGCAACCACGACGCAGCAGGCTTACCATTTCCACGACTTGGCCAAGTCAGTGAACTCCTTTGGCGGAATCTTTTCACCACCAGGCTTCCCCGCCTCCGTGCACTCCCACCTGCCGAACCATTTCTGCAGAATCTCGTGGCCCTCCAACACATGTTTCCCATACATGTCTCTTGCATACTCCACGAGGCTTGCCAAGCATACATCAGCCAGGCTTATGCCCTTTGTGCCAGCAACCCAGTTTCCAGCATCGATAGCCTCGCGACAGTACGTCTCGATCCTGCCCAGGCACATGTGCATCCGCATCTTCGCCGCATCCGCCGCGCCTTTGTTCTGCTCGACTCCCAGGGCGGCGAAAAAGCCACTGGAAAGCATTGCCATGAAGCCGAAGGCCGCGCTCGCTTCTTCGGTCAGGTCCCTGATCTCGGTGACGCGGGCCCGATCCAGGGCCGTGCCTCCAGACATGTTCTTCTCGACGCCCTCGACCCCGTCCCTAGGGTGGACCTCCTCCAGATAGGCCATGATTGCCGCGCTCTGGCGTATGAAGTCCGTGTCATTCGGGCCGTATCGCATCATGGGAAGGCTGCCCTCGATTCCGTCAGGCGGATCGACCAGCTTGCCGTCGGTGCCGAAGTGAGCGTACCGAAACGTCACCTTGACGTCGGACGGCAGCGGCTTCAGCGTGAGATAGGCATGGATGCGGCGAGGGTAGAATAGGTAGCGATTGGTGTAGAATGTATACTGAATATCCTCTGCTCCGGAAGACGGCATTCTGGGCAAGTGCTGATCGAATGTGACCTGCGGTAGTCAAATAGTTGATTTTAATCGTCCGGAAGTACCTGCTTGATCTTCGTTGTATAGCTTATCACGTCGACCTTTCCGTCCTTCCCACCCCTTTTATAGGCATTATTCATTTTCATCATTCCAAGACCAGTCGGTTCTGAGTGTCTAGAGGGTAGTTTTCCGGGGACAATCCCTTTGTTGTCTGGAGACTTCGGCGACTTTTTTGCACTTTGATCAATAATGCACTGCCCAGGGGTGTTCACACAAAAGTGGCCGATAATGGCCGAGGAAAGGATCTGCTCGGAAAACCAGCATAAAATGCACGTTAGTGGAAAGGATGCATTTGCCCGGAGTGGCGTTTATCTGCCAATGTGTACATGCGTGTGCGAACTATTGGTACAAAGTGTAATACATGTAGTGGGGATGCGTTAGATCTGCGAGCCGGGATTCAGCTACCGCACGACCTGCTCTACACTACCAACCGTTTGCTTCAAACTCGCCGGTTTCATGGTCTGAGCCCCACGACTCTTAGCAATCTCCCTTACAAGCTTCATCGTCCTCGGAGAAATCCTCAGTCTGCTCATTAAAATTGTGACACCGGTTAACAATGCTAGTGCGCCAGCTTGGTGGCCTGCAGCCAGCCATGTCGGCACCATATAGATCAGCGTTGATATCCCAAGTGTGACCTGCATCACTGCCAGATGCAAAACACCCATTAATCCCTTCCTTACGTTTGCCAGTGCAGGGTCTCCTAAGATTGCAGGTCGCAATTTAGATGACAGTCTGGGAAGTGCCCAGAGACCGCATATGGAGGTGAACGTCACGATAGCAAGGATGCGATGGTCAAGCTGTACCAGCGATGGATTTTCAAGCGCATTTCGCCAAATGAGGTCGTTTCCTGATGGGTTGTGCGAGTAGAATGGATCGAACAACTCACTTTTCGGGGGGGTGAGACCAACACCCATCCAGGGGAACTCGTTGTAGATCAATCCTGCGTCTAGACCAGCGACGAGCGCACCGGACATCGCCGTTGTGAACGTGAGAGCGAAGAGGGCTACAGTCAAGACTTTGAAACGGCGAAGCGGAGGGGTATTTAGCTTTTGGAAAAGCGATTGCGCGGCAGCCGGGTCCTTGAGCATCTTGTGTTCGCGCAAGATGGAAAGGCCATTCCACAGCATCGTTAGATAGACAACAAACGCAGCCCCGAGATGTACCGTTAACCTGTATTGCGAGACACGTGGGTGTGCTCCTGGGGCGAAGAGGTCATCCTTTAGTCCACTTGCTACCATCCACCATCCAATGACGCCCTGGAAGCCAATCAAACCACATATGCCGACTAGCTTCCAAGCCATGTGTGAGGCTACTCTCCGGCGAGCAATAAAGTATACGGTTGGTATTAGAAATGTCACCCCAATGACACGACCCCAAAGGCGGTGCGCCCACTCCATGAAGTAGATTTGTTTGAACTCTTCAAGGGTCATGCGGGCATTCAATTGTTTGAATTCCGGGGAGGCGCGGTACTTGTCAAATTCCGAATGCCAGTCTGCGTCGTTGAGAGGAGGAAGCGACCCGGTGACCGGACGCCATTCCGTAATGCTCAGTCTTCACAGTTGTATCAGTCTCATGCTACACCACCGCGCAAGAGCCTCGTTTACGTACCCGGATTCAGTCAGCCTTGTTAGACCCCCCCATATGACGATTCCGAAGACACTCGCCGCGCTACCCAGCAGCCAGTATGCGACGCTCTTGCTGCTCGTCTGTGGAAACGACGATTTTTTTGCTACCGCCTCTAAGGGGCTCTTCACAGCTTGTGCCAAACTTGAAACATGCTGCGGGGCATGCGTCGACTGGTAATGGCATTGCAATATCCACGAGGTCCTCTTCGCCCTGCTCTTCAGTCCAGAAACCGCATCCAACGTCGGTTTCTTGTGGTGGATCTGGCGCGCCTGGCAAGTGAACAATTGCCGAGTCAGCCGTGGTGCGGCCGTCCTCAGCAGAGGAAACGAGCTGAATACGGTCACCATCGTCGATGTCGGATGGACTATGGGGAGCGACGAAAGGTGATACGATATCACCACGACTTTTTTGGGCTGCTTCGGCGGAACTTTGGGTGCAAGGGCCATCAGCTCATCATCCGTCAGTGGCCGCAGCTGCTCAAGCCGCTAACGACGCCCTGCATACTCACCACTGCGGAGGGCTTTGTTTGCCCCGCAAGCTCTCACTTGTTGCTGGTGATTGTCACTACGGATTCCTTTTCGGAAGACTGCACAATCCGGCTGTCGTTCCACATGCGTCGAGGTACGTCAGATTGATCATCTTTTGCTTGCCGCAGCATCATCGTCTCCGACCTAGACCGAGGATTCCTGTCTGCACACCTCCCATTGCCCAGTTCATCCAATGTGCACAACCTCTTTGTCGACCTGCTTGATCTCATGACAGGCTGTCTTGTGAGAGCCAGCCACTAATATCGAACTTAGTTCTGCTCGTTGTCTTACCATTGCTACTGGCATGCATGCCTGCAAGTGACCCCGGGTGATATGATACAAAAGACAAGAACGCTGCCGCCAAAATGAACATCAGAGACAGCGAGTCCAGCACTGATGACGAGCTGCCAGAGCCCGCCTACGGTAGCCTGAGGAGGAGCAATCCTGTACCGTCGACGAGCACGGAGGCTCCAGCGAGCGGTGGCGAGGTTCTGACTACACCTACGGCAGCGGCAAGCACAAGTGACACCTCGACGTTAAGAAGCAGCATTCCACCCGTCTCTTCGTACGCGAGCCCAGAATACTCTGTCTTCAGCACGCAAAGTGCCATTTCCAGACCTGCGTCGCCACCGTCACCCCTCCAATACTCGAACAGATCGAGCAGCGTACATGAGGATTCGCCAGACCCAATGGATGCGTCAAGATCGGCTACATCATCGAGAACTGCTTTGTCATTTAATACTGCCACGCCCGTTCTGGGCGATGTGGCGTTGACAGCAGTGGAGAAAGATGGAGATGATCCAACGTTGCCACTAGGAGAACGACTCCGGTATAATAGGCATGCTACGCCGACAGCGTTAACAAGGCTACTAGCATCAAGAATTCTGGACTCCTCAGAGCCATCGAGGGAAAGCTCATACATAGACGGGAACCCAAATCTGACGCGACAGATTTCGAGCTCTGGATCCTCCTCTCTTCATGAACATCTCTATCGGCGCGGACTGTTAGAAGGCAAACATTCAGACATCGCCATCATAGCTTTCGGGCATAAATATAATCTTCACAAACTGGTTCTCGATCGCGCACCTTTCTTCACGACTGCACTCTCAGAGCCTTGGCTTGAAAGCCAAAGCAGAGAGATTATATTGCACCCTGAAGACGTCGACCCGACAATAACTCGGAAGGCATTCGAACTTGCTCTCAAGAGCTTGTACGGATGCAGCATCCGTGACGAGGAAGATGCTGAGGCAATCGGTCTCTTCACGACTGGTTGTTGGCTTGATATGAGCGACCTCGTGTCATCAGCTAGCGAGTCCATCCTACGCCAAATGGGCCCAGAAACCCTGTCTCCACTGATTCGCCTTGTGACAAACAACTACTACGGCCGTGCAGGAGATCGCATCCTTTCGTCTGCAAAGGCAATGCTTTGTCGCGACGGCTGGGAGATGCCGTTAAAGTACTGGGATGACATTCCGGGGGAGATTGTACGTGATATTGTTGGCGGAGATGGATTTTACGTGTATGGAGAATGGGATCGTTGGGTCTTGGCAAAGAGATTGCTTGATCGGAGGTTAAGACAGAAGGCTGTGGAGTATGGGCTTGTGCCACCCGGATCGAGAGCTAGTCTCCTGCAGGCGCCAGAGATGCTCCGTCGCTCAGTAGGTCGGCAAGTCGGTGCTGGATATACTTGTAACGTATCCATGGAGAACACTGCGAGTGGCTCCGATGCCGCTACGCAGGATATTTGGACTGCGATTTATACGGATCCCGACATCGAGCCTCTGCTTGTGCTTCTGGATCACGGAATACATTACGTTCATCTAGACTTTGAGAGGCTGCAATACATTCGCCAGGCAAGGGACGTGTTTGGTTTGCCTGTGCTCCCCGAACATATCGTCAACGAAGCGCTGTGGATGCAGATGGAGCTTAGACAAAGAGTTCTCAACGCACGAGAAAGTGATTTGGAGCTAGGTCTTTCTCAGGCCGCTGAGACGACGGACCTGCCAACGAAGGCGCAAATTCAAACTCCTGGCGCAGCTACGTCATCATCCTCAACAACGACGACATCCGCCAAGGGTAAGCAAAAGATTGGTAACGTGGAGAGTGCTACAGAGAATGACACAATTGCGGGAGATGCAAATCAACCACGGAAGTTCTGGATCCCTAGCGCAGATTGCACCATTGTCATAGGCGGTAATGCGGAACCAGTCATCACAACAAGCTCTTCGAATCATTATTTTCAGCTCTCTTCAAGCTTACCTACCGGTGTCGATGTCTCTGATGTTCTTTGGGCTTCGAATTTTGCTGGACCATCGCCGTCGAGGACTAAAGAGCGTGGCTCGTCCGGTCAAGAACCTTGCGATCCCGTCAACCACCCGCGCCCGGTTGCTTACTCGAAGTTTCCGCCGTTCAGATTTGCGGTTGAATTTCCGAATCCGAGAGGATTGAAAGAGAAGAAGAGAGTATACTCAAGAACCGTATCCTATGCTGGCAGTAACTGGAATATGTGCGTCTCAGATGACGACAACGTTCGTAACGACGAAAAGTCTGCTAATGCCGTTCCTAGATATATTCAGAAAGTCCGCTCCCAAAAGAACCCGCAACTTGGAGTCTATCTTCATCGCGCCAAAGGGCGTGATACTGAGGATTATTCGTCCACCCGGCAATCAATCAGCAATTCCAGCACAGTCGACGAACGCATCGGTCTGCTCGAGCGCGAAGTGCTTCTTCGTAGCTCAGATGTACACCGAACGACAGGTAGCAGAAGCACACTCACAAGACACAGCGACCGGAGCTTTAGCGACGAGACAGACGATGGATCTATGGCTTCGTATCGCCGACGAGTGTTTGGCTCTGGAGAGGGAACGATTCTCGATACTAGTTGGACAGCGTTTGATTCTGATTCCGAAAGTGACGATTATTCCCCCTCCACTACCCTCGTCGACCACAACGGCAACAGTGCTTGTAGAAACGGCGGCAATTTCTTTGAAGAGCAAGCAGCCACCTCGAGTACGTCTTCGGCCGTTCCCAATTTGACGCACTTGACGCACTTCCCGCCTCCTACACAGTCAAATGCATCTCGTCAGCGCAGCGTCCTTGCAAAGGCCAGCCATTTCCAAGCAAAGCGCACGCCCACTGTACCTCCATATACGGACACACGACCCACAATCAAAACGTACTTTAAGATCTACTCACCTAGCAAGGGAGGGAGGTTGTTGAGCGTATACGAATCTGCGCCGGACAAGTTTGATTTCAGCCAGAGCTGGGGTTGGAAGAGCAGTACGCTTATGCTGGATGAGGGATTCTCGTCTAGATCAGGACCGGAAGGCATGGAGGCTCCCAGCTTGAACATCGCCCAGACGGACAACGCTGGTGAAACGACGTCGGCAAGTCAGCAAGGCGGCTTGGACAGGGATGCTGAAAGGGAAAGGGAACGGAGAAAGAGGAACGAGGGTGTCTTGCGATTTATGGTCGTTATTGGAAATCTCTAAGATGCAGATGATCATGCGGAACTTTCTTTGGCGTGCAATATATGATACCCCTTCATTTGTGACGAATGCAGATTCGGGGAAAAGTAACGAATCACCAAAGCTGTATGACTATCTTAGCCCGTCGTGTTCCAATCTGAATGTGTTGTCTTCTCTTGATAGTTGTGGAATGAATAGAGCCTGGCTAGCTTTACCAGCCTACAGAAACGCATTCTGGATTTTTACCAGCATCGTTTCTCATCACAAAAAGCTCGTGAAACCCTACCTCTCCAGGGCGTGCAAACATGATCGTCATAGTATTTGATCGTGATTTACGCGAGAGAGCCTTCTGGGTCCGCACTTGGACTGCTCGATGCGACAACACTATGCAGTGGGGCAAACGGTTGCGCGGGCGACCTTGGAACCAGGCCACACTGGAACCAAGAATGAAAATAGAAGCCATTTAATCCGTGAGTCGACGCCCGCGCAAGAACGGCACTCCACAACCAGGTCCTCGTCCCTCGTCGTCCGCCGACCAAACCGGCATTCACATCCCGGGGTGCGGCGCCGGACGTCGTTGTTGCACTGCTCTAAATATAGAAGGCAACGTTGTCCGGGCCGAACCGTCGGCGTGCGAATCTTTGGGAGTGTTTGAAAAAACTTGTTTTGGGGCACGACGACGGCTTAGTCGTCGTGGTTTAATGTTTGGGACAAACAATGAGCTTGTCGCGCTCAGGACTGCCATAGTTGGATTGGAGGGGGGGGGGGGGGGGGGGGGGGGGGGGTGGCGGAGGCCAGCTTTTCACGTGCTCCATTTATCCTCCCCATCAGTGAGCACGGCGTCGACAGGGACGTCGATTTTTCTTCAGTGTGCACAAAGTCTTGACTAGCGCTCTGCTCTCGGGACGAGGACGTGGTGGAGCGTTCTGGCTACTGTGAGCGAGGACCCACAGCGTGATCCCTGCTGCGTGCAAGCGAGGCTGGACAGTTGCTAGGCGAATACGTTGTGTAGGTGTTAGAAAAAATAGTAATAAGAAGGAGTTTTCGTCGCCCAAGAATGCGGCTGGGCACGTCGATGAGAGCACGACGAGCCATGGCGAGTGTGCAACCTAGAACATAGATGTTCGCAAGTCTTTGCCTTGGACGGGGTCGCAGAGGTGAAGAGAATCAAATGTTTCGACGTGGACCTTCAAGTCCATCGCTCTGGCGTACACAGACGGCTTTTTGGGGAGGGTAAGGAAGATTGTGCCTGCCGCTGTTGATGTGTTCTCGTAAGTGTTGAGTTGCATCATGCTAATTGTGGGACTTTGTCTGCAGGTACCTCATGCTTGATGGCATTTGCCGTGGGAGGTTCTCGGAAGCGCCGTGGGTTTGGCTTGAGTGTGTTCGAGAGCAAGCACGAGAGCGGTGAGGCAAATAATGGTCATGATGGGGCTCTGAAAAACGTCCCTGGGCACATTCTGATGTCTGTGACAATAGGAACATGTAATCTCGCTTTGGTTTGAATTGATGTCACGTGTAAGGAGGAGTCTTGATTCCACATTACGGAATTCTGAACAGAAAGTCTTCTCCCGGCGGCCGTCATCTAGCACCCATGCGCTCGTCATACGTCAATCGACAGACAATTGATGAGCTTGCTCTCATCTGACACATTGGCGAAGCCAAGATGCAGTGAAAAAAAAAAAAAAAATAAGGCATGGACACACCGAAGTGACCCAATGGTGGGTGATCGCTGATGCGTAAGCTTGGGTGCCAATTTTAGAGTTCTTACATCCGACTACTAGTTCGGCCAGGACAAAGAACCGTGGCCGCAGGACGGCTGGTGTCTTGTGCGAGGTTTCTTCTCGGACGGGATGATTAGGTATCGACGATACGAGGATCTCATGATCCGGAAATCGACAGCTGGTGGCCGTGACTTTGGCAAGTCCTGCTGTGCATATGAGACCTGGGCAGCTAGCTCTACTCCAGATGAGAGAGCAGGTTGAGCCGACGCAGCGGCTACAGAACGTGCTGAGTGCGGGTGCGTCCAACGGCCATCCCAGACAAGAGGTGACATCGTGCTGGGCTTGCGGGTCCTGCCAAAAGATGACAGCGCGGATCCTGGACCTGGGCAGAACGGCTTGCAGCACGACTGAACCACCGCACTGGCAGCGGTCTCGTCCCAGCGATCTTCTAGAACTAGAACAAGCATAGGGCAAAGACACTACCAGCCTGGGATCCCCGTGCATCTCGGCCTTGTCCGATCTTATCGAGCCGACGGAGCGGGCTTTGTGGAGGTTCTCGCCCAGCACAGAGAGCGCCGCTGCGACGCACAGCAGGACGGAGCTTGTGCAGGATTACGGGTCGTGGCCTCCGCCGCCTCTCGCGCGCAGCACGACCAGTGGATGTGATGGCGACGGCTATGGATGGGTTTCTGGCTTCCAAGATGCGGTCAATCCACCGCCCGTACCAGCCGGTTGTCCAGTAGCGCGCAGCCGCAACGCCATCGCCGCCCTATGCAAGCCCCCGCCTTGTGCTGCAACTCTTTCCTTCAGCTCGGATGATCGCGCTACAAATAGAACGGACTCCGCAGCGACATCTTTGTGTCTGCGCATGCGCTGGCTGACATATGTCGTCCTCATTTCCGACGGCGAATTCTTCAGAGTTTTCTCAGGCTGCTCGTTCTGTCTCTACCGCTGTTGCTGTAGTCCTTGATTTCTAATTCGCATTCCAATTGCTTCCCTCCATCTGCGTGCTTTGCCCTCGTCTTCACTCCACTCTCTTCAACCCCTCTCCTCCGCCCTCCACCCATTCAAGTCGGGCCGAATAGCGATAGAACTCTGTCCTTTGACCTTGAAATGTCTCGACGGGCCCCTCGAGGCGAAGGTCCATCGTCTGGCGAGGTACCTCGCTATGACGGCCCGACTATTCCCGCTAGCCGTGGGCAGTCGCCAACGCGCGATGAGACTTCGCGTGCTCCGTCCTTGGTGGAAGAACAGGCGCCGCAGGCGCAGCAGACGCGTGGACCGATCAAGCGTCGTTTCCCCAAGAAGCAGCATCCCCAGAAAACGGTGGACGACTTCTGGTCTGCCTTCACCTCGAAAACGCCCGGCAAGGCGTATTCGATCCTACCGGACAACTACTATGCGAAACACGCCGCGACGCATGCGCCCAAGGGCGTCAAGAACGCCCTCGCCAGCTACGACGAGG
This sequence comes from Verruconis gallopava, assembly GCF_000836295.1. Classification (NCBI taxonomy): domain Eukaryota; kingdom Fungi; phylum Ascomycota; class Dothideomycetes; order Venturiales; family Sympoventuriaceae; genus Verruconis; species Verruconis gallopava. Next base: position 385,614 of record NW_015622149.1, read on the forward strand.
CAAAGGCGAATTGCGAGGCCAAGGTGGCCAAAATCGTCAAGGAATGCAGACGGACGAATCAGAAGTACACGGACCCGCACTTCAATATTGAGGCGGACTTCAGGAGATGGCACACGGAGAGACCGTTCGCAGACTGCCTGATGGGACTGCTTGACACAAAGACGGATCTGCGCCCGCAGAGCGTCAAGAGGGTTGAAGACATCTTTGAGAATCCACAGTTTTTCATCGAGGGTGCCACGGCCAACGACGTGCGGCAGGGAAAAGAAGGCGACTGTTGGTTCATGAGCGCGCTGTGTACGCTCAGCAACAAGGACAGCCTCATACAGTCCATCTGCGTCGCCCGCGACGAGCAGGTCGGTGTGTATGGCTTTGTATTCCATCGCGACGGCGAGTGGATTTCTGAAGTGATTGACGACAAGCTCTACCTGATCAAGGAGGACTTTAACGATGCAACGCTCGAAAGGAACAAGTGGCTCGAGCTGCAGAATCGCACCAGCCCGGAGGAAGAGTACAGAGCGGTGATGCAGACGGGGTCGCGGGCTCTGTACTTTGCGCAGTGCAGTGACCCCAATGAGACGTGGCTACCGCTGCTGGAGAAGGCATACGCGAAGGCGCACGGCGACTACTCTGCTCTCGAAAGCGGATTTGTCGGCGAGGCGATTGAGGACCTTACCGGCGGCGTCACCACTGAAATATTCTCGACGGACATCCTGGACAAGGATAAATTCTGGAGAGAGGAGCTCATGCAGGTGAACAAGACCTTCTTGTTCGGCTGCGGCCAGATGGGCGGCAAGCACGGAATGCGCAACGGCATCCTCGAGAAGCACGCCTACTCTATCCTTGAAGCGCGCGAAGTCAACGGTGAGCGGCTTCTGAAGCTCCGCAACCCGTGGGGCAACACGGAATGGAGGGGCGCGTGGAGCGACGGTAGTGCAGAATGGACCCCAGAGTGGATGCAGGCCCTCAACCACAAGTTCGGCGACGATGGCGTCTTCTGGATTAGCTACAAGGACCTTCTCCGCAACTATCAGCACATCGACAGAACTCGGCTGTTTAACAGCTCGTGGCAGGTCATCTCGTCATGGACGAGCGTCGAGGTCCCGTGGTCGGTCGACTACCTCGACACGCGCTTCGACTTCACACTTGCAAAGAAGGGTGAAGTTGTAATTGTGCTCCAACAGCTCGATGACCGCTATTTCCGTGGCTTGGAAGGCCAGTACGACTTTCACCTGCAATTCCGTCTGCACAAGGAAGACGAGGAGGAGTACATTGTCCGGTCGAACCCGGCATATTACATGAAACGCAGCGTCAGCACGGAATTGGAGCTCGAGGCTGGAAAGTACACGGTACTCATCAAGATCACGGCTAAGCGTTATCCGTCCGATCCAACCGTGGAGGAGGTCGTTGCCGCCACGTGCCAGACGCGACGTGAAAAGCTTCTCAACATCGGTCTCAGCTACGATCTCGCGCACGCAAAGGGCGACTTCCGCGAAATCGAGCATGCCAACAAAGAGCTTGAGCAGAAAGAAAGGCGGGCGAAGAGGCGCGAGACCGCCAAGAAGATGCACGCCGCTCGCGTTCTGCAGCACAAGAAGCAAAAGTTCCGCGCCATGAAGATGAACCTGAAGAAGGAGGCGAAAGCGATTGCCAAGATGCAGAGACAGGCTGACGAGCAGGCCAAGCAAGAAGCACTGGAGAAAGGCGTGGAGGGTATGAAGTTCACGTCCGAGCCAGAGTCCATCCCCGATGGCCTCGGAATCAATGCGGGGGCAGCTATGGGTAACGGTGCCGTACAACCAGTACGGAGACAGGACTCTTTTGACAACGCGCACGGTGGAACCCTGCCACCGTCGTTGATCACCAACCCAGCTCCGAACGGAGTCAGGCCAAGACGAGACACCAGACCGGCTTCTTTGTCGATCTCGTCGAGATCAGGTCCGCCCTCGCTCAACTCTACACCTCGTCGCGACACGCTCGAACCTCGTCCAGTCTCTTTACATGCCTCTAGCTACGGTACGCCGGGCATACAAGTGCACCGTCCTTCGAAGCCCGATGGCAAGCTCACGCTGAGCGACATCAGCGACGACGATCTCAGCTGGGACTCGGAACTGGATGAGCCCGACGACAGCGACTTGGACAATCTTGATCCGTGCCATGGCGGCGTCTACGGCCAAGGGCAGCCAGCCGCGAACCCACCCGCAGACGAAGAGGACTACGCCAAGGACCCATGGAACGCCGTGTGCGTCGTCGGTCTCCGCATCTACACCCGCGACTCCGGCGTCACGATCAACGTCGTCCGGACGGACAAGAAAAACCGCCCGATGGAACAAGCGGACTTCTTCAGGAGGGGACTCGATGTTGACGACGCGAGCAAGGACACGAGCAGGGAGCCCGTGAGCCCAATCAGCCCTTCGCGAGGAGCCCAAGGCATGATGAGTTTGGCGCAAGCGATGAGTGGAACGGCCGGCTCGGGTGGATCGAGTCCATTGGATGGGCCTGGCTGGAGGCCACCGCGGGTTCTCAGTCCGAGACTGAACGGGCTATGAAAGCTGGACGTGCGCTCTACGTTTTCGTCCTGCTGCACTGTTTTTTGTTTTCTTTTTTCTTTCTTTTTTTTTGACCGCCGCTTTTTCTGCGCATACCATGGTGTACAAAAGTGATACCCTTTTCGTGCAGTATTTTCTCTCTCCCTCCCTTCGTTTTCTGGTCGGCTCGAGGGGACACGGGAATCTCGATTGGGGGGTGTGCTCGGTAGTCGCTTGTATAATCTAAATCCAAGCTCTACGTACTCCTTTCTATTTTTACTGCACGCACTTCTCTTGCTCGTGCAGCGCGCTGAGCGGTTATGCTTGCCGCAGTGCAATTATTACTTTCATGCTTGCCCTTTCACAGTAATTAGCTTTCGATAGTCTTGAATCTGTCCGCCATTTTCCCCCGTAGTTAGTTGAGATGTGTGCAGGCAAGGTGTCGTTCCGCGCCATAAAAGAGTCTACATGTTGCCGCACCAACTTGGCATTGAAACTTTTTTTTTTCTTTTCCCGGCACCTCACTCTGGTTGGGACGGGCGGGTTTTCTCCCTCGACCTTCCACAGAGAGTCCGCCCGTTTAGGTTTTCCAGCAATAGAAAAGTGTCTTGTTTGATTTCGCATTTGCCGTGAACGGGCCTCAAGCACCGAGAAACCCCACACCCCGCGAAACGCTTCGGCTTAATTCCGCCCATTGAACCAGCCTAGCGAGATTGTCGAGTGTTGAACGGTGCAAGAGTCAAGACTCCGCTTTACTTGCTTAAATGGTGAGACGTCCTTGCTCTTGACGGCGTTGTTTTACGAAAGCCTCTCTACCTTCGGTAGTATTGTGACAAAATTTTTCCGGGTCCGTTGAAGTCGAATGCTTGAGCCGCATATCCGGTGTTTACATCTGGCTGTCTAGGCATTCTCTTTGTTCATACTTTGTTAAAGTTTTTCTTTCTCTTTTGCCTGGGCTGCTTTGATCACTTGCGTTCTCGTTCGTGCTACGTCCGAGCTCCGTCTCTGACTCTTCGGAGATAAGCAAGAGACCCTTCACAATGCCATTGATATCGACCGAACAGCTGTCCAGGCACAACAAGCCTGGCGATGCGTGGATCCTGATCGACACGACGGTATGGGACGTCACAGACTTCGCAGAGCAGCATCCCGGCGGGGCGGAAATCATCTACCAGTACATCGGCCATGTACGTGCCATGACGCGAGCTCGCTGCCTCTCGAATTGACGCGTAACAGGATGCCACGGACGCATACAACGAGGTCCACGGGCCGTCCCTGGTGAAGAAGTATCTTGATGCATCTAAAAACATAGGCCAAATCGACAGCAGCACCGTGACGGCCGAGTGGAAGAAGCGGCAAGCGTCAACGATGGAATCGGCACCCAAGGCGGACCCCAGTGAGAGGCCGCCGTTGGAGACGATTCTGAACATGCACGACTTTGAGAAAGTGGCGGAGAAGCATGTGAGCCCGAAGGCGTGGGCATTTCAGATGACGGCTGCGAACGATCATATCACAAAGGCTGCAAATGCCGACTACTGGCGTGAGTTGTGTTCCAGACGACACGTTCAATTCATGCCCCATTTGAAATCTGCTCCCGGACCTTGCAGAGTGATGCTTGAACTTCGTGACTAACAACAGTCGCTGCACTTGTAGGGCGAATCTACTTTAGACCAAGGATATTGACAGGCGGTGCGTACGACAACATGCAGAATCCTGACGAAAACATTGCGCTCACTAGAAGACAGTAAAAAATGTCGATGTCAGCTGTGAGGTCCTAGGGGAGAAATATTCGCTCCCGCTCTTCTCAGCACCTGCCGCACTCGCCCGTCTCAGCCATCCCGATGGCGAGCAGGCGATGGCGCGAGCACTTTCTGCAAAGGGCACGACGATCATCGCATGTAACAACGCCAGCTTTTCGTTCCAGGAGATCTGCTCAGTGCTGCCTCGCGACGACTACCCCGTCTTTTATCAGCTCTACGTGAACAAAGATCGTAGAGTGACTGAGCAGATTGTACGAGACGTGAGCAAATGGAAGGGACTGCAGGCCATCATCGTCACCGCCGACCTTCCTGTGGTAGGAAAGCGGGAGGATGACGAGAGACTCAAGATCGACAGCAATTACAAGCAGCCCAAGAGTTTTCAGAGCCAGAAGCTTTCAAAGGACAAAAAGGGATCCGGGTTGGCGCGAGCTACAGGCACGTTCATCGACGCCGATCTGAAATGGAATGACATTCGGTGGCTTCAGACACTGACACATGTGCCAATCTTTGTTAAGGGCATCCAGTGCGCAGCAGACGCGCGCAAGGCGCTTGAGATGGGCTGCAAGGGTATCTACATCACGAACCACGGAGGCCGCGCTGTGGATACCGCGCAGCCGAGTCTGTTAACATTGCTCGAAATTAATGCCAATTGCCCAGAGGTGGGAACAAGCCTTTGTAACGGCTGGGGCATAGAAGGCTGACACTGCCATCCAGGTGATGGAACAGATGGAGGTGTTCATTGATGGCGGCATTCGGTTGGTCTTTCGAAACAGAGTTTGCGGAAATGCAACGACTAACCAGGCAACAGTCGCGGAACAGATGTCTTGAAAGCGATTTGCTTGGGTGCAAGTGGCGTTTGCATGGGCCGCCCGTTTCTGTTCGCTGTGAGTCCTCTCCATTGGCCCCTCTCCATTCTGCAAAGTGCTAAAGCTCGATGATTCAAGGTTGGATACGGAGAGGAGGGTGTTGCACACGCCATTGATAGTACGTATGACCCACATCTAGGCAGTGATCCCGAACACAGTCTAACGGTCTACCTCAAAAGTAATCAAGGATGAGCTTGAGACGGCTATGCAGATGATTGGCATCACCAGCCTTGATCAAGCTCACCCGGGACTCCTGAATACAGGCCAGCTGGATCATATGGTAATCAGAGGCGAGTGAGTGAATCGATCAGTCTGCGCGCGATTCAATAGATCTGACGACTCCAAGCAAACATCCCTGGGCCCACAAGGTGGTTCGAAAATCGAAACTTTAGAATGTGCATCTTATTAGATGAGGTGCAGGTGTAGAATTAGAACAAGGAGACCAAAATTGACGCAGGGTTCCTCAATCAGCAGGCTGGGCAACCAGTGATGGCATGAGCTTGAGATCCTTGCATTGGCTGCAGTGGCGGCATGGCGGTAAACATAATCTCAAGAACAGCTTTTTCACCACTAGCCTCGAATTGATGGACGTCCGTACTACGGATACGTTGAGGAGCTGAGGATCCGAGATTGTGATAGAAGATAGAATGATGCCATAGAGAAGTACTTTAGGCCCTGTGCAAGCCTGGTGAGAAAACGCTCTCTGTCTCCTTGTACACCGGAAGTTCAACAGAGTCACCAATCGGAAGGCGAGCCTAATGGATCACGAAAGGTTCCAGAGAGTGCATGCTGGATACATGAATACCAGGCACGAAATGCGTGTCTTAGAAATACGCCTGATCAGTGCCTTGCGTATCTCTGCATTGATGGACATTAGCAGCATCACTGCTGCCTTGAGCCTGCATAAGAAAAGTGTAACGTTTTGTTCGGGTTTTCAAGTGACCGCTCGGTTCAGCACTGTTGTAGCGTGTTCGCGGCTGGCTGGAGGCCACACGTTTGGGACGACAGCCGTGAGCTTCATGTCAAGTCACCGTAAGACAGGTGTCCAACCAGTCGACGACGGATCGTTGCTGATCCACGTCCCAATCGGGGATTGCGGCGAGCTGGTGCTGGCGCTGAAGCCGCGACCACACCCCAGACTTTGCGCCGCAGCCAAGGCCGACGCGATTGCCATGGCTCAATTGGCGGAGCAAAACCACTCATGTAGACGCACAGAGCATAGTAAAGGCTGAAACAGTCAAAGAATGAATCAAACAATTCATGCACAGTTGCTCAACTAGGCAGTGTGCTTTTGCAGCCCCCTTTCTGCCTGGCAATGGAATGCTAGTGAGTTGCGCTCTCACGGCCACACCCGCGTTGGCATGGGGCGCACGAGTTCGCAGGCGCGATCGTCGTTTTAGCTCTACAGAGGTTCGCTGGCCGCTAATGCACGATGCTCCGCGCCGCTGGCAAGCTGTTATCTCAAGCGAGCAAGCGGAACAAAGCTGGTCGGCCTGTGAAAGGTTTTGTTGCTGACCTTTTCGTTGAGCCAGTCACGAGTACGAGCGATAAGCAATCAACGGTCAGAGGGTCTCCTTGACCGTCCGAATACGGCATGCTCACACGATGACTAGTGAGCAGGCCAGGGAGACGTGCGAGGCTATCTTGTGGCTTTGATAGGTGCGAGAAGTAAGGTGTGTAAGAAATGAAGAGCGATTCCGGAGTGCCCAAATTAAAGCAGGCCAGCCGTATTTTTTTCTTCCGCGGTGGACGCTGATGCCAGTTGTGCGCATTGACATGGATACAGGTAGAGAGGGGGCTTGTGACCGGTTGAGGCCGTTGGATCATCGGCGGACTGCTTTTCAATACCGCATTATTGACGTTATTGAACGGCTGCAGCCGGGCTGAGGAGACAGAAAGGAGGAGAGTGAGAGAGAGGAGAAGAGCAGTAGGATGAGGATGAGGGGCGGGGAGAGGAGGAGGAGGGCGGAAGAGAGGGCGACGGCAACACCGAGCAGCGGGCGGAAAGCGCAAGCAACAGCAAAGCAGGAGCAATAGCATTCGCAAAGAGGAAAGAGCAGCAGGATGAGTGGCGTCATGTGATGAAGAGCAGGTGGACGGCTGAGCAAGATGGGAAGTGGCGAGTGTGCGAATGTGGGAGTCTGCGGCTTTGCGCGAGCGTGGACGTGGAATCGTTGACGTAGATGAAGCGAAGGACGCCGGAGTGGTCGTGCAGGACTGAGCGGACGGACGTCGCAGTCGTTGGAGGAGCAGCAGCAGCAGCAGCAGCAGCAGCAGCAGCAGCAGCGGCGGCGGGAGGTGTGAGGAGCCTCTCACTGTCTTTTGGCGGGCGCGGTCCCCCAGTTTTCCGGCTCTAACCCCCTAAGCATGCGATCCAGCGTCACGAGGCGACGCGGGCGTGGGCCCATGGGTGAGACCGTGGCCGTCCGCCCGCTCATCTGACTGTGCGGGAGTGTATGCGCATGTGTATGTGTGGGTGTGCGTGTGTGCGTGTTTGAGAGCGTCGGCGAGTCGTCAGAGTGCGCGTGCGAGTGTGACTCCATTGCGTGCGTGCGCCCCGTCCAGCGCCGACGCCCAGCGAGGCAAATAGTGGGCCCCCGCGCTTGCACGGGCTTTCCCTACCGAAGCATCATCTTCGTCGTCTGTCTGGCTGCGTCGCTGAACTGCTGGTGCTGGTGCTGGCGCTGGTGCTGGTGCTGGTGCTGCTCCTCGACACGTCCTGGACCTCCCTCGCTGTCCCAGCACACCTTGCATCCCTCCCGGTGCTCTTCTCTTTCCCTTCTTCTTGCTGCCGTCGTCGTCTCTTCCTCAGCCTGCCACCCCCATCACATCCCGCCGCCTGCGTGCTGCTCCTCTGAGCCCGTCGTCAAGCATCGTTGGCCCAGAGAGCCTTGTTCCTGATTGTACGCCGTGCTATTCGCTAGCTTATCTCCACCTCGCCCCATCACTCTGCCCGTCCCCAAGACAAGCTGCGACAAGCTCCCACCTCAGTTCCTCATCCATCCACAGCCACCCGCCAGACTTCACCCGTCGTTCCACAAGCTCTGTCAATATGACTACTGCCTAGCCACTGACACGCCCTACCCCTCCGCATGGTGGCCTGGAGCAAAGAAGAAATTTGAGTCTCCTCTCGTGTCTCGAGCTCAACCGCTATCGAGTCATTCTCCGACTTGCCTGCAGTCTTGACGCTGTTCCATTGCATTCCTCTCCTGCTCTGCTCGCGCACCACTTTCCCCCTGTACAGCGTGCTGCTCAACTGTACCGTGATGGATTTTCTTGAAGCTCCCGATTTGCTGTCCTCGTAGCGAGCAACTCACCATCCTGCCTTGTCTCGCGTGCGCACTTCCTGTCTCATTCCCTCTCCACCATCCAAGCCACCTCCCGTACCTCATCCCCTCCTCGTACCCTCGGGAGCTGTGTGTCTACCTCCAGGCACGCACGGTTCGTTCCTGAAAGTGGCCTCCTGTGTCCTACCATGTACCCTCCCCCCAGACCGGCTGGCGCTAGAGCCTCGGCCTCATCAGCTACTTCTCCCAGAACGAACCCGCTCAGATCAAACAACGAGCGGGATAGCATGTCGGAACGACGAAGGATGCAGGATTCGCCTAGCGACAGCGGAAGTGGATTTGGGGAAGCGGAGAACTACACGCAGGACGAGATCAAGCAGCTACGGAATCTGAACGCCATCATCCAGGTATGTGGTCCATCTGTCTACCTCTCTCGTCTCTTTTCGAAGCTCAAACACACTAAAGAGCCGCATCTGTAGCAATTCTTCGTAAAGGGGGCGTTGACGCTGGTCAGCTCCAGGGTGTTTCTGACTCCGGCAAAGCTCAAAGACGGCGATGATATCAAGTACAACAAATGGGTAGGTTCCGTCCATGTTTCTCTCGCCTCCATGTTCACTCATCACGCTAATGTCAACGCATAGTTCAACCTGGTCCTTCCCGAGTCAGATACCCTCGCAGAATTCACAGCGCCGTGGAGGGCCACAGACGTGAGCGTGGAACGACCTCCGCCTATGATAATCGAGATATACCTAGACCTCACGCAGCTCACCCGAAGCCAGAAGCTGATCATTTTAGACGACAATGGCAAGCGATGGGACGTGGCCGACACCCTAAACCGCACACTAGCTCCAGGTGACCGTCCGACGAGCAAGACGGCGAATGCATCGCAGCTTGTGCTAGAGCGATGGAGAATAAGCCTGGATGGCTCGCCTCGAGATAGTGCCATGCAACCCGGCAGTCTGTCCGCTGTGTACAAGCGCGGTATTCCTTTGTTTAGATCACTCTTCACATATGGACGCACCATGCCTGCATTCAAATACTCGCGCCGCCTCCTGAAGCAACCTCCTAATCATCCTACCGTTAAATTGAACTATCGCATCCTAGACGGGGCCGTACCCAGCTCCAAGGTAGATACGTTGCACATACCACTGGCCCTTAGCGAGGACGACGTCGTCGAGCAATACTCATTTGAACATCTGCAATGCTCGGCAGGCACCCTGAACATATCCGTCACGTATAGAACGAACTGTGATTTTCGCGTAGATGATACGGAGTCGTTGATGAGCTCGCACTTTATGGCTTCGGACGATCACTACTTCAGACCTTCCTTAGCTGGCCGTAGGACTGAGGCCGCCGTCGTGCCAAGCTCGGTCCCCAATGCTCGACATGACTATAGTCCGGACTCGCAGCAGGAAGGGCAGGTGTATGGATCGTTGTCGACGTTCCACAGGTCTGGTGCTGCTGCGCCAGGTACCAGTCCACTGTCGGCCATGCGCGCGATACGTGACGATGCGACGCCGGACACGCCGCCTCTAAGAACTCAGCCTGATCATCGACGGTCGACTAGTTCGAGATCCTCGATGCGAGCAGAAGGCGCCTCTATCAACCCTAGGCGGCCGTCCGTCTCGTTCCAGCCGTTCAAAGCTGGCTCACTAGCTTCTTCACCGGGAATGAATCTTCCCACCTCGCCAGGGACATCCTTTCCCGGCCGACCTGGGCCGGCTTCCCTCACGCATACGAGAAACCGTCCGTCATTAACTACGCTCCCTCAGCAGGTGCTTCGGACGCCGCAGCTACCTAACGAGACTGCGATCGCATCGTCGACATCATCTTCGCCAAAGCCTGCTCCGATTGCCCGATACAGCAGCAGCTTTAGTCACAGAAGGAGTCGATTCTCCTCTACGGGTAGCAAAGGGGACGATGACCATAACAGCAGCGGCAAGCAGAGTGCGTCGTCTTCAGCGCAACGTGGTTCTGATGAGATCGTCAACGAATCCCAACGATCGGGCTCGGGCTCGATGGAACAGTCAGAAGATGACAAAAATCTGCAAGATTTCATCAAGCTGCTGGAGGCAAAGAAAGATCTGAAAAGCTTCTCGCGAACTGATTCCGCGTCGAAAGACGCCTCTATGCGGCGGACGACGGCGGCATTGTCAAAGTACAGAGGCATGAGAGAGTCGAACACGGCTTTGTCGGATTCACTGTCCTCGTCGCTACTCCTGCAACGGTCATCCACCTCATCCAGTCGCCAGCTTTCAAGCGTGCCGCCTATGGTTCACGGCACTTCTGCGTCGACGTCTTCGTCACCGGGAAAGCCCATTTCGCCTCATACGCCGCACACCCCCGCCATTCCGTCAAGACTGAGCGATAACCTGACCATTGATTACGGCGACACTGTGCGTAGAAGCCGGACCCGAAGACGGTCCCCAACGGAGGCCATGCGCGAGGAAAACTCAAGCGAAGGCACTGCGCGAGATAACACGGGGACTAACGCGATTGACATCCCGACCAGTCCACACGCCTGGCCGTACGTGCGGCGATCAAGCTCTGCCAGCGGGCGCACGCGCGAGCGGGGCCTAGAGGATGAGCCTGAATTGTACGGTATGCGGAGCGCGTCCCTGCCTGCAGAGGAACGTACGGAGCTGAGCATGAGCGAGCTGCTACGCGTCAACATGGAGGTTCAAAGCTCTTCGCCCACAGGCGAGGACTCTTCTCCCCAGCCCTCTAATGAAGGATATGCCGCGTATCCCTTTCCTCCACTGGACACGAGCCAACCAACGTCCCGCGAGGAGTCATCATCCAGACCCGGCAGTATTGTTGAACCCGTCCCGCAGGCATTCCGCCACCGCCTCTCGCGTGGCTATAGACGCGGCAGCCCCAGCTTCTCGAGTGAGAGGGGGAGCAGGTACAGCGCAGGCAGCAGGCTGAGCATGCAGACAGGAGAAGAGGATGACCTCATCTTCCAGCTTAGTGAGCTAGGCTCTGCTTCCCGACGGAGCGTTGAGGAGACACGTGGTGCAACCACGTCTGGAAGGGGTGATAGACGAGGAGCTTGGAACCAATGACCACGTGAGATGGCGCAGCTTTGTTTCCTCATGTGTGCTTTTTGCATACGGAGTGGCATATCTGATTTTGTTCCTGGCTTTGGTTTTCACCATTTCACACGCCGTAAAATTGCTTCATGGTTGTCACACGGTGCTATTTCGCCTTCATCATCTTTATCAACGTCATATCGATCATCCTTGCGGCATTTTTTATTCATCCTGGCTTTTGCTTGGTCGCGTTGGTTATTTCATCAAAGGTTCCCCCTTGAGGATCATCACCGGGAGTCGGCATCTGGATATGGGGACTCTGCAATTGGGAGAGGAGATACCATATATTATACGTGTCCACGTGGCGTCGGGGTAAACCTTTGTAACTTTTCCGCGGTCCTCTGGTTCGGCTGCCCTTTCTTGTATGAAAGCACAACACATTCATAACGTTATATATGTGTGGCTTGCCTGATTTAGGGATTCTTAATTTTGGGAAGGCGAGTAGATTGCTTTTTCTGACTTGCTTACTTGCTTAGCATGCGAACGCGCGTCACTTCCTCGCGCGCGCGTGTGGGGATAGGGAAATCATAGATGGATGGGAATGCTAGGATCGCAAGATTGCCTCGTGTAACTAAATTTGGGATTAGGGTAGGAAAGAATGAAACAGATTGAACAGCGGCACGCGCGGTGCAGGCCAGTTCCTTCGGTTCTTTGACACTCTTTTGCAAAGCTAACGCTTAGGCCGAGCCGGTGTAAGAGTTGTGCGTCACGATCTGTTATGGCTCGCTACGTACATGCCCTCCTGCTCTTTTAACATGACGAATCGACCTATTTGGAGCCTCGCTTTTTCCATTCTTTGTTTCTCCTCTGGCGATTCCACTCGCCCCTTCTTCGCCCTGGGGCGCCGCCTCCGGTCCACGCCCCATGCTGAGGCAGCTTGTCGTGGTTCGCCTCCAAAGCAGCCGGCGGCGGCGGCACCGCGCCGCTCGGTACGACCAGCATCGGGGCTCTCCTCTGCTCCTCGACGCCAGAAGGCGCCGCTACCGCCATCGCCTCGCTCTCGGGCACACCGTCGCCGACGCCAAGCACATCCGGCGCTCCTGCAACAGCGCCGCCGCCCTCGGCCGCAGAACGTCCCGCTTCGATCGAGGACGCCGTGCCTTCACTCGTCCCCTGCGTCTCGCTGTTCTTTAGGACCAGAACGTCAGCCACGGGAACCCGGGATCCGCCTACGCGCGCGCTCGGGGGCCCAAACGTCGGACGCAGGCCCCGCCTGGCCGCGTACGCCTGGCCGCGGCCGCCGCGCCCGCTCGCCGTCGGGAAGAAGACCTTACCCTGTGTCCCCACGCCGCGCCGGCGACTGCATCCCCGCGTCGCGCGTACGCCTCGGCGTGCCGAGCCGCGACCGCGAGCACGACGATCCACGCGCTTGTGCCCCGCATATCTTTTGGAACGCTGTCGTCTTCTGTCGGTGGAATTCGATCCCTCAGCAGGACGGATGAGAGAGAAAGGGGAAAAGGGGAAAGGGGAAAGGGGGGTTTGTTTTCTTTTGAACGGCGCCTGAGCTTGGTGCCGCTGCGGCGCCGTGACGGTCGGCTCAGGCCACGTCGCCGAATGTGTCTTCGTCGCCGCTGGTGTGGGCGGCGCCCTTTCGGAAGTGTATATTGTGGGGTCGAGCCATCGTTCGTCCGCGTCCTTGGGCGAGAGTTGTTGGGGAGGTTTGATTATGCTTTTCTTGGGGCTTGATTTCACGCAACTTGCGAGCGGGAGCACTTTCAAAAGGAGGGGGGGGAGGGGCGACGACGGGGGTAGGACGTTAATGGCATCAACTACAGCGTTGCGGTCGCCGCGGCAACGAATCCGAGCAGCGTGTCGAGGGCGCGGATTCCACTTAGCTACGCTGCTTCCCACGCGCGCGGAGATTGCTGTCTGGCGACTGATTGAAGCAGTCAACAATTAGAGGAATGAAGGATGTAAACGACAAAATCTCTCCCGCTTTTTTTCAACCTTTTTTTTTAAAAAAAGAGGAAAAAAAATGATTGGAGGGTTTTTGATTCCTTCGTTTTTGGAAAAAGAAAAAAAGACTAAAGGTAAAAGTGGCCCCCGCATACGTCTAAGACACGTCGATGTCGTCCCACATCTTCGCCAGATGCCGCTGCATCTCCAAGATCTTGGCGGCCATGACGCCCTTGAGAAAGAACGCTCTCTTCCTCTGTCCGTTGAGCGAGAGCCACGTGCGCGTCACGTCCTCGTACCACTCGCGCTGCGTCGTTTCGTTGGTGAAGAACTCCCGGCCGTCGGCCAGGAGCATGGGGCTCTCGTTCTTGATGTACTTCACCAGGTTCTCAAGGCGCTGCTTATACACGTCGAGGAGCGGCGAGAGGAACATGTCCTCCTGTTCGCCCGCGGGGTCGCGCGAGTCCGCGTCGGCCTTCTCGTCTCCGACGCCCCGCGGCGCCTTGGCTGCTTGAAGAAGGGAGGGCATCGAGGAGCCGGATTCGTCGCGCTTTGCCACGTCGGGTCGCACGCACGCAAACCCTTCTCTCTTGCATTGCTTCGTTGCCTCTTGGTCAGCGCTTCTGTCTGTTGGTCCGATTTTCTTTGCCTTTGCAATCTGCGTGGAAGGAGGAAGGGAGGGGTTGTGGATTGGTGGGAGTCGCACCTCGGCGTGGTCGCTCAGCGCCCTGCACACGCACTCTCTCTTCAGCTCCACGCTTGGGAGGCGCGAGATCCGCTGCAGATCCCCCATGCATGTGCCGATGAAGACGCTGCAGACGAGAGAGTATTGCGGCTCTGGAGTGGGCAAGGCGTGTATGACTTTTGAGAGGAGCGCAGCGGCTGTGTAGAGTACTCCTGTGACCTTCATGGCGACGGAGAGTAGTGCCAAAAAGCTGTCCGTGGGGGGGGAGAAATGATGTGTGCGGCGAAGAACGACGGCGTACCGAAGAGATCAAAATACAGATGTCTACATGACGTTAAGCGGTTGCCAGGGACGCTGACTACGTGCTTCAACGTAAAGAGCGGATTTTAAGTTGAGCCTTCCCAAGTCGTTCAAAGATGAACCAGACGGCCAGATTGCGTAAGGTTTGACTTTCTCTCGTGGAGCCAACCTTGAACCAGACATATCGAGTGGATGCATTTCGACAGGATGCGCAGGTTGGTCCTGAGAAAATTAAAAGACTGGGGAACAGCTTTGTGAGCGACGGCGGATGAGAATCGATGCTTGATGGCAGGGTATCTATCATGCTCTTTTGTACATATCCTACAGTCCCATTGTGGCCCCGGGCGCCACCCAGCAGTCTATTTGATCTTCTTGTTCTTCAACTTGATCGTTTCATCATCCACAAAGATGCCTTTCCCTTTGTACGGCTCTGGCACCCTCCACGCTCGAATGTGTGCTGCGAACTGCTTGACCACGTGCTTGTCTACGCCCTCAAGCAGAATTCTCGTCGGCTGCGGCGTGCTTGCCTTGACACCCTTGGGAATGCCCAGTTCGATTGGATGCGAGTAACCTAGTTTGAGATTGACAAATTGTTGGCCAGGATAGGCAGGCTCCTTGGTCTTAGCAGTCGGCTCGATGGTGGCACGGTAGCCGACACCAACAAGGCGGAGGATGGCGATGTGGCCCTCGGAGACGCCGGTGATGTGGTTGTTGAGGTCCGCTCGAAGCGTTCCTGCTCTCAACATTTAGATAGATGCGATGGAATCCGGTGTTACGCATGCACTCACCCCACATTGCGCGTTGGTGTCTGACGCTGGCGTCTTGCACGCTTAGAGACACGGGGCCCATGTCTCCATCTCTAGAGACCTTGAGATACGGCGGGATATCCATGAACGTCTCTCCTGTGCGGCGTTACGCTGTCAGCCCCATCATTCCTCTCCCACTGCGACAGGAAAGGGAAACACCAACCCAAGGGCCCTTTCACATGCACCTTCGCCATCGAGACATCCACTCTCGCGCCTGCCCTGTTCCTGCCTGTGCTGCGGGGCTCCAGAAGCGTGATCTCGACACCCGGCGGCACCGCAATGGGAGCCCTCCCGATCTTGCTGCCACACCGTCTCGACTCGCTGAACGGCCGGCGGTTGGGGGGTGCGGCGATGAACACCCGCGACAAGCTCGAGTCCAGGCCATTGGCGCGGTGAAGGCCCGCGAGTTGCCAGCGGCGTATCCGAGATATAGGCAGCATGGCAGGCGTGTGTAACCGACGGTTGTCCGGTGAGAGAGAGAGAAAAGTGACGGTCGAAGGCAAGAGCGATGGCGCGTTGACGTTGTACCGATGCGGTTAGCGCTCCACGGGACCAGGCGTGCTGCCCGTGTCGACTGTGTCGCATGTGGGTGCCGAGCTAAGCTAAGCCATGCAAAGGAATCGCTGTTATGCAGCGTACAAGAAGGAAAAAGGAAGTGATTATGGTGCAAACGGTAGCATAGATTAGATGATGGATTGGCTTGTTGTTGTTCGGTTTTAATCCTAAAGCAGCTTGTAGATAAGCTAATAAGTTATATCTGCTAAGTCATGCTCACGTGACTTGCGACAGACTGGCCGCACAGTGAAGACGCACGCGACATCACTTAGAGGCGTGAGAAGACAACGTCTCCCAGCACATCTTGCCGCGTTGCCCTGTTTGACGATCAGTACTATGCAACAAGCCTCCAGCTTCTAGGGGAAGCGGCAGCCCGCAGCTCGTTGGTCGGCTTCACCAGCTCTTCAGTTCAGACTTCAGTTGCTACTGACCTCTCGTGTCTGGTCCACTTCACTTCAACAGCCGCAACCATGAGCTCAGATCCGAAAGTGTAGTGTGACTATTAGCGTCTCATTGGTCTCGTGCCTAATCTGAAAAGATCACCCTGATCGAACATATAAGTCTGACGGCCTGATTCTACGATCTTGACTTCATCTTCAAACTCAACATCAGTGACGACCAATCGTCCCCTCCTTACCTCCGATCGTCAAGTGCCATTCTCGTACTTTCTGTCATTGCCACAGCCCATTCGTCTTGTTCTGTGTGCTAATGGTTCAAGTCAGTCGAGCAAAATGAAGTACATCGTCATCAATCTCTTGCTAGCGCTGCTGGCTTTCTGCCTCAACCAAGTCCTCTCTGGAACAATTGGATCCGGAGTCGACTTTTCCTCAGTCAAGAGTAGTGGTAAACCAAACTTGGTCATGGATCTGAAGAAAGGCAAGGCTACCGACACCGAGATTCACAAGGCTGCCATCGCCTTCCTCGAAGAGATCCAAGGCTCCTCATCCTGCCATCAACTCGCCGCCTACACCCTTATCCAGGTCTGTCAGTCCATCGAGGGAGCCTCCACCACTATAGATCCCTCTCTTTCCAACGCCAAAGAGGAGTACGCAGCCAAGATGGCGGTCTGCGAGCTCTCGGCCGCTCGTCCCAAGAATCAGGATGCAGTCCCGAAGCAGTGCATGGACTTAATCCCAACCAAGACTGCATGTGACACATCTTCTTCGTCTTCCACAAAGATATGCTACCATCCATTGTCTCGCGCAAGGATCACAGCCTGCATTACCGCCCTTCGAGCTCACCCTCAGTCGTGGACCTCGTACAGCAACGCCGCCCAAAATGTTGTCAATACGTGTCATGCATCCCGTGTGCACATGAACCAAGGTGAAATTTGAACGTGAATAGTATTTTTGACTCCAGATTACTGATGAAACCGCGTGTAGATGAGATCATCAGCAGGCTAACTGCTGTTCTGAAAGCCCAAGTAACAGCAGCACAAGACACCGCCGATCTCATCCGAAACAACGGTGATCAAGTTCTCGGCGAGTTCCAGCGCGTCGAGGAATCGGTCCAGCAAATTCGTGCAAGCGTCGACCGTCTGGGCGGTGAAGTTATGGCTCAGAGCTACAAAATTTTTGCCAACATGAACAATAATTTCCAGACGCTTTATGACAGCCTTCTAGCCAACCTGACTAGCGCGAATGATCTGGTACTTGCCGGCAATGCCAAAAAGCTGGCTGCTGCTGATGAATGGGCCATCGCATTTAACCAGTTTAATTCCAAAGTAATGCAAGATCTCGCCAGCAATGTCGACGAGGTCCGCACGAGCGTGAATCACATCGTAGCGAATGCACTTTCGGCTGTCGAATATGTTCACGAATCTACGATCCAGCTGAAAAATCAAACGAAGGAATTCAGCAAGCTTATTAACGATACTCACAACCAGGTCACAGATTTCGTCTCTGCCGTCTCGCCGTCGTTCGCCGTCATTAGATACATTCACGACATCATTCACTCAACATGGGTTGATCGACTGACATGGTATAGTTTAGTATTCAACGTAGTGATTCTCATTATCGTCGTCCCTAATCTGCTGTGGTACTCCGAATTCTCTGCGGCGGTGAAAATGCTGATTGCACTGATGATGGGTATATCTCTTCTTCTCTTGGATCTGAAGACCTGCTAAGCATTCTAACTAGATATCGCATTGTACTCGGTTTTTTGCTGGAGAGAGACACGACCTGGCTATAATTTCTTCCGCTGGCTTTTTACGTCTAAGATTTCCGGCCTCTCAGCAATCGCCGGGTTCATGATCGGTCTTCTGTTTGCCAAGCATATCATCAGAGCTTTCCACAGACTTCTCAATTCACTACTCCGCCAATGTTGTGCCCCTGCTCCAGCTCTGAGGGCAAACGACGTAGCAGTTACGATCCACAACGGCAGACGTACTACTCGTAAGACTAATCGTTCTTCTCCTATGACATCCAAGTCTCCCTTTTCGACTCGTGGCATTTCCGAGGCGCCTCCTGACAAGGCGGAATGGGTTTGAAACTCCTCCTAAGTTGTCCACTTTCGATCGAGTATTTGAATAGTTCACTAACTGTTCTTATAAAGAGCCACATGGATACATTCATTCTACACAGCAGGCAAATGAATAGCAGTATGCACGGAAAGATTGCCAGATGAGATATTTCCCTCGTTAGGAAGATTGAAATATTTGCTCGCAGAACAGAAATTGCAGCCTACATGGCAACGACTGTCTTCTTCTTCGGGTTAGTTCACACAACTCAAACTACGTAGGAACCAGCATATGAAATACAATTGGACTCTGGATTGACTTTGACTTCTCGTCTTTTGTGCGTATATTTCTTCGATATTTCCTAAGTCGTACCGATTCTTTTCTTTCCTGATGTTCAGAACTAGTGAGAAACAACATGCATCTTGTGAATGATATATCCGTTTCACCTCACATCCATAATACTTGAAACTTAGCGATCAATTCAGTGATTTAGGGACTCAAAGAATTTTTTTTGGTGGTCCAGCCTTCAAATCCGCATCAGGTTGTGATCAATGGCGTGGATGTCATTTGATAGCATTGCTTTGATGGTTTAAGCAATTGTCAAAAGGAGTGAAGTCTAGTCTCCGCGAACTATGTGCTGTTTCTATATTCTAAGTATGAATACACAAGTCCATGGCACATGAAGTCGGTTCAATATGTAATTTCAGTCTGACACGGCGCTTGGCACACTTTGTCCGCCTGTTTCACATAATTTGCATTAGGGAAGCCTAGCAAACAGGAATAAAAATGTGATGTTCATCATGTTCTGCTAGCTCTTGCTTTCACTAACTCGATTGCCGACGCCAGAGTCAACGCAAGTACTGCTCTGCGTGTATGTGATTTTGAGGAGCTGAAAAGTGCTTCAGCTGAGGATCTCAGCCTGCTGGGATGCGGAAAGGGTGTGCTTCTGTGTTGAACACCCACTCGTCGAGACTAACAACGTCGTCGTCACAAAAGACGAGGTAAAAATACTTCAGGGTCTCACTCATCCAAAAGCTCTCCATGCTATCATCATGTCTCACTTCATGCGGACCTACCATCACGTTTGAGATAGCGGCGTTGGCAAACTCCGTCGTCGTCGAGGCGTTGACGCTTTGGAACATGTCCCAAGCCACGTCCTGATACTTGGCGTCACCAGTGACACGGTACGCGTAGAAGACGCTTTCTATCGCCTCCGGACGAAGAATGTACTTCGGGTCGCCTATCGCGATGAAGGGGGATGCTTGGTTGGCATCGTACGGGCAAGGCGACAGGGACGGGCAGGGCTTCATCTCCACGATCTCGGGCATGATGCCCAGAGGCGCGTTCTTGTAAGCCCAGACGCAGCCGTCCGCGAGCTTTTTGCCGATCTCGACGTGGGTGGCGTTTTCAAAGAGGCGTCCGCCCAGAAGATACATGCCGCCCGCGAAGCAGGCGAGGTGCTGGAACTGCGCGTCTCTGCTGTGCGAGTCTGTGTGGTAGTTGGCAGACACGAGGATGTCCGCTTGGTCGGGCGTGCTTGGTCGGTACAGAAGATGGTCGCTGGCGACGTTCATCGCGCCTTGGTACAGCCTTTGGTATCGAGGCTCTCGACTTTTGAGGAGTTGCCATGTCTTTCCAAAATATTCGAATGCCGAGTCGGCCATGGCGCCGAACCCGAAGGAGGTGCCTTGTGTCAAGTCCTCCTCTCGCGTCGCTATAGCGGTTGGAAACATGCCGGGGAGCTGAGTTTTGTCTTGTTGGTCAACTAGCAGCCGAGTGATTCGCGTTGCTGCGTCGTAGTACCGCATATCACCTGTCAGCTGTGACAATCTGGTAAACTCGAGACTGGATGAAGCGAGTTCTGCAATAATTCCGTTTTCGGCAGCGAGCTGCTGTTGGTCGTATTCACGTATATTCCATCTTGTGACCGGCATTCGGTTAGGTGTGTCGTAGCTAGCATAGATCATATCCCCCATTTCGACAGCCTTCTGCAGAAGTCTTGCGTCCTTGCAATCGGTAAGATCATACGCCGCAAGAAAGCCGCCAAGATACCGGATTGTGGTCTCAAACATGTTGACCGTAGATAAGGTCGAGCTGTCTGGGCTGAAGCTTAGGTTGGCGGCGGCGTCGACGGCTTCTTCAAACTCATCCTTAAGGCCCATAATCCAGAGAGTATCTAAGCTATCAACCAGGGTAGCACCCCATCCGCCAAAAGTGTCTTTGAAACCGCCTGACACAGGGGCTAACTCATCGTGAGGGAGCGCTTTGGACTTGTATGAATTCCATGCCCGCAGAAAGACCTGCTTCACGGCCTCTCGCCTTTGGCTTTGTTCCAAGGCCTTTTGATGGGTGAAATACTTCCGGCCTGAAAACTGAACTTTGGGGAGAGCAGCCGCTTCGCTGGTCGGGAGAGAAAAGAATAATTGCACCGGGTTTTTGATCTCAACGTCGCGCCAACTAAAGCCGCTGCCCAAAGGGATATCGACTGGTGAGGGTGGTTTTCTTGGGCAGTTTGTCGAAGCTTGGTCCGGGAATGCAGATGCAAAATTGCCTGTGAATGGGGGAAGGGCGAGAGGCTTTAAAGTACTAACAATTATAACGCCGGTAGCAGTCACAGCAAGAAAAACAAGCCATCGTCTCACAAAAAGCATGTTAGATCCGATCAGCACGAGAAAAATTCGCAAGATCCCATTCGAGAAGGCATAAGAGAAGTTGCAGCGAAGGGCCTGAACTGAAAATTGATCTACTGAAAATACAATCATCGAGGACTAGTTCTAGGACCGAGCTTTTCAAGATAATTTTGTTCAGCTGCGCCTCAAGGAAGCAAAGTTTCAGTGATACGGCACGTCGCACACAAACAACAATCCTAACTGCCAATCATCCAGTTAAAGATGTTCCTCAATACCGTTGCCGACGGGCCAATCCTAACTCAAACGAGGCTAAGACAATACAAGCGGGCAGCCGTTGCAGCGCCAAGGAACTCCTATTCTGCACCTGTCCAAAAGAACGATCTTTATCAAGCTCGCCCTGAAGTCCCATACCGTATTCATATGCGGCGAAACTTCAGCGACCGTTTCGATAGCAAGATGCTTTGTGGTCTCTTGTTACTTTCCTCCCCCTATTACTAGGACAACATTTAGTTCGAACTATCTGTTGACCTGATGACGCCGAAGGCCGTTCGAAGAGATCCCAGGATTCGGAAAAGAGAATTCAACTGAGCTTGAATAGCTCGGATTGGTTAGAACGACAGATTCTGCGTAACATCTCCAACAACGAACCTGGATCGGAAAGCGGGTCTTCGTCCTCACAAGATTGCATCCTCACGTTTTTAACCTTGGAATAGAATACGCCACCAAGCCTGAAGGATTTGCCAAGAGACGGGAGAGCGGTGGAGATCACGCCCTAGAGTGTTGCATGGCTAGGAACATTTGACTTACCTGCTTCAGTTTACATCCTTTGAAGCCAGGGATGGAAGAAATAGGACCCGATCCGAGAAATGAAGGAGTTCGACGGGTGCGACGCCTCTGGCTCTATTCTAATTAGGACTTCGACGAAAATTCTTGCACTGGACTTATCGAATCGTGGCTGCGTGTTCATACAAACAGTTTATGACTTTGATACTCTCTCAGTCTCTCTTCATTCTTTAACAAGTCAGCACGGGGCTCTGTCGCAACTGCATTGGCAGAATCCCATTACAAATAATGACCACTTCTTGTTACGTGTACCTTCTTTTAAACGTATTTATCTTTCTTAACGAAGCCCAAGCCCTCTGTTACTTCCCGGACGGAGAGACAATCGCAAACCAAGATACACCATGCTACAATGACACATTCTCTTTCTGCTGCGGGCAAGGCTTTGCCTGTATGTCGAACAGACTATGCAAGCTGACGGAATATGTACTCGACGCAGGTCCTGGACAGTCGACGTTCGTTCGAGGCAGTTGCACGGATAAAAACTGGGGGGGAAGCTGTCCCAACTTCTGCGTCACGCCGAAGAATGGAGATACGCTAAGCGGAGCGATGGGACTAGCACAGTGTGTTGGAAACAGTGTAGATCAATACTACTGTCTAGATCGGGCTGTCGACACATTCACGTTCAGCGTACACAATCCCAGTCTCGCTTCATCTATGGTGTGCACAAGCTTCAGCAACCAGGTCTATTTCCAAGGTTTGTTATGGGATTTTTCTTTTAAAAGCCCAGAGCATTGTCTAAAATGAAAGTATTGTGCAGGAACACCAACTACTGTCACTATAATCGGCGTTGCTACAACGTCGACCCCGGCGACGACGGTCGCTACAACGACATCAACCACAAATTCCTTGAGTACCACTTCAACGCAGGTGACCGCACAGATAACCTCATCGATATCATCGCCTCTAGAGACCGGTCAATCGTCATCTGGACCAAGTTTAGGCGTCGCTGTGGGAGCAGGGGTTGGTGTCCCAATGGGCATAATTGCAATCAGCGTTGTCGCCTACATTTTGTGGAAACACCGGCGATCTAAAAAGCGCGAAATGCAACACGAAACGGCTCAATTGCAACCCCCTAATCCCGACCATCTTGAGCATCATTCGAAGTACGAAGTTGAAAAGCAGCAGCATGGCCTCGTCTCATTTTCACAGCCTGTCGAGATAGGCCGGCAGTCCCCACCACATGAGCTGTCTGCGCATGATCATGATAGCTGAATCTTTGAACACTGTCTCGGGTATCATAGACCCCATCACGGACGAGACCGGATTCAAGGATATGAATTGCCTTTCTAATTACATCCTTCGCTAGTATTTCATGATGTAATGAATTGCCCTGAGTCATTTCTCGTCGCCCATCTGAGTTGTCCGCATCCAGATGAGCAAATGTCCTATGACCTTACGTTGATTTTATACATCTTAAATAGAAACCAGAAATGCCTCTCTAGAACTTCTGCGTTTGCAAATTGTGTATGAACATAATGACATATAGCAAAAAACTCACTTAATTTTGTTAGAGGAAATGCTTTGTCTGAGCGGTCCCATTCTCGGTTCACGTGGAGTTGTGCTGAGTGGTTCAGTCGCGTTGATCTCCTTTCCAACAAAAACCACCGCTGGAGTGCTCTCGAATGGCGACTGTATCGTTGCTACTCAATAGCGCTCTCGACTTGGCTCCTCTTTCCGATACTCTGCCCCGTGATCCAGCACCTTCAGTATATTTTACGCAAGCCCTGGTTATTAAAAATAATCTACAAGCCTTGGAAAACCAAGAGGCGCAACTGACAACAGGTAATAGGTATTTGGTGCTGTCATATTTACTTGGTAATAATGTCTGTACATACGACCAATGCTACAACCCTGCGAGAAAGAGTGGATAGCTTTTTAGGGGATCCTTATTCAAATGCTATGTGATCTTGCCGCTTGATAGAGAATTAAAAGGAGATGGGATCGGACCTATCTCACTTATCACAGATACGATTGTGATCTGGACGAGAAAGTGTTGTCACGTGGTACTTTGATCTCGTGAAAACAAAAAAGGGGGTTTGGAAAGACTACAATTGACGCATTTCTTAGAAGTCTT
Organism: Verruconis gallopava; assembly: GCF_000836295.1. Lineage (NCBI taxonomy): Eukaryota > Fungi > Ascomycota > Dothideomycetes > Venturiales > Sympoventuriaceae > Verruconis > Verruconis gallopava. The sequence goes on from NW_015622149.1 coordinate 409,391, forward strand.
TAGATGATGGCTGTGTTCCTTCAGGTAATTAAAGTTCAGATTTAGGCTGTCTTATGATTTCATTAAACTGAAAAAGTAGCTTTCAGTTCACAATATGGTCCCCACAACCAAAAAGAAAATGTGAGGCTTGGAAGACATGCAGACCAGGAGCAGAGACCTGCGACTCACTTGCGCCAAGGCTCCTCAGTATATAATATACGCAGTACGCAAAATCCCTTAGCTCGGCCTGACTCCTTAGTCAATAGTATCCTTATTTACCTTGAATACACTGTCCGCCCATCTTCTTAACACTCTTCCCTTCACACTTCCTTGCATGCGATCTCCGAGTGAAAGCGTACTTGTTGCATTGGCTGGCAGTGATCAAAGGGCCATATATTGGTTGCCCTATGATGATGAATACAGGAAAGACCGTGGGCGGCCTCCGTTTTAGTGACAAGGCCCTATTGGCACTAGCCTTTCTCTTATCATTTCTGAGACGAGTAAACCCCTTGATCGAGGATGCGCAAGCGCATGATTTGAGAATAAAATGGATTTTTGCCTTTGAACATGATGTATAGTCGAGCTTCGAGTGTGTGAAGAGGGGTCCGAAAGAAAACCTGCAGTGAAGACTACTGCTACTGTTTTCAGCCAGTAATAAGAACCCTTGAGTTTATAAAACTTCATGCATTTCGTCGTGGGAGTTTTCTTGGTCGGAAATGCCTCCTTGGTGGCCTCATGCCCGTTGTCAGGGATCGGTCCCCGCTGCTCTTCGAAGCTGCGTATAGACATTTGGGCGAAATGTTCTTTCCGAATCTGAGAATGATCGTCTGTAACATCCCTTCTTCAAGCCTTTTTTTTTCAGGGCATGTGGTGATTTTATTTGATCGTGGAATTCGTCATGTCTTCTATACCGTATCAAGGCGTCACGGTACTTTTAGTCTCGCCTTACTTTTTTCATTTTCTTGTCAAGGCAACAAGATGGTGCTCGGGGTTTCTTGGTGAAAATAAAAAAGGAAGTACATCTTAGCCCAGCGTCTTTCGCTTTTCAGCACTTTGCAAAATCTGCGGATTTTAAAAACCGTTTGAACTCACGACGCAGAGAATGAGCTCGCAAAGTCACATTCCTTTGATAAGAATTCAAGCACAGGCACTCAATCTTCAACCATGAAGCTCCTTTGCCCATTAATTCCTAAATTCAAGTCTCATCTAGCCCTTCTCTGGGGAAAAATCACACGGTGGGTGCAAATAGACGGACTGTTAATGCTAGCAAGTCTTGGTAGTGCTATCATATTGCTCGTGAACATAGTCGGAACGGTGGTTCTCAATACGAGAGCTCGAAATTCAAACATCTTCCATGGAAATTGCAGTAAAGCTAGTTATATTGATTCTGGACTTCATGCCATCATCAACGTGTTATCTACATTGCTCTTAGCAGCTTCTAATGTCTGCATGCAATATCTCGTGTCTCCCACAAGAAAACAAGTCGACGAAGCACATGAGCGCGGCCAATACCTAGACGTCGGTACTCAAAGCCTGCGCAACCTTTGGTTGGTTTGTTGGAGGCGCAGAGCTCTATGGATTGCCCTGGCGATTTCTTCTACACCATTGCAGTTTTTGTGCGTTCAAGTTCTCTCGCTCCCAGCACGTACTGACGCTAGAAATTAGGTGGAACTCGTCCTTAGCACAAACCTTTCCACTGAGTTCCCCTGCAGTTCTGGTAGTAACGCCTGACTTTCTCAACGGAGGAACCGTCGATCCAAAGGAAACCGTTCAAACCATTGATCAAAGGGTATCGATGCCGGTGACGGGAAGGCTCCAGGTTCCACCAAACAATTTAGTTAATTCCACACTCGGGGGAATTTGGGGAAATCCAATTATGCACTTCGGACCTGGGCATGTCGATGTCACTTCTAACAAGTACATACAAGCCCAGGTAGACTATCTGGTTGGCGAATACCCAATTCGTTTAGATCCAGTGCAATGCTTGAGCCGATATGTAACGACGACCTCGAACCGGTCCGATGTGCTTATGGTGTCATCGTACGATATCGTCACCGGCTCAGATACGCGGAGATTCTCGAACAACAGCTTATTGTTTGCCTACAATCCGTACGGCTTTGACGGTCCTGGAAACTATTGGGAGTGTGGCATCTCGAACTCATTCGATTGTCGCAAACCCAAGGAATGGAAAGCTAATCCGTCAATCGCGAAAGACTGGAACATTTTTGGGTACCGGTAAGTACTTTAACCACGGTTTAACACCTAAAGATCTTTTCAATAGTGACTTGACCTAGCATTGACTACTGTTTAACCAAGGAGATCGATCTAAACAATCTTTGCAGCATTCAGTTCCTGCTCCCGATAATGATAGGTGTGTGTTGTAATTAGATTGTATCAGGTTGATTGTTAAAACTCGGAACAGTTGTCTGCGTCACTAATGCGGCCAAGTGCATGTGCATTCTAAATGTTACTCTAATGTACTTTCGACAGGGAGAGAAGCCTCTGGTCACAATAGGCGATGCTATATGTTCATTTCTGCAAGATCCTGACCTGACGACAGCTCAAATGTGTTTGGTTACAAAGAGAGAGCTTAGCGAACTCCAAACTCGTCATCGCTCTTGCGATCTTTACGCTATAGTAAGGGGGCCTCAGTCAAGCACATGGGTGCGGCCACGTGTTTCCGAATATCACTTCTCGAGAAACAGATGGTGCCAAACGGCATCTCGCTGCACTTGGATTTTCGCATTACTTAGGTACGTCTTTTTTTTGCGTTTCTTTTATGTTTGCTGATGGCATCAGCTTTGCGGTACTCACCATACTCATGTCAACTCTGTTGTTCGTCTGTTTACAGAGAGTCCAATACAATAGCGGAGCCATGAACTCATTTCTGGATTATGGTTTTGGGTCGATTCGAGCGCAAATGCAAATGAGATTGGGCGACCTTTGGAAGGGTGCGTTATGCGATATGTTTGTTTTCTTCTATTAACCTGTCAAGCGTCTTATGCGCGAGCCACGGCTTGCTACATTCTCTTCTCTAACGTGCCACAATTCATAGCATCGATCATAGACTTTCAATCCAATGCTCTGTTAACGCAGATGCATGTCAACCAAGAGTGGCAAGGCTACGGCCGGAAAAGGAAGGCTTTGAGAACTTCAGCACCAGAGGGTATGCAGCGCGGTACTTATTTTCTTTCACTTCCATGGAGATATGCAGTGCCGCAGAAGACGTTCCTCGCGGTTCTCCATTGGACACTATCTCGAAGTCTTTTCCTGGTTCCCATTGAGACCTACCACAGTGACGGCACCTTTCAATTGAGGTATGGAACTCAAGGATTCAGCGTATGGCCGATGTTAAGTTGTGAGTTTCAGTTCAACTGATTTAGATTTGCTTAAAACCTCTTCTAACGATGTTAAGCACTTATTTTGTGCTTCCTTATGTTGGCCAGTCTTATCCTTCTTGGTTTTCGTCGCTACGATGGAGGCCTGCCATTGAATGCTACATGTAGTGCCGTAATCAGTGCTGCATGTCATCAGCCAAAGGGAGAAAGAGATGCACATCTGTCTCCGGTTCTGTGGGGGGCTCTGTCCGATAACGAAATCGTTCTCGACTCTGAGGTCGCTGAGCTTTTCCCAGGCATTCGGGACTATTGCGGTGAAGTAGGCAGGACCGAAGTTGAGCGGCAAAGCGTTTCAGTAAATTCTGAGACGCAATCCATATCCGCCAGCGAGATGAATGGGGAAGATATCGAGCTGGATACGGCTGACCCGCAGAGCAGTAATGAAACTAAGAGAAAACTAACTATAAGACATTGTTGCTTTAGCAGCGCCCAAAATGTCGGACGTCCAGTTGACGGGATGCTTTGCATGTGAGCAGAGAGTCTGATCATTTGCACCCAAAATTATATTGGGGCTCGCGAGATCTGCTCGTTAAACTCAACCAGGTCACAAAGCCACTTTTACCATGGACTTCGGGACCGGAATGTCTTCGAAAATTATACTGTCGCTTAATAGAGCCAATGTTCAAACTTTCACGACTGCATACAATCAACCAGTTTCTGGAATCCACCAAACGGAGGTTTGTCATAATCGCCAATACCATAGACTCCGTAAGTTAAACTCTGGCCGTTCAAACCTAAGAGATCAATCTGCCCTGTTACAAGAATGGCTAGCATTTTAGAGAGGGTGTTCATGACAATAGCCGCAGTGCGACAGTTGATGTACGACCATCACTACCTATGTCTCAAAGGTACTCAACTGAATTCGGTCTGTAACTGGACTGCCAATAAAATCGAGTCTAGACATGAAGTGAAAAGCAAGGCGTATTTCTTTAGTGTCATTTTGAGCGACAATATGATATTGCTATGAGAGATCCCTTAGCACTGTGGCAGATACTTACGAATGATAAATGACAAGATTGTATTTGAGAAAATCTTCGCAACTCCGACTGAAATATGGCCGCAAAGTGTTGGCACACCCAAAAGTTCGCCGCGATATGGTGTCACACAACTATATGGCACCCTATCTGTTGCCCCAGATTAGCTATCGAGCTTTCAAGCAGCCACCAGTCATCCTTGATGCGTTGCGCTGTGCCTTGTTCTTCGTGATTGCATGTCGTCCGAGTTGGCGTCACAAAACGTCTAATAACCCTGAACTCGAACTATGTTCACTCGCAATGTACGTAGGCGTCTTTGGCTGATGCACACCCACTCTCACACAATAAGCCTCTCAATTTGACTCTTGATGTCTTGTATCTGATTCTTGAGAGCGCTTGCTTCGTTGGACGTGATGCTTGCGGCAATGACTGCGCGACTGACACCCGTTGCTCGTCCTAGAGCAGCCTTGCTAGGCACAAATATGTACGGCACGTTCTTGTCTTCAGCAAGAAGAGGAAGATGCAATAGAATCGCAAGCGGGGAGGTGTCTAGAAAGCAGACGGCAGACGTTAGTGCGCAGTTGACGAAGCGTTGCTGGGGTAGCACTACCTGCTGCCAAGATGATAAATTCGGCGATACCACGGTTTAGCGTCTTCGTCACCTCATTGGCACCTTTTTTAAGCTGGTGATAATGGCTTGCTTGTTGGGTCAAGTCGAGGATCTTGGTCGCGAGCTGTTCGTCGGCCAGAGGCCAGGCTGGATACGTTGTCAGCAGGATCGGTTGAATTGTATTTCGGGAATACGCGCGTGATTGCACGTACCAGCATTCTGCGAGTCCGCCATTGTTTTGCGTGGATCGATCGTTGAGAGTGCTTAAGACACTTGAATTTCTTGAAAGAAAATTTCTGTCTACACACTTTGGGCTGGTATCAGTTATTCCTCATTCGGGGTTTCAGTGCACGGGCCAAGTTTCGCCGCAAAAGTTGGCTTCGGACGCCGTCTGGGAACAATTCGAAAGTCGTCCAAGTAACGCCCTCAGATCTCGTGCAATAAGAACGCTTTGTGATTTTCACCTTGACCGTAGTACAAAGTGCAGTACATGCTTGAGAAAAACAAGTCGTGCTATATGCCGAGTGCACCGATCTTTAAGGAGCCCTCATCCCCGCCCTGAGTTAGGCTGAAGGTCCTGTCCCGCCAAAAATTTGAGGCGTCACTATAGTGCGAGCGCCCCAATTTGCAGCTCCAACAATCACCGTCGTCGGACGCTCAAAACACCAATCCTTCTCTAATGCCCAGATGCTCGGTCTCTCACGCTGCCCGACATCATGGATCCTCCTCCCTCGTCGCCCCATCCTCTGTCTTCTCCTTCACACTCGTCCTCGCCCTATCCGGAACCTCGTCCACATGCGACACTCTTCCGTCTCGGTCTCCAACCCCTCATCGTGCATTTCCACTCCCTGGGAAATGGCTATATGGATCCAAGGACACTTGACCAGTTCGATACCAAGATTCTGAAACGTATTCTCAGCGACACGGCCAAGAAGGTCGCTGTGCGCGAGCAACTGGGCAGGGATCGCGCTGTGTGGACCGACCTACGCGAGCTGTTCTTTGCCGGATCACAGTGCCTAGGGAGCATGTGCTGCACAAGTGCACCGGTTGCGCATGGAATTTCGCAAGGAGGAGCCGAGGAGGGAGATGACGGAGGGGCAGAGAGACTGGAAGATGTGGCCAGCAGTATCTTGATTGTGAAGAACTATGGTGTTCTTGTCAAGGATGTGGCAAGAATCATCACCCTCGTGGCCATTGCTCGGAATATCCTTACGATCGGTCCTTCTGCGCAAGACCTTGCCGCTGACGTCAAGGTCGAAGAAGCCATATTCGCCCTTTTAACTCTGTGTGTAAGAGTTACAGGGAGAGGCTTCGACAGCGGAGGCACGAAAGACGAGGAGAGAAAGTGGCAAGCCGTGGTAAATGATTTCAAGAGATTGCTAGCCTCATGTCTGCAGTTTCTAAACAATTTAATCGCGCAGAACGAAAGGAGGAAACTACTACTTTGGATTCAGCTGTTTGACAGCCCTCCTGAGAGTGATGGCACGGGGCCTGCCGTCGATAGAAGACTGATCGAGGGGCTTCGCGATGATCCAATTGTCAATGGATATTCCTTGGGGATCCCCAGCAACGGTATTGGAAAAGACGGCGTTCCCCACGTCATTCGTCGTTTCAAAGATGGACTTCTTGCGCACATGAATCGTCTAGAAGACCGACGAGTCGCTAGTGGACGACCTACACCTATCCAGCCGGTGCTAGACAAAGAACATCTTAGCTCATCGCCATTTTTGTTATATATCGGCAAAGTTGGCATGGATATCAAGAAGGAGCTTCAGGATGCCGGAAAGCCTGCTGGAGCTACAGAGATCGCAGCAGAATGCAAGAGAAGGTGGCAAGCTATGAGCAAGGAGGAGCAAAAGAGCTGGCACGACTATTACGCAAAACTGTTGGACAGTTATAGGGAAGAAGCAGAACCTGATACTGGTAGCTCCACCGGCGGTCGCTCTACCGAAGAAGCAGGAAAGAATCAAGCGCTGAGAGATAGCGTGGTTAGTTTGGCGCAGAGCGTGGAGCAGATCCAAAGTGACATAAGGAATCTGAGCATTGCTGCTTCTCAACGCGCACAAGGACGAGATTTGAGCCAGGAACATATCGTCGAAGAAACCAATTCGGCTTCGCTTATGATCGGCGACAGCGTCCAGCTAAGCCTCCCACACTCATCAAGTCCAGATGCAGCACCTGCGACTGAGAGTGACTATAGTGTCACTTACTCAGCACACTATGGCGCGACGATTTTGCAACAAGGCAAGGAAGACCTTCTTCGAAGACTTGAACCAGATCACATACGACTGTCACGTTCACAACGCGCGAGAACGCGATCGCCTCCTCCAACCCTTTCCTCTCAAGCTGATGTCGACGGTAACCACGGTTCGGACAGCCAAAATGTCCCTGAACCACCAGACGCGCCTCTTACTCTTGCTTCAGATGATGAAAGAGACGGCCTAAGTGAGGATGAAGATAGTGAGTATGACGACCCCGTGCCTGGCGATGATGGCCGAGGTCTACTTACAGACGTGCCTCTTATTCTTGGGCCAACGGAGATCGAGGTTCTCCCCATGATTATCCAATCCGGCATCGTACCTCCTGGTCCCTCGCAGCCAGGATACGGCTCTACACCTGAGGAAAATGCTGCTCTCCGTTCTATGCACACATTGCGCTGCCATCTTCTCCTGGCACAGGATAACGGGCGCAATCTCCTTCGCGAGCTGCTCATTTTCGTGGCAGCCTGGGACCTGAGAGAAGAAGAACTATACTTCCAGCTCATGACCCAGATTATTGAGGCTGTGCTAATAAATGGGCTCCTGCCGTTCAGTTATCATGCGTTTAGAGAGAGCAAAGATGTCATATCGCCTGCGCAGGCAGTCATCATGAAATTACTTACTCATATTTTTCGGCGAAGGCAGGCTGAGACGGCTAAGAAGGGTTTGGCTATTTTCCCGCGCAACACGTCATCTCCGGAGCAGAAAGATGGGGAGAATGCATCTCCATCACCGGCGTCGGAATCAGCTGCAGAAAAGAGAGAGCAAAGCTACCCGCATCGGGTGGATGTCCACATGGTGTCTTTTCTCTTAACCGAATTTCGACGGCATATCATTCCACAGACATGTGCTCTCATCTTTTTGCAGGGCCAGATTCGGGCTGGCTTAGTATCTCCAGAGGAATTTCCACTCAATTTGTGGGACATGGAGCGAATGTACGAGGGTATATACCAGTATCTGGAATTTTTCGCCATACTGACGGAACACGAACGATGGAAGGAAATGATGGCTGATTGGGAAATCACGTCCGAGCTTATAACTCTTCTAGAAGAGCTTGAAGCCGCAATTCCAAGGGCGACGGCGAGGAACATGGAGAGCAGGAGAGGACGAGCAAATATGGAGCAAGCTCCTTTGGCTGCGACGGATGGACAGCCTCGAGTTGCTGTAGAGCGTCCATACGATCCTCATAGTGAGATTCAACCACAGGAATTTCCTACGTCCGAGCAACACATCCAAGGAACGAACGGCCCGCCGCCCCCACCACCACCACCCCTTGAAGATGAACCTTCAGATTTCGAATGGCGCAATCTGAAGAAATTGGCAGTGCTCGTACTGTCGTCCCTAGTGTGGAAGTCTCGCAAGGTGCAAGAGCAGCTTGGCGCTGCAGGGCCTCTTGCTGGCAGTAGCAGCGTCAGTAGCCAGAGCCATAGGCTGAAGGGAAGAGGAATTCGAGCTTTACTCAATTGCTGCAAAGTCGATGACTACAATCCTTATATACGAGAACATGCTATAATGGCATTGCGATTCGCTCTTGAGGGCAATGAAGAAAACCAGGACATCGTGAGAGGGTTGGAGAGGATGGCTGATGACGAAGGTTCTTCAACGCTAAGTTCTGGAGGTACAGCCACGTTGTCACAGCGGCCTCGGAAACAAGACATCTCACCTCCTGGTCAAAGCGGTCCTTCTGGTTCTTCGACGAGCACTAGCTCTATCCCTGGAAACGCCCCTGACCGAACAACTATTACGACGGCAAGCGGCATGAAAGTCGAAGTGCCAAAAGAAGTGCTGGACCTGAATGGCTATGAGACATTTGTGGATTCAAGAGGGCAGGTGCAGCTGAAAAAGAGAGATCACAGCCAGAGAAGGGGCAAGGCGACTGCATCGGCCAATGCAGAATTTGGAGAAGACGACTTTATGTAGAAGATAAAATAGCCACCTGATGGAAAGGGCGTATAACAACAGTCCAGTGGCACGCTCCAAGCTCATATAATAGTTGTTCTCAACACTTTCTGCCATCTAACAGAACTTCATGACCGGCGAGTAGTCCGGGCCTGTTCTTTCCCAACGCGTTTGTCTTTTCCAGCCCCAGCACCTTTCCTTTGGCACGCGAATGGTCCCCTTTACATGTTCTTATGCTGTTCCAGCCCAGATCGTGTGAGAAGCAATGATGCTACATCAATTTTGTGATCACCCGCCTTGCCAAAGATTCCGAAGATGCATCTTCAAGGACGCCAAGTTGAGAACATAGGCATCCATCTCGGCTGCATCGCTAATGCCCATCGAGTGGTTCGCACAGCTCCAAGGTTGCACCCTAAGTTAGGTGCTGAAATTTCGTCTCTCTGAATCGAACATCAAGTCGTCATTCAGCCATTAGCTGTAGCTTTTAACTTTAATCCAGCTGTTCCCTTACCACGATCTTGGAAAAGCCATTTTAGCAAGCGGTAATCAATCATGCGCTAGCAATCATCTCCTCGCTCCATCACTCAGCACAAAGCCTTACACGGCTCCTTTCGTCTTTGAAAGAGCTCCGCGGCTTTTTTGAATCAAGACATGCCACGACTTCACACGCAGATTCAGACAAAGTGCAAAGCGGCTTTTACGAGCGGGGCTGACGTTATACAGTCCATTCTAAAACTTGGCGGTCGATGTGAGGCCAAGGAATCTATTTTCGTTATGCAGCCTGAAGGCTCGGCGCATCTTTGTTTACCAAAACCCATGCCAGACTGTAGGAATGCTCAATTGGCGTGCCACAATGGAAATAGCTACGATTAGCTCCTAGCTCTTCAGTTCGGCGTGATGAAATCGTAGTGAAATTCGCAAAACAAATGAACGACCGAGATATTGTATTCCTACATGGCGGTTGCCACTAAAGTCACCATGGCTGATGTAGAACTATCGCATGTCGTGATTGAAAAGCAGTCTGAAAATGCGCACGCTCGCTGCTTGCAATGACCTGAACCATCAGTCTGTCTGACCAGCCTACTGGTGACTGATAATATAATATGTTCTGGAATCACTGCCACTTCACAGCAAAGGAACGTGGAAGCTGGCGCTACGAGTGTGATATCATGTTGATAATCGTTTAAGCCAGCTTCGGCGCCGAAAGCCCGAACGTGTGGCCGAAAGCTCAGGATATCCTTTAGCTGACGGGGACCTGCGAAAGGCCACTGGCGTGTCTATCCTCAATAGAGTTTCGTAAAGCCCAAACTTTGTGTTACCATGGGATGATTATCCTTTTTGCAGCGGCTCTCCTTCGCCTTGTCCCCAACTGCGCACGGCAGTTGTCGACGTGGAGTTGCGCGGGACCCCAGCATTGCCCAAAAGTAAATCTCACAACGCTGTTCAGGACGCCTCACGAAGCGATAATCCGAGACCGAGTTTGGTGTGCACCCAAGCTTCTTGGCCGACTTGTGATCGAATATCGAACTTGTCACGGGCTCGATTACCTGCTCAGCTGGGTTAGCCCCGTTGCCGTGGTCGGCTTCGCAACGGACTTTGAGGACAGACGCAGAATTTACATCTTGCACTTCCTGTCATATTCTCTACATACTGGAGTAATCGCTGCCTGTCAATTTGACATTTTCGTATCTCCGTTCGCGCCCAACGAGGTCATCGGATTGCTATGGATCCAGAATTCCACAAGAGCAAACCGGATGGTAGCTGAGAATGACCTTTTGGAATAAGCTTCCTGCGCCCAGAACGTCTCAATGATGTACAAGAGCGTGAGATATTATTAGCACACGTGCCACAGTTCGTCACCTGTGATAACCCAAAGGGTGCGCCGATACATGGAGATTCAAGCTTGCTGAGCAGGGCTGGCGGCTCGGTGCGACGTCTATCTCAAGCCTGTTCATCGGCCCCAGAACTCCGGCCTGAGTAGAATGAACATAATGTCGGTTTCTTCATTCCTCTTCTGTACAGATTTTTGTCCTAGTCTTGTGCTCTTTCATGCCTTTCATTCTATGCACCATTTTCACCTGCTGGTCCATCTGGCTTTTGACGAGTGCCAAAAACAATGGCAAGCCAAAGACAAGGCCAAACGGCAGCCGTTAGTACAACGAAGACACACCTCAATTGTTTGATATCCTAACAACCTGCCAGGGAATTCTTGACCAGCAGGTAGGGCCGCCGTACTTACCTGCTGTGTGGCTTTATGGAGCAACTCCTACCATAGTCCCGGATGTAATCGTATGTTCACTGTTCTTGCTCGCATATCTGGCCGCCGCCATCATCCACAAGGTTGTATTCCTCAAGAACAAATTCAAAGGACAGAAGTTCGTCATGTCTGCCATGGCATTTGGTGTGTCGTTTCAAAAAAACACCTCTTGAGTGCTTTTGAGAACTGATGAGGATCAGGCTTCTGCTTCGTGAGGCTCATCACATTCTCTACTCGTATAGCGTGGGGCGTTCTACCTGCTAATGCTAGCCTTGCCCTTGTGAGCAACATTTTCCTAAACGCTGGAATCCCAATCCTTTACATTATCAATCTGGTGTTCGTTCATCGAATTACAAGAGCCCAACACCCACGATTCGGATGGCATCGCTCCCTCTCGATTCTGGGAAGGGTCACCATTGCTTTGATAATATTGACATTAGTCTTGCTTATCTACTCGGGCATTCAAGCCTCAATGACTCGCGACGATACAATCCAACAGAAGCTCCGTATCATTCAGCTTTACGGTGCAACCTTCAACACCGCAATCGCTGTTGTGCCTCTCTTGATGCTCTTCATTGGTGTCATTATTCCCAAGCGGGTGAGAACGGAGAAGTTTGGTGTTGGACGTTTTCGCGTCAAGGTAGCAGTGCTGTTAGTTTCTTCGTCATTACTAACAATTCGAACGGCCTACGCCACGACTATTGCATACTTCGCTCCAGTTCCGCTTTCAGAGCCTATGCCATGGTACTATTCGAAAGCCGTATTCTATCCCCTGCAGCTGGTTACAGAGCTCATAGTGGTGTATGTTTTCATCTTTGTCCGTATCAACAAGATATTTTACACGCCAGATGGGCTTCCACGTGGCTCATATATCGACTTAACAAAGAGTGTGGGCCAGCTCGCAAATAAACCACTCCCGTATGCAGAGCGCAATTTTGAAACAGCCACAACGCTTCGTCCCTACGGAGAAGAGGAGCTGCTACAGAACCAGGACGCCCTGGCAGAAACTCTGCACTACTCTAGCACTTCTCTCCTGCTAGATAACCAAAGTGGAAAATGGAAGCTCGATCGTTCAAGTGCAGCTGATCTCTATTCACCGGCCTTACACCACGAGAGTGAAGATCCGAGCAGAAGAATGAGCAGTGCCAGCAACTATTATTATGCACCTATGAGCGACGAATCAGGCCAGCCGCGTGGCTATCGTTTACCCACCACGTGGAGCAAAGCGCGGTACTATGGAGGAAAGGAGCAAAGAGATGGCGGGAAGACGGGCAGCGCTGACAATGATGATAGCAACATCGAGCTGGAAATGAACAGGGAGCACGACTCTATGTACAAAGCCAGGCTTCCCAAGAACATTGGTCATAAAATACCGTCTTCTGCGGGAAGTCAGATGCGTCAAATCCACACCAACCGAAGTATACCCGCAGAGCTGGAAAGACTAAGTCAAGTAAGCATGGGAAGCACGTTCCAGGAGCGTGTTGACCAAGTCATGAGGGACTGCTGCCGGGCACCACAAACCGGTGTCAATGAGGCTCGTCCTCGTCGACCACGAACGCTATCTCATCCACGAAGGCCCTCTAGACTACGATTTTCGTCTTCGCCGATATCTCCCATACCATCTATCACGCATCCGAAGCCGCCACCCGCAGTCAGCCAACCGCAAGGATCGCCGAGCTTTGAAGGCGTGAGGTTTCATAGAGTTTGAGCTTATTCACCACGGATTTGGGCATCCACAAGTTACCATTAGAGCGGCGTTTGGAATGATGAGGTTCGCACCGAACCTGACGAGGGAAAGCATGACAGCATGGAGGAAGATTACATTCAACCCGTGAGCATATACTTGCGGTAACTTTGTCCCTCATCCCTAACCTTCCGTATCCTCACAAAGTTATCTTGAAAGAGCTGGAAGCCGAGTGCTCTGACCGCTGTGAGACCCTTGGGGTCGGCCGACGAAATGTTCTTGTTGCATTTACCGGTCCTTCATTCGGTTCAGACCAATTACAAAAGCTTGAAGAGAGCATCCCCTGTCTGACGAACCACGTACTGTATGTATTGAATAGATCGAAATTGGGAAGCGTCTCGAAGCCACGTTTTTGCATTGCATCAGATCAAGTGGGAGTTTTCGTACGAATCTTTGACATGCCTCTTTTCGATAGCATATCTAAGAATAGCTTTTGGGGATTGCACTTGTTCACCTCAACGTTCATGGTATATACCTACATTTCCATTTGCATTTTATACATAAAGACTTTCCAATTCGCAGAAACGCTCCATGCAGTGCACCAAAACAGATTGTGCCAGAAGTAGATTTGGCAAAGCCAGCAGTTACTATGATTCATCCAAGTTATGCAAGGTCAACTATGATACAAGTATGCTCAGTCATCAAACGTGCTCGTAGCCAAGGGAAAACGAAAATGATAATGAAAGTGTGTCGATACAAGGATGATCGCGGGTCCGTATGAGAAAAATGATTTCCATCCCAAGAAATTTTGTTGTGTACTGGCCGGGGTATCCAAAATGTGAGTCCTGTATCTCCCTCCACGTAAACCCTTATGTCAAGTAAATCAAATATGCTTGGTGTATGCGTCCAGATAAGAATTCGTGACGTCATGAGCAAGGCTGTGGACAGCTTTGCTGAGGGCTTGTTTGCTTTAAAAGACAGTGTTTTATGCTCAATATCCAATCGTTTACATATTAAACCTTTGCGCCGGCTCTGCCTTCTATGTATGGCAGAGCATTCAGCCAGATTTGGAAAGGTTGGTCAGGTCCTTCCTGGTATGCTACGAGAAGCGTGCTTCGACTACCATTCATGCCGCCTTTTCGCAGGCATTCGAGGCTGGCTTTGCTCATCTGACTGAGCGTATCATGACTTCTCATCCCTGGTTGGGTTGACGAGAGCGTTGGGGTACTTATAGCGGAAGGCAATGACGCATTGCTGCGTTTAGATAGAGGGCTGAGCAGACGTGATATTCGTGACTTCATGGAGGATGACGGCGTGGCAGCCGATCCAGGCTGAACCAAATCCCCTGGGGTTAATGGCAAAGGCTTGGAGGAGATTGTGCTGTTCGTAGCACGCTTTTGGTTCTGAATGCGCGGCAGAGGGCCAATTTCTTCTGGTACTTCATCTAGCTCGATGATTCGCTTCTCCTCTGGCGTGATTGCACGAAGCGTGCTGCCGTCCGACGAAAATCCACTACCTCCAGAGCGCTTGCGACCAATCGCCGCCATGTCTGGCTTTTCGGGCAGCGGCGGCGGTTGTTCTTTCTTCGTGCTAAATATCGATTTCCGAGATTTAATTGATTCGTTTCTCGATCGTGATGTAGTTGGACGCTCGACGATCGTGCTCAGTTGCCTGGCATGCTCAGTTCGAATACCTGAAATTCGCTTGTTCGACACCGGACGATGCAGGTTTCCCTTCTTGATACCCTTCGCTCTCACGGGTTCGCTCATGGCACGGGTCGGAGGAGAAGCGTATGGAGGACTGTCCGAACGATTGGAAACCGTGTTGATGCTTGGCATGCTATGAGAGGTCGAAAGTTGAGGATTCGGTCCTTGAGAACGCGACCTCGATTCGTTAGATGCCGATACAGACGTCGCTTCCCATGGAGGTGATAGAGAGGGCAAATCTGTCATGCTCTTGCTCGTGCCATTAGTGCTAAGTGTAGGACTTCCAGCACTTGGGAGTCCTATTGCTCTCCTGATGTCCGCGATAGTGTTGGCGTCGAAGCCCGCGAGGCGACCCTCCGTGTAGGCACGTGCCTCTAGAATAGACATCGTTTGCGTTGCATTCACGATATCTTGCCACGCACGACCAATCGCGTCTTCCGTGGATAACGGAATTGGCGGAGATGAGTGACGATTCGGAAGATTAAAGCTTTGTTCTCTCGAGTTTAGCGTTGAGAGCACAGGCGAAGCCTGTGGCATAGGTCCTGGGTTTTGAACAGATTGGACACTGCTAATGGAATTGGTTCGACTTCTGCCGTCATGCGAGGATGCTCGAGATGCAGTACTGTTACGTCGCGGAGGCCGAGTATAGATTTCGTTGTATGTACTCCCTTCCATGCTTCCACCGTACGTGAGAAGCATGCGACCGTTTGAGGCGCTATATCGACGACTGCCGTTACGGCGCCAGTCATTCGCTTGGTCTTTCGGCGACGAACCTCGATAACAAATGACCGACGTATCTTGCGAAAGAATTGGGGCCGACTGCCGTCGTCGAGCATGCTCCTCGCGCTTCGCTCGTCTTGCCACATGCTCAAAATACTTGCGAAGAACAGTCTCAAATTCGAGCTTCTCGACGTGATTCTCCAATGGCTTCTGGCTTTTATTATCATGGCCCGGTTTATCGGCTTTCTCGTATACAGTGTGACGTTTCTGTGATAGACGTAGGATCATGTCAAGCTCGGGATCTGGAATGGCATTCTCTTTTTGCATATCAAGGGTGGTCATGCTATTGAGGGTTGTCAAGATTAGCCCGTGTCAAAATACACAACCGTATGAGAAGCAGCATTGGGGTCATGTTGAGTAGAAGTAGCGACAAAACATAGTTGCAGCAAACTTACTATACTGCGTTAGCCAGCGCCAAAGAAAGAATTCGCTGATGGTCCCAGAACTCTTCCTGTAATTCACGGACTTGTTTACGTTTCGAAGTTGCCTTGCTGCCGCCAATGAAGCAGCCAGCGTCTGTGGACATATCAAGGAAACTCATGAAGCGAGTTAGGGCGTGACATGAGGCAATGAATCTCTCTAGGTTGTTCCGTAGGGAGAACGCATCTTGGGCCAGTGTAGAGTACGGGTACTGGGCGTAAGACTTGTGAATCGTCTCTAGATTGGTAATGGCCCAGTGGCATGCCACGATCGAGTCGGAGAAGGGCTCAAGGTAGTCCGAATGCTCCTGGAGTTGCTCCAAAGTGGTGTAAGTGTCCTTGAAAAGCGAGTCGATCGCACTCGCGATGGACGGCTCATCCATCTTTGCTGGACTAGAGCATGATAGTCGACGAAGATTGCACGAGGGCGATATACAAGGATATGAACGAAGTCGTGAAGGAAACGCCAGGGATAACACAAGATATCTCAGCTTAGGGTAAGTCTGAAATCGACAGCCACATTTAGGAATGCACGTTCCTGGGCTTGTTGGCGAGCGAAAGAGGACCTTGAGGTCGGGAGTTCTGCAGCCATGACAGCCACCGCGGACGAGCTTAGACGAGGCGTCACGCAAGTTTTATTGACTATGACGCCGATCTGATGCCGATTTATGTAGTTTAGCGGTCCACGGCGGGTCCGTCCTGTCAAATTCCCACGTGGTAAGGTGATTTTCATACTTGACGTTCGCCACAGAGCCTGTGTTTTACAAGATTGCAGCGAGCCCACGGCAATTCGACGTGATGATTTCCTTCGATGGTGTGGCCATGTAATTTGCGGGGACCAGTCCATGCGCGTCTTAGTCTTAAAACGACGAGGCGAGCAGACAAAAATGGCTCGACACGGAAGACTGGGCTTGCAGAAGAGAGCGCCTCCACCAACCACACAGACTTTGTGCGCCAATGATCTTGAGCCACAAACAGTTTCTTTCCGGGGTGATGACGACGTGTCTTTAACCGCACGGCACAGCATAGCGCGGCGGGAAGGAGAACAGACTGCATATCATCTGTGCCTCTTAGCTTGTGTTTCTGCACAACAAATTGTGGTTTATATCATCACGATACCGCCTGAGCAGGGTCGAATTGTCTGCCCCTCGGCGGACGGTAGCCCTTTGTCGCTCAGCCCAGATCGAGTTTGACCAAGTGGTGCCCAGGCCATTCAAATCTCATCTCTCCTAATCACGAACGTCAGAGAATAATTTCCGACGCTCGATCGTCAGTTCCTTCTTTCACTCTCCACTAGCCGAGCCAGGTCTGGCCCTGCCACCGTATTTCTATTGCACTTCGGCTGTCGAATCATGTCCAGTGTGAAATACGCAAAGTATCCAACGCAGCAATACCCAGCTGAAGAATTCGTCGAATCGTGTGGCGCGGTTCCATTCGACCTGTCGAAGCGACAGGTATACCTCGTCCATTATATCGCCAAAAATGAATGGCTTCTGGCCAAAGGCCGACGAGACTGCGGAGAAAGCCGCAAAGACGCCGCTCTTCGTGAGGTGCAAGAAGAGACTGGCCTGCGATGTCGCCTGCTTCCAGTGCGGATGGCAACGCGTGCGCCAGCGCCCGGACTGAGTGCCAATGCGAAAGACGAGGCTCGAGTCTATGACGGTATCGTTGAGCCATTCATGTACACCTTGCGCACTCTTCCCGCCGGAGAAGGCGTGAAATTGATATTCTGGTACATTGCTGCCGTGGACGACGACAACCCACGTGGCAATGACGGTGAAGCAAACTACAAGGTCACTGCTTTTGACTACGACGAAGCTTTGAACACGCTGACATACGAGAACGACCGTGCTATTGTACGTCGCGCCATTGAGCTGGTCGAACAAACACCGAGTGTCACACATTCGAGATAGCGCCTCCTGCGTTGACTCAGTAAATGAGTCCGTCTCCGCTTCGATCGAAACCACCGTCACAGTAGTCTTGATCATGATTTCGCTGTTTCATAGACACACTATGCAATAAAGGATTACACCATAATGTTACTTCTGTTTCTGACCCCGTAAACCGATCTCGTTCAACTCTGGCCTGAACAGTCACGTGATCTTGATTCGCTTCAAATGGATGTTTGAGCTACCCACTTATGCAGCTTATCTCTTCTGTAGTGTAAAGCGTGCTCTTTGACTACGATGCGAGCCTCTTCTTCTTTTTTTCTAAGTGCTCATTCGAATCCTACAGATCCAAAGCTACAAGCAAGGAAAATCTTTCAGGTATCTCATAGAGAGATATCAAATCGATGTTTGATAGTGGCGAGGAAGGCCAGATATTTGGTTTGACAAAGGTAATGCCGATAATTGAAGCATTCGTCGTTTTCATCTCTGAAGGATCAAGTTCCAAACAGCAAAGACGAAGCAGAATCTTGATGCAGAAAGTCTCGTCGCGTCTTCATGTATCGTTGGAACGAAAGAAATGTAACTACATACGGCCATCTTCCCCGTTCGCTTTCAGTCATGGCGATCATTTTCATCTGAAGAGAGGTGCACTAATTCGATTCGTGATAATGCAGTATGATGTTTTAAAAGAGTGACTGAAAAGCTGGCCAACCCACGCTTGAACAGAAACGCATTGGGTTGTGCAAAGATGCGATCACGCAATGTCTAGGTCATATGAATCTCGGTCAGACGACTGTATCATGCCCTCATCTTGAACTTGGCCCCGTTCATCGTTTTCGTTATTTTGTTCACGTGCGTCCTTCATGTCATCTATTCCTCAATGGATTTGACTGCGGCTTAAGCCTTGAGTGCTTGTGCCACCAGCTCTGCCACAGCCAACATCTTCTCTTCTTGCAAGCGTCTACCTACAACTTGCAAACTCGTATGGGCGCCGTCGTAAATCTCCGGGTCATCTAATTGGCTTGGTCAATTCATCAAGCTATTGTTGCTTTACTAATGAGAAACTCACAGCTTTCGAAGCATATCCTGTCCTCTTCATTTTTTGGGGTATATGATTCGTCTCGTACATCAACGGTTTTGTCCACGTTCAAAACAGGAAAAACCACACTTGTATAATCAAGCAGATTTACCCAGAGGGAATAGCCGTAGTAAGCATACATCTTTGGACGTGCCGCTGGAAATGGGGCGAGAGGCGAGATAACTGCATCAACTGGACGACCGGTGCTTGTCTGCATCACCGTAGAATTCCAGTAGTCCATGTGACTCTTCTTCAACTGGCGATGCCGAACGTTATTTGCAGCAATCATGCTGCCGGTGAACTGTTCCCTTGGCTCACTGGAAAATGCAGCCGCCAACTGCTCCGCCATGGGTTCTCCACTGAGCCTAAATGCCTCGATGAGATCAAGCCCACCGTCGTAGAACCAGGTTTTGAATATGCAGTCGATAATATCTTTGTGAGAAGGTGGTGTCCAGGCGATAACCTCATGGCCTGCCTTCTTCAGAGCGGCCACGGTGGTGTCGATGGCTCTTCTGACGGGTGGCGTGATGCCAACAATGCCATCTTCATAAAAAACGCCGAAACATAACTTTTCCTCCAGCTTCAATTGCTCTGGACGCCACGGTATCTCATGTACTAGCGGATCCTGGAGCCATGGTTTTGTGGAGAGTATAGATTCTACTATGAGCTTTAAGCCGCCGACAGAAGTACCAAGCGGTCCGACTACGGAGAGAACGGAATTCTGACCATCCATACTGTTCGCCATTCCCTCGTATGGCAGTCGTCCAGTCGATGGTCTCAAACCATACAGCCCATTAAAACCGGCAGGAATTCGGATGCTGCCTCCAATATCCGTACCTAGTCCAACGGGGCTACCACGAGCACCGATCAGAGCACCTTCTCCGCCTGAACTGCCCCCGGCCGAAAGAAAGCGGTTCTTAGGATTCATGGTGTATCCGATGATGTTGTTAACCGTCTCACCGCACATCAATGTGTGCGGGACAGCAGTCTTCACGTACAGTATCGCGCCTAGCGACCGAAGCTCCTGGACCATGACGCTCTCGTACGTCTTATACCTTGAATCGTTGGGCCTTCCTTCGAAAGTCCCTATCCACCCAACATATCCCATGGAGGTTTCGACATCCTTAACGTGAAATTGATCCTTTAGACTGACACAGAGTCCGTGAAGAGGACCCAATGTCTTTCCCTGAGCGTACATGGCATCGAGTGCTTCCGCGTCCTTGATTGCGGCATCAAAGAAGATCTCATGGAGGCAATTTGTCAGCTGATGCGCAAGCGCCGCTCGATGGCAGAACGCTTTCGTGATCTCGACCGCGCTCCAGGTGCCTGATTTAGCTTTCCCAACTATCCCTACGGCATCAGTGTTTGTGATTTCCACTTCCTTCGGCGACAGAAACTGCTCGATGTAACCGCCCGTCACGTCTTTCACCTGCTCCACAGTCGGAATAGACTGAAGCTTCCATTCAGCAGGTATGGCTTTGAGTATGCTCTCACGCTTTTCCTCAGCGACGGTTTTCCAGTCTTTAGCCATGACTGCCTAGTGTTCAGATCTTCAAGCACGATAAAACCAAACTTCTGAAAGTATGAAGAGTTGATCCAAAGTGATAACAAACCGATACGAAGCTGCGGTTATCTCTCATCATTGACAGGCATGTTCATTGGCCAAAGCCAGGGGCATGAGGCGGTCGGACGATTTCCGCACCTGTACTGAGATTCCCATCACAGGTGCAAGGATGCTGACTCTACCCTACCTATCGATGACGATATAATGCCAGAAAGGCAACATATCGGTTCGAAGAGAATTGGCATTCACGAGGCTTATTCTTATTTACGATAAATTTCGTCCTGAAAGCCCACGCTTATTGAATTCACTCAACGATACGCACCCGTACGTGGAAGTTGCGTAATGCACCGTGCCGAGTTGCCGAGATATCTCCGATGTCGCCGAATATGTATTGATGGAGATTTGTAAGACGGTCCTGCGTTACGATTGTAAGCCACGAAAGAGAACAAATGAATGCAAAACGCTCAGCATGGCAATCTAGGGTCTAGAGGATCTTTTGACGAACCACTCATTTGGTGAAGAATGCGGATGTTGTATTATTGCCGTCCTAACCCCGCCGTCGCGCTATCGGAACGCAGCATCTGGCCTAGTCAGGCATGGCCAAAAAGCTGGGTCGGTCGATGACTTCAGAAAATTTGCATAGAATATTCGACAGGGTCATCTATTTCAGTTCTTCTTTTTACAGATGTTTTAATTTATTTAGATCTTTTTGACCCTAGAAGATGAAACAAGACAAATAAGAATATCCTCAATGTTGTCATTGCCTGCCGGCTATTTATCTCATCAGCTAGACTCATACAGGCTTTCGCGGAAAGATTAATTCACGCATTCTAGACTCCTAAGTAGACAAGCAGAGGGAAACGAAGAGGATACAATGGCGGTAGTGTCCGAGAAAGACGTAGAAAAAGGTGAAGCTGGAGTCGTTGATCAGTCCTGTGCTACTCCAAGCTTTGAACCCATTCAGACTCGCGACCATCCTTTGTTATCAAAGGCTCAGACCCGGCAATCTGCTCGGTCCCAAAGATCGCATGGAGGTGAAGACGGCTACAGCTGTCGCAGAGACAGCGAAGAGATCCAGATTGCAGACGTGAGCGGGGACGACAAACAATTCGAGGTGAAGTGGGATGGTGACAACGACCCCATGAATCCTAGGTCACGAAGTAAATTCCGAAAATGGATTGTGGTTCTCATCATGGCCGGATCGGCGCTTTGTGTGTATGTGAATCAGGACTCACCTCGTAGTTGCAGGACGCTGAACTGAATGCAGAACGTGCGCGTCGGCTTTGTACACGCTCACGTACGGGCAGCTAACCAAGGAATTCCATGTGTCACGACTGGTTGCAACTCTTGGTCTATCGTTATTCGTCGCCGGTCTGGGTACAGGCCCGATGGTAAGTAGCGTGACGAGATGCCACTGAATACCGAGACGCTAATCTAGACGAATAGTTTTTAGGTCCGCTTAGTGAGGTATGGTTGTATTTGGTTTCTTATCGCATAGTATATCCCGGCTTTCCCAGTGTTCGTCGAGTCGTCAGAAGGTTGATCTTCCATCCTGTATGAGCAAGGGATAGCTAGCTTGACGAGTGTGGAGAGGGCTTTTAGCTCTAAGAAGAGCACTACATCTCCATTACGAAACACCCCTTACTATTGACGCAGCTGACTTCTTGATCTCAGTTTTACGGACGCAGGCCCATTTTCATATGGTCATACCTCCTTTACGTCATCTGGCTGATCCCCAGCGCTGTGGCGAAGAACATTGAGACCATGCTCATCGCTCGATTCTTCGACGGTTTGGCCGGTAGTGCATTCCTGTCAGTTGCGGGCGGAACTGTCGGTGATCTGTTCGCAAAAAACGAATTGAGTCTGCCTATGATGGTCTACACAGCATCTCCTTTCATCGGGTAAGTTTGTTTATTTCAGAATTCACCGCTGCCGATCGTCTTGATCTTGTCCTCTAGACTGGGTCTTCTCCCGAAAAAGAATATGGACTTTCCCATCTTATGGATGTGGCATCTGCAGTCAGAATGCAATCAGTTTTTGGCTGGGTGCGAAGTATGGAGTATGCAATGCAGCTTCCCGTCTTGCTTGGCAAAGCGCAGATCTGTGCGTTCCTAGTTGGAAGGATGGATGTTCTGCCGTCTAGCGCACAACACATTATCGCGGATCTTTCAAGGGTGAAGATATCGTGGACTCATTGGGAAAAGAAATTGCTACGTCCAGTTGCTTGAATTTTCGTCTCAGACTCTCCAAAGAGTCGAGAATGAAACGGCTCCTAAACGTCACCCACCAGTCCGCACGAAAATGTGCACATATTGAATCACCCGTCTCACTCCTGCATGACAAGAAAACCAGCCAATGAAGCTCTTCGTTCTTCGATTATCGATTTAAATGAGACTTCTCAAGCTAATTCGACGGCGCAGACCAGAAGTTGGCCCATTACTAGGTGGCTTCATTAATCAGTATGCCAACTGGCGTTGGTCCTTCTACGTGCTGATCATCTGGGCTGGCATACAGTGGCTACTAATTCTGACCTTGGTGCCTGAGACTTACCATCCCGTGCTGCTTCGGCGCAAGGCAATCAAACTCCGCGCTTCCACAGGTGAGCCACGGTATCGCGCACCAATCGAGATGCTTGACCGCAGCATTGCCATGACCGTGGCGACAAGCTGCTACCGTCCCTTCCAGCTGTTGTTCTTGGAACCAATGTGCTTTCTGATTTGCCTTCTAAGTGCGCTTCTGTTGGGAATCCTGTACTTGTTCTTCGGAGCGTTTCCACTCGTATTCCAGCACAACCACGGCTTTCAACTCTGGCAGCTGGGGCTGTGCTTTTTGGGACTATTCATAGGAATGATGACTGGGATCGCGACGGATGTGTTTTGGAAGAGAAATTATGCCAGGCTAGTGCGCAACTACTCCCAAGAGACGGGAGTCGAGAACAACTCGGAGCCGGAGTTCAGACTGCCATCCACAATTGTGGGCGCATGGGTTGTCCCGGCTGCTTTGTTTGGTAAGCACTTTGTTCATCTTTGCCCCCTTTCTTGGTCGTCCTTCGAAGAAGATGCACCCTGGGTGTTATCTTCGCGATAACGGTGACAAAAAAAAAAGATTGTTGCGATCACTAACACAACAGAAGGCTTCGCGTGGACTACTTATCCCTCTGTAAGTAGAACGTAGCACATATTACTATGGGCAATGGTTAACTTCTGCTCATTTTAGGTGCACTGGATAGGTACGTGGCAAATCGGGGAATCACGGTCGTATCAAAGCTGACGCAGTTTTCCAGTACCGATAGTTTTCTCAGGTATATTTGGAATGGGGTAAGTAAGGCATTGTAAACAGGAAGATAGCTGCTAACATACCTCATAGGGTCATATTTGTGTACAGCGGTGCCTTTACATTCCTGGTGGACTGCTACCCTGTGTACGCCGCGTCGGCATTGGCCGCAAACTCTTTCGCACGAAGCTATTTCGCGGCTGCATTCCCCCTCTTCGGTGTGCAGATGTACAATAGTAAGTTATTCCAGACCAGCTACCTCTAGACGTCGATATGCACTTCGAGACAAAAATGCTCTGTTGCTAACCAAATGGCATGTAGAACTTGGCTACCAGTGGGCCACTAGTCTTTTGGCATTCTTAGCGTTAGCGCTTGCACCGTAAGTTTCGATTTCCTTATTTTTGTCCCATCTTTAACTGCTTGCCCTTACCCGTCTCTTAAATACCCGAAAGATGCTTGCATGCCAGCAGATATATTTTGATGGCTAACGTTGGTATCACATTAGATTCCCATACTTGTTCTTCAAGTATGGGAAAAGACTCAGACGTCACAGTCGGTTTGCGATCACTGCGCTCTGAATGTGCTTCTGGTGTTGTATCATATTGCGCCTTGCTGCATCAGATTCAAGTCAGTGGGAGCGGTTTTGCATTGTGTTCATTTTGAGTCTTTTTTTTCTGCACTCAAGCAGAATTGGCTGTTACCAAGCATTGACGAAATGTTGGAATGTACTCGGAATATTGTACTTGCGCTGTACATGAGATAGAAAGTGAAGTCACGTGTGGTGCATCTTGATTGATATCTAAGAGCTGCCGAGCCGGGAACCGAGTCGCGGAAGGAATGTTCATTCACATGAGAGCCATCAGGGGAAGGACCGCTTCTTACCTCGTGCGCAATAAGGACATACCACATGGAGACTCTCATCCAATTCCAAGGATGTCATTTAGCAAACAATTACACAAACCCAAATATAGATACCGCAAGTGCGGCCCAAGTTGGGTGAAACCATATTTGGCGCCCAGGTTACACCGCCTCGCTTTCATAGAAACCACTTTACGCAGTGCAAGAGTTACCTCGATGCCGGGTCAATTTCACTTCTCCTTATGTGCGTGCGTGTGTGCGTGCGTGTGCCCGCTTGTGTTCAATGCGCTTTGCGAGGAAAAGAGTGGAAATACTCCGTTGTCTCCTTTCCGCCGGATTCGCACGCTCCTGGGCTGGCATGACGTAGCACGCACATGTGGATGCTCTAAAAGTGAAAGAAGAATTTGGACCTTGGTTATTCCAGCGAGAGAATGCGGACGTAAAGCACTCTCTCCTCTCTATACCACGCTTGCGGCTAGCAAGAATCGCACAACCGTGTGCATGTCGAAGTGAAACGAGGACTCCACACTTGGAGACGAGAATTTTGTGGAGAGGCGGAGAGAATCCGACAGAGCGGCCTGATGACTTCTTAGTTTTAGTTGATCCACTAAGACCAACACTAGCACTGTGCCTAGCATTCAACTGGTTCCTCTTCCACACGATCTGGGAAAATGGACATCAGGAAGAGCGTTTGGGGCTGGACTCTCTCCCATTGTGGGGACAGCGAATCGATCACCTGCAGCGGAGGAGTTTGTGAGCCTGCAGGGATTTCGAAAGCCGCGTTGATGGGTTTCTTCTCCCGGACCGAGGCCACCACCGACAGACAAAGTCCCAGGGTAAGCTCGGCCTGGCGGGGCGGACGCGCATGAAGCCATTAGGTATGAGTTAGCCAGCCAACCAGCCCAAGCCCACAGAGAGCGCCAGACAAATAATGCGCAAGGTCGGTGGCTCAGGAAACAAAGGAGGTTTTTTTAACCTTTTCATTACGTTGCTTCTGCTGTGCTCGTTATTTTTCCACCAGACAATTCGCGAAGGCCCATAAGTGACCAGGGAATTAATAAACGCGCGTGCATTTGCAGGTCCAGCGCATCGGCCTAACTGAGCAAGGCGCTGGTGCTAGGACAAAAGGCAAGGCGGGACCGCAAAATTCGGGCTTCCCAGCGCCCAGTCAGAACAATTCGCACACGACACCATTCACTCGCTTTTCTTCCTGCAGTCTCAGCGCCGTGGTTCGGATTGACCTAGCGAGGCCAGTCGCACGCTCTGCCTCGTCAGAAGCAGACGGGCTTTTGCAAAGGCTGCTCGGGGTGCTGTTGCAAAGAATCCAGCGACGGCGGGCGCTGTCAAGTGCGGAAGCAGATATCCCGCAACTCCTGCCACCGCACTCACGCTCACTGGGGCGCGCGCGATCGTACGGACAAACAGCGGGTGCGGAAGGAGGATCGGAGGACCGGGCGGTCGCAAAAGAGCGAGTAGAGAAGACGAACCGCGCAGGGCAACACGCTTGAAAGGCGAGAAGAGGCGGGCAAGACAGAGGACAGCAGTCCAAGAGCGTTGAGAGCGCGAAGCCGAAAGCTCAGAGGGCGCGGCGAGAGAAGTGACAAGTGGACGGATTGTACGGGGCGCGTCGTGTCAAGGTCGGCCATGACGATGAGCACGCCAACCGTCGCACTGCATAACAAAGATTCCAACCACTATCGAGAGGGGAAAGAGCGGCCAGCACTCACCACGACCACTGTTGCGACTTCCGCTGATTGAGCTATTGCGTCGGTGACGCCTTGTTTGATTGCGCTTCGCGGCTTCCCTGTCCTGCAGCGACTGATTCTGGTTACCGGGCTGCTCTTGCTGTCCGTTGCGCCCACTGCTGGGTTGACGCACGCACGGAAGGCACGACGGCGGCAACAGCGGGCTGGCTGCGCCTGCGTCTGCATTTGCGGGAGAACGACGACATCAGGAGCCGGACAAGCTTGCGCGGCCGCTGTAGAGAGACAAACAGGACGTCCGCGCCCACAGAAGCAGCGAGTACACCACATATCGCACCGTCACCGCGCGGCCAGACGACGCAAGCTTCGCTTTTCTTTGATCTTCGATTTCTGAAGACGGTCCCGCTTGGCGCTGGTGGCACCGCAGCTCTAGGCCCTCGCGCATGAGCTGCCTGCCTGTTGCCAGCTCCAGTCGACTCTATCCACACCTTGGGGTGCTCTACGTTACACGACCTTTGGGTGCTTGCGTGACCCGCGCCGCCGGGCTCGAGTGGAATCACAGCCAACGGCAACCTGCAGCTTGGTATATGCGCTCGTGTGCTCGCCCGCTGCGTTTCTAGGAATCCTTAGCGCACATCTCTTGCATCTAACCACGACCACCAACACCGTGTCAGAAAGCTAATTCGTACCACGCGTGCCTCTGCGTGAGCGGGACGGCCCAAGATCAGACAAAACCATACTGTTGGGAACACTTGTGCTGTCTGATCCTTGTCCGTCCAGGAAAGCCTGTAGATAGCTGAACGCCTCCTCACTGGTGTGCGTGCCATTGTTCACGGTTACCATTTCGAGTGGCTGCCTGTCTCAGCGTGCGCCAGCGTAGGCGGTCAGTCAAGGCTTTGCCGTTTGGAGTGGAATAAGAAATAATCTCTGTGCCCAGAGCAAGAGCGAAAAGAGGAGAGTGAGGGGGCACTTGCCTGCTCGTTAGAATACGAAGGTGGAAAAATAAAAGTGCAATACGCAGGAACGAGAGGCGACCAACAGCCGTACACGTTCACCCTTTTTTTTCGCACTACCTCAGAACGAACAAGGGCGCAGATCACCCTGGAAAGGCTCATACATATCATGGCTGCCTCGGACGCGGAAGATGCTGCATCGCCTGACCCGGACTTTGGTGACCAGGACGAGTTGTCTGAAGTCATGGCCGAGTCTGTTTCGGCTTTGCAATCCTCCACTGCTGTTGCTGTTGACAGGACCGAAAGCAACTCGGGTTCATCTGATCAGCACACCCCTACCAACGGCACCTCAGGCGTGAATAAGCTGAATCCAAAAGACCCGTCGCGTCCGCGACGTAAGAAGGCTCGACGAGCCTGTTTCGCCTGCCAGAGAGCTCATCTCACATGTGGTAAGTTGTGTCTTCCTTGACTTTGCTACGTCTTGTCACCAAATTCCAATCTACTGGTTGACCCATGGTCGCTGACTGTGCCTCTTCCTCTTTGTTTAGGTGACGAGCGACCATGCCAACGGTGCATCAAGCGGGGTCTTCAGGACCAGTGTCATGATGGTGTGCGCAAAAAGGCCAAGTACTTGTCTGACACACCGGCCGAGCTCCTGAACCCGCCAGGGATGGGGGGATATCATCCGTACATCAACGGTACCAAGACCGCCTCTTCGAACAATGATGCTTCAGGCGTACCAATGACAGGATCGAATGAAACAGGTCACTACGCAACTCAACAACAGCCGCAGACACCAACATTGGAGGTGTACGGTCAGACTTCGAATCAGACGCAGATGCCGCCGCCTTTATCCACTACAGGTAGCTTTGGCGCTCAGCAAAGCCCTTTGTCTCCACAGCAGTTTACCCAGCATGGGCAACAACACATGAACACGACAATGGCGCAAGCCAGCCAAGGCATGACCCAGTTCAACGGTCTGCATTTTGACCCGAGCGATCCAGCTTTGTTCAACTTTGACATTGCAAGCCTGAATTTTGGCAACCAGTATGGAGCTTTGGAATTTGGCATGCTCAACCATATGTCTTCGGGAGCAAATGGCGACAACCAAGACATGATCAATTCCATGCACATGCAAGGTTTCAATCAAAACTACTCGGATCCGGCTTTGACATTTAGCCAAGATGCATTCGTCAATGCTGACTGGAATAATAGTCACCCACGTGCCAGCAGCACGAGTGGGCTGTTATCAACACCTAATAACACTCCAATCGTATCGAGTATTGATAGACACGATAGTCTTACGCAGTTTCCAAAGGCGTATGCCATAGGTGCGGGTCCACCCAGCATGGCAAGTGCAAGCCCAGCAGCTTCGAGTGGGGTGCCAGATGCGCCTGTGGAGCAACCACAATCACCGGCACTTTTTTTGAACACATCACAAGCGCCTTCATCTCCGATTATCCAACGACAAGCATCCTCAAAGCAACAGCCCGTGCAACCGCCCACGTCAGGTGAGACATATAACCAGACCCACCAGGCAACTGCGCCAGCCACGACCACTAGAAAGCGGCCTTACGACGCAGACATCATATACGAAACAGTGAATAAGCCATACCCTTATACTTCAGGATTCCATCGCCTCTTTAACTACATAACACGAAACTTCAGCTCTGAGAAGCGAATCCGTGTTGCTAAAGCGGTCGCTGCCATCCGCCCTTCTCTCATTACATTCTCACAAGGGCTTACAGAGCAGGACCTTATTTTTATGGAGCGTAGCGTTCAAAGGAAGCTTTTTGAATTTCACGACTTTCTGCAGGCCACAGGAACTCCTACCATCATGGCTCGCCGAGACGGAGCTATTGTGTCTGCCAGCAAAGAGTTTAGTATTCTGACTGGTTGGTCAAAATCAGTACTTCTTGGCAAGGAACCCAATCTTAATATAAACTCTGGCGGCGCCTCTGGTGCATCGACGGCGCCTGGTTCCGCCGCTCGTACTCGCCTATCGAGTGCGGAGCGAGACACCGCAGAACGGCCGACCACGACACAATCGGGAAACAGCGCACTGGCCGCAATGAACACCAATAACACGCTACCTGTGCTTCTGGCTGAGATCCTTGATCAGGATACGGTGGTCCAATTCTACGAGGACTTCGCCAGGTTGGCGTTCAGCTCCGCCGGCGGATCAGTTCTTCGAAGGGGACGCCTGCTCAAGTATAGAGTTAAATCGGACCAAATGCCTGAGCAGCATTCTGGGAACGGGCAAGACGATTCGGCCATGAAAAAAAGGAAGAGAAGCCAAAGTATCAAGCATGAGGACGGACAAACACATATCAAGGGCGAGGCAGGCATTACGAAACTGGGCGAGCGAGAGGGAGCCGTAGATGTGATGTATTGCTGGACATGCCGGAGAGATGTTTTTGAAGTACCGACGCTTATTGTCATGAATGTAGGTCCTTGCCGTATTCTTATGGCATCCAGCCTTCGACTTTTCGACAAACTCGGCTAACGATGCATTCCAGTTTCTACCTATCATATAACTCCGATGGATTTCCTATCAAAGGATACGATGGATTGCACATCGTCGACGATTTCATTCGATATTATTGTTTTTTTGCAGTAATGTAAATACTTCAAATGCAACATAACAAGGTAAAAAGCAGGGAGACGTTGTACGAGGTATGGGCGGCTGGCATGCCTGAAGGCGTATGGAGGAATTGGGGTCTTAAGAGAGCCGGAAAATTAAAAATTTGCAACATGATTGAAATCCTTTCTTTTCAAGAATAGTGTCTTTGTGACATTGGTAGTTGCCTTGCCACGCCAAATTTTGGCTTTTCGTATAATCTCCTCCTTCCTATTGGACGGCGCATAACATTTTTTGTGTTCAGCAAAGTTTTGTAACGTGTCATTCTCTGACAACTAGCTCATCAGGTAGACGCGGTCCTTCATATCTTGCTCTCGCATATCCAATCCAATTCGCTGTGGCGAAAATGGCCATAGCTCCTAGAACAACACTTGCATAATTCATGTTGCCAGCGGTGACTGGCATTACTGTTGGAAAACAAAAGAATACGAGCACTAGGAATGCAAACGCGACCGTCACCGCATTTGCCGTCCATCCAAAAAGGTTACCGAGTCGAAAGAAGCGGTCAGCTGGCAGATACTTACTCGCTCGGCGTTGGTACATGAGCAACGCGGCAGGGAATGCGTAACTGAGCTGCTGAAGGATCAGTCCTGTGCCAATCATGGCGTTGAAAGCGGTCGTGGAGCCGAGATAGACACAGCCGATGGCAAAGACGACAGCTGAGTTGGCGAGCAGCGCCCACATGGGCACACCAAGGCGAGGATGGATCTTGCAAAGATATATGGCACCGACGAGGCCATTGTCGCGCGCTAGGGAGTAGCAGAGACGTGAGGCGGTTTGAAGACACCCTATCAGAGCAAAGAAGCCGCAACTGATGAGGATGACGAGGAAAAAGGTCGCGATGCCGCGCGAGCGGGTCGCTTGAATCCAGAGCTCGTAGATCGGAACCCTGTCAGTTTTCTTAGCCAACGGAACCTTTCGCTGCCCTTTCTTCTAGGAAAAAGTCATGATTGCGCGAAATGTGAAGTGGCAACTATGTTTGGCCTTTCTGGGACACAAGGAAGTTTTCGGACGTACCCAGTGGGCGTGTTCAGAACAGCCTCAAAGTCTTGCATTGAGTAGACCATGCCGACGACAAAGGCAAAGCTGGTCACGAAGCCAATGATTATGGTGGACATCAAAGCCTGTGGGACCGCTCGAGCGGCGTTCTTGCACTCTTCAGCGAGATGAATTGCACCGTCCACGCCGGAGTAGATGTAGTTTGCATTCACAAGGCCCGTTAAGAAAACGACACCGTCTGACGACCAGCCGGAGTTGTTCTGGAATGTTGCCCAGACAAACTCGCTCGACTGCTTAGTAGGAGATCGCACAAGGCAGGTGATGAAGATGACAAAGAACCCGACGAGTCCGATGACAACTGCACAGTATCAGGTTTAATTCCATTCAAGTACTTGATAGAACATGCGACTCACAGCCGACATCATGGATCCAAGCGGCACGCTTCAACAAAAAAATGTTGTAGAGTGTGAAAGAAACGTTGAGCGCTTGGAACATGAGGAATATGTGCCATCGCTCAACGACGTATGATGGGTCATACGAGATCACTATCGCTGCAATGAGCTGCGGAGGGATTATGGCGACGCCGGCCGATGTAGCAATCCAGCCGAAGAGGTTTGCCGACCCGCACCAGTAGCTCTGGACTTTGTCAGCCCAACTCATGGATTGAGACGAAGAATTCCACCACTCTATGTGAGACGTACCAGACTTCGACTCCAGGCTTTGGGAGCAAGTATGTTGGTCCAATGGTACTGTCCGCCTGCAGTGGGCCAAACACTTGACATTTCCGCCAGGCTGAGCGCACTGCATCCCACGGTGACAAAGATGACAATCACGCCGTAGAGGAGAGTCACCGAGCCGCCAGACATGATTGACAAAGCAAGGGTGGCCGATATTCCAGCCCATGAAACGCAAATGTTCCAACCAGCGGCTATGATGGCGAGGAGCCCGATATCTCGAACAGCTTCTCCACGGAGACCGAGACTGGCCAAGTTGACGTCCTCGACGCCGCCGGTTGCCTGTGTAAGGGCTGTGATACTGTCAGTTCTGCGAACGGCATATTGTTGACTTAAGAAAACGTGCTTTTCTCAAGGTCATATGCTTCTTTCTTCTCCTTTGAAACAGCTTCTTGAGGATAATCCATGGTTACTTCTTGGCTGCTTAAATGCATTGTGACGATAGAAATCAAGAGAGCAGAAAGTCTGAACTTGAGCAGCCTCAAGCATCTTACTGGATAATATACAGATATGCTATAAGATGCGGGGCTCTCGTGGCGCCGCATCTGACTGATCTGAAGCCTACTTTGTGCTCGGCTTCATCCTGAACGTTTCTTCCTTCGCCTTCCCAATGTGGTCACAACCGTATCTCTGCACATAAGTCTTATCTTCGACCCCTCTCCCCTCAATCTAGAGTTTCGTGGAATAGATGCGAGGGATAGAGGCAGGAAATCACAAACAGTTTAGGAAGTCAAAGCGTTGTGTATGTTGGTTCAGTTCTCAACTTTCCTTCCTCTTTCGGTAAAAGTCTTGGGCCCGCGGAATACAGAGCGCGCTAGCGGATCAGATGCCATCTTGCTATCCGAGAACTTTCATTACGTTGCCCTGAGCTCGAATATGTAAACACGGCTGTGATTGGATAAAATGAATAATGCATTTGATCCTAGCGTGTTGTTTTACAGCAGGCGAAAAAAACAGAAGGTTGATTGAGAGCAAGGCTGACATGAGATCGAACGAGACTGGAGTCCTCGGCCTCCTGGACTGTGAGCGGTGTCTATAAGACATTCTGAGTTCTTAGAGCGGGGGAACATCACTTTGGATTGATCTCGATTCGGCAAATCTTCTAGCACGTTTAGTCTTCAGCCATGTTGACGAAAGAAGGGTTCCAATGGACGGAAAAAGAGGGCCTCGTGGCTGGAATTCCTTGTCTCGGAGCAATCCAACCAGCAAGCAATGTTCGAAGTGATCGAACCCTCTACGATGTCATCGTAATCGGTGCCGGGTACGCTGGTCTCACCGCAGCTAGGGATCTGAGCACAACCGGTCATGAAGTTTTGCTTCTAGAAGCTCGTGATCGCATTGGTGGCAGAACGTGGTCAAGCAATCTGGGAGGCTATCCTTTCGAAATGGGCGGTACATGGGTTCACTGGTTCCAGCCGTTTGTATATCGCGAGATAGCTCGCTATGGGATGGCAAAGGACTTGGAGAGCTCTCATGACTTCGAAAAGGGCCTGAATTGTCATGAAGTCATCACGCCCGGTTGTCGCAAAGCAATGAGTCACGATCAGGAGGCAAGTTTAAGACTCCTCATGCGTCCA
Organism: Verruconis gallopava; assembly: GCF_000836295.1. Lineage (NCBI taxonomy): Eukaryota > Fungi > Ascomycota > Dothideomycetes > Venturiales > Sympoventuriaceae > Verruconis > Verruconis gallopava. Next base: position 442,624 of record NW_015622149.1, read on the forward strand.
CGTTTCTGAAATCCAAACTCGATGCTAAAAAAGAAATCTAGCATGCATCCTGAATGCTAACAGGTGGCAGGTCGCGATTATGGAGTCGGCGCTCAAAAAGTTCGTAAATGTCGACGGCGACTATGGAAGAAAACTTGTCCCTTTTCCTCATGATCCACATTACAATCCTGAGGTCTTTAAATTTGATCAAATGTCTTTTGCCGATCGATTCAAAGAAATCGAGGAAGAGCTGACACCTCTGGAGAGAGCGAACTTTGAAGGATTCCTCAGCATCACTTCCGGAGGAACGATGGAGGAAAGTAGTTTTTTTGAATTTATTAGGTGGTGGGCCCTGAACAATTACGACATCCGTAATTTTTTTGAACTGTGTTTGACATTTAAGTGCGTATATAAGAGTAGATTTGGCAACGCGAAAGCTGACCTGCCGCTCAAGGTTTCGATCTGGACAATCCGCATTCGCCCGAAAATTCTTCGATGAAGCGTCTTCAACAGGAAGGATGTCGTGGCAGTTCAACACGCCCGTTGCTGCGATTGAGAACACAAGGACTTCGGTAACCGTTACCACGCGAGCCGGGCAGCAATATCGAGCGCGGAGAGCTGTGTGCACAGTTCCACTCAACGTCCTGCACAAAATAAACTTCTCGCCTGCTCTTTCTTCAGCGAAATTAAAGGCTTCGAAGACTGGTCACTGCAACAAGGTGTCCAAAGTCCACGTCGAATGCAAAAATCCTGAGCTGAGATCATTCTCGGCAACGGCTTTTCCACACAATAAGCTGACATACACATTTGGAGATGGGACTACCCCTGCAGGTAACACACATCTAGTTGCCTTTGGTAGCTCGTTGCCAGGTGTTCAGTTGAATCCAGAGGAAAAAATCGAAGATACAATTGAAGCGTTTCAAGAATTTGCTCCAATGGACGTAAAACGACTGGTGTTCCACAATTGGACTAAGGATGAATTCGCTGATGGGGCTTGGGAATTCCTGAAGCCGGACATGATCAAGTACCTTGATGCCCTCAGAGAACGACAAGGCAACACGATATTTGCGAGCGCGGATTGGGCTTTGGGCTGGAGAGGTTTCATCGACGGAGCAATTGAAGACGGTACCAGAGCGGCTATGGAAATTAAGACAGAATTAGCCGATAGACTGGTAAAGCTATAGTTGTTTCCATGTGATATACTGATACGTATGGAGTCAATAGAACTTTGCAGTGTACAACTTGGGCCTTATTCTCAGACATTCTGATTCGGATCGAGCTTTGGGAGACCAAAAATGCCAATTCGAATCGTTCCATTTACTGTTAAATTGACGCTTCGTAATGTCACTTGAGTATCTATTAGTTTAGTGCGAGCGTAATGCTGAAAAAAAGAACACAATTTTTGTGTTGATGTAGTTAACATCACGTGATTCAGAATTGCGTCTATTTTTGTCAATGAAAATATCTCTTGAATTCATACTTGATTGAAGAACAAACACTGCATCCAATATTAAAACAGAGCCCCCTTCGAAATCAAGTCCGTCGTGCTTGAATAGATATAAATCCATTCCCTTGAATACACGCGCGGCGCGAATTCCGCATGAGGTGTTTGACACCAAAGACCGTTCTGCTCATACCATCCAAGCTTGCAATACACCGACAAAACATGACTTTGGTGGCTATTTGTTGCTAGGCATGGCTTCTCTTTAAAGCAAAGCGCCGGTGTCTTCTCGTTACACCCGAGACGAGCCGACCAGAATGCACTGAGAAGAGATGTCCGGTCTTGATTATGGCAACCCGGAAAGCTTCAAAAGGTAAATAATCAAAGCTGTGCCTCAGACTCGTTGTGATGAATCAGCCGCTCGTGAATGAACAAGGGCTGATTACGAATCAGGATGCTACAACTGCATGAAAAGACGGATCGTGTGTGACAAGAGAGAACCAAACTGTGCAAAATGTCAGAAAAAAGGTCTCCAATGCCCAGGGATGGGAATACGATATCGATTCAATGAAGGACTGGCTGCTCGTGGGAAGTTGAAAGGTAAAACGTTCAACTTGCAGTCTCCGGATATACCGACAGAAACCACAACGTCAAGAACCGCCGTGCCACTGCACCTCAAATGGGTGGCTTGTGGAGGTGACAATGTGACTGAAAAGCAATCAAATTCGCAAGTACGCTGCGATGATTCTACGGGCCAGGAAAACTCTTTGGATGAAGTCTCCAGCTCCGGAACTGCGGAACTGTCTGGAACAGAGGGCTATTCCAATTGCAATGCCTCGGCGGGGGACGTGTTTCAATTCCTACCACTGGTTCCGTGCGTTGAACAATTGGATGCCAAGACACGATTTCTTTTCAATCATTGTTCGTTAGTCGATCTTGACTTTTGTTTCATACTCGCTGATTTTGACAGTTGCTGATTACGTCTCTCCCGTGATGATCTTAACGGATGGTATCACAAATGGCTATCGTTACCAAATTCTCCCGCTAGCAGTTGAAGATGCGATGGTTCAGAGAGCTGTATGCGTTGCAGCAGCTTTTCATCTCTCAATTGAACAACCACAACTGCGACTACCCGCGGAGGCCGGACGAGCGGCGATCATATCCAAATTGAAAACAAAAGCTTTGATCGGAGAGGTCGTTTCGCTCAGCACGTGGGCCACGCTTATTCTGGTGTTCGTTGGAGAGCTTATCGTTGGAAGCAACGATATCTTGACTGCTCACAAGATGCTAACAAGTTTTATGAAACTACGCGGCAGTACAGCTGACGGTTCGGGCCTTGCTTCGTTCTGTCAGCAACAAACGGATATCATCAATTTCTTCACAATGCCGGCAATTAGTGAGACGGATGGTGTGGAGCAGCTCCTGGCTACTTCCTCCCCTGAAACTGGGGATCTTGAATGGCCACAACCACCGATTTTTTCTCGGAAGTCTTACAGTGAAGCGTACCGACAGTCTTCTGCGATCTATCTGCTCCGTGCGCAGTCAGAATTTATCAACCTGGACGACCCCATCGCCATAAAGCTTGTGGCTCGACTGAAAGACTTACTCATTGACGTGGACCCCTCTTCTCCTGGCGCCCATACGCTGGTGTGGCCATATTGGGTCGCTGCGTGCGAGGCTCTCCTCGAAGAACATAGGTTGTTCTTCTATCAACGATTGCTGCACATCTGGGAAACTACTCGATATAGAAATGTGAAAATCGCAATCGATGCTCTCGAGAGTATATGGGAACGAAGAGGCGAAGTCAGATGGACAGCCATGCTCCCAGACATTGCGATGGTGATCATGTGAATAGCTGGGGTTGGAGGAGGATTTTTCATGACTACCGATCGACTGTTGAAGTTTGCGTTTTCAAAGTTCCTCTCATTCTTGATTTAAATCAGGACGGTTCATACTCGCTAAGAAGCAAATACCATATTTGACATGTACAGCACAGCGACACGTGACGGCTGACGCCTTTTCAATACCAAAACATGATGTGCTATTTGATGAAGTCCAAATTCAGCCTTGTGATCAACCAATAGGATATACTGTACTTCTGTCTCGGTAGCCTGACGGCCAGTTCAACCGTGAAAACTAGAACCGTAGCAGATTCGGACGAACAACAACTGATCGAGCGAAATGTTCAAACCCTTCGAAACTGCATGTCTCAATCATTTGTATCTAAACATTCCTTCGGCTTAGAAGCCGGAGGAGGAAGGGCCAGGACAATGTGTTAAAATCACGTGCTCGAACCTAGATATTCAAATGGACACGGAGTGTTTCTCAGGTTGCAACTTGATGCAAACTCTGCCATAGCGATGTCCTAATTTGTTTTTCTTTCCTAGGCGAACTGTAGCGAGGAAAAGTGATGAATGAGCTCCGAAACCTCATGAGGTCAAAATCCAGCATCAGGACGCCGACTTGATGTAATCTAGTCATCAAATGAATCCGTCGGTACCAAAGAAAGGGTTAAAGCCCCGGAACTATGCTGTGATATCCCACGATAGCAGCCACATCTCCACCCGAATCTAAAGATCGCAGTGACTTGTCATAATTGTCTTGTAAGTGATCTACTTGTATATTCCAAGCATGCACGCTTGCGCCATCTTCGCAAGGATTGCCGCGCATAGTTCTTGATTGAGCTCTTCTAAGCCGCATTGAGCCACGGCAAGTCCCGTCAAAACGAGAAGAGCTAGCAAGTGGACAAGCTGCACTTGATCGATTCGTATCGGAGCAGTCTCCGACGTTCTCGAACAAGCAGTATGTTCAGGACGAGCCAGACCGCTGAAATACAGCTGTGGTGGCGAACCTTGATTTCAATGCTCGCCGACCAGCAAACCCCGACGCGTGGAGGCGGCACCGGTACTTTGGCCAATCGATTTTGGTAGTCATCTAACAAACCTGGTCGTCACCATGGTGCGGGGCAAGCTCTGGACATTTTGAATTGGCTGTGTCGTCACTCTTTTGTGGAAGCGAAGGATCAAGGAGGCCACATCGAGTGACGGGAGTGAATCTCTTACTTCGACTCAACAACTCCTTTGCACGTTGGCACGCAGAATCTAATCGTGTTATGCCTCGTCGCTTCCATGAGCCCAAGGCTTCACTAAGAAACCTCATGCCTGCCGAGCATCGTGAACCACAACAGGCACTACGGCAGCCTAAAAAACACTGCCGAAAGGTGGTTCACACCGCATGTGAAAATTGCCGCGCCCACAAAGCAAAGGTTTGTACGGGATGGAAGCGTGCATGAGACAAACTCCGAGCTGACTCAATTTCCCCTCACAGTGTAGCGGTGTACAGCCTTGTGTTCGATGTACAAAAAATAGAAGCGAATGCGTGTTCAGAGGACGCACGCATGAACGTATTCGTGAGGATTTGCAGCATCACAAACTTTCACTCGGAAACATTTTCGACGTCTTGAGGTTGCCTGTCCCAGCTGGAGGGGGTGTCGACCTCAGGCAGATTGCTTGCGAAAGTAGAGATGTGCAAGAATTTGTACATAAGACGTCGAATCTCTCCAACCAGGTCCAAAACGGGGCCAATGTATTCAGAATACCGGAGGAAAAGTAAGTCACATCCCTGGTTGTACGATGCGAAGAACGCACAGTGATCTGATTCCAGCGACAGCCAGCCGCACAAGCTGCAAACGAATGTATTCGTAGACACAATAGCATCGCCCGTGTCGTCATTTCCAGACGCTATAATCGCCTTGGGCTCGGGACCAGATCCACCAATGCATCCAAGACCTCAGTATCATAACCATGGCCACCATACGGACGAAGTCCCAACATCGCACCAGGGATTTGTGAACATATACTCACACCGGAACACGCTGCAGAGTATGCCACCCTTGGTCAATTGCATGTCCAGTCACACATCTTCAGATTTCTCCCTTCTACTATCCCAGTATCAGACATACATCTGACCCAGGCTTGCCAGAGAGCATGTGGGTGACAAAGATGGTGCTGTCATCGGATGCGGCTGGCTTTTCTTGTCTCGTTCATAAATATATCGAAGAAACTCCACATTCAAGCCTAAACCCCAGGCTTTGTGGTGAACGTGCGTCAGATTGACTGTAGTATGATTACCGGAGTCATCTTTATTTAGCGTCTAGAGCGGGAAGGGGGACGAGATTTCTCACCATCAGCACTGTTGCAAAAGACGGAAAAGAGGGACGGAGGATACAGTGCTTCTCTTTTATTGTCGGACGAGTGACGATAGCTTCTTTCTTTCTATTTGCATGCTCCTGCAATCCGTGATTTTTAAAGCCCTCTTGTCAGGATTTCGCAGCGAGTCAATTTACTTGACTGCCTGCTCAGCGAACGGAGAAGAACAGATCGGATACATGCATACCCATAGATTCCGTGCCTCGTCACAACATTATGGTCATCAATTGGCGGTGGCGTGATACTTTAACCTGGAGCCCCGGGTGTAGGGACGACGGAATAACTCTCGTCCTGTTGTCTTCAAATGTGTTCGTCTCCCTGAGGCCCTTTTTGGACAGAAAATGGGGAAATATATTATGGCCAGCATTTTGCGAATCAACTGCCACGCCGAGCGTAAAGACGGAACGCTGCAAGATTGCTCGCAGCTTCGTTATCGCTCCCGATATTAATGAGAGTTACGCAAACCAAAAATTCTACAGGTTGTGATACTGAAAGCCCGGCTTTATAACATACTTCTCAAAAACCCTGACCACTAAGTGGTTGGTAATTTTTGGTAAGTTTTTCTCAGCCATCTGACATTGGAATGTCAGAAAGACAAACTAGGACAAATATCTTCGGATAATTGCGCTATCGAAGCTGTGTCAAAATATTTTACGACGCGCCGATGAATATAAAAGAGCAGTAGCAGGATGGCGGCTCAGACGACACTACGAAGGACACGTTATGCCCAACGTATTATGTGCAAACGCTTTATATCAGTATGTGTGGAAACAAAGAAGAAAGAGCCCCTTTATCAAGAATCATGATTATCAAAGAGTGGATTCAAGCCCTTCGTTCACACAGCAATGGTAACTGTGGGATACGATGGTATATTCTATGAACGAAAAATCCGCTTGAATCCGAACGTCGTTATGCCTTTGTCGATTGGCCAATAAGGGGAGGAGTTGGGGCTTTGCGCATTCCTTCACCACCTTCGCCCATAAACCTCATGTTCTACCCTTGTTGATTTTTTCTCTGCTTTTCTTGGCCCCGAATTTCTCTCTCCCAACATCTTCGTCCTCTCCAGACCAGGAACCGCTCGCGATTCACCGGCATAATGCGGGTGCCCGGCCCCATGATCTTCCGCGTCTCGTCTGAACAACGCCAAAAGATCTTTCATGCCCAGCTTGCTTAGCGTATTGCCGCCTTCAATGGCTGCTTCAGCTAATTTTCTCTTTTCCTCTTGCAGGGCCAGGATCCGTTCTTCGACACTATTCTCGATTGTAAGTCTGTATACCACCACATCGACGGTTTGATTCAGTCGATGCACACGGTCAATAGCTTGCTCTTCAACAAATGGGTTCCAGAATGGTTCTAGAAGTACGACACGCGATGCAGCAGTGAGGTTAAGGCCTAAGGATCCACATTTAAGTGAGCAAAGCAGGACGCGGCAGTATTTATCGTTACGAAGTGCACTGAGGGATGCTTCTCTCAGATCATTGCGCATGGACCCGTCATAACGAGTAAAATTGTAACCGGAGGATTTAAGGAAAGGCTCCACAATGTCGAGCATGGAGGTAAACTGGCTGAAGACTATAACTTTGTGGTCTGGTGTTTCCTCCTCGAGAATCTTGAGCAAGTGTACAATCTTGGTGGACTTCGGTATATTCTTCTCGGACGGATTTTTGCGATGCTTTGTTGTTAGAGAGGCATTGACGTCTCTATTGATTTCTGATTCAGATGCGGATTCATCTGAGACGAACAAGGGATTCTTGTGGATCTTCTGGCATCGATCGTTCCGTGTCTCGGAATCGGTGTCCGTTTCGGAGTCGTCACTGTTGAGCCACTCTCCGCCTCCCTCGATATTTTCATCATCACTCCCACCACATCTACCCAGATTGGATAGATACCTGCGCTGTTCTTTAGGAACGAGCCATTCTCCCGATCCCTCATCTTCGTCGTCACTGTCCATAATAATTCGGCGATTTGCCTTCGGTTTTGGATGATACTTCGGGTTTCTTGTTGAAGCCAAGTTCTTGGCATAGTGACCAGATCTCTCATAGTCTTCCTGGAAGGTCGATAAATCGGCCTCGCACTCTGCACAATGAGAACTCCCTTTCTCGATCTGATCTTTGCTCAGCTGTACCTGACAGACGTCGCAATTCTTCGTCTCGACCGTAAGCCCCCCGAGCAGGTCAGCAATGGCATCCATCACATCGAGATCTGCCTTTTTGCTCCTCCTGGGCGTCATGCTGCAATTCGTCGCTTTTGAGACAGCTGCGGAAAGTGCATCATTATCCTGCTTAACGCTTCTACCCACCAGATGTGGATGATTGCACGCTTGCCTCAGTCTTAAAAGAAGGACTAAAGCGCCGATATAATCAGCCTTTTCTCCTCCCAACATCTCGTCAAGACGATTTTGCGCACGATCCGCGAGACGGTCGTAAAATTTACGTTCCCGATCATTGAATGCCGCGGTGACGAGCTCGACTTTACGATTCACAATCCTGAAGCCAGATTTCTTCTCCTCTCCAGCTTGTACTTTACCACCTGGATTTAGGGCGCCTTCTTTCTTGAGAATGTCTTTTGTGCGACGCTTCATGCAACTCTTGAGAAAGACTTGCAGTCTTCTCATCGCGATACCGCCTCTTCCATTTTTCATTGGTCCCGTGATCTGCTCTTTCCAAGGTCCTGTATCACAATATGGCTTGATACGCAGGAATCGAATGAGAGACTGTAACTCATCAAGATTATTTTGCATCGGCGTACCGGTAAGACACCATCTGTAGTGAGAACGTAGGGCGTAGCAAGCTTGTGTCATTTTCGCGGACTTGTTTTTGATACTGTGGGCTTCGTCAAGCATGACACGGTACCAATGCACGCCAAAGCAACCTGTTTTAATACCGTTCTCGTCATCTGAACTAGACGCATGTTCAGAAGCGAGAATCTGGTATGTGGTGATGACCACGTCATATTTCTTCAGATCATCTGCACGCTTTGTACGGTTAGGCCCGTGATGTACCAGGACTCGCAGAGGACGCGTTGCGTCAACCTTTGTCTTGATCTCTGACTCCCACTGCTTGATCAGAGCCAAGGGTGCGACAACCAACGTCGACTTCGCACAGACGGCAGGGATCGGATTCTTCTTGTCCTTCTCGCGTTCTTCCTTCGAGGGCAATGGGTTGGCAAGGATGAGGGCAATGGCTTGGATCGTTTTCCCTAGACCCATATCGTCGGCTAGAATGCCACCTCGTGGAATAACGCCGCGTATTTTCTTCCGCGATATCTCGCGGTCGCGCATCCATGCTACACCTTCGACTTGGTGGGGCAGCAGTTTAACCTCGAGACCGTCAAGAGTGCCATCTTCCTCGTCCTCGCTTTCATCATCCGCGCCATTCTGATCAACAGATCTAACATCTTTCTCATCTTTTACCCCAAGGGACTCCAGCTTCTGTGACAACGCCTTCAGAGCATCTCCATTGTTTTCTACCGGGGGTCCTTTTTTCTTTGCTTTCCGATCCTTTAGTCTAGGCTTATCATCTTCATCGTCGAATGCCCCCTCGAGAAGCGCTTTGATCTCCTCGTTCGCCTTTTGAGAGTCAACCCAGCGATATGGGTCGGGTGCACCAAACTCTTGATTACGCAAAACTGCATCCGGATCGAACTTATCGTCGTCTTCGTCATCTTCTCCCTTTGTGAGGTCTATGCGGGTCACGAAGTGGGAATTAGGGTTGATCGTGTTGAAAAAAGGAGCCGGTGTGGCGTATGTCGTCTTTGGTTGGTATCCCTGGGGAAAGGATATCGGCTGAGGTTTAGGAAGCGGCATGGTGTAGTCGTCGTAAGTCATAAATGGTTTGCCAGCTATTACTGATGCTCCGGTCTGATGGAGTGCAGGAGCAGCTGAGCCACTGCCCTGCTTTGAGAAGGCGGGAGCTGATCTGAACCCATCCTCTTGACTCCTTACATTGCTGGACGCAGCGAATCCGCTGGTCGAGGACGTAATTCTCGGTTGCATGCTCACACCAGATATTTGTCTATGATGTTCCGGTCGTGGACGTCCCGGCTTTGGCATGTTAAACAGTTTGTTTTCCGCCTGTTTGATATTCTTCCTCAAAGGATTACGAAGCGGACTAGCCTCGCCAAACCGAGGCGACGAGCTCATGGTTAAGTCGACTACTGCCCGTTCTTTTGGCCATTGGCCTTCATGGTTGGTTTCGTAGCCTGACATGTTGCGCAGTGGATTTCGTGGTGACGCGAGCGAACGGCTGGGTGTGCGTGTGTGAAGTTGGTGAGATTGTGGAAAAAAAATAAACGCTCGAGGCAAACGAACCGTGTCGCGTCTACAGTCTGAGAATGCGAGCTCGTGATCTCACAACGATATTCTCATCTGAAATCGCATCTGCTCAACTGGAAGTAAGGGTCCGCAGCGTGATCACGCCGCAACAGACTAAGGGTGATGATTGTTGCACGTCGTCCGCGCTAGTCGCGCTTCATGTGCGTTGTTGCAGAGGGCAACCAAGGACTGCGACGATGACGTCATCGAGTCTTTCGCTTAGGTTTAGCATAGCAAACTTGACGCAGAGCACAATGCCCGTACTGCAAAAACGCACCTGGCAGAAGAACGAGCCAGGGCAAGGGAGAACATCGAAAAGGAGAATGAGTTCTCTTTGCTTCTCTCCTTAGTTTGCTACCGCAGTTTTTGATATTTCACATTGCCATCAACACAGCCTGGCCCGTGTCAGCTCAACGGCGAGAAGAAGCACGCTCAGTAAGATGGGCGTAGTCAGGAGAATAAGCGCTATAAACCTTCGCGCATATATCAGAAAACGTGGCGCGAGTTGTTCTACTCTTTTCCATAGGGGACGGACCACCCGACAACTTATCTGTTATGTATATCAGGCTCTGAGCTTGTGACTTGACGGCTTGGAAGCTCTAATCGTCGTTTACTGTATCCTCGAACACAATCTGCATCGCCATCCTCGGTTCTTTTGGCTCCATATTATCGACTGGCCTTGAGCAATCTGAAAGGCGGCCATGCCTCCTTTCGTTCTTCGTCGCGGTCAGCCGGGATTCCTTGATCGATAGAACCGAATTGCAACTATAGCCTCGCATAGATCTATCCGACTCTTTTTCTCCAGGGCGACAAACTTGCATTTGGAACAGCATAGCCACTTGCCGATAAGGTTTTCTTTTTTTTCACTGTTGGAGGAGCAATTCATAACGAATTTCGTGTCAAGCGACGCATAAGCTTTCCGACCAAGAAGATGAACGCACCATTCGATTCACGCAGTTTCCTCGGGTTTGCCATGCTCTTGGAATCCATCACAGTAACCAACGCCTTAACGTGATTAAATTATCGTCATTCATGAATTGAGATCTTTGGCTGCAGGATAAACGCCTAGATTGCCTATGTTCATTGTCGCAGAACATTGGCAGGGATGAAACACAGCGTGCGGCATCTAACTTGGCATCACGCCCAGCATTTCTAAATCTCGACTCCGACGCAAGCGACACTTATTTTTTCTCTCTTTCGAATCTTGTCCTTCCTATTCTTTCTAGCTGCGCTTATGTGTGTCTTCTAGGTCATGGCCGGGACATGGCGAACTCTAGGCGCTTCAAGATCGTTGCAGTCTCGATAGTCCTAATCATAATCTTCGCGATCACCTTGGACGCAGCACTTCGGCTTCACGCGCCACCGCACAACATCCTGAAGGTGTCGCATGCGCAGAATGGAGGCCCGAACCTTCAAGCCGCGAAGGCCGGAGCGGAACCCCAGCAAAGCGGAACCGGGCAGATGGGCAGCCCGTCAAACGCGTCGGTGCAAGCATCAAGCGCGGCGACGCATGCTCCAACACATACGACGGGCCTCGAACAAGGTCTGATCGGCTCGCCGTCGAACACGACAGCCGCAAACGCAACGGCCACAGCACAGGTGTCGGTCTCGATGCCGTCGTCAAGCAGGAGACCGGAGTCCGACTTGTCCATCATCCTAGAAGCGTACGCCGGTTCGGCGGGACCCAAACGCTGTCGCGGCCAGGTGCTGAAGAAGCTCATCATTCCGCACCCGGTCTCGCAGTGGCGATCGGGCGTGTGTGTCAATCTTTCGGATCAGGCCCAGTGCGGCATTTTCTACGCGGGCAAGGAGGATAACTGCGAGGCGCGACTGTTCAACATCGAAGGATGTGAGGACACCACGGACACGTATGTCAATACCGTCGTGTTCATGCCGGAGGTTAGAGCAGTGGGAAGCTTGTGGAGGAGCATGTTTATAAGATGTGGCATCGACGTGCCAGAGGTCGGTCAACTGGATCCAAGCATCCTGGGCGCAGCATTGAAGTTGCCATCCGCTCCAAACACGACGTGATGCTGTTGGCCAAGCATATCGTTGATGGAATATGATCTAATTCAAAATTTCACGTTGAGAATTTCTTGTTTGTTTCTTTTGATTGCACGACAATGTATATTCGCTCCATCTGTATGAAACGATTCAATGCAGCGAGGAACTCAGCTACACAAATTAAGTACAGGCAGGGCGCAGCACCGACACAACTACGCATTTCATATCACTTCTAGGCGAAATCCATCTTTCTAGGAGCCATGTCGGACTGGATTTTGTCCACAGAAATCCAAGTGCATTTGCTTGATACGGTCGCTGGCCTGCTCGAGACGTCGCTTTCGTTCTTTGAGTAAAGACCGGCGTTCCTCACGCTCGACATCGTCGGCAACAAGACGATTGGCGTTTTTATATCCTGGAAGTAAGTTTTAGCTGGAGCTAAAGTGAGGAGCGCGATCAAACTTACCATCCTCGCCAAACACTTGCAAAGCTGTCATGAGATCGTGGTACAATTCTTCCCGAAACTTGATGAGCAGCTCGGCTTCGACGGCTTGTACTACCTGATCTACAAATCGCATTGCGGATATCTGATAGTATGCGCGAATTCTTGCCATGACTCCGACCTCACGGCTGTATGGATCCGCATCAAGGACTTCGGTAGCTTGCTTCCTGGTCTTGTCGTCCCAATTCTTATTGACTTCTTTGCCATATTTCTTCTCAAGCTCCCTGGCATACTCCATGTACCGCTTTTTGAGACGAGCTGCTTCAAGTATCGCTTGTTCTTCTTTGACATAGCGCGACATCAACTTCTCATCCCGTGTAATGGGCTTAACCCTTTCGATCTTAAGTGCACGAAAGACATATTGTGTCATGGACTCCATGTGACGATTGAGAAAATTCCGGTACGCTTCTTGCATCTCTTCAAAGAGCTTGGTCGCGCGCCACTGATAAACCTTGTCTTGTAAGCTCTTCGCTAAAGAATTCTGCATGGCTGATTTCAGATTGTTTAACAGAACTTTCAGTGGATCTTTCCAGTTCTCAAGGGTCAAAAGGATCATATGATCTACCGCCTTAAGCTCGACCACTGAAGGCAATCCAGAGGTGCTGAACGAGTCTAACGTGGTGCGCAGTTCTGCCAGAGTGAATGATTTTCGTAGAGCTAATTGAGTGCACGTTAGCAGAACGTACAGATTCAGCGATGATATGTCCAGAATAATCCGATACTCCACTCATAATTCTGACACTTACTGGAACCTGTACCTAAGAAATCAAGGGTGCACTCACGATCACGGGCGATTGGAATTACCGAGCAGATACTGTCTGGGTCAATGTCAGAGGAGCTCGTCTATTGATGAGCTTGCTGTCAGTACTTGCCTTCTCTTTTGGAAGATCTAGCCGTCATCTTTGGTGTGCCATTTGCGTCCTTGCGTTTCTTGGTTGGTGTGACGATTTCCTCATCATCAGAAGACAGGTCAATGATCTGCGTGTTGCGCTTCACTAGCTTCGAGGGAGTGTAGTTGATCTTGCATGGAGTTGGAGCAGGAGAAGACCTTCCGTCATCGGCTTCGTATTCTGGAGATGCGACAAGTAAGGTTGGACGTTGACCGTTGATTATGGACTCATGAAATTCATTTTTGATCTTCTTCCAGGACTCGGTAAGGATATTAGGCTCTGTTCCATCAATCATAGAGCGTACGGCTTGGGTGAAGTCGATGACAGCTTGACTAACCACCTGCAGAGCGTTCTGTGGAGGCTCAGGTAGCTCAGCAAGTTGATCCTCCACTTCAGCGTGCTTGCAAACCACCTGGTCTTCTAATTTGGGCATGACTTCAAGAATGAGATGTGCCAACTTGTCTGATAGGTTCCTCTGCAGATTGCGCGTGCCGAGACGGTCTTTTACATCGATGTCTCCGAATCGCGCAGTCCAAAAGACCGAATTGAAGAAATTTTGCTCAGAAACCCGAGCTTCGCCGTGGCTTATGCCGTCGTTCAAGTCTGCTTGACTCGGCTGTTTTACCACAAAGTAGCCGTGTCCTTTGCGAAAATTCTGGCCTTGAAGGACAGATTTCCACACATCCACCCTGTCATCGGATTGAAGACGATCTGGCTTTGTCAACACACCAATAGTGCGATGATTGGCGCCGACCTTGTCCACTAAAGCCGAGGCCATTGAATTGTCAATATCAATCTCCATAGGAACGGCGAGCAAAATGATTGTGTTTTCTTGTGACATGTATATCTCTCCGAGCTTACTGATCAGTTGCACAGTTTCTTGACCGCCGTCTGGTGACTGGGAGATGATACCTTGGCTTTGGTTAGTCTCCGCTGTCAAAATAAATCGAACACCCTTACCTGGAAGATCATAAAACGACAGATCTGGTAGACCAGGCGCGAAAATCTCAAGGGAGATTATGTTTGGACTGAACGGGAATTTCAGCGCTTCCTTGCTAACATTTCGACAGTTGAGATAACGACGATAATCTTCCTGGGGGTTCAATGTGGCCACTTGAGCTCGTCGAATAACGTTCTCAAGGTCTTGCTTGTCGTAAACAGTCTTGAAATGGTGAACTGTTTGACCCATTTCGGTCCAGGGGAAAAGAGGAGAGTTCGGGTCTCCAGTTGGTGAGTACTTCTGCACTAGTGAGACATCGCATCGCCACTGGGAGGTGGGCTCATCGCGCAAGTTGATGTGCAACACGCATCGAGTACAGGTACCTGAATCCTACGAATTATGAGCGAGAGAGGCGCTACGTCTTTGGAAAGGGGGTCTTACCCGAGGCACGCTGATTTCTGATATCGCTTCGATAAGGGAACTTTTCCCCGCGCTTTGGTCACCGACCACGACAATCTTTGGCAATGGCATGCTTGCTGCGGCATCAATGCCATGACGCTCAAGGTCTCGAATTGCGTGTAATAAGACTTTAACACCGCTGCCAATGAGCTCAATGGAGGCGTCCGGAGTAGGCAGGCCAAAGCCTGGTGTTGTTGCTACTGAAGATCTTGGCATCGAAGTCGTCGAGTCACAGACGGCAAGATCATTTCCTGTGCGCTATCAGCGTGAGTGTTGACGAGCTCATTGTTTCATACCTTTTAGGTTTCCACCCGTGTGAATGTTGAAATTGAGTTCTGGCTGGACGATGATATCGCCCGGAATAGTGTCACCACTTGAGTGTGGCATTGCGAGAAGTCTCCCATTCATTGCGGGCTGCTGTTTTGTGTGCGCAGCGTAAGTGAGGTTGGAAAGTCGTGCGCTAGATCGGCATGCGGCCCTGCGTGGCGGTGGAGTTTTGCGAGCGTTGAGCTGGCGCATATTGTTTATGTTTAGCAAACGAACCAATTTTGCAGTAGGAGGTTTTTCGATGTTGTTGAATGATGCAGGAGCCGTTAGGAAGGCTCGTGATATAAGATGAAAGGTTGGAGCTGAGGGCGAGGGAATATAAAAGTCACGACAGCAAAAAGGAAACAGTACTAACCAGCAGCACAACAACGTAACATGAGATAGAATAAGGCTTTACTGACGGAAAAGTGAAGTCTCATTCGGGAGATTTATACCCTCTTCTTCAGCCCTCTCTAGGTATCTCGTATTTCCCTTGGAACAGCAATGCCTGTGCGTGAATCATCTTCCACGTCTAGAGCCGTGGTGAGGTTCACTTTCATTTTTCGGATGCCACGATTCCTAAGTGCAAAGTGAATTCCACTTCTCTTCAGGATTACGATTTTCTACGACCATGGAAAAGACCGGTCAAACCTTCTCCTCGTTGGGACATGGCTTGCAGACGTATCTCCCGTCTTCGTCAAGGCTTCACGGCGACAACGTCGACTTGATATGAGAACAGGCATACAAAGGAAACGGCGTGAGCGTGAAGTGACGGACAAAAGCTGTGCGTCACTGTGAATCAGCCAAGCGAAATCTTATGCGTCGTTCCGGGATCTATCACGACGAGAGGAGACATGTGTTCGTCTCCTTGGACGAAGTTCCACACTTCGAGGAGTCCTAGATGGTCTTGGAGGCATGTAGTCGTCTCACGAAGAGTCGAGTTCCTCAAGCCAGGCGTCGTCGTTCCTCGAGGGGATCATGTCAGCGTCCAACATTGGTCCGGTGCAGAGTAGCAGGCAATGCCGTACAGCAAGTTCGTCTTCGTCCACAACCGCACGTAGGCTCTCGTCAAGACCTCGACCTTGGAGCATTCTGCCTCTTGTGATTGGTGCGATGCCTGGAATCGACGCGAGAGGGCTCGCCAGCCCAATGTGACGTATCTACTGTGGCACGTTCCTGAATGGCGACGGGAGAGCCGCGCTTGTTCCAGGCACGAAGAAGCGGTCAAGAGCTGGTCCAATTGCTGCAACACGACGGAAGGCCACTTGGCGTCGCCAGCAGCGGGCGCGGTGGCGAGGCGTGAGGTTCAGCCAAATGCAATCACTGAATGCGCCGCTGCTCGGCCAGGTGGAGGCGCAGGCGGCGGTTCTCTCGGCGAACAGTGCGGCTCCCTTGTGATCGTCTGCAGGCGGCCGGACCCTGAAGCCGCTAAGCTGCTGCAGCTCGTCTCTCCACACGGCCACCACCAAAAAGTTCGAGGACAGCTTGCGTGTACGTTGCGCATCAACTACTTCTTGCCTACAGTCGTGCCTGCAGCTGTTGCCATCCTTTGCGGAAGACGCCGATCGAACACTGCAATCTCTGCAACCCCGTGCAAGTCATGGCAACTCTTGACATTCCAATCCGCTCCAAGCGCAGCAGCGGGCCCAAGTCCACCAAGGCCATCATCTTGGTATGCTGGCTCTACTCCTTGCCGTTGAGTGATCAGGCGAACTGATAGATCCAGGTCGGGGGGCCTTCCCGCGGAACTCGCTTTCGACCGCTGTCTCTTGATCAGCCCAAGGTAATACACCTCGTTCCACCAAGATCACACACGTCCATTCCCTCGTCCGACACTTGCTTACCACCCACGGGGACAGCCGCTCTTCGAAGTTGCCGGCCATCCAATCATAGAACACTGCTTCTCCGCCATAGCCAAAGTTCCCGAGATCAAGGAGGTCTTCATAGTCGGCTACTACGATGAGTCTACGTTCCGCGACTTCATCAAGGACATGGCTCGTGCCTTCCCCCACATCACCACGAAATACCTGCGTGAATATGAGGCTCTCGGCACGGCCGGTGGCATCTACCATTTCCGAGACGCTATCATGAAGGGTAACCCCGACAGAATCTTTGTGCTGAATGCAGACGTGTGCTGCTCGTTTCCACTGGGACAGATGCTGCAGCTCTTTGAGGAGAAGAACGCAGATGCCGTCATCTTGGGTACTAGGGTTAGCAAGGAAGCCGCGAGCAACTTTGGATGCGTGGTGTCCGATGCCCACTCGAAGCGTGTTCTGCACTACGTCGAGAAGCCAGAGTCGCACATCAGCAACCTGATCAACTGCGGCGTCTACCTCTTTGATACCAATTGCATCTTCCCAGCCATCAGAAGCGCAATCAAGAGACGCACCGAACGACCCCGGTTAGTTAGCTACCCGAGCAGCGAGAACCTCGACGCAAGCTTCGTAGCGGACATGGACGAGACGGAGAAGAGTGAGGTCATTCGACTTGAGCAAGACGTGTTGTCCGATCTGGCAGACAGCTACCAGTTCTTTGTGCTCGAGACAAAGGACTTCTGGAGGCAGATAAAGACGGCAGGCTCGGCCATCCCGGCCAACGCCCTCTATCTCACAAAAGCGTTCCAGGCGCAATCTGAGGAGCTAGCCAAGCCCTCAGCCGTCATCCTACCCCCGGTATTCATCCACCCTACCGCACAGGTTGACCCAACCGCGAAACTCGGTCCAAACGTTTCAGTCGGCCCACGTGCTGTTATCGGGCCCGGCGCGCGAGTGAAGGAGGCGATTGTCCTTGAAGATGCGGAAATCAAGCATGACGCATGTGTGCTCTACAGTATCATCGGCAGAGGTAGTAAGGTTGGTGCCTGGGCTCGCGTCGAGGGCACACCTACACCAGTCACAAGCCATCAGACCACGATTTTGAAAGGAGGCGTGAAGGTGCAGAGCATCACTATTCTGGGTACTGAATGCGGCGTCGGCGATGAAGTTCGAGTGCAGAACTGTGTTTGCCTTCCCTATAAGGAGTTGAAGCGGGTATGTCGCCTTCTAATGGAGTCTCAAATTGATTTTAATGAGCATGCAGGATGTCGCGAACGAAGTTATTATGTAATTCCTTGGGCGGCGCGATGCGGGTTGTCCGCTGATGCGAATCTCCTGCCTGCTATAGACGGCATTGTCATAGAGCAGGCGTTTCGAAAGCATTTTTTGAAAACGTTCGTCATCGACTGTTACCGGCATGGGAAATCTTTTAAGGCTTCAAATGAGCATTGAAAGCGGTCAATTAAAACCAAATAGGAAAATATCTAATCTAGTTTTGCCATAAAACAACTCCATAATAGGTCTTAGCTTTGCGTAATCTGGGCAGGACAGTTCACGATCTAGGTAAGCTACTGACCGTATCATAATAAGTTTTGAACCCGTCTGAAATGGAGATTCGTGTAGCATGAAGTTAAAAAGTGAGCTTGAATATCCCAGCGTATTGTTTGACGTAGCTAGATGCCCCATATTATGAAGCTTAGGATACGAAAAAATCTAGCCTCAGCTTATTTCTCGATAGAGAGCAATGATCATGTGCTCAGCGTTGGGTCGCGCATTTCTCATGTATCCCAGAAAGTAATTGATTTAGTATAGCATCAGATATACTTCGCCCTAACAAAGTCAAGAAGTCGACTTTGATGTCAAAAACATCCGACCACTAGTTCCTCCTGTTATCAGTACGGCCAAGCAGATATCTGCTAATTGTGCATGATAATCGAGTCCTCATGGTAGCCAAGCGGTCCGCCTCCGATATCGTGCAAAATGCCAAGTCGAGTTCCAAAGCAAGAGATGTAAAAATAACTTTTGATTTGCCTTATACAATCATGGCCTTTCAAAATCTGAACGTGTAGTTCTTTTTTTTCGACTCAGCATGATTCTACACGCTGAACGACTAAGTCTTAGCCTCACGATATGGAACAGACAGCAGGCGATCGGAACCTGAAAAGCAAAGACGAAGTCGACGGGACATCCCCGGAGCTAACGGACGACGAACCAGAACATCCTTTCAACTGGAAGTCAAGCAAAAAATGGATCATCACCGCGACAACATGCTTCGTCTGTTTTGCTGTCGGCATCAACGCAACGGGCATCGCGAGTGCGCCCACTCCGATCAACCACCGATTTGGGATCTCAGATGAACGCTTTCCAAACTCATTCTGGCCCGTGGCATCGTGGACGGTTGGCGCCGCGGTGGTCCCCATGATCGCGCTTCCTCTCATGGAGGAATACAGCACGAGGATCGGCTACCTGCTCTCGTACTCGGTCTTCTTCGTCTTCGTGATCCCTCAGGCGGTGGCCGAGGACTTCGCGACGCTCGTCGCCTGTCGCTTCTTCGGCGGCGGAGCGGCCGGCATCCTGCAGAACGGCATGGACGGCTTGATCGCGGACATCTGGCCCGGCGCGGTTCAGCGCAGCTTGCCCGTCACCGTCTACGTCACCGGCCTTCTGGCCGGCGTCAGCTTCGGGCCCGTCTACGGCGGCCTCGTCGTCCGGACCCTCTACTGGCGATGGATCTTCTACATCCAGCTCGTCGTTTACGGCGTTTTACTGGTCCTCGTCTTCTGCGTCATGCGCGAGACTCGCTGGCCTGTCATACGGGCGAAGCGGCAAAAGGAAGAGAATGCTCTTCGCCACGACCGGGGGGCGGACGTCGCGGCGCGACACATGTCGCCCGCGAAATTTCTGTACAACACAGTTATCCTGCCGGCGTACTTGCTCTGCACGGAGCCTGTGGTGTTCTTCTTCACTCTGCTCTCTGCTCTTTCTTATGGCGTCGTCTTCATCTGCACGCAGAGCGTGACCCAAGTCTTTGTCAAAAACTACGCCTTTGAAGAGTATCAGACTGGCCTGGTTCAAATCTCCGTCGTCATTGGCGAGATCCTGGGCTTTTTTGCATGTCTCGTGCAGAACTACTGGTATGCGCAGGCGACGAAAGCCAACCCCGTGATGTCGGAGGCAGATCTCTCCGAAGTTCGTCTTCGTCTGAGCATCCCGGCAAGCTTTCTTGGATTGACCGGTGGCCTTTTCTTCTACGGCTGGACCAGCTTCGCGAGCTTGCCGTGGATCCTACCGGCAATTGGTTTAGCTTTTATTGGATTCGGCGTCACCGTTGTCATGCAAGCGATTATGATGTACGTAACAGATGCATACGCAAAGTACGCAGCAAGCGCTAGCGCGGCTGTATGCTTTGGCGAAAACATGTTTGCTGCTTTTCTTCCTCTCGCATCGCAGAGCATGTATACAAATCTCGGGTTTCGATGGGCAAGCTCGGTTCTTGGCTTCATCGCGCTGGTACTCAGCTTCGCGCCAATAGTGTTGGTCTGGAAAGGTAAAGACATACGGGCGCGCAGTCCATTCATGAGTAAGGCTACGTATTAGAATAATAGAGTGGCTTGTGCTTATAATAACTATTTGTCCTAACGGTTTTCGCGGCAGTTTACAAATATTCTTATATCATCCATGTTCATTGTTTTAGAAGTGCGGATAACTGCTGTTTTGTTGGATCATTCCAGACTAATCTCATCAACTCCTGGAATTATGATGCTGGCGACACATAACTGTCACAAAGAATTTGCTATGTTTATTTTCGGTTCTATGTCCCTTTTGATAGCACCCAGGTCTATTCATCTTCCTTATCTTCGTTGCGATAGGCACTTTACCTAACTTAGACAAGCCTGCTTATGTGATATCGGGATGTAAATAAAGATATATGATGTACGATATATACTGGGAGATGCAAAGCACTTTACAACCCTATTCAGCAACTCCTTTCTCCTTTT
The DNA here is from genome assembly GCF_000836295.1 of Verruconis gallopava. Taxonomy (NCBI): domain Eukaryota; kingdom Fungi; phylum Ascomycota; class Dothideomycetes; order Venturiales; family Sympoventuriaceae; genus Verruconis; species Verruconis gallopava. Next base: position 463,474 of record NW_015622149.1, read on the forward strand.
CTTTGTTCCGGTGGGCGCCTCTCGACTCCAGCAGTTTCAGATTCAGCTACAATGAGGTCTGCCCAAGAGGTCATCGAACAACTTAACCTTATACCCCATCCTGAAAAGGGCTGGTACATCGAGACGTTCAGAGACCGAGTCCAGGTGAATGGGCGATCTTGTAGCACAGCCATATACTACCTTCTGGAGGGAGGAGTTGTTTCCCATTGGCACCGCGTCGTGGACGCTGTCGAGATCTGGCATTACTACGCTGGTGCCCCCCTACAACTCTCCTTATCCTGGAACGACGGCACCCCAGTCCGGAAAAAGAAGCTGGGCGCGAACGTGTTCGCGGGTGAGGAACCTCACATCATCGTGGAGAAGGGGGAATGGCAAAGGGCCGAGAGCCTTGGTGAATGGACTCTGGTGGGCTGCACTGTCGCGCCAGGGTTCGTACCGGAAACATTTGAGATGGCGAAGCCTGGCTGGGAGCCAAGGCAGGACGGTCTTCAAGGATAAGCCTCTTACGTTGCGAACTTGTCTGAGTTTTGTATGTAGAATATGTGATGGCGTCTTCGCCCAATGGGATGCTACGAGCTCCGCCAGAGAAGGGGTCACGATATTAGTTACTGAAGAATTATCAGCGCCCTGCGCAAAATTTCCTACAACTGTTCCTAAACAGATAGAATTTCAGTCAAACGTACGCTTCTGCGCTATGGATCTAGTAGAGAATCTCAAAGAAGAATGTATTCATCATCGTCCTCGTCACGTGAGACACTGAATCAACCGTACATTCAAATTAGCTGCCGTTTCGAGAATGGTGTATTGCAAGGAACAGCAACACATACCTGACTGTAAAGTCTTGACTTGCCACAGAAGGAATCGAGGCCGTTCATGAATGGATAGCACTTTGATTACTTTGCTGGGCCAAAGGTAACCTTATAGCAGCCAAGTGTCCTGGCAGAGCAATCGCAAAAGGAAGCCAGCGCCTATTGGCCCGATAGCGGCGTCTCTCAATCCGCTACGGCCCTTATATCAAGCACGCGAGCCGCACATCTTGCCCGCCTCATCACCACGACACTCTTTTATTTGCTTATTCGCTCTCTTACGTTGTGCAGGATGGCTCCGCTGCTCGCCAAAGCCTTACTTTTTCCCTCAACGGCTCTCGCGGGGCTTTTGAACTTCCAGCAGGCGACAGCCCCGCTGAGCCACCCAATTGTAAACTCGGAGTCACTCCAGGCTTGCATCGACCCCAAGGCCTTGCAAAGGAGAGCAGAAGCACTTTTTGAGATCGCAAAGTCCAGCATCGATGAATACAATCGTCCAACCAGGGTGATTGGCAGCGCGGGTTTGTCTTCCCTCTTATCTCAACCCTCGGTCACATCTCCGTCCCTTGTAAACATCGTTAAGAGAAAGGGTCAATCCTCATTTCAACTTTTGATCGCGTAAACTTCGCATGCAAGTGCGGAGAGGCTTGGCTTTAGTTTCCGCTCTGACGTGCTCTTAGGCCACCAAAGAACTCTTGACTATATCTATTCGGAGCTTGCAAATATGGGAGACTATTTCACCCTTTCCAACCAGACTTTCCAGGCTTTTACGGGCCATGTTACAGAGTCCCGGTTGATCATCGGAGATAGTGTCCTCACGAATGCTACAGCGTTCAGCCTGACTCCCCCCACTCCTGAAAATGAACCAGTTGACGGCAAGCTTGTTTTGATTGCCGATGAAGGCTGCGACAGCTCGAATTATCCTTCCAGCGTGGCCAAGAACATTGCACTAATTCAACGTGGTACGTGCCCTTTCAGCACGAAGTCCGAGCTGGCGGGCAAGGCTGGCGCTGTTGCTGCGGTTATCTACAACAACCAGCACGGTTCTTTGTCCGGTACTCTCGGTACCCCGTTGCCGGACCACGTGCCAACATTTGGTATCTCAAAGGAAGAAGCTGCTCCGTTCATTGAGATCTTGAAAAATAAGAACATGACCCTGCTCGCCACAGCATATATTGATGGCGAGGTGCGCACCATCGACACGTACAACATCGTCGCGCAGACCACTCAGGGTGATGCCAACAACTGTGTTATGCTCGGCGCCCATAGCGATTCTGTTGCGGAAGGTCCCGGGATCAATGATGACGGGAGCGGCACGCTCACTCTCCTCGAAGTTGCTCAACAGCTAACCAAGTTCACGGTCAAGAACTGTGTCCGCTTTGCATGGTGGGCTGGTGAGGAGGAGGGGCTGCTTGGCTCAGACTACTATGCCGATCATCTATCGCCGGAAGAAAATCAGAAAGTTAGGCTTTTCATGGACTACGACATGCTTGCCAGCCCCAATTTTGCGTACCAAGTCTACAACGCTACCAACGAAGCAAATCCCGAGGGCTCAGAGCAGCTTCGTGATATGTACACTGCCTGGTACAAGAAACACAACATTCCGTACACGCTCATCGAGTTTGACGGCCGATCTGACTACGACGGATTCATCCGCAACGGAATCCCAGCCGGTGGGATTGCCACCGGCGCCGAGGGCGTGAAAACCAAGGAGGAACAACAGCTTTTCGGCGGAAAAGCTGGCGATTGGTATGACCCGTGCTACCACCAACTCTGCGACGACGTTGGAAATGTCAACATGACTGCTTGGGAGGTCAACACGAAGCTCGTCGCCCACAGTGTCGCTACTTATGCATTGAGCTTCGATGGGTTTCCTGCAAGAAATCCGCCGACTGTCAGCGATAGTGTCTTCCGCACCAAGCCTGCTACAAACAAGGGCTCAAGTGGAACAAGCTTGCTTTACCATGGGCCAAAGCTTGTCATGTAAGATGATGATTGTGTGAAAGATTCAATTGTAATTTAGGACTGTTGATATCTTGGTCATAGACTATAAACATAGAAGGTCATCTGAATGCAGTAGTAACGGCTTTGTGGTATCTCTAATCTTGTGCGACAGAATATAAAAAAAAAAAAAAAAAAAAAAAAAGGCGGTGACAACCCCTGTAGTTTTCGTCCAGCGTTTCAGGCGATGTGATACAAATGAGAAAGTTCAAATCCAAGAACCAAGCCACGAGATCTCCATGTCTCTTCGAGCAGCCAGGCCTGTTTTGACTATTTTCAGGCCTGGGTATTATGCGTCTCTCGCTGCGTGACGCTCACCCTATGGTCCACAGCCGATACACTGACGATGTGCACAAGTCAGCCTTAACGAGTTCGCGACTATTAATAAAACAACGGCACACCGTAAATATCGCTCAGAACCTCGTCCAGCGTCCTCTCGCCCTTCTTCGTTTCCCAGTACTGAACGGCAGCAGGGGAATACTCGACGGCGTTGTGGTAACTGAAAGAAGAAGAAAGATCAGTCTTGCGTACCTTTCCACAACGAGATGCTGCGGTGCGTGTAAGACGGGGAATCTTATAAGACTTAGAAGATATAAGGGTGATAGTATGTGTTGGTAGGAATTCCGGGGATAGCGGGGCCAGCGTACGCCATCGATGCGAGCATGCCGGAGCCGACACGCTTTAGCCAGGACTTTACTTTGAACCGCTTGGACTTGGTCGACGATGTGGTTGATTTGTTCGTCTTTGAGATGCTAGAGGTCGATGTTGATGCGGTTTGCGAGGTAGTCGCCCGAGCGACGGCTGGCCGTGCAGACGGTGTTGTTACCGGGACGTCCGTGATAGAAGAATCGACGCTGCTCCTTCTGGAGTCGACTTTGTCGTCCATATCGAACCCTTTAGTTTCGGACACCATACTGACAGTGTAAATGTTTGCGGTCGCTGGACAGGCGACGGGAGATTTGGGGAGATTGGTAGATTTATATGGACAAGGAAGATCGTGATAGGTTGGTGCACTCCAGGGGAGCAATGCTGACAGCGCTAAACACAGAATGCGTTTGCAAGTCTTGTCTCAGAACGACTGCCAATTGAAAAGAAAGGATTATTTGATTTCCGCCCTCGATCGTTGGAATCTTATGTTACTGTGCAAGCCCCCAAAGGCCAGGGTCCCGTGGGAAAATCTGGTAGTACGAAAGGGCACAGACTATGATAAGGCAAAAAGTGGAACAAAGAAGCAAAGGGAGGGGAATGTGAGTCTGAAATACACAGAAAACCAATTCATACATAACATTCTTGTCGCGGAGTGGACAAGAGAATGTCATCGGAAAGTTGGTGCTTCGACAGTGGCCGTGTCGGTCCGCGGTTTGAGTTGGATGACCAGCCCTTGTGTCGGATGCGAATCTGCTAAGAATAGTGAGCTGGCAAAGCGACTCGAAAGCGGCTGCATCGATGTGCAGTTTGCTCAGCAAATCACAGTCACAGACAGAGAGCTAAAAGGCACAAAAGCGGGCATCAGCACCATGCAGAACTGCCACACACTTTCCAATGCACAGCTGCAGGCCTGAGATGTCGTTCGTCGTTCTCCGCCGTGAAGATGGGTTTCCCTCCGTTGCGAGTATCCGCATAATCAAAGTTCTCTTTGGGGATGGCAGTGCAGAACAGTTCGCCCCTTTTCGAGGCATTCCTTGGAGACGGGATGCATTCTTCCGGCGCTGGAGACGTTGTCAGTTGCCTCAAACGGCATGCTTATCGTGCAATACGGTTGAATAATAAAACCAAAATGAGCCTAATTGCTGACTGTGTTCACCTGCTTGGAGGCCTACCAGCCATGCACACGTCGATAGGCGATTCTTTGCTAAGCGCAACCGCAAGCGAGGCACCGGTTGGGACGAGGCTATTGCCGATAGCTTCACGAAATCCTCATCGCTTGAACCGAGAGACATTGTTGATGTATCCAAGGCCATCCTCGGTCGGAAAGGACGGCGACGAACGTGCGCTGCTGAGCCGGAAGGATTTGGGACCGGAGCTGCCCTTGCGATGCGTGCGACCGAGGATACGCTTTGCATCTGCTGGAAGGGAATGCTTTTGTGTGCCAAAGCAAAGTATTCGAACGCGACGCCAACTTAAGCTCGATGATCGCCCATTTTTAAGAACCAGCGCAAGCGGCCATGGCAATCGACAACCTCCAGTGTCAGACGGCTGAGTTACAGCCAAGTCACGTGATTATTCACGTCCGTCAATTCGTTACGTCAGCATTTCGCGGGCTTGCCTAAGTTAACTTACAAGTTCACTCCAGTCGGCCTGAGTTTACTCCAGTTAACTGAGGCAAACTCAAGTTAAGGATGAGTTAGCGTATGTTAAACGCGCACGGGCGGAAATAACGGAGGCGGGTTCCAATCGCGGCTGAGCAATCGATATCCCCAACCTTGGGATTTCTCTTCCTTCTGATTTCCACTGTGCCACCAAACATCGCGTTTCCTGGCCTTATCTCGTCTTGCATTGCTGTACAAGCCAATTGTAGGTCCCATCTGCTTGTTGTCATAAGCAATTCCCCATCTGCCCGTAGCCTGTCTAATGCAGAGGTGCGATCTAGTAGCAGCTCAAGCGCGAAGCTGGGCTGCTGCCGAACTCGTCCCTTTGCCAGCATAGCATCTGTTACCTATATTGCCATGGTGGCCTGCATCTCCCCTCCTGTGAGGTCAAATTGCACGTTCGATTGAGTCTTTCGCGATCCATAATTCGCTTTTTTGTCAGCATTTGGGCGATTACTGTACTGGCATTGGCATGTCTAACAATTTAGGTCCTCTGACCTCCACCTGCGAAAGAAGAGACAGCAACAAGTCGCATACACATCCTAGAGACGGCCCAAGCGTCGTCGACCGACCAGTCTGCAGACGAAGTCTACGAGCTGCCGAGTGATACAAGGTTTCCTAGCTCAATACGTTCGCATTCCACAAGAGACATGGATAGGGACCGATATGAACCGTCGCAATACAGCGAGAGAGGCTTTGCAGCGCGTGATGGATATGTCCGAGACGCTCGAAGCGACGCTTATGAACGATCTCAGTATGGCCCCTACGACCGAGACGATTATGTCGCTACTCGATCGAACTATGGTGGAGCTAGCACCGGATATGATCGGCGACGTAGCTATGATGACCATGACATGGACGAGTACTACGAGAAAACCAGAGTGACGAGGTATTCTCGAGACGGCGGTGAGCCCGGACTGGCGGCGTATGAGGATCGCGATAGACAACGCGCACGGTCCCAAGATTACAGACGACAGGAAGACCGCCGTGAGGAACGTCCTAGATCTCGAGGGCGTCGGGATAGTGAGAGCGGAAGCGAGAATGAGCGCGAAGGGGAGAACACACCCATGAAGAAATGGGCCGCGACGCTTGCTGGAGCTGCGGTGGGTGGTCTTGCTGCAAAGCGGCTCCAGAAAGACAAGGATAACAATTGGGTTCCAACTGCCCTCGGAGCCGTGGTTGGCGGCCTGCTCGGCCGAGAAGTTGAGAAGAAGGTGTACGAACACAAAGAGCGACGGAAGGAGCGAGAACATGAGTACGAGTGACGGCACTATATACATTTTGACGATTATACGATAAGGACGAGAGGTACTTGATGAATGTAACGAGAAAAAAGACGATGAGCCTCTTGAGTGTATGAACTGACCTTGACCAAACAATCAAATTCTAATTTGCGCATGATGAACTCGGGCAACAATGAAACGTCGAACACGCGTAGAGGCATGGACGAGCATCGCGAAGGCAAAAATTGCAGACGACATGTTCTCCGTGATGTTACAAGAGGATCTTGACTGTGCGGATTGAACCCCCACCTCCTTTAAGCCACCGTTTTCTATCCAATTCCCGTCTTCAACTTGATTCTTCGCTCTGCTCTCGTGTGGATGACATGAAACTTAAAGGAATCTGCACTGGATCGAACGGGCCACCTTCATTATTTACACTCAACTTCTACTCCAGCTCGACATTAGCGACATCGCGAGTTCAGTGAACACGCGCGGCTTACAACCCCCGCTGCTCTGTGACGTTGGTCTACTTCGTCTTCGAGCGAACTTGTTCCGTTTTTCTTCCGTCTAGAAGCACGCGACGCATACGAGATGTCTTGAGCCACTCCGGCAAAAACGTCTTGGAAGAAGTGAGACAGACCATAAGGATTCTAACCTGGCCTACAAAAGATTGTGTCGGAACGAAGTTCTCTCGATGCCGGTGCAATCCAGCTTTCCTATGCTACAGTGGTATATGCACAACAAGCTCGAGAGCTAAAAAATCTCCACAGCTCTTCCAGAAGCACGAAGCCAGCCTGAAGTAATCGATGTACGCTGTCTTTTTGCCACTCTTCAGCGTTTCAGCTGTACAAACTTCTATTACCCCCAGAAAAGTGCGATCGCTCAGCGCCCCTATTTGTTCGACAAGGGCACCGATATAAATTTTTCAAGTCTCGTTCAAAGATTCCAAAGCGCTCTCTATGTGGAATTTGAAAAGAGAGCACTGCCGGACCGAAATTCTGCGAGGGCCAGTCGGCCACAGCCTCGATACGAAACCTTGAAGCACGTCAGGCAATCGTCGAATTCTGAGCGTTCAAGTCGCGCAGAGAGTTGGGCGCAACAAGTTCGACGCTCGTCGCAAGTTGAGACTAGAAAATAATTATCAACATTGAGCATTCGTTCACGTTGACAGTATTTTATGTGAAGCAGATCCAAGGCCGGCCGTCGTTCTACCATCGTCCTGACGTGAATCTGAAAAGTGGAGCCCTAGTGTGTTACCGGCTACATCAAGTTTATCATCGATAAAGGCTATGTTCGCGTCATCTCACTTTGGCCAAAAAGGAATAGACCATCGATAAGTTCAGGGCGTTGCACAATATAACTTGTAGAATTGAGTCACATGAGCGCAAGAGGAGCGTCGCAACTTATAGCCGATCTATTTGTTTTTCTTCTCGCGCACAAGGATTAGCGGACCGAAGAAGCGCCTCGTCGTACCCAGCTCCCCTGGTCATGAGTAAACAAGCCCGGCTGTATTAGTATCCGACTAGGTCTTCTAGATTTGGCAATTGGGCGTGCTCACTTTGCTTCTTTGGCCCCTCACGTTCGTAAAAAATGGCAATGGCTCCGATGTTGCACGTTCTCAAGGCCTCTGAGTCGGCCCGATCAGCGTTTCTATGCATTTTGTCTTAGGCAGCTTGACCATGTTTTTCTTGAAGAGAATTCACGGCAGAGTGACAAGTTTGGAAGTGTGGCCGATATTTTTTTTTTCATGGCTCGATGCTCTTCATATGCTACGATCTGGGGTATCACATTTTGTTGACTCTCTACAAAGGTTCATTCGCCCCTCGGCGGAAAGAATCCTAGTCTTGAAACCAGCTCTTGTCTTTCTTCCCGGCCATTTCGATATCTCCAGAGGCGCTCGAGCGACTTTCGAACGGCTTGAACTTATCTTGGCTTATTCTAGGCCAGTTCCAGCTGTGTCGTACGTCGACCTCTTTGGTAGTCGAGATATCGAGCCTTATGGAATCCGGCTGTGTGCTGCTTGCCCGAGCCACTGCGGCTGGCTTTTGTAGAACAGGTTGCTGCACCTCAGTCTCTCGTACGCTCTTTCTTCGGTGAAGTCTACTGCGTCTTTTCACGGGTCCAGTGATAATGACCGTGTAACCGTACCCATCACACGGTAGACCCTCCAAGTCGAAATATTGGGGTCTGGGAGCGATCCAACCTGGTTGGAAGTCGTAGTCCATCTCGGTGCGTCTGCTCGCGTATGTGGAAAATGACGGCCGTTTACCCCGTATGGTGGGCAATTGTGATGGCAGTCCTTTGGCTTTTCGAAATAGATACGAGAAAAGCGGTCGTAATGGGGCGGCGCATGCGCAAGTCTAGAAAACCCTTTTTTAGAAGCTGTGTAGAAGAAAGGCATTTGGATCACTTACAATGCTCAAATCGATCTCAACCTGGCTAGCCATCCAGTGAGGATCCCTAGATTGGGTACGTCAGATCGAGCATACGAATGGTCTAGCCAAGAGCCTAGGTCTCAAAGTACGCGTCTCACAAAAGTGTCTCAACTCGCTCTATACGCTGTGCATAAGGAGTAAAGCGAAATTTAAATGAATTTACTTACGCCATCCATGAGAGATCTAGAGTAGGACTGCTCACCGACTTCCAGAGAAAATAAGTACGGAAGCAGCCCGCAAAGCCTACCAAGAAGCCTAGTGACAACAGCATGATGACTGTCCACCGTTGCTTTGGGTCGACATGAAGCTTGTAAACTGCGATGATTGGCATCGAGGCGAGAATAAACTCTGAAACTGTGTTGATGATCGCGCATGCCTTCATCACGCTTGGGTCATCGTCACAGTGCTGGCCGGGCATGTTCACTAAGCTCCAGTAAGCCTTGATCGGCCAACATGCAAAAATTCCGGTGAAAATGTAAACGAAGACCAGAGCGACTTGAACTGCTGTGAATATGTGTAGAATGCGTCGAAACAGCGGTGGTCCAACACCTATTCGGCTGAGTAAACGCATGTAAAGAAAGCATATTGACAATCGGGCGGCCGACGTTGCAAGTCCCCAGCAAATCCGTGCAAAGTACAAAACTTTCAAGGACACTTTGTGTTGTTAGCATCTCGGTATCCCAATTTGTTGACGACGTTGGGCTGATTGCGATCCACGTACTGGGCAAAAGGTTCGGTCTGATGTCCCAAGCATGTCTGTCCCAGCCATAGTTTCGATGACCGAGAATGGAGCAAGCCGCAACACCCAACGACGCAATCTAGAGCCATGTCAGCCAGGTACAGTGGTGCCCGAGAGGAGTACTATACCCAGGCGAACAGGATCAGGCCGTCATCAGGTCCGAAATATCGACGGATCCATATCCGTGAATACATTCGGGCGCTCAGCGAAATGGTCGATATGGAGAGGAATACTCCCGTCACGACATACAAGGCATCTCCTCTGGTCTTCGGATCAACGAAGTTTCCAGGCGGCCAGTGGCTTATGATCGTGAGAGCGTCCGACCGGAACATATTCCCTCGGGGGCCTCGAGGACGATGGCGACCTCGAACGTTGGATACAGCAAGCTTTTTGAGGCTTCTGCGAAACCCATTCAATCACATACTACAATCGCTGTCTGCATATGCGCGTTGATCAAAGGAAGTCCGAGGGTGGCTGAAAAACACAACGACCTTATCCAGTATAGTTGCCGGTGTTGATTCGCAGATAATGAAACAAAAGATCGAAGCCGGCAGGGAGAACGACTTGGACACAAAAATTGCACGTTCGAGAGCGAATGCTGAAGTCCAAGTAGAAAGCTTCACTCAGCGACTCACGAGTCGTGTGCGTACATTCTTACACTCCCGTGCAAAGCCTTTAGCGAAGGTCCGCGACAGGCAAGGCATGTACTCCATGTAAACGTGGGTGGCATCTTGTCAGGACTTGGTACACGGGATCAAAACTTGAAGTGGCGTTCAATGAGGGTTGCAGCAAACCTGGTGGCGATTCTGCTAGGTGCTGCTCGCCTCCGTTTGTGATTGCCGCGCTTCCACCACTCCATGAGCCGTGCTGTGCGATCTTGACAGGGAGACACGGAGGCAGTCTGGACAGATTCTTTGGCAGACCCCGGTGCTGTCATGCGCGATGAGTTTCACCATCGCTGTACGGCCAAGTAAGGGACGGCCATCCTACGGAAGTGGTTGGCCTTCTCATGGCCTGGATTCTACGGCTTTTGCCTCCACATTCGCACCGACTTCCAGCAGCTCCAACAGCTCCGGCGGCCAGCGGCCAGCAGCTACTCCAGTCGGGTGTACAGCCGGCTACCGTGCCTGCTGGAGGTCTGGTCGAGGACAGCCTCAGCGTCTTGCGGAGGTTGCAATGCCTCGTCCAAGGAATCCAATTCATTCACGGCATGCAGAAGTGATATATGGCTCTGATCTAAACACCTTCTGCATCGCGCAATTCGCAGCAGAGAAACACTAGAGCGCACCGCAATGCGGAGAAGCCAGCCTTTCAGAATGACGGAGAACATACCTATTCGAGGGGCAAGTTGCATCATCCTGTTCCCGATGGCGCGGAAACGATAAATCCACGCCAACCATATTCCTTCTCATTTTCGATGAAGGCTGTTTGCCATGCCTACAGAGAGCCCAGGGAGATCTGTGTTCTCATTTTCCGTCGCGGCGATGGCGACTATCTGTGCTGTGCTGCGGAATAGTTCTTTGTTTGATGAGCGGCGCAGTGACTGTCTACTGGCGCAAGGCCCTTTATGAAACATAATGGTTCATTTGCAGCGTCCTCCTGCCCATGAAGATTAACGTTTTGAGCTTCTTCGACAAGGTGTTTCTAATGCATTGAAAATTACCAGCGCGTGACTCGTCAGAGCTGATTGCTCGGCGTGACTTCGCAGTGCAGCCATCCTTACAAAGTCCAGTATAGCTGTGGGAATCATCCGAAAGGAACATCCTGATGTTGTGACCAATCTTCCTCTACCCAAATGAATGCTTGTGCAGATACTGAACACCGTCGATCCTCTCGGCGCTTGCGGTTTTTTGAAAGTCTCATCTAATATGAGTAGACTCTAATAGCAGAAACTGCCGCTCGCTGTGGGGGTCCGATGTTAACTGAATCGAGACTCTTCAGTCCATGCTTCACCAGACATCCGGTCAAGGCGAATCCCGTTAAAATGCAGGTGCTTCATATCGTTATGCCAATCATGTGTGCCTTTGTACTGAATACAGCTTGTCCACGTTTGTCCATCATTGATCCTTGGAGCGTACCATGTTTTTTTGCATTCCAACAAAAGGATGCGACTTGGCCTTGGGTTGACTCAAACTTTAATTATCAGAGAACCCAGATATACGAATTACAAATTTGTTAAACTGGGAGCTCCATGGAATTCTGTCTGCTGGCGCGGTGAGAGACCCCGTCTCCTGCTCGCCATGTACCCTTTGCCTCCTGCTAACATATCTGCAGCCAACCAGTTCCGGAACAAAGCGTGGAACCAACACCTTTAATGCTATTCTGTTGTTGGTTCTTCCATATGAAGATGAATCTTGACGCCATAGCAATGTAAACACCACGTGCTTTTGGGCGCACAATATGGAAGGAATGACCAGAATTCGGACAGACAATGCATTCAGTATTCTGGGAGCACGTCCCTAGGCCTTACTTATATGATTGCTTACGGCAAATTTACTCGCTGCTGAAAGAGCAGTTATATCTCACCCAGAGCGCTGTCGAGGAAATGAAATGTCTTATTCTTGTCGGAGCAGTCTATATAGCCTGTTTCATTCCTTCCCGGCATCGACGGTCGTCGTGGTATCATCGCCTCAACCTGTGCACTTTTCCCAACCTCATACAGTCATTTACAAATTCTCATTCGAGAAACGTTCTAATTCATGCACCCTTGCTCTGCAAATACTTGACCAGATCAAGAACTTTGGATCTTGTCTCGTCATCCAGTTGATCTTCAGGTGGACTAAGCACTTTCTCGATTACAGGCTTGACTTCGGACGTGAGACTCTGGATGGTTGCATCACCAGCTTGATCTTTGCCCTCTGTTAGTGTTGTGCTTCTGGCTAGATACGATGCCGATTCAGGGGTTACTTACAGAGCTGAACGATAGCATCGAATGCAGGACCGTTCTCCTCGTAGTCTTCCTTTACAGGGAGAATTTTCAATAGCGCTGGCAGAACTTCAGGTAGAGGCACAGCGTCAGGGTGTCTCTTGATCATCCTTGCTACACAGCCGGCAGCGTTATCAAGAACACGAGTCGATGCAGTTGCACCGGGAGCTAGGACTGGCTCCAATTTGGACAGAATAGAGTTATATGCGCCTTTAATCTTGTCCACGTCGTCGGATTTCTCAGCGAGCACGCCAATTGCATACATAGCATTCGCTTTCGTATCGGGATCCTCGTCGCTCAAGCGCTTCATCAGCACCGTAAGAAGCTTGTCCGTGTATGGAGTGACAGCGGAGCCCATGTTGCCAATCACCTCAGCAATACACCCGACTGCTGAGCAGCGCTCACCTGCTTCCTGGCTTGAAACGTACTTCAAGATGTGCTTCGAAAAGACTTGCCATAGCTCGCCAAAGCTTCCGCCTAGTGCTGCAGCAAGTCCAACGACGCAGTCAAGGGCAGTGTCAATGACCAACCAGTCGTATTCGCTCGACTCTTCAAGAAGAGCGTCGTCAATATCGTCGCCTTCTTCACCGAGATCTTGTTGGCAAGGGTGCTTCTTGGTCAAGACGGCAATCAACTCCTGCGAAATGCGGTCTACGAAGGTTTGACCATTGTCTACGGTCATGAGAATCGATGGACCAGTGAGTTTGAGAGTGGCACCGACAGAGCGGTGTATATCAGTGACGGTGCCCCTAGAGCACATTTCATCAGCAAGTACTCCCGATGTCGTTATTTAATAACAATGTTTGAGGGTTGAATCAGAAACAGATTCGCTTTCTCAGCAATGGCAACTTTTTTGCCTCTGAGTGAGCTGGGTATAACGAAGGGTGGTCATCATATTGATTAGAATCCAAAGAAGATTGTGTACTCACCGATCCATCTCTTCCTCCCATAAGTCGAGAGTGTTCTTCATAATCTCTGCACCCAGTTTGAAGAGCTGTGCTGGGGGTTGCACTTTTAGAGGAATGCCAGGTTGCCACTTTTCCATTCCCTGACCTTCGGCAAGACCCCACACACAGGCATAAGCTCTGAAGAGCGTTCCAACAGCGCTTTTCCGAATGCCCTCATATGAGTGCTCAATGAGTGGAAGAATAATTTCAACGGTTTTCTCGAGATACGGCACAAATTGTGCGCGAGTATGGGTGAGAATGTCACCAAGAACCTCGATGGCAATCTCCTTCTCCATAGCAATGGCCGTGGCAGGGTTGGTTATATCTTCGAAATCATCATCATCGTCCCCAAGTTCGATGATCTCGTCGTCATCTGATTCTTCGGCCTCTGTAACTTTAAATGTCTTGCCTCCAATCTTGATTTCCTTGCCTGCAATCGCAGCTGCCTCAGCTCCCAATGAAATCTCAGCTTCGGCCTCTTCTTGCTCGAGGCAGTGGTGCAGACCCTTGACAACACCGTCGAGATACTGTGAGAAATTTTCCTCATATATCTTCGCAATCGTGCTCCACAAGATATAGCTAGTCTCCCGAAGTCGTGGGTGATCAAGGTGCAGGGCCTCTTCAGAAGCTTGCATAAGGGGATTGACATACTGCTGAAATGGCTCAGCCCCAACAGCGGATGCAATCTTCCCCATGGTGTCACAAACTGCACCGCGGAGTTCGAGATCGTCCTGTGAGTCTTTGAGCGGGACGTAAGGGCCAAGAGCTTGCATGGTGTTTGCGAAGTATGGCATGAATCCTGATTCGGCTGCGGCAGCAATAGAACCAACTGCCGTTATAGCAGCAATCTTGGTCTTGTAGTCCTCAATCTCGAAGAACTTGCTAAAGCGTGGCACAAGCTCGTTAACGTAGGACGCAGCTTCGTTCCTGTCAAGGCCTTCGATAAGCGAGTCGACGGCATTGCACGTTCCGCGAATGATACCGAGATGTTCCTCACGATCCTCGGCAGAAGTAGTGGGGATGGATTGAACGGCAAGATCGAAATTCTTTATCATGGCTGGGATCAGTTTGGTATGCTCCTTCGCAACATCCTCTGCCAAATCGTCTGAAAGACGAGCAACACCTTGCAGAGCAGCAGCACGCACTCGAACATTGGGGTCTTCAAGCAGTCGAAGAACCATTGGCAGGATCTCGTGGAGCTGAGTCGCAATGAAATCTGGTGCGCCCTCAACGCACATGCCAAGAGCCAATATACCAGCACGACGATTGTCTGGGTTCGCATCAGTCACATAGGGGCCAATAGCCTTGAGCAGTGGCACAACTACTTGGCTTGGAGGCAGACTTGAGGCAAGGATGTCGAGCAGGCTCAAAGCCGAACGCGCTGGAGTTATTTCCTCGTCATCGCTGCTTAGATCGCCAAGCTCGGGAACGATGGAAAGGGCTTTGGTGGTGAGTTCTTCTCCCAGGCGCAAAGACTGGAGCTTGAGCTTGCGGTAGCGAGCACATTGCATAAGGAAGGCCAGTGCCTGGGATCGAAAATCGTCGTCTATGCCTTTTTCGACGGAAATTTGCATCATAAACTTGACCAAGTCGCCAAAATGCTTGTTGAGAAGAGCTGCATCGCAGCCAAGCAGTGTTTGGAATACTTCGAATGCTTGCATGACTTCTGCTTCCTCACCAGCGTCGATTGTAGCCTTCAGAACAGTGACCATATCTGGAAGAAGGGCCTGAAACGCGGCAAGCAAAGTAGCATCCTCTTCGGTGTCGATGAGCATAGCAACTCGACTGATTGTGAGCATCGTGTTGATCCTGACTTCCGAGCTCTGAGGATCCTTGATAGTCTTGCTGAACACCTCAAACAAGCGGGGGAGTGCCTCCATGAAGAAATCGCCAAGAGACTCGATCAAGGTAAAGATGATATACATGGCAACCTCCCGATGCCTGGCGTCGCTACTCTCAGCCCCCTGGAGGAGCGTTCGAGGTAGATCAGCCCATTCTTCCGCTTCGAAGTCAACTTTTGCAATAGCGGTCACAACTCGTGCTGCGGAGTGCCTGACCAGCTTTTGATCTTCGTGGAAGCAAGCCTCGAGGAGCTTCTTGCGTAGCTCCTCCTTAGCCTCAACTTTGGTCCATTGCTTTGCAACAAGTTTACGGGCCTCAACGGCGGCTAGTTGACGCAACTGAACCTCTGGGTGTGATGAGATCAGCTGTATGAGGGCGTTGATGGTCTGAGGAGACGTGTAATAGCTTTCACACGTCAGTGAGGAAAATACACACAGCTCGCACAGAACAAATCACTTACGTCTTGTTAAGTTCCGCAGTCGCAGCCTTGATACGCTCGGTATCAGCTATGCAATGTCAGACAGGTTTTAAAGGTTACTTCAGCGTACATACGTGAGAGCAAGCTCTGCAAAAGCGACACGAAATGCTCCTCGCTCATTTTTGCTTGCGTGAAAAAAAGCGATCCCACTTCCAAAACATTTTTCTACTTTTTAGCGGGTCCAATACCCATGTCCGCATCGCCACTTCAGGGACTTGTGGCTTGAGATCACGTGAATCGACAAGGTGGTTAACCAAGCCTGTCGGCCCTGAGCCAACGGAGAGCATCATTCATCCCAGATATAGGGTTAGTTTCAATCCTTAATGACTATTTATCTCTTATATTAAGCTCTAGGCTTCTAGAGAAGATGGGGTGATCATTGAGAAACCGAGTATTTTTCTCGATCAAACACATGATAATGCCTGGATGGGACTTATTTTTCTCGCAAACTGGCGGGCTCACGTCGTCACGACTCATCAGTTCTTCAATAATTTCCCTGGATATATGTGAAGTTAACCTGCGAAGGGTTCTGTTCGTATGCATCGCACTGATGTACCAAGATCATCCCCGCCTCAACTGGACACCAAATGCCGAGATAGGCAGTTGAAAATACGAAAGAACATTTGACCAGCATGTAAACGTCCTCGATGAGTTTTGAGCCACAGACTGTCTGAGCGATATTCTTGAATGCACTCATATCCTTTCATAAAATCGAAATTGAAAATTCTGGTCGAAATTCTAGTGGCCAATTGCTTGTTATCTGCGCACATTAACATGAGCAAAAGTTGCAGATCGCTGAAAAGCTCTTACTCGTCACCCTTCCCCAACATGCTGCACCGAGTGGGATCGTAGGAAATCTCAAGATCCGCCGAGAATTGGGAAACCGCTACTAATTAGCAATTCATTCATTGATTGCAGATATCGTAACCTAAGTCCTTATTGAGATCTACAGCTCATCGTTTTGACAACGATGGGTCTTGTAGTATGCCATCAATACACCAAAATACGTGAAAATAAAAAGGCCTATGACTATATCTAAATCACCCAGCTGGCCGACATGCTTCTAATCCTTACAATTTCAGGGACATTCTGGCTGTCATAAAGTTAAGGCGATTCATTCTGGTTTCTCTCATTTGGACTGACTAACTGCACGCAATTTTAGCTTGTTATGAGCGCCCCTAAACAGGCTATGCTCACACCGACATAACTTTATTTATGGACGGTTGTATTACATCAGTCCCGAGACTATTTGCTTAGTGATACACTGATCCACAGCGTCTTAGTCATATCGGCCTTTCATTGATCCAAAACTTCCGAGCCACTTTAGAGATTAGTCAGGACTGCTCAAGGCGTGGGAATGCGTTGTTCAACTACCACGTCCCTTGGCGAGGCGATTTCATCATTCTTTACATCTTATAGGCCAGAGCAGAGAATTAGCGCTTATAATTGGAATTAGGGCAGTCACATCGTAGTAACATCATGAGTAGCAGTCTGCCTATATAAAGCGCGCGAGAAGCAGTCGTTTTGACGAAACCATCCTAACCATAGATCCTCGTCTCCTGCTACAACGGTTTATGAAACAGAATCAGACCGCAATCATGTCGATTCAAATACCAACGAGTCCTTCTGCACCAAAGATACCTGACGAGAAAGAAATCGAGACCAGACTTTTCATCAACGGCGAAGTATTGATGCTATATCCAGGTCATTAAAATTGACTAATTCATGTCGAAGTTCGTCCCGTCATCTGATAACAAGAAGTTTGATGTCTACTCCCCCTATGACCACAACCGTGTAGCCTCAGTCTACGAAGCCACAGTTGAAGACACGAACAAAGCCGTCGCCGCTGCCAAAGCCGCGTTCCCAACATGGTCTACCCTCGAGCCCAAGGAGCGCGGCATCTACCTCAAGAAGCTATCCGAGCTCATCCTGGCCAATGTACAGGATCTTTCTGTCTTGGATTCTAGTGTTATGGGACGTCCTATCTCCAGCTTCTTTGACCCATACTTGGCCGCTGAGCAATTCGCGCACTACGCTGAAGCTGGCTGGGAAGCTAAGGGAACAACTTCATTGAACACAAAAGGTTTTCTTAATATGACCCTGCGGCAGCCAATCGGTGTCGTTGCCGCCATTATCCCTTGGAACGTACCGCTCGTTCTTCTTGCGCATAAGCTTGCTCCATCGCTCGCAGCTGGGTGCACAGTTGTGCTTAAATCAAGCGAGAAAGCTCCGTTGTCTTCCCTCAAGTTCGCCCACCTCGTTAAGGAGGCCGGCTTCCCTAAAGGTACGGTCAATATCATATCGGGATACGGTAAGCCAGCTGGTTCTACCCTGGCTTTACATCCAGATGTGCGCCTTATCAACTTTACAGGAAGCAGTGCAACAGGCAAACTAATCACCGAGATGGCTGCAAAGTCAAACCTTAAGCGCGTGGTTCTCGAGCTTGGTGGGAAATCACCTACCATTGTTTTTGACGATGCGGACATTGAAAAGGCTGCTATTGAGACGGCCTTTAGTATCCGTTTTGTTTCAGGCCAGGCATGCATCGCAAATTCACGAATTTACGTTCAGGAAGGCGTAGCTCCCAAGTTCAAGAAGGCGTTTGCTTCAGCGTTTGCTCAGTTCAAAGCAGGAGACCCTTTGGATCCTTCGACAACACACGGACCTCAGGCAGATAAGATCCAATTCGAGCGCGTGAAGGAGTATTTGAAGCTTGCTAGGGAAGGACAGGGCAAGATAGAGATGGGTGGGGATATCTTGAAACTGGAAGGCGGAAATGGCTTTTTCATTTCACCTACTGTAGGCTTCTTTTTCCATCTGCTTCAACCGTCAGAAAATAGCTTACATTTTCATGTTTAGATCATTACCGATCAGCCCGAAGATGCTCGCGGCATGAAAGAGGAGATTTTTGGTCCTGTAGTGGGCATTAATACCTTTAAAACAGAGCGCGAGGCCATAGCAAAGGCTGTCGACAGCGAGTACGGTCTATACAGTGCAGTCTATAGCAAGAACATCGACCGTGCTCTAAGGGTTGCTAAGGCGATGGAGGCTGGTACAGTGGGCGTGAATTGCACTAGCCCTTCAATTGCAAATGATATGCCCTTCGGTGGGTACAAGGGTTCAGGTGTGGGCAGAGAAGGCTTTGGATACAGCATTGACAATTATCTTGAGACAAAGTCTGTATTGATCAAGCTGGAGGAGGCAAATGAATAGACGTAGTCCTCGGAGCGGGTGACATGCTAAGTAAACGCCTTATGGATCTGATATCTGGAAAACAAGCACCAGCGACCGCAAAAATATCTCCTTGTGTGAGGTGATAGTAAAAGAATGAAGAGACTCAAGAGCTCTGTTCGGCAATCCTGGGGTATAATTTCGTGCCGCCGCAAATCAAGCGCACGTTAGAAACAAAAGTCTATAAGACGATTGAATTTGTTTTTCAGTCAAAAACCACCTTTTTCCCCTTGAACTCGCCGATGCCCATACTCCGCTCTTTCATCAGCTTCTTGGCCTGCCAGCTAGGATGCAGCGCCCCAACATCATCTCTATGTCTCTCTTTATTCTCCTTTCTCTCTTTCACTGGCGTGGCATCTCCGACAGCATTTCCGGCCCTTTTCCCGTGGCCGAATTTCCGATTCTTTCTTTTGGCATCGTCCGCACTCACAGCACCACGCTGCAAATCCCACCCTTCGTCCCTTTTGTCTCTCTTCTTCTTAGGCTTGTTGAGATGTCTTGCTTTGTCCTTATACTTTTTCTCCCATATAGCTTGTCGAGCACGTTGCCCGCGCCGATTCTTGCGTGGTGCGATGTGTTCCTCGATATCTGTGGCTTCCGAGTCGGAGTCTGACGCAGATATGTAACCAGTTGTCATGGATAGGGAGGGTAGAAAGGTGGACGTGGTAGGTTTACGCCCTACTGGATTGACATTAAATTCAGACTCAGATCCGGAATCTGAGGGTGAAGCGAGAGCGCCATGGTTAGCCATTCCTTCTTCGTCTTCTGCATCCTCATCCTCTTCTATATTGTCGTCGTCATCACTAGCCTCTTCAGAAGAAACCGATATATTTTCATTGAGTGTATTTGTGGCCTCTAGCAATGTTGAATCTTCACGTCTAGCTTTCTCCGCTGGTCCGCTGCTCTTTTGGAGACCTAAAATCTGCCGGATGCTCGTCATGATAGTATCCAGTACGAGAACAACGCCCTTCTGCTTGAACAGCCGTGCCATCACGTCAGCGGTTGCCTTATCAACCCTATTGCCACCAGCGGGCAGCTTCACATCTTCTGGCAGAAGGCCAGTCTTTGCGATACTCGGCGTCTTAACAAGGTCCTTGTACAATCTCTTTCTCGCGATCTCGTTCATGTCGAGCGCTTTGAGAGACGCGATCTCAACCTGCGTCACCCTGTTGTCGCAATTTTTCTGCCGCTTATGCCTTACTCGGTCATGTTCGCGTCTTCCAAGCTTCTGGCGCTCGAATCTGCGTGCTTGCTCAAGCGCTGCGGTGAGCTCTTGTATACCGCGTGCGATACGTTTTGAAAGGCGAAGAGTTTTATCGGCATTGTCATCTTCGTCTTCGGATAGAGCCTCGTCGTATTCATTTCTTTTACGTTTCGCCATGCTATGTTGCTGTTGTTGTAGCAAAAATTCTTGAGCCTTACAGTTGATTTAAGAAATTATAAATTACGGCAACAGTCAAGTGACTCAGCCACGAAACAAAACGCAAAGATTCAGCCTTAACCTACAGTTCTATAATAGCCAATATCCTTTAGTTGACTTCGCGATCAACGCTAGAATCACTGTTTTGTATCAAACTACTTGAAATTAAAAAAAAAAAAAAAAAAGAATGAGCCCTGTAATTATGACTAGTACGATTGCCTGCGAAGGATCACCTTCGATACTCCTTCGGTTAATTTTTATTGACATCAGGATATAATGTCGTCATTGTACTGTCTTCTACTTGAATTAAGTCCTGGCATAATACACTCGATATACGCCTGTTGTTCAAGAAGTTGATGCTAACTACCGCTGAACATCTTGCTGTAATCGGAAAAATTTAGACCATGTTAAGCATGCAACTCGTTCAGGTGGTGCTAACTCCCATGACAATATCCTGGAGCATTACACTAGTTCTAATACTCCGGTTGAAATGAACGTCTGCTCAGTCATCACCATCATAGTCCCATACAGCTGTTCTTGCTAAGAATCTGATTCAAAGTCATTTCGCTCGCAAACTGCTGTATACACAAGGTCACCCTTATTTCTATCGTGTACAATAAGATATGGCTATCTGATGGGTTCTTGATTAATTATTGAGCAGGAATGTTCAGGCATATGGCTCATTTGGGAGCCCTAAGTCAAGGTAAAAAGTCTCAGTGTCTTAATGATGCAAGTAACACAAAATGCTGTGAATGAGGATCAACATCACTACGAAGTGACGTCCGCCTTCTGGTTCAGCTCAACGGATTTCGAAAGTATGCTGTCATGTAAACCCGTAGCGATTAACTTGACGCTTGCTCTGAAGCTTTGGAAGATACTCTCTTTTCGCCATGCAGCTAAATACGTGCCAGGAAGCACACAATAGCAAGAAAAAAAAAAGATTGCTGCACAATGCGCCGCGGGATTTTCGGGAAGCCCAGGGGACAGTGCCTCTTTGAATTCATCCTTAGGAGTACGTAACGGCGGATGGTGCAAGCGGCAGATCGACAAGCAGTAGTTCTATCAACACGTCATTAAGAAGGTTATGGAAACGAGTCGCTTGCGCTCGAACCCGAGAACGGTCAAGGCCGGGATTTGGCTCACGGATCTATGTAAACTTGATGTTCCTTGTATAGAACTAACGTCAGATATCTTTCCCGATTGCCAAATCAATCTGAGTCCTACGCTGTCGACTACCGCTATTCTGGAAATTTCTTCCAAGAAGGTTCTACGAGACTCCGCACCGACAATGCATGAAACAAGGACTGCCTCGGGCAAAGTTTTGGCTCCCGCTTTAGCGGGATTTGTAGCTTAGAAATCGCAGTGGGACCCCGAAGAATCTCCAACCAAGCAGACCCAGCATGTTTCCTTGTTATCTTCCGAGTCTGGTTCAACTGTTTCACTCGTAGCCGAGATCTCGTACGGTCAATGACATGGGCGTTGAGGAAACTGGCTAACCAAAGCATTGCTCCGCTGACTAACATTCCCTCTAACGCCATCACAGATGCGTGGAGAGAGGATGTCATTGCTGTATATAACCTGGATTTATGAGACTATTTAAGTACCTTCTTCGCGTCCCAATTCTCTTCACTCAACATTTTTTTTTGGTTGTCTCTCAGTAGTTCTCCCAATCCCATTGACACATAACTACAAAACATGTCCTCACTTATCTCAACTGAAATGCAATTTGTAAACAAAGCAGCTCCAAATGTATGACGATACTATCCCTTCAGAAAAATCAAATGCTAAGCTTTATAGGTACCGTACTTTACGCCTGCTCAAGATCCACCAGCCGGCACGGCGTTAGATCCGCAGCCTGATGGCAAACCAGTTCCAAAACTCTTTAAGCCCCTGCAACTTCGAGGCATGAAGTTGCAGAATCGAATAATGCTTTCCCCGTTGTGTCAGTACTCCGCAGAGGATGGCCACGCAACAATGTGGCACAAGACTCACCTTGGAGGTATCATCCAACGCGGACCCGGTCTGACCACTGTTGAGGCAACTGCCGTCCTTCCTGAGGGTCGCATTACACCAGAAGACTTGGGTTTGTGGAAGGACAGCCAAACGGGGCCATTGAAGGAGATTGTCGACTTTGCTCATTCTCAAGGCCAGAAGATTATGATCCAGCTTGCCCATGCTGGGCGGAAAGCTTCGACTGTAGCTCCTTGGCTGAGTGCTGGTGCCACTGCTACTGAGGCGGTATGTTTTATTCTCACGATTTTCATCACAGAACATTGCTAATGTAGACAGCTCAACGGCTGGCCCAACAATGTCTACGCACCTAGTGCCATTGCTTTCAACGAACATTTTCCACAACCCAAGGCGATGACCAAGGCAGATATTGAAACTTTCAAGACTGCGTATGTTGCTGCTGTCAAGCGAGCCATTGCAGTAGGCTTTGACGCTATTGAGATACATTCCGCTCATGGATACTTGCTGCACGAGTTTTTATCCCCTATTTCAAACCGTCGCACTGATGAGTACGGCGGTTCCTTCGAGAATCGCACCCGTCTTCTCCTAGAGCTTGTTGATCTCGTGAGGGGAACGATGCCAAAGGACATGCCACTCTTTGTGCGTATTAGTGCCACGGACTGGCTCGAGGAGGCTGTTCCAGATCAAGAGAGCTGGAAGGTTGAGGACTCCGTGCGTCTTGCAACGATCCTGGCTGAGAAGGGAGTCGATCTCCTCGACGTATCGTCCGGAGGGATGGACCCTCGCCAGCGGATTCGTGCAGGGCCGGGCTACCAAGTGCCGTTCGCGAAGGCGATCAAAGCAGCCGTAGGTGATAAGATGGCTGTCGGCACTGTGGGCGCGATCACGGAAGGCAAGCAAGCAAATGGATATCTTGAGGAGGGCTTAGACCTCATCATCGTCGGACGTGGTTTCCAGAAGAACCCTGGTATTGTTTGGCAATTCGCTGATGATCTAGACATCCAAGTGAACTGGGCTAATCAGATCCGCTGGGGTTTTGGTGGCCGGGGCAAGAAATAGAGCACGAACGCTTCATCACAATGCCTGTGAATATGCGTTTAGAGATACCCGTGTAGAACGTGTAATAGATAGATGTTGGTGAAATCTGTCGTTCTTCGTCATTTTGTGCCAGCGAGTTTGCAGAATTCCGATCGGCAAATATTAGGAATCGCTGACTGCCTACCAGAAAGCCTGAGTCAAGACGAACAGACCTGGTTACCCTCTCAAAAGTATCGTACATACTACACATTATTTTGCCGCCGGATCGAGAGTACGAGCATTAACAGGACCACACGATCTCGAACGTAATCATCAGCTTCTTCATTGGGAGCAGCAACGGCAGCTTGTGAAAAGTTTTTTAAATGATTTTCCACAAGACCTCTCTTCAAACCATTTCCATTATCACATTCTCATTTTACGTAAGATATCCGATCACCATCAAGGCATTGTATGCTCGATTTGATCATCAAGTTTTAGAATGTGAGCTATGATCGCGGCAGAAGGCTGACGCATTATGTGGCCTGTCATGCCGTGGTTCTTGAATGGTTTTACGATTCAAAAAGCCCTTTCTTTGTTTGATATTCTCGGTTTTTGTGGGACAACATATTTCTCGACGCCTCAGCATCGCGGTATCGGGAGCACAAGACAGCTGGACTTCTGATTGAGACGCGCACGTGATCGTATAACGGCGCCTTCATCAAAGAATTGAGAGGCACTGTACGGGAGAACGTATTGCAATGACGACTATAATTTGTGTAGGTGCATGTTATTTAGATACGATTCTAACGTGAGCGACATGTGACCTTTTAGAATCTTGCTTCATTAGTGGCTGATGTTTCCGCAGAGTTCCTTTGTTTCCTGAAGAAGATTCGAAGCTAAGGGCGACGTCGCTGGTTAAACGTCGAGGAGGCAATTGTCCTAACACTCTTGAGGTTCTGTCCCAGCTGATCTCGATCAAAAGTGCAACATGCAACACCAAGCTTGTTTTCCTGGGCACGTTGCCTTCTTCAAGTAGCCAAGCCTCAAAGACGATCGTTGACAGCTTGCCTGGCGTGGACCTAAGCCACTGTATCTACCGTGAGGAATGTTTCGAGGCGGCGAGTAGCTACATAATTAAGAGCCAGACTACGGACTCGCGCACGATTGTCAACTACAACGAGCTGCCTGAAATGACGGTTGACGAGTTCGTTCGCGTAGCGAGAGAAGCTGGTGTGCCTGAAGCCGGAGGCGAGGGGGTTTGGTGGCATTTCGAGGTGCGCTGATAGAAATCTCATGATACCCGGATTGAGTTTGGACTGAAAGCATTTAGGGTCGTATTCCAGATATTACACTTGCATGCATAGAACACCTGCGCAGTGCATTTCCCAAAGCCAAAATCAGTGTGGAAGTAGAAAAGCCTGGCCGTCCGGGTCTGGAAGAACTTGCTGCTCAAGCCGATGTCGTGTTCTTTTCAAAATCATGGGCAGAAGGGCAAGGTTACACCCATCCACGTCCTTTTCTTCATGACCAGGCTCGTAGGCTGGCTGATCGTAGTCCTGTTATGTTTTGCACATGGGGGGCCGCTGGTGCGGCAGCCTATTCCGAGCGTGAGATATTCTTGGAAAAACCAAATTCTGTCGTTGTCGTGGTCGACCCTGTTGGGGCTGGAGATACGTTTATTGCTGGGATTCTCTTTTGCCTGGCCTGTCATCCGGAGAAGGATATCAGACAAGCGTTGCAGTTAGGCATCAGTGTTGCAGAGGAAAAAATTCGCAGAGAAGGTTTCCAAGGCCTCGCAGACGTGATGAGAAATCACCTGGAGGACTAGGACCATTGATTCAGCACCTGAGGATAAGGAACGGAGCTTGAAAATATACGTCTACGATCACCAAATGGTTTAAACATGTCAAGCACGTCATTTTAGGACCCATTCAACAATGATGCACCTTTCATTCACTGTCGCGAACGTCATCAACCATAATGTACATTTTCTCCAGGAAATCCTCATGTCGAGAAACGTTACGCTAAACAAGAACCGAATCTTCTACAAAACGCCTCACATGTTGTCCTTTCTTCCACATTTCCTTCCTAGATGTTCTCGTTAGTAATATTCAGGTAAACCCTCTGACGCGTAATCCGGTATCGTTTGATTGCAATTCCAACTCCGGTCATACACGGTTTTGGGTAAAATCCCTGCCTGGGATCCGAGTTCCCAACTCCACTGCACTGCACTCTCCGTCTTCCATGTCCAGTAGAACCAACCCCAGCCCATCTCAAAGCTGTCCATCTGGGCGATGGCAAACTTCATCAGCCAATCTTTGTACACGTCAGAGTAACTCGATGGGTCTGCGTTGGCACCGTCGCAGCTGCAGACGGGGTTGTTGTTCGTTGGACATTGAGGAGTGAGTACTTGCGTGCTCTCGTTCCCCGTGTTTAAGGTCCCTGTCCAGCGGGAGCCAACGCCAACATTATTTAAGTACTGCGTGCAGTCTGTGTCTGCTTGAGACCATTCCCCGCACAAGGTCGGTCCAAACCCCGTTGCTTTGTTCATCGAGCGCAGAGTCTGAGCAGTCCAGCCTTTGCAAGCGAAGTTGAGCTTATCAGAGTGGTCAAGCGAGATCTGCTCGTTGTTGAAGATAACGTACTGGTGCACATCAAGCACAAGATTATCGTAATTCTGCATGCGCCCTTGCCAATTATCTAAACCCAGGAAACCATCTCCAAAGACGATAATCCCGTCAAAGCCATTCTTACGAATGGTGCTGATGGCAGATTCGGACCAGGCGACGACCGAGTCCGTGTTAAGGGCTACCATACGAGGTTCATTTACGAGTCCATACATAGTCACAAGATTCTTGTAACGAGGTTGTGAAAAAAATTGAGAGAGCTGGTTGTGCACGTCAATAGTTCGTTGACCGTTCAATGCACCGTCCGTGCCGTTCAGCCAACGAATAATACCTTGACGACCAGAATGATTCCAGCCGTTCTGACTTCCAGGGGCTCCGTGAAGGTCCAAGTTGACACGGAGACCATTCTGCCGCGCGTATTCGATGCCGCGGAGCAGATAGCGCCAGGATATTTGTGGAACGTAAGGGTCGCCGTCGTACGTTGTGACGGCCCAATAACTGAAAGGGATGCGCACGTGGTCGAAACCGGCGGCTCGGATGTCGATGAAGGTTTGCTTATTAATGAAGGAGGAGTAGTGTGGTTCAATTATCGAAGCAGCTTTGCTACCGAGATTGGAAGTGAGCGTCCATTCATCGATGACGCCGTCACGGCTGGAGAACTTGTCGAAAAAAGAGGGCGTTATAAATGGTTCCAGAGAGAGCCAGCCACCAACATTTACTCCACGGATCGGCATGGTACCATATTCAAACGTCTCGTTTAATCTTGGAACGTTGGGATTGGATTGCACGCTGTCGTCCCATGTCATGTTCAGTCCTATGATCGGCAGCCCACCCACTGTGGCGTCTGTGTACGTGCAGTTGAAGTCTTCCGTGTCGTACCAAGACCACGGGTCGTAGTATGTACCCTTTTTGTCGGCCGGTACGCTGTCAGGGTTCAAGCCGTCCAGGTTGCTATTGGCAGGCTTTGAGGAGGTTGCTGATGAAGTCAAGCTTGAGCTTGAGCTACTCGACTTCTTCTTGGACATGACCACTGCGACTGGAATGATGATAATCAAGACAACGATCAGAACAGATACATATATGCCTGCAATCCGTTAGAAAGCTATCTGAGACGGAGGAAAAAAAAGAACGCAACGTACAAATTCTCTTGTTTCTCTTCTTTTTCCACAGAGTGGTGCTGGTGTAATCGCTCGCTTGGCTGCTGCCCTCGAGCTTTTCTTTACGATACTCATACACCTCTTCGCTCCGCTGATCTTCGAGATACGGTCCGCTGATAACACGCGATTTCTTCTTCGGCGAATGTGCTTGTTCAAAGTACCTTGCCCGTGGACTGTCCTCGTTCTGGAGTTCATCGTAGCCACCGCCGAGCCACCATTTCGTTTTGCGTGGAGTACGAACGGCCGGCGAGCTGGCGTGATCGTTTTCATCCTCATTCCCAAGATTCGACTCTTGATGTCGGCGCTCTCGCTCTTCCTCTCTGCGCAACTGCCGCTGCCTTTCTCGGTGTGCTACTCGTTGTCTTTCTCGGGCTTCAGCTTCCGCCTCCTCCTGGGCCAGTTCCAGCTGTCTCTGTCTCTCCTTTTCAGCGCGACGCAGCTGTCTCTTCTCTTCGCGTCTCCTCTCACGCTCCTCTGCTTTTATTCGATCTCGCTCGGCTTCGTCATCTCGGTCTCGCTGCAAGGCCTCTAGACGGTTGCGCTCCTCTCGTTCAGCGTGACGGGCAGCGCGCCGCCGCTCTCGCTCTGCTTCTCGCTCTTCCCTTCGCCTCTCTTTTTCTAGTTTTCTTTCCTTTGCGCGCACTTCCTCGAGATAGTCTGCATCGTATCCCCGCGGGTTATAGCCTCGCTTCGCATTTGCGGAATTGAGCTGCGCGAGACTCCCAGTACTCAATTGCTGCCCACTACTGCTCCCGCCCCTGCTCTCTCTCCTATGCCTAGGTGTGCTGCTACTCCCGTAATCTTGAGAACTTCTGTCACGGCTGCGTGGAAGAAGCTCGCCCTGGCTGTCTGTCGCTCGGTGACCTCGTCTTCGCCGGTACTGATCTGGCTCTCTCCTTCGTTCTCGATCGCTTTCTGGGTCTCGAGACGGACGACGGCGTCTCCTCTCACGATCAGAATCTTCGTGCGGCATTGGCTGTGCAACAGTTGGGTTATGCTAGAGAAAGTCGGAGCACCGTCGTAATGTTTGGGTAGGTGTAAAGCCTCTTCCTGATTAGGAAAGGAGGACCACGCGCCACATGGCAACGCAAACAAGGCCGAGGGCGCCCAAGACCACGTCAAGAAATCTCGCAAAGTCGTCGACGCATCACCGTTCCCCACTCTCAACTTCCCACCGTATTATTCTGTTTGGGCGTGTCTCGCCGAGAGCGCACCTTGCCAAGGTTATTTTCCACTGGACGTAACTCCGATGCAGCCGAATCCTGCGTCAACTGGTGTAAGATCCGGAGATTGGATCGATATTGATGTCGCCAAGCTAGGCAAGATCAGACCTCCATTTTGCACGCTGCATCGAGTCAGACAGCGCAAAGAAACTGTGGCCATTTTCTTGAAATCTGTATTAGTTCCTCAGCGAGCTTTAATGTTGCTTTCGCCATTCATTCCTTATGTCGACGTTTGATGGTGTGATTGGAATTGATCACATCATGTAGCAATCGATAACCCGAAAGACAAATTCATCAATCACGATTGTGTAAAATCACCATCAGATCATGACAAGATAGAACATGATCTGTTTATCAATCATGCGGCTTCCTAACAGACTTGTTCGTCAGAGTCCTTTTGACGAAGCTCTCAAGTTCGCCTAAAACATAGGGTTGATGATGTGCGAGCGAGTAGGATTTGAAGGCGATACAAGGAACTATACTTGAAAACTTGCGGGAATGCCCTAGGGGGATCAATTCGTCATTCAATTACACGATTGACACGATATCTCTATTCCGCGTGGTGCATTATCATTCTAGGTTCGTGTAAGATACATGTGCTCGTGAAATGATCCCGTAACACCACTCCACAAACGACGCAACTTGCGTGACAGCCTTTCAAAGCATCCATTCCCTATGCCATGCAATATGTGATTGAATAATCTCATTCTGTGCGGCTTGATTTCGCTTAGCTACAAGCGCAAGAACGGCGAAGATAATGAATTGAACCCCGAAATAAAATGCTTTCCATATTTCACTTCAGATAAATACTCATCCCGACGTCTACCAGAAATGATTGCTTCCTTCTTTTCCTGCCTTTCTTTGACCTTTGGAATTTTACGAGAGATGGAAGGCTCCCTGTCCTTCTTTTATGGCTATTGCCAATTTGGCCCTCATGACATCTAAACTTGAATAATCCGGAAGCTTGAGATAGTTGACGCACGTCATAACGCTGGGCAAGTAATCGTCGCTCGTGAAGGGAGCTTCGCTGGGCTTGCAGACAACGGTGAACATGGGTGTGAGAGCTTTGAAGCCTGAGTTGATCAAGGTTAGCAATCCATCTCGTTCATCAAGCGGGCAGAATTATGCACATACCACCAATGGGCAGCTTTGGGCTACCCGTCACAAATTGCAAGAAGTCCCTTCGCTCCGTCAAATTGAACTCGCTCATAATCTGCAACAAGTTCCTGACGCTCTTGCTGTCCAAGTTGTAGCCGTGGTCCGCTTTGATAGAGTCCATAAGCGTTTCCAGGGACCAGTCCTCATCTGTTCGACCGAACAGCATGACCAATTCATCGGGTGTGAAAGCATACAACGCCGCGTAAGGGAAGACCTGGGAAAATCCTGCGCGAAACGCGTCAACTTGGCGACGCACACCCGAACCAAGGGTAAAGTCAAGAACAGCGTCAATATACTGTCCGACGTTGTCAATGGTGACAGGGATATTCGAACCATCAGGTACGAGTTCTATGGACGAATAACCAGGAAGTGTGAAGTCCAGTGCCATGTCTTCTACATGCACGCCGCTTATTTCAATGTTCTGAATAGCCTCCACCTTCCTTGCGGGCGTCAATCCTCCATTCTCGTCAATTGCTTTCTTCGCGCTTGCAAACTTCTTGAGCAACTTGAGAGAGTTCGCAAGATCACTGTCAACGGAGTTAATGGCGCCGAGAGACGGTGATACAGCCTCTGGCGTATCTCCGATTCGGAAGAATGTCGGATTGAAGTTAAGATCGATGATACGCGAGTCCAGCATAGATCGTGCGACAAATTTGCCAAGACTTGTAAACAAATGAATGATGCGCTTCCCGTTCTCTGTCTCTGCCATCTCCTCGCTCATGGGTGCGGGGAAGAGTCCACGTTTGCCGAAAGCATACTCGCTGTCCTCCTGTGACTCGTTCTCACGCCAAAGTTTAAGTTTTTTCTTCGCAAACTCCTTAGATACTGTAGAATAGAACTCGAGTGTGGGTCCAAGGCCTGTGCCCACTTCCTCGAAATATTCAACCTCCAAAATGCTCGGTGATGAACCATAGAGGTCCATAACCTTCATTGCCGACTCGAGCATCTTCTGGCGTGAGATGCGTATTTTTTGGCGTTGGGTGCGACCAAGGAACGTTGTACGGTCATCACGATGGCGATCGTGCCTCGAGTCCCCGTTCTGCTGGTTGGTCTGCCAGCGGCTCATAGAACGTGAGTAGCCAAATGAAGTAGACTGCAGGAACAGATGGCGTGTCTCGAAGGGGAAAAGGAATGGATACAAGCGAGCCAGATCCTCACTCCAAGACGGCAGACAGTTGCTCGCAACTATAAGTGGCTCTTCAAGTTGACGATTCATCTTTGCCGTTAGCTTCGTATTCACAAACTGAGATGAGGGCTCAGAGACCAAATTAAGTCCCTCCCTATGATCTGCTAGAATATCATCAATGTTCGAATTGAAACCGTGTAACAAGCTCAACAAGCGCAGAATAGCCAAGCTTGTCGGGTTCTCTTCAAGAGAATTGGGGATTCCGTTGCTACCTGGTGACGATTCTGGTGATGACGAAAGCGTGCTTGCAATATATGGACCAGGAACACGCTTGTACACAACTGTATGTACATCATGCCAGATGTTGCGTGCAGAGACATCCCCAGGACGACGCTGGTTGAAGTGCACAGCGCGATACACTGTTGTATCCAGCGAAACAGGCTGGCCGTTGACCTCAAATTCTAGATGCCAGTCTGTGGGAGGTTGCTGCAAAGCCGAAGAATACGATGATGGTCGTGACGGCGTTGTTTCCTCTTGCTTTGCCGCACGTCTGCGCGAAGCCGTACGATCGACCAGTCTTGCACCAGAAGCAGATCGACTTGGTGTTTGCTGAGAGCTTAATGGAGTAGCTATGCGCGTGCCATCTTCCCGGTGTGCTGTGACTTTTCCCGTAGATGCAACCTCCATATTGACGGCCGGGGCTTCTTCATCCTCGCTCGACTCGTGCTGAAGACGATTGACCATCGCATCCAGAATGCCGTCGTCATCCATATCGTCCTCGTCGGTCAGCTGGGTCTCATCAGCACATTCAAGGGAAGGATCCTCCTGTACTGGAGGCGGTGCTCCGCGTCGATGGGTAGATGCCGGTGGTGTTTGAGCAATCCTGCGCGTACTACGTCGCGGGGAAGGGGCGGCAGGTGTTACACTTGACTCCGCGGAAACGGGAGGCTGCTGCGCAACGTCGCTAGATTTCTTCTGGCCTCGCTTAGAAGATGGTCGGTTGCTCAAGTCGCTAGCCGTTTGCACGCTCGGTGCCCCCAAGGGGCTTCTTGCACCAGCACTGTCTAGCGCACCGCGACGGTTAGCAAGTGCAGCCGCATATGCAGCGATGGAATTTGGAAGCATGTCGCGGTCACGGAAAGCCCGTCGAGGATTCTCCCCAAGCATGATGCGAGGACGAAGGTAGTCATCCAATGCCTTCAGAGTTGCGATAGCCTGAATTGACACCGTTAACAATCTAAGAGGCTCTGGAACAACGGTTCCATCGTCCGCCTTCAGACGGATTTTCAGGGTTTTCGCAAGTAGAGCTGCAGCACTTCCACGACTATTATCGTAGTTCGACGGTCCTACGGTAATGACCTCGAAGTGCTCCGCCCTACTCAAGAGCTCTTGAAGCTTGTTCACAAACGAGCTGAATGGAGTGGCAGGTGATGCAGAATTCGCAGTCTTCTCCTTTGTCTGCGTACCTTGCCCCATGAAAGCTTCCAAAAATGCCGTGCGCGCATCTGCAGCTCGGGGGTTTGTATCAGCGAAGACGTCAAGCATCATCTCAACCAGATTCGAGCTAAGCAACTCATAACTGGTAACCCCTTCAGGTGCATCACAGTCGAAATAGGCCGCAAGGCGACGGAAGAGCATAACGCCATCCTGCCCCGTGTTCTCCAAGTACGTCGATCTAATCTCCTCGGTGAGGCCCTTGAGGTGATCGCGAATACTTTCAGCTTTGGAGCGTGGGAGCGCTTGATTGCTACTTTCATGCGCTTCCATAAACTTCTTTGCTCGCATTATTATGATATCTTCCGGTGAGTGTACAGGTCGAAGGTGATTTGGGGGTGGATCATCAGATGAAGTCTCCGAGCTTGAGGAAGATTCGAGGTGCTCGCGATGTTCATCATCATCATCATCATCATCATCATCCTCTTCGTCAGAATGCTCATCTTCGTGATCCTCATGGATATCCTGATCTATATCTTGCATATCGACATCGACATCGTCTACTGAGCTGTTGGTATTCGTGTGGGTTAGTTCAGTTGAGCTCGGCTTCTTCTCCTTTGACAGTTCCGCTGGAGTCTTTAATGGACGATCTGCCAATTTTGCGATCTCGGAGATGACGCCTTCGCGGTAGAAGAGGTATCTATAAATGCCCTCCAACCGTTTGAGTAACAGCTCGGCCGCCTGCAAAGCGAACGTGACCAATGTAGGATGATCTTGCTGCGTGAGGATGGAGGCTAAGAACGATGAGTAGCTCACGTCGCGCAAGGCGGCCTCAAGGATATCGATATCGACATTTGAAAGCATCTTCAGCTGTGCTGTAAGCACTTTTTGTCGCACGCTTAGATTGACTGTGCTCGAGTAAGCGTCCGTTAGTGTCGGCAGCAATATGATCGTAAAGCGTTTTAGCTCTTTCCTGCATTCCTTGAATAGTTTCAGCCGCTTGTCATTCGTTGCCTTTTTGGCAAGTGAGCTCATTGGGAGGTACTCGTGGCCCACAAAGCCCGCATCAAAGATAGAGTCATGATACAATAGACCCTCGCTCTGCACATTCGGTAACAATTCGCATATGACGTTCAGTGTTTCGAAGATTTGGTCGCGTGGACGGTGAATGAGTGCCTGCATGATGACCACGCTGTCAATTTTGGCTCCGACCTCGTCACCATTACCTGCCGGGGGCGAGACGCCGGTTAAAATTTGATACAGTGTATCAACCACATTCAGCTTTAACAGATCAACCGAACGCTTTGGGCTTGCTCGCGCGGTGTTTGCAAGTACGGAAAGAAATTGGGTGTGAATGTTTGAGCTGATGAGATTAGTTGTGCCAGGGAGAAGTAGTCGCAGAATGGCTTTGAGCATATCTTCGCTGACCAGCTCCTCCAGTTTTGAGTCATCGTATCGGAAGCTCTGCACAATGCGTGACACACACAAGCAGCCCTGTTCAAGTACCTTCTGATCTGCGCTGTTCAAAACGTTCAGCAAAATTGGCATTACATCTCGAACAACTGGAAAAGAGTCATTGGGAATGTTGCGACAGCAATTTGCAGCGGTAGTGACAGCCGTGCGCTGGGTGCCTGTGGGGAAGAAATCGAGATACGTCAGGATAGCTGTCAAACCTCCTTCACGAACAATCGATGTCGGAAATTCAACGGAGATCTTCTCAAGAGTGGATATTGCTTGTTCGGCAAGATCGATGTAGTCAATCTCAAGAAGCTTTTGACACAGGACAGGTACTGCACCACCATACACGACATTCGCAGTTGCCGAAGGAAGTGCTTCCATGAGATTGGCAAGGCATCGACAAGCGAGTAGCATGATGTCCGGGTTTGGCCCAAACACCTCATCCGGCTGCATCAACGTGACGAGCTCCTTCACATATGCGTCTGGTGAGAAGTGGCCAGCCAGATTGTCCTCCGTTGAGACGAGTAGCAGCTCGGACAGTTCGGTCAGAGCCATCAGCTGTTCTGTCGGATCCTTTTGCCGCAGCCTATCCAGAAGCCCTCGAAGACGCTGAGAAACACCTGAGAGCATGCCGCTCAGTGCGCGAATAGACCCTGGAAGGCCGCCGTGCCTCCGGTGAAAGCCATACTCAAATGGGTCACGGTCGTTATCGTCCTCCTCATCGTACGGGTCTCGTAGACCTTCAGCATTGCTGTCGTCACTCATGCTTCCCTGTCGATCGTTGGTCGTAGACTGATGGCGTCTATACCCGCTTACATCTCCCGCCGTGACGGGTGGCTCTGGCGGGGGAGGTTGAGCGTCCGCCTTCTTCGGTCTCCTGGATGAACGTGACGCGGCTCTTACCGAGGATGTAGCTCCTGGTGTATCTTTGACGTCTTTCTTCTGTCGCGACGCTTTCCGTTTCGAGGATGTCGCAGTCACTGGAACTTGAGGCTGGTTGTTGTCCGATGACTCCTCGTGAGGTCCTGTCGAGGGTCCGGCATTTGACATATTAGCAGCAGCTCTGCCACGCCTCCGTAACTTCGGAGGAGATGCTGCGACCGGCGGCGGCGCCGCAAGTGTATCTTGCAATGCCTCTTCGACCTTGACCCTCTTCCTGCGCGACCGCTTGTTCGAAACTTGTGTCGCTTCAAGCGCCGCGGGTTCTTCTCTCTCTGCCTCTTCGTGCTCGGGACTCAGCTCTCGAGCCGCAGCCGCCTTCCTCTTTCTGCTGGTTGTAGTCGACGTGGTCGCTGTGTACCCGGGATCCGCTGCGGCTGCTTCTGCGGATGACGATGACAATGACGATGGTAGCTGTTGCGTACTGTTCGGGTGTTGCGAAATGGAGGACTGAGAGGTTCCTGCTGAAAGCCTCGCAGCGGAGCGAGTGACTCTGGAAGACATGAGAACGTGTTTCCCTTTTTGATCTTCGTCGCTAACCCGGCGTCGATGCGACTGAAGGATGGGCTCGCATCGGGCGGGGCGTGCAATCGACGGATGTGGACAGGACGACCAAGGAGCGAGGTTGAAAGGGAAGGAAAAATAGTTCTGCCTATGGGAGGCAGAAGATGTGGCTAAGGATGATGCGGAGTGCTGTGTAGGGGCACGCTTGGACAGGAAGGAGCATCGGGAATTGAGGTTGCTGGTTGATGGGCGGCAGGTGCGAGGCGAAGGGTCGTAGTGGCTGCAGAGGGTGCCCGCGTTTTCTGGCGGGACGGGGCAGGTGCAAGTGAAAGGGCAAGTGAAAGGCAGGTACGACGGGACCCGTGGCGGAAGTGGTCGCCACCTCCAGGCTTGGACGTCGGTGGTGACTTCCTCGTTGGCAGTCGGGAGAGATGAGAGATTCCACTTACGCTTTTCTCTGGCCGGTTGAGACCTTGCCTGCGCTGTCCATTCCACTGGCGTTCAAGCCTCCATCGGGTGCAAAGGCTCAGCCTAACAACATGAGACTCCCTCCTTGGTCGCTTGTATCTGTTGCCTTGTCGGAAACGTGTGCGTGTCGTCGAGTGCCGCCGAGCGGAGGTTGGACTGTGGAGGGCGTGACGGGAGGCCTCAGATGTGAGGTCACGCAATTAGCTTCGACCGTCTGACTGTGAGCGGCGGTCCGCCTTCAGCTTATCCGTTTGGCTCGACGTTGCGCGCCCGTGGACTCTTGTGCTCGATACCAGAGGCGACGAATCTATCAAGGCCGAGAGCCGTGCTGTCAGATCGTCTGGCAGGTGTTGGAGATACGGGAGGCAAGAATCTGGAGACCGCCTCGAGTCAAACGTGGTTGATGGTCCAACAATCGCTCGTACCGCCCGCGAGTTGCCTCTGTCGCAGTGCCTCAACACGGCACCCCTGTCAAGCCACAGTTCAAGTACCAGTGCGAAGCGGGCGCGCCTTCATCACCTCAGCATGCCGTCTCCAACGCGTCCTACGCATCAACGTGTCGCGGCACTAGAGTCGCTTTCATCTTAACATCGAGTTGGCTTGGTCAGTTGCTCGTGCTGGAGTCCTGCGCCTCGTCCGTATTGACCCGATCGCGATCTCTCCCTCATCCGAAGCGCAGACGGGACTCAACAACGTTTTACTAGATCCGACCTAACGAAGATCGATAGAGGCAGGTCCCATGGATGCCGCCTTCGCTTCTCGCATACTATCAAGACGACTGATCCCTAGGAAAGTAGGCTTCTCTGTAATACCTTCATGCCTCCAACTCGTTGTGTGCATGTCTCCGAACATTAGAGAGGATGGAGCCGCAATCCACAAAGGCATATTATCACACCTTAGACATTCCAAGAACATCACATGCGCTGCCTCATGATAGGTTTAAACAGCGGGCTATATATTAGATCTTGTGCGTCGCTTGAGATCTGAGAAGCGTCTCTACAGCATTTTCAGCCAAGTTGAGATGAACCCATTGTTCTACTTGACAAATGCATCCGTGTTTCGTCTACAAGCTGTTCATCCCGTTGCTCCTAGTACAAACCGAGCTTCCCATGAATTTGTGTGCATGCCCAAAGGCTCTGGAGAGTTGGCCTTTGGAGGGAAGCAGTTCAATTCCACGCAAGCAACTCTTGTCAGTGCGACTACATAGAATCGCGTGGCGTGATCAGATGCATTACTATTTCAACTTCAGCTCAGATTGCCAGGAGCGACGCAATTGAAAGGCGACGGAGCACATGTGAGTGGTCGTGTGAGTGTTGCTCTCATCATTCTCTCGACATCGTGACCCCATGAGAGAGTCTCGTTTGATGACGGCACGTGACCGAAACCCCACATGAATCTGGAACCGTCCGGTCTTGCAACGGACTGAAGTTCTAGCTCCATGCATGCTTATCTCTTGAACGCACCCAATCACAAAGCCCGAGGTCTCCCGCGAAACACCATTTTCAGCCTTTCGTTCACCTAACGGGCACGCCATGGATGTTTGCCATTGCGCAGCCTACTTGACCACAAGTCCAGATCGCGCGGGATGGATTGATTGCTCATGCAGGTGGGACGGTTTCTACGGCTAGGGTAGAAGATGAAAGATCGCTCATAAATGCCAAGTGCTAGCTGAACTCTTTCCCCCGCCCCTTTCTTCTCGTTTTCTCGAAAACAATAGTTTTATGGTGAGATGCTCCTTGCTGCACGGTGAAGCTGTGACGGCAATCAATGGCGTGCTAGCATTACGCTTTCCCTTCTTCCACCATCGTATCCAGAGTAGTCGTAGCAGCAGAAGTTCGTTCACCGCAGCGATATTATGCCCCAGTCTCTCGTGCACGAGTTTCTCGAGCAGCGTGCTTCGGGCACCAAGCTCGGCGCCGCCCTCAAAGCAGCCGCATTCCAAGCCAAGCCTCCAGACATTGAGCTTGGCCAAGTGGAAGACTCGAAGCCCAAGTTCAAGCTTTGGAAAGTGCACATGCGTGGGCTCGCGGATGACGACCCCGTCGATTGGTGGTTCGCGTCGACGGGGATACCGATTCTGGCGGCGACCTTGGGCCCGCTAGCCAATGTGCTGAGTATCGGCGCCCTTGTCACGTATTGGAGGATCGATCTGGCCGACGAGGCGAACCCGGGCCGGCTGCTGTCGCCTCTTCAAGGAGTTTATATCAAGGATCCTACGTGGTGCTACGCGGTCAATCTCACCTCTCTGGTGCTAGGCTTTATAGGGAACTTGTTCCTACTGCTGAACTTCACACAGCAGCTGCGATACCTGATCGCATTACCCTTGACGGTTGTGATGTGGTTCATTGCCTGTGGCATGCTTATCGGCGACCTTTCGGCCATGAAGGTATACGCCCCCCCAGAACCACCGTATGAACAGTTCTCCGGTGGCTTTTGGTACGGGGTGGCAGCAGCTTGCATGTATTTACTTCTGGCAACGCTCCTGCTGGTTAATATGGTAGGCTATATTCGTGGGCATTACCCACAGCATTTCCACCTTACTGAAGAGCAGAGGACCCTTATTGTGCAGACTATGATGTTCTTTCTGTGGCTTGCCGGAGGTGCTGGCGTCTATTCGAGACTGGAGAAGTGGCATTACATTGATGCAGTGGGTTCATGTTTCGGTACAGACCACATCTGAATGCTGACAAGAGGGCTCAGCTCTACTACTGCGACGTGACAATTCTTACCGTCGGGTTCGGTGATCTTTATCCACTGACGAATGCTGGACGGGCGATCCTTATACCTTACTCCGTTGGCGGTATCATCACTCTCGGTCTCGTCATTCAGGCCATCTACAAATCCGTTCAAGAGCTCGGAGAGAAAAACATCATACGCCACCATTTCGAGCAGCAACGCGAGCGCGCAAAGGACCGGACCGTCAGATCGAGCCTGGAGATGCAGAGGCGCGAAATCGAGATCGAACTTGCCAATGAACGCGCTATGGCAAAACAAGCAGCCCGACCAAGCGCGCGAAGTACGGGCACGGCCAAACATTACAAATCTGTTCTGGAACGACAAAATAGCATGTCCAGCTTCAAAGCAGGTGGAACGCCCAGTCTAGCATTGAGTCGGCAATCCTCGATGCTGAAGAAGAGCAAGCGCATTGTTCTTCTCAAGGAAGAGAAGGAGCGCTTCGAAGCCATGCGTAATATCCAGCGCAAGGCGAAGACCTGGAGGCTGTGGTATCGGCTCGTCGTGAGCTTGACTGTCTTTGGTTCACTATGGTGCATAGGGGCTGTATTTTTCTGGGTGGCTGAGAAGGGGTTGACTGGTCAAACCTATTGGGAAACCATATATTTCTGCTGGGTTGCATTGCTATCCATTGGATACGGCGATTTTGCACCAAAAACAGGTAGCGGAAGGTGCTTCTTCATCATATGGAGCTTGCTGGCTGTTCCTACCATGACTGTGCTCGCAGGAGACTTGTCTTCCACAGTGGTGGAAGCTTTTAATCACGGATCAAATAGGCTGGCGGATCTTACGGTCATGCCGCAGAATGGGCTATGGAGAACGGTAATAAATAAACGGTCACCTCTCCTTCTTTTTGCGCCAAAATGGTTAAGACCGGCTACGGAGGCTGATCGCAGCCAGACCAAACAAGAGTCCAAAGATTCGAATATGAATGGTGATGGAACAACTCAAGACCCTGGGCGTCTTTACCGCACGAGCACCACACAGTCTGAAAAGGATGAGGAGTATGC
This sequence comes from Verruconis gallopava, assembly GCF_000836295.1. NCBI lineage: Eukaryota > Fungi > Ascomycota > Dothideomycetes > Venturiales > Sympoventuriaceae > Verruconis > Verruconis gallopava. Next base: position 502,656 of record NW_015622149.1, read on the forward strand.
CGCCGGTACGAGGAAGGCTGAAATTGTCGACCTAGTAGATCAGCAGGAGCGCGATGCATTTAGTCATCCTGACGCTACGGCGCTCGCCCGGCAACTCGCTCTCGCTATCCGTCGTACAGCGCACGATTTGATGATGGAAAAACCCCGAAAATACACGTACGAGGAATGGGTCGAGTTCACACGCCTTATCCGGTTTAGTGCAGTAGGAGGTCCTGCAGAAGGACTTCGAGAAGAGGAAGAGGGCATGATTGAGTGGGACTGGATCGGTGCAGATTCTCCCATGATGAACGAGACATCGGAGAGTCAATTCGTTCTGGAGCGGCTCATCGAAAGTTTGGTTCGGTATCTGAAACGCAACCGGCCAACAAAGGAGTTCTCCGAGACTTTGAAGGAGAGAGGGGAAGAGGCATTGAAGCTAAAAGGAGGCTCAGCACCAGATGAGGACGATGACAGCGTGATATTACCGAGGAGTAGTGCGAATAGCGTAGATACAAGAAGCGTTAGGAGCTGGACAGGCAGTGCATTGTCTATTGGTGGCGGACAAGGTGCTACGTCGATAGGTGCCTTGCAGCCACTCCACGAACATGAGGACGAGCATATACATGCTGGCCCACACCGAACGACTCGTTACCGAGAGGTCACGAAGGAAGAAGTTAACTAAGCGATCGCACTAATCGTGAGAGAAGAGCAAAGTATCGCATAACGAATGTCATATCGGATGGATCTCTCTGGACGGGTATCAAAGATCATCCCGCTCATGCTCATGTGTATATGAACTTTGAGGAAACTCTTTTTTATGGGGCTACAAACGCCTCGCCATGTGAATCTTATCTTGTACTACATCCGATTACTCTTTAAAATTTGAATTGTACGACCCATGAAATTTTCAGAAAATCTCTCCACCGTTGACGTGGAAAGGCTGGAGTCTGGAGGCGTTACGAAAGATACAGCTTATCAACATCCTGATTTCCCAGACAAGGGATTGCCAATGATGACATACGCGGTGAAGCAGATCCATAATACGAAAAAAAAGCTGAAGGAGACTGCTGCTTGGAACTCGACAGTCAACAAATCAAAGGCCCAATAATAATTTACAGCTTCAGTGTGGCACCCCTTATCGAATCTCTTAAAACCTCAGTGTCAGAAGACTTAACCGATTCGCCAATTAGCATAAAACTTAAAAGAATATTCTAGAGTTAACATCATTCAAGGAGGACAAGAAGCCCGCCACGAAATGGCCTCTTATCACATCAAGGTCCTTGTCAGGAGTGATTAGTGCTGAAGATGACGATCTCAGCACCAAGCAACATAAAGGCGTGCCATACATGTGATTGCTTTAGTTCTCTTTCTCTATTCCGAGCGAGTTTCATACTTTGCAAGGTCGAAACTGAGCACTGCGCAGGGATGTCCAACTTTTATCCTTCCTAAATGCGTAGTGGCGCATTTGTGGCGCGTTATGCGAGTACGAGATGCCGTCACGTAAAGCGTCAATCAAACCGCTCTTAGGCTGCCAAGCTCACTCTGGACATCAATCGGAACGACCATGGAAGCCGAAGTCTACACGCCGCTTCCCCCGCAGCCTGAATTCGGCCGCCAGATAGCGTACTCTAGGTTGCTTCTCCTGTACCCTGGCGAAGGAGGGGACTCCTTGTGCTGCAGCCTTCAAGTTGTCGATATTGAAAACGCACCATGGGAATTCGAGGCCCTGTCCTATGTCTGGGGGACGGAGAAGAGCGAGGTTACTCTTCTCTGCAGCAATGACAACCATGAGATTCTCGGTGAATTGGAGATCACGAAGAACCTTGAGCGCGCATTGAGGAGCCTTCGATTACCAACCCTGCCCAGGAGACTTTGGATCGATGCAGTATGCATCAATCAGAAGGACCTTGCAGAGCGCGCCCGACAAGTCGGATACATGCGGTCCGTATACAAACATGCCGCTAGAGTTGTCGTTTGGCTTGGCGAAAAGAGCCAAATGGTTCGCAGAGCTTTTTCCTTGGCTCAAGAACTGGCCCCCGTGGTAGCAGAAATCTTTGCCTCAGACCCGTCCAGACCGGCCGAACAGCAGTGGAGTTTCGCCCGTTCTATTCTTCTGGACGCTTTCAATTCTCGCGCCGACGATGCCACGGCCCTAAGCGACTTGCTGAAGAGAGACTACTTCGAGCGTGTTTGGTGTATTCAGGAGGTCACCGCTGCGCGAAATTGTGTCTGCAAGTGTGAAGACCTTGAGATGCAGTTCAACTGCTTGCTGCTCCTCGTCCCGATCGTCATCGAGTGGCGTGGACTTGATTTTGAACAGTCTGGTCTGCAGATTTGGCAACTTGTTTTTCGAAGAAAATTTGAGGACGAGGGGAGCAGAGCGAGACTCAATCCGGAGGGGTCGCTTGGCCCTCTTTTGCTAGTGTTAATGATTGTGCGGAATTTGAGAGCAACAAACCCACGGGACCGTATCTTTGCTCTCTTGGGCTGCACGGACGAAGGATTGGAGCCTGTTTTGGGTATTGCAAATACCTTTGCCGGAAATCAACGCTCTGCCATGACCTCCTTGCTTCAGAGGGGCGCTATATGGCTGGCGGATCAACTTAATTCTCTCGGTCCAGGTTTAGACGTTATGCGTCATCCAGCACTGAAGCCAAATTACGAAAGGAGTGTTGCTAGTATATACCGTGACTTTGCTCGATATTGTATTCGTCGATCACCTCGCGTGCTGGACGTTCTCTCTCATGTCCAACACTACGACGAGCCCGGGCTAGATGAGTTTCCCAGCTGGATTGCGAAGTTCTACGAGCCACGTCTGGCATCCTTTCTGCCCTTGGATATGTACATGGCCGGGATTCCTACCACAGGCCATTATCGCTATTTCGCAGAGGTGCATGACAATCCTTTGTGGTCAGACAGTGCACAATCCTCCCAAGTGTCTGAGCCGGACGTACTGCAGGCGGATGGTTTTCGGGTAGATATAGTGGAAAAAGTCTCCCCGGTGGTCACGAAGGACTTGTTTACTGATAATATGCTAGCTGAAATCTGGAGTGGGCTATTCGACACTTCTCTCTTCCCAAGGCAAGCGCTTCCATATGAAAGGTCAAACGAGCTTCTGGACGTTGCGTTCTTTATGACTCTCATGGCTGGAGGAGCAGTGAATGGCCTCGATGCGCGCAATGACGGCGTCGAAATGTCATCACAAAGATCAGAAGCCATGCAGCAGATCATTAAAGTGGCCAAAAGCGACTTATATCTATGGCTGACGACGCAACCTAATATTGACATCTCTACATATCAAGATCTCGTCGATGAGTCATTCGGTGCAAATATAGCCAAGCAGGGTCGTTTCGAAAAATCAGCTCTCGTGTACTCGGTGAATCGAAGAGTCTACTGGACCAGATCAGGCATTCTGGGGCTCGGACCCAAAGTCATGAAAGCAGGGGACCATGTCGTGGCATTGCTCGGGGGCAAGTGCCCATACATACTACGAGAACATACGGGTGAGTGGCACTTCATTGGCGAAACTTATGTCCGTCATGACGCATTGATGATGGGGGACGAGGTGACCGAAGTAAGATCATCTCGCGGGAAAAGTCGTATTGAAACTTTTCGGCTGAAGTAGTTCGGTGATGATACTCATGACGTTTCGCCATAATGAACCGACTTTTTTAAGTCTTGTCAAACTTGGTATTACATTCGCTGACCTGGAGTTTGGCGCTCAATTGAGAAAAGGAAGTCTATTCAGGATTTTCATTAGACCTCAACAACGGGTTTGATGAAAGTGACCCTGTGTAATGTCCCAAGCCCACGACTGGAAATCATTGACTTGAGACACACACAGTCGCACCTCAGGCGAAATCAAGGCTGCTACTTGGATGACTTAATGCTCAGAGAACATTTCGTTTTGTATTGTGCCTCCAAATTTGACCGGACAGTGCAAACAAATCAGAATACTAGTCTTAAATTTTCTATGCTTTGACTTGCGACCCAGGTTTGGAGAGACAGATGTCTTTTAACTCACTACCTCTTTGGGTTTCTGGGAACGGTTATGCCGTTTATCCCATCTTCATGCATCCCAAGATCATATTCATCGGGATATCTCTCAATGATATCTTTCAAGGCCTCCAACTGTTCTATTTGCTCAGGTAACAACTCCTCGTACGTGTCTGTCATCATATGCCTGATTGCAGGCAACTTCTCCCGCTCCGCCTTGTTGAAAGCTTTCATTACCTCCTTCTTCGTCTCTTCCTGCAGAGATTTCTCACGTTCTTCATCCCACATGCCGCGGTTTTCCATCCACTTCCGCAATCGTGTGATGGGATTGTCGCGTCGTTTCCAGGATTCAATCTCGCGGGATTCTCTGTATTTAGTGCTGTCATCTGAAGTACTGTGGTGCGAAACACGATAGGACATTGCTTCGATGAGTATAGGCTTCATATCACCCTCCAGAGCCATCTCGCGCGCTTTTTGGGTCACCTCCCGCACGGCGAATATGTCATTGCCGTCGACGCGGATCGTGTGGATGCCATAACCGACGCCTCGCGAGGCGATGCCATCCCCGCGATACTGCTCTAGGGAAGGTGTGGAGATAGCATATCCATTGTTACGACAGATGAAAATAGTAGGGCAATTACGTGTGGCGGCTATGTTGAGTGCGGCATGAAAGTCGCCCTCGCTAGCAGCGCCCTCACCGAAGTATGTTACAGCGACTCTCTTAGGGACTTCAGACGGATTCTGAAGGTGCTGCATTTTCAGGGCATATCCGGCTCCCGCTGCATGCGGCAGCTGGGTAGTAAGTGTGCTGGATATGGTGTGGATGTTCAGCTCTCGGCTCCCGTAATGAACTGGCATGTTGCGGCCCAGGCCGTTGTCCAGTCGATTAGCGAACAGTTGGTTCATGAAGTTATCCAAGGTGAAACCCCTGTACAGAAAGACTCCCGCTTCTCTATATTGCGGGAATATTACGTCTTCGGGCTTGAGGGCACTTGCAGACCCTACTGCTATGCCCTCCTCGCCCACATTCATCATGTAGAAGGACAAGCGGCCCTGGCGCTGCGCCTGATACATGATGGGGTCCATAACCGCAATCGTGACCATGTCCTTGTACATTTTCAACACGAGCTCGTCTGTGACATCTAGTGGTGGTCGTGATTTGTCGATAAGGTTTCCGGACTGATCCATGACTCTGTACGTAGGCATAGCTTCTTGTTCGGAAGGATTGTGAAATTTGAGAGTCGAGGTGAACTTGCTGTTCACTGCGCCAGGAAAATGAATGCTACGTACTGCCGTCAGCGACTACATCTTCATGTCGCTCGCAGCCAGTTTGGAAACGTACTGGTCGCTACCTGGCTGTTGGCTGACTGAATTCCATCTTCGCCCTCCCTGTTGTCGCACCAGACCTACCCAACGAGCACACTTGTGCGGCCGAGGATTGCATGTTGAACATATGGAATATAACCGCTGCGTACAGCGTCGTAAAGACATGATTTGGCACAAATACAGCAAGCTCGGTGTGCGCGCAATGGCTGCTTAAAGATGTGCGGATTGCTGACCCCGACGGATACTCGCGGCTGAACGCGGCTCGTGGGCCGATCCCCAGATTTCGCTGTGGCTTGCGCCTCCAGACTTTCGCTACTCGTCCGTGCGACAGCAACGAATCAGCCCAGACATGAATAAACAAACGTGCTCACGAACTTGCTCATGCATGTTCTCAAGAGGCATTTATACTGCAATTCTGGGCTACAAATGCCTCTTCGCATCTCGCTCGCATCTCGCGCATGCAAAGGTCCCCCTCTCGCTCCATGCAGGTAACTTTGACAAGACGTCTCTTTGGACCTGGAGAGAGAACGCCTCTGCAAGAGATTTCAAGGCAATTTGTTCTGGGAGCCTTCGGCTTTGTTTCGTCTTTCTGTAATGTCAATGGCTAGTGCTCTTTGGCGAAACTGAGGGATATGACGGAATTATCACAGACATAATGGAAACACCATTTGCATGTACGTGCAATCCATACCGTTATTTAAATCGTCGTGAAGTGTGATGCCCGTTTATCGTTTTAGCCTTCTGATCAACAAGATCACGATTTGAACAAGCACGGCGAGCCTGATGACGAAGAAAGCGACGATCAAAAGGTCCAAAGGATGTCATATCATCGCTCCCCAGTTGTTAGCAGTCTCCCAAAGTGTTTCCATCTTGACAATCTTGTTATTCCATGATTCCTCTACTCGCGTAGAAACAAAAATTGATCTAACTTTTCAGTTGAACGGGATCATCGAATCGGCTTCTACTTACTCCAAGCAAAGCCTGTGTTCATAGCACCTGTTGCGCAATATCTAAGGCTTGCTCCCCTAGAGCCAGACTTGTTTCGCAGATAGATGAAAGAGGCTCGTCTAAGGGAATAGGCCACACACCGAGCTCACATAAAGAAAACTTTGTTTTTGATCAGATCGGTCCAATACGTGCGAATCTTTTTAATCAGATATGATCTGATTATCTTGCGGCACACGGCTATTCTGAATGGGATGTATAGAATGTGAAGCCCTCGGCCAAGTAATAGAAATAATAACGTCACGATGACGCCTTGCGTCTGGGGACGTAGAGTTTGGGCTAGCAATCATGAGACGTAGCTAGAGCAAACGTCTACGACTTTGATCGCGTGCTCAGAAAGAAAGTCAGCGAGCCTCCCGTGAACCCTCAAGCAACGCGATTGGCTGAAATCAGAGCGCAGAGTATACGAAGAGTGGCAAATCTCTCCTTCGTTTAACAACGTACGGTCCAGACGCAGTGGGATGAACAGAGTGAAGTGGGCCTGCTGACTGGGCTTCAAAACACATAATTGATACATGGCATCAATTTTCTACCTGGGCATATCTCAATAACGTCCGGTTGTACGGGATCAATCCAACAATCATTGAAACGAGCTCGCATTTCAACCCGGATTTACAATCTATTTGCGAAAATGGAATCAAGTACGGCCCGGCCTCAAGAAAGCAAGACTGGGCGAGAACAGCCTTCACAATATCTTGAAGGCTCGGACTCTTCTGCCAGAAGAGATACGAATGACAAGTTGCAAGAGCAGACCACGATTCATTCTCGACGCTCCCAGTTATCTCCTCGGCCACAGCGTACGGTTAATGGTGATCACCCGCTAACAAGCCGCCTGGAGACCGAATTACAATCATCACGAGCATATCGACGTGCATCAGCAGTGGGCCACGACGAAATCTCGACCTCATCACAGCGGAACAGACAACGGAGAAAGTCTCACGTCGATGTCTCAGATCCGAACTTCTGCAACCCGCAAGATGGCGACGATCCTCGCATCGCAATGCTGAGGGAGTTTGCGAAGTCCAAGTTGTATGTCGACAACGATTTTTGGGGCAGGGAGACGTGCGTGCTGGATGAGGAAGAAGTGCGAGAGCCACCGAAGCTAGTCAGATGGTTGAAGGGAAAGGTGTCTTCCCATCATTTCAAAGGGACAGAAATGAGGGGAGAGGCCGGCGAATGTGGTAACTTCCAACGGCGAACTTCAGAGAGCGGAGATATTCAAGAGAAATAAACTAGACCGAGAGGGATCGCTGCTTAAGTGCTTCATCATTGCGAACTAATTTCGACATTTCGGTTCGGAATAACGCCTCTGGCCTACAACGCATTTTTTTTTAACGAAGTATGCGCGCATTGAGCAAGTTCAAAGTCCATTTCGTCACCACTTTTTTCACTTACAGAATCGGGCCGTGCCGCTTTGAAACACCTGCAACAGAGCTTACGAGTCAAAGGATGTGAATGTCAACCCTTGAAACGAGCTATTCGTAAAGCTGCTTCCACGTGATCTGAAATGTGCTCCGCTATATATGTTATGAAAGTTTCAAAGCTCAGAATAGTATCAGAAGAGAAAATAGACACTGCTTTGTGGAGAACACAAGTTGCTTCTTGACGAGCACGCAGTTTGACGCAATTTGATGTTAGGTGTAACCTGTGCTTCTGTTGTTGAAAACATCTGCTTCTCCTGTATTTATGAGTGACATGAGAACTACCTGCAACCTGGGACGTGCCAAAATGTTCAAACGAATCAATTTACGACGTCTCGGAGGAAGTTAGATTAGACCGTCCGTACGCCACCTCGTTTGCGCGAGATATCTGCCTCCTTGTGCTAGGCAACGTATCTCTGCGGTTCCAAACGACCAGTTCATGCCGATAGTGGAGTCTTCAGCATTCAGCAGGCACAAATGAACATCGGCGGTCGCCAAGTGTTTGCCAAGGGCAGACGAACACTTCTTTGGCATCTGACCAATGCCTTTTGCACGTGGTTCACTGATTGACCAGCGATGTCGTTCTTTGCAACTTTTTTGTCGGAGATGCTACTTAGCAGAAAGTTGAAAGAGTCCGTCTCTTGGGCGAGAATATGTAGCCGGACACTTCGAGCGCACGTTTCCGAACCATGCTCTTAAAGCTCCTCAATCGTGTCAGTGAATTTCATGATAACGATTGCGCAATACACGTCTGATTTCTCATGGAGATCTTCGATTTTTTCTGCATCTTGTTACGATACTTGAAGTAGAATCGTAGACGTTTCCACCGCGGGAGACCGTACTTCCGATAACCTCGTCGTTCATCTGGTATCAAGCTGTTGAAAACAAACACACAAAAGCATTACTGCATCACCGAAAACCTTAAGCCACCTCGAAACATTCTCACAGCATCCAACTGTCGAGCCTTATTACACAATCTAAGCGGTAGGCTTGACCTCTTCTGTGGCCAAGCCCTCAGTGCTGCTTGTGGGCTCAAGACCCATCTTGCTAACGTCATAGCCATGACTGGCTAGATAGACGCGGAACTTCTCGTCCTCGTAGTCGATAGTGTCCTGGCCAACGTCTGGAAGACCAAAGTACGCGAGAATGGCAGCGACAATGGCGAGCGAGGAAGCAACCCAGAATGGCAATTGACCAGCCTTGATCAGGTCGCTGTGTGACGGATTTGGACCATTGGCGCCATAGCGGTCTTGCATGGCGGTAAGAGCATAACCACCGGAGAAGGCACCAATCTTGCCCATGGCAGCGGCGATACCGTAGTACTGACCACTAGATAAGGCATGTTAGCGAATGAGTAAGGCTTGGGCAGTGCTGCAAGCTTACCGAATGCAGGTCGCGCTGGTCTTGGAAGCGAGAAGACCGATGTTGTTGCCAGGACCAAGCTCGCCGAAAGCGAGGAAGATGCCGTAGACAATGACGAATGCGGCGACATACTTCGGCTTGTCCAAGTACTCGTAGCATCCAGCCATGATGTAGCCGATGATAGCCTGACAGGTAACACCAATGATCAGGATTCTCTTCGGGTTGAGAGACGGGATATCGCTGAGGAGTGCACCGCCAATAGTGCCGGGGACATAGAAGAAGTTGAGGAGCACGTTCCAGCCGAGACTCTTCCACAGGGCCGTGTCGTTACCAAGGAGATTGGCCAAGATTGAGGACGAGTAGATACCGAAGCTGTAGGCTGAAAAATCGTAGATGAACCAGATGATGGAGACAACGATGAGACGCAATCCATAGTAGCGAAGGACAAGGAGCCAGGGAGTATGGGTTTTGGCCATGGATTCCCGCTTGTATGCCTCAGGTTCCTGCAGCTTTACACGCAAGTATATCAGGGACAGTGGTGGAAGCACGCCAATTCCCAGGCAGATGCGCCATGCAGCACGAAGGTGATCTTCACCAGTAGCAAGCACGACAATCATGGCTACGAGAGCTGCGATGACGAAGGCAATATCGATCATACTGTTGGTGAACAGGATGAACCACTTGTTCCTAGTGCCAGATTTCAGCTCGCCAGTGCCTTCTGCGCAACCGACGGAGCCCGCAGGGTACTCGCCACCAATACCGATGCCCAGGAAGAAACGATAGGCGACCAGCGCTGCAAGCATACCGTTGATACTACCGCCAGCGCCGTACGAAGCCGTGGCTAGAATGGCAAATAAGATGAGAATGCACGTGGAGATCACGAGCGACCATTTGCGCGAAAACTTGTCACTGGTGTAACCGAAAACCAGCATGCCCAGGACGGTGCCAGCGAAAGTGATGGAGCCTACGTTCGCAGTTGCATGAGATGATGCGTACTCATGGGGATACAGCTTCTTCAACATGGTGTTGACAGGGCCGATGATCTTCACAACGTGAGCATGAACACTTCTTGCGTATCAAGAGAGACGACATACAGCATTGAGGTAGCCATCGGAAAAGAGACCGGCGCCGCATGCAATGACTGGCCAAAGCCTCGCCCAGAAGGTCTTGTTGGACTGCTCGACTGGAATGTGATGGCTCGAAACCGAAACCTGGCGCTCACCAAGCTCGCCTTTCTCGCGCTCGGCTTCAGACGACATTGTGTTCTGCAAAGTCAACCGATGGGGAATTGTATATCGCAGAAAAAAAAAAAAAAAGACGAAGCAGGAGACGATGAAGGGAGATGAAGAGAATCACAAGCGATTGCAACTCCACACGCAGAGGGGGGACGATCAGCTCCGCTCGAAGGGTCTATAATATAGATAGCAACGATTCACAAGCTGCCGCGCTGAGTCGATGGACACGGTTCGGACTGTGGGATCTGGACATGATCTGAGGGAGGGATGGTGTAGCCTTTTAAGCCTTTCAATTGATCACGTACCCCGGCACGCGCGGGGTGTTCAAGGCGAGGGCGTCAATTCCCTGGACTGTTTGAGCAAGTCGAACCTGATCAAAGCGCGACACCCGAACCAGTGCCACGAGAAAGACAGCTCTGCGCAATCGAAAAGGAAGAGAGAGGCGGGCACGCCGTCAGTGGACCACGCTAAACAGGTCAAGTTATCCAACCATAATGTTGCAGATATGCGACTTCACAGACTAGGATCGGCGCGTGAGATCCTGGATCGGCTTAGCGTGCAACCTCGTTGCATGGCGCCAGCGGCTTGAAGAGACTTGCCTCTTCTCCGGGTTTCTTCTCCAGTCTGCATGAAGGCTGTTGGCCAGAGTCGTGGAGCGCATATTCTGCTACAAGCCACAGCGTCTTGAGCAGAAAGCAGATGTGGGCACTCCCTCTTGGCTTCACATGTGCTGCCCGAGCAGTCGAGTCCCAAACCTTCGCATAGGATTTCAAGCTTGCCGGGCGAATTCAGCCCATGTTATCATCGGACGCCACAAAGCTTGGGGATAGCGCCGTTGCATGGCAGGAAAAAAAGCGGGTCGAAGCTGGGTCGCGTGTGCAATCCGTGCATACGGATATGATGCAAAAGACGTACACCTCCTGCCATCGTTCTACGACTTTCCCTTAGCGGAGCCGTCGTCCTCATGCGGCTCTTCGTTGCTTCTGCGCTTCCCTACCGCTTGTTCGGCCTGCCAGAAGCGAGTTCGGTACACGCTGTTGATCCCAGCCTGGAAATGATAACCTGCGTGCAGCAATCCTGGTTCCGATCACTATGAACCGAAGTTGGAATCAAATGATCTTCTCGGCCCTCTGCGCGTCGTCAGAGATTAAGGGTAGCGTAGATCTAGGACGGTCGAATAACAATTGGGCGCTGCAGCACGCGGGTCTATCGCTCCGCCTTTTCGCTCTGAATCCTTATGTCCCACGTCGGTAACGCGGTCCTTCGCATTTCCACCGTCCAGCTACCGGATCAGATTCGGGACTTTTACGCGATCCTACGAAGGGCTGGATGGCACGAGGAAATTTTTTTTTTCTTCAACGACCAAGAATAGCTAAGGCACTTGCGCGTTGCCTCGAAGCTTCGATGGGAAGCTTCGCACTTCTATGCTCGCCTTCGCCATACGGACGCCAAGATCCAAACACGTGCTCACCAGGCCACCACCGGCCGCAAAACGAAAGTGGAGCCATTCCACTGCAAGGCTGACCCACACGCTCCCACGCCGGAACAACGGGTTCGTTCTTTGTGGAACATCTGGTAATGATCGAATGCATTCAAAGGATGTTTGGACATTTCGATCTCAGCCGGATTCTGCACATCTCAAGCTTTCTTCGAACGCCCAGCTCATTACAAAACACGAACAGCAAGTCATATCGTGCAATCGGTTCTCTTGGAGAGTCCTGCAGAGTTTGCATGCTGGACTAGAATTTCCTAATGTGTTCAGCAAAGTGCTATGACTCGCCTAGTCCCTGATTTGGGTTGCAATATATTCCTGTAGTATACACTGCCCGAGCGTGGTCTGATATCTATCCACTGAATTCATGGTCCTAGGCACGTGGTAACAATGGCCTTTTTCTTGTTGTGGGCCCTGCAAACGACTACGATTTTTTTTTTTTTTTACAGAACTAGTTCTTGAGGTTGCACCGGACATAATTTGTTGTCTTTCTCTTAGTGCTCACACCATCTGCGCGAGTGGGACTACACAGTAGACGGCAGAGATCAGGCCTTATTTTTTCGGCTCTACCGACAGCCTGAACTATTACCATAACGTATTAGACTCCAGTCCCTTGTTCTTGTGATGGGCTGTTAACGAGATTGAAATGCAGGTACAGCGCCTAGCTAAATGTATGGGCCATGCTTTACTGCTTCTAGCAAGAGCTGGTTGGATTAAACGTAGACAGATTCCACGCAAAATGTTCTGTTGGCTCCAGGGCCATTGCTGAGTGGAATAGGGCTGGAGGAACAAGAACTTTGGCTCCATGTCGCTCGTCTGGCATGCATGCAAACACTTGGTTCTGAGTAGAAACATTTCGCCCAATCGATTGAAGAAGTGCTCTCAGGATGTGGAAGATATTTCTGCCCTTCAATCACGTGTAACGGCCGAACGGCTTAGGCTTCCATATTTGCTCGTGAATGTAGACTTCCCCAAGCCGTTCGCCGTTGCTTAGCTTAGTCAATTTAGTGGTTTGAAATTACAGACAACCCAGCGACGAAGGCTTCAACATCGTGTTTCGGACTCACAAGCCCTTCTTCACGGTATCGCAGCTGATTTGGTGAGCAAGCGAGCGACGCGAGAAGTACATATATGCTGCCTGGAGATCGTGGTTGCTCTTCGCGTCATTTGTCCATTTAGCAGATAAATTGGAAAGTGCTGCAGTAGATCTCGATAGCCAGCGACGAGGATTGTTGGCCTTGCTTGGGTATGGACGCGCAGATTTAAAATGGTTGAAACACACGTAGCAGAACTACCCCAACATCGAATTCTCACACTTCATTCGAGCTTTTGACTATAGTGAAAACCACTTAAGGCACTACTGACCTTTTTGGTCTCCCCGACCGAAATGTTAATATGCTTCATCAGCGCCTATAGCATCGAGAGAAGGATTACGTTGCTCAGCTCGTGGAATGAGCCCACGGGCTTACAATGGCATTCATGTGTGTACCTAGGTCCTACGAAATAGCCTCGCATTGCAGATACCTAATTTGCTCCTGACACGCAGGCACGAGCTTCGGCTCCGACCGATAGCTTTTCCACATGTTCCAGGAGACTTGTAGAAAACGAAGAACAACTTGCGTTTTGAACAGAGTGAAACCTTAGTTCATGGCCAACCAATCTGGACGCTGCTACGACGGACAACAAGCATATGCGTGGCGGTCCAAATCATTGCTGCCAAATGGGCTGGAAGGGTGCTGACATACGTCGTGAGGGCTATGCTTCGGAAAATTGAAATGCACCTGGCTTCATTCCTCCCGACTGCGTTGCTTTAGCAGCATCGACGAGCAAGCTTCGGGATCGTTTCGAATGTGTGGGTGTGGGTATGTGTGTGTGTGTGTGTGTGTCATGTCTGCGCGCTCGGCTACATCCCATTCTCAAACGAATTAAGCGGACCTACACCCCCTGGGGACAGCAACGTTCGCACCCCAGATATTACGCGCCCCGCGTTACCCCACATGACTCGCACCGAGAACTGGGCGAGTGGTGTTGGCATAAAAAATACATGTTTTATAGCCATTTCTTACGGCTCAGAGACGCAATTTCGATTGGCTGGTTTTCCGGAGCTGTGCAATCTGAACTCGGCCCAGACTGCGGTCATCATGAACAGCGAATAAGTCGACTCGCTGAACGTGCGTCGACTGGTGAGGTGTTTGCAAGAGTTGCTGAAACACATGATATTCGATCCCATCGCGATATATCAGCTGATAAGACCAAATCCTTCGATTATGCTTCTATGCTACTCTGAAACGGGACAGCCGATTTCCTCGGTACGTCATTTACGGTAGCGTCGTAGTGCACGTGTGTGGCCAACTCGCATGCTCCCTGAGTCTGCGCAACAGGCACAATTGCTGTTCCTAGCCATGCTAAGCCAAGCGTCAGCCAACGAGAAGGACGGCGTAGTCGGGTTCAAGCCCGAATTGATGCCCTGATGCATACATCTCCAAGGCCACGAAACGCTGGACACCGTTATGGTGAATAAAGCCGACTCCTGAAGGCAACCATCTCGGTTGAAAGCAAAATTTCGAAGCTTAACATCTGACAGCTTGGTTCCAGGAGTATAAGAAGACTGGTGTCACAGACGGTGGGAACGAAGAAGCCATACTGCACACGAATTCAAACCACAGTCTAGTCACACACGACAGCAACTCACTTCTAGCACATTCGAACATACCGGCCGCCACCCAACATGTCCATTGCCAAGGTCGAGAAGCTTATCGATGATCTCGAGCGCAAGGCCACCAAGGCCACGAAGATTGTCGCCAAGGGCGATAAGTTGACGTACGGCGATGCCATCAAGCTCGGTCGCAAGTCCAATTCGATGATCTCGACCGTCAAAAAGGGTATCAAAGAGTATGATGTATGTCCGGGGCTTCCATTTTTTCGAGTCTTCTAAACGGAGATGCACGGCTCTGGCTAGATGTTGATCATGTCCTCAGGGCGCCATCCCAACCGATGCCGAGAGCGAACGCATCCTGAAGAAGATGCAGCATCTTACGACCTTGGTCGAGGAGCAAGTCGACGCCCTCATCGGCATAAAGCCCCGCCTTGAGCACCTAAAGGTTGGTGGCCTGGTCAAACGTAATCTTAAGAAGATGGGCGAAGTGAGCGAGGAGCTGGAGAAGATCATGATGGAGAAAGCACCCGAATCACTCAAGGTAAGAAAGCGACTCCACGACGGAGCAACCTCGTCCCAGTGGAGAGACGGCTGCTAACGCTCAGGCAGCCCGAGGCGGAGAAGCTCGCTGCGCGGAGAAAGGTTGCGTTCGACAAAGGGAACAACGCGTTTGCTGGCCTTACAGGTGGTGAGGACAACGCCGAGGCTGAGGGTGAAGATGATTCGGACTAGAGCGCAAACAGCGCAAGCATGGACCCATCTCGGTCGTGAAAAAAAAAACCTTGTTCGTACGAGTAGACAAGATACAAGACGCGTCAAGAAAACATGCAGACACTCGTTTCAGTCATGCAATTGACCACGGCCCTGTGAAAGTGAAGTCAGCGTGCGCATCCACATTTCTAGCGTTTTTGCCAGACTCGATCGTCTCCCTTGGCTGGAAACGCCGTACAGCGATTACCAGCAGAAGTAAGAGAGCGTGCTGTTTCAACGTCGCCGCCTGCCGTTGTGTGTGGTTGTCTGGCGTCGTCGGAGCCACGCTGACCGAGAATCTCGCTCGGCCGCCACGGAAGCCCTATGCACGTTCGGCTGCGCCGCAAGAACAATGTGCAGCGGCAACAGCAGAGGAAAAAGGCGGGTCTGACTCTGCCGAACGCGAACTTCTCCGGCCAGCGCCCTCGTTGGAGTTCTCCTCTTGGTGTTGTCGCTTATGATTGGCTGCAGGCGCGAGCCTCGGGAGTCGGTTACACGCCCGTCACTGAGCAAGGTGCGCTCGCCATCACGAGGATGCTGACAAGGCGACCTCGTCCGCTTTCCCAGACTCCAAACGTCCTTTTTTGAGAAGTAAATTCGTCTTCGTTTCTTCCTCGAGTCTTGCCGCTTCTGCGTGTTCAATTCAAGATGACTGCCGACGCATTGGTTTATCACCCCACGTATGCGCATCTGCTGAAGTACTTCGCGACAACGGGTAAGCATCTCCACTTCGCCAGCATAGCTTCGTTCTGGCCGACATCACAACCCGAACTGTCACCAAGACTATGGCGCTGACTTGTCTTGCTACCAGTCGGTCGCGACAAGCTTCTCCGAACCGTCCAGTATTTCTCTCGCTTCTATGCCTGGTACCTCTACCGAACAAACAACCCGCAGTCGGGAATCACGCCGTGGGAGACAGCCAAGAAGCAGATTGGCATCGCTCGAAAGTTCCTGCGTCTGGGCAAGTTCCTCGAGCACTTTAAGTCAGCGGCAGTGGCAGCAGACAAGAAGGACATAGATCCGATTCTGAAATTCTGCGCTGTCGGAAGACAATTAGGCTATGCTGGATACCTTTCACTAGACAACCTGTGCGTGGTACGTGATGGCTTTACTTTTCTAAACCCGCAATCAATAGGGGGAGGGGTTTATGTTACATCGTTGTCGTACGCTGGCAAACTTCTCTCCCTCTCGGCAGGAGAGGCTTGCTGCCTTTGACAGTTCGAAAGTGTAGTATCTTGATCAGGAGTTAACGAGATGTCCGCAGCTCGACGCGTCAGGCATTAGGAAATGGGACAAGGCCAAGCAGATCTCCAGGCAAGCAGCACGCTTCTGGTTCTCTGGCCTCTTCTTCAACATCGTCGCTGGTTTGTACACGCTGTTCCAGCTCAAGCAGCGAGCGGCAGCGCTCGACAAGACGCAGGCTGAGAAGGCCGTTGAGAGCAAGAAGATTGAAAAGTAAGTTGCAGAAACCCCCTCTTGCGAATCGAGAGCATGTTGTTAACCGAAATTTTTTCTTAGGGAGTGGAACGCAACTACGCTACAGCTTACCTCCGATCTGGCGGATATCTGCGTGCCGGCAACGACTCTTGGCTGGACGAACTTTGATGACGGATTCGTCGGCCTCGCTGGTACCCTCAGCTCGCTGCTCGGCGTGTACTCGGCTTGGAAGAAGACGGCATAAGCCACGCGATGCACGCGTGGGGTCTACCGTGGGAAGCAACTGGCATGTCGGTAGTCAAATGAGCGTAAAACTAGGGTCCTTGAGGTGAGCGGAAAGAAATCAGAGGTTAGCCGCATAGCCCACGAGGCGGAGACCATGTTTGCGAGGCTTTGAAAATGTATACCATTCCAACGATCCAGAGTTTTCGCCGACGCAGTCAGCAGCTGTTAGAAAGCATATCACAGTTCGTTAATTTGATATGATTCTCCTTCTTTCATAAGCCGTATGAACAAGAAAGCGCGCGAAGAGCTTCGCTGAACGCTTCTCCGACAACGTTGCGAAACGATTCGAACGGAAACCGGTAGCACGTATGAATATACAAAAATGTCTGAGCACAAGAGTCTCAATCGGGCTCTTTTCATTTATTCCCTAGACGAGAACTTGGTATATGGAAGCAAGTGCCAACGAATGCGTGCAATCCAGCACAGCCGACTCGAGTTTTCTCTTCCCATACTTCATGTATGATGGATGGAGTACGAGGATGGGCTTGAGTATCTTTTGGCCTCAAATAACGTCTTTGCTGTCATCCGTCATCCAAAACTTTGATGATATTTGGTATTCGTTCGGTTGTTTATAGAAGCGATCTAGCCTTCTCCATTGCATCAATCGCATCTTTCCTCACAAGTTGTACAATATCGGCAGCGCTCTCGACCTTGTCAACGAAGCCGACACCAGTGCCGGCCCACACAGCTGCCCGTGCTTCGCCTTTAAGCGCGCTGAAGCCCTTAGTTTCCGTCCCTTCAGCTTCCTTGTGTAACTTGCGGAGCTCGTCAATGCTCATCCCTGCGCTCCAATCCTGGTAGCTGTCCACGGCGATGCTGCGCCCATCATACTCGACGGGCCATATATTTGGGCCACGCAGCTCGTCAAAGACCTTGGACTTCACAGTTGACTGACCGCCGTCTTTCGCCTTGAGCACGGCATCGCGATATCCGGGAGCCGGAAGGACGATCTCCTCGGACGCTAAGAATCGAGTCCCCATCACGGCACCAGAGGATCCTAGTGCGAGAGCAGCTGCTACACTTCGGCCATCCGCGATGCCGCCAGAGGCAACGACTTTGATGCTCGATAGTCCGGCAGCATCGAGCGCGGACAAAGTTTCTGGCACCAAGCTGATCACTCCAGCACCTTTTTCATATCCGTGGCCTCCGGCATCTGTTCCTTGCATTACCAGCACATCCGGCTTGCATGCCTTTGCGATCGCCAGTGCTGTTGTCACGAGTCCATTTTGTATCCATACTTTTGACTCGGGACTAGCCTTTCTCATTCGCTCAGTCCAAGTTTTGTAGTCACCAGTCGATTTTGCCGCGAAGAGCCAAACGGCAGCTGGCCGATAATCTTCAACAATCTTCGCTGCAGCCTCAAGGTCTGCGATGAATACGAGGAATCCCACTCCGATTGGTAACGTTCCTTTGGCCGTGCTCAAGTTCAGGTGCTCTTTGGCGAGCGCAAGTTCTTTCTCCAATTGCGGCATGTTGTTTGTCGATCCAATGAAGCCTAGACCGCCTGCTCGAGACACTGTGCAGGCCAGTTTGTGAAAGGCAAATCCTCCCATTGGGGGGCAAACTACCAGAGGCTTCTTGACCCACGGGTAATCTTGGATGAGCGACATTATATTTTGACTTCAAAGGCAACGGTATCTCGAAAGCAAGAAATATCAAATCCGCGCAAGACTATGGAGACAGTCTGACGTTGTTTGTATACAAATTTCGGGAGTGAAGATGGGAAATTTCTCAGTTTATATGGAGGGTGCTATCATAGAGCACAACTTCACTAAGGTCATACGCGGCTGAGGAAGTGCTCAGCTTACGTTACTCCCCGATTAGAACTAGGTGCTGCCTGTTTAGGCCGAACAATGGACGGATTTGGCAAATGCTCGTTAAGTTCGAGCATCATGAATGGAAAGCCGGGCACAACCCATATGATGAGAGTAAGCAAAGGCCGATGAGTGCCTTCTTAGCACCCTGTTTCTATGATAGCAAACTGGCATATGACTCCGAACGCCGGGAAGCTACAAAAGTGTAAGAAAGTTGCTTCAACAGTGTGGGGAATGACCTAAACCAAACTAAACAAGTGAAAGAAAGAATACGGTGCGTTCGTGGAAACACATGGTCGGCCTTCTCTTCTCGACATTGTGCAGGAGACTTGGCCTAGCTCAAGTTGAGCTCCAGACAATTTCCTCGGAATTCAGTTCTGTAACTAAGCGTGCTATCAAGACTTCAAAAGAAAAAGTACCAAGTGTCAATGATTGAAATTTTTCTCACCAAATTTTCTAGGCCACTGCTGCGACCCAGGTACAACTAAGTTAAACTGAGGAGGACGGTGTAACAGTCCCCATGAGAACCACGCAAATCTCCCAAGAGCAAACAACGAAGCAAGATATCGAGTGTAAAAACTGTGTATTTTCAACTAGGAGAATGAACATGGGCCGTTTATTACAGTACAGGCCTAAATCTCTATAATTCCATGCCGATAACGCTCCCCACTAGTTTCCGTGTGGCAGTTCTCATAGAATCATAATCTCTGTCTAAAATTTCAAGTTTTTTCCTCTTGGATATCCACTTCTCACAAGTCGACCAATTTTCTGTGCGAATCGATCGATCGTTACAGAAAATCTCGATGTCATCGACATATGCGCGCTTGTCGGTCTCTTGGCAATCCTCAGCTACAAATTCGATTAACTTATCTTGTAACTCATAGCTGAGATCGATGTTGGACTTCAGATAGCCGGCATCTCCGATGATCATTGAAGGTTCACCAGCACCAGCTTCTGCATGAGCTTGGTCGGGCTTAACGTAACCTTCCGAAATTCCTTGATCAGCCCTTTTCAGCGCGTCGTGAAAAGTGCCGAATGCATAGACCATGTCAACTCCGTGGTGAGCAATTCCTTTCATAGAGCCTGAGAAGGGATTGCCAACTTCGAAATGGTAGTACTGAATTCCTGCGCGCTTGGCGTCCTGACTACGGAGCAGAGCTTGTTTCCCACGGTGAGCCTTGAAGAATTCTCTTGTACGATATATCTTGTGCATCATCGTGGCATCAGATATAAACTGGGAGAAAGCTTCAAAGTGTTCTTCATCAGAAGACGTAGGCGAAATACTGTATGCTTGAAAACCTCCTCAGCCGCCGCTTCCGAGGGATAACTCGAGATAAAGTGAGAGAGGAATGTGGTGTAATCCCAGTTGGCCATCAGGGCAAAGCCTCTAAACTCGTCGGCTGTTGCGCTCATCAGGACTTGGATCCTTTCTTCAGAAGGCTTAGTTTCATAGCCCAATCTGTCCTGCCCAAGATGTACGGAAACGCCACAGCCCAAGTTACTTGTTCTAACGGTCAATTCGTCAAAGACTAGCTGAAAGAGCACCCATCCGAGGTCTGAAACGCTGTTGAGCAGATCCTTAGCAGGTATTCTCCTAAGCATGTCCACTCGAGCAACTGGGTCATCAGCTTAGACTGACCACAATTGGCGGAGTTTTGCCCAGCGTTTGTCGGCTTTACCATCGATGTCGATTCAAGACCCCCAACCGGCCCAGACATCAAACCAACTTTCCGAAATAGCGGTCTTTGCGCTCCTAACTCCACCTGGAGAAGGTGAAGATGACATGAAATTCCCCCGGCGGGCCGCGGATTAGCCCATGATTGTAATCTTGGTGTCATCTCCTCCAAAAGCAGCAATGTTATTCTTTACCCGGACTAGAGCAAGTTTTTGATCGTAGAGACCAAAGTTCACGCCCTTAAGAGAGAGTCGCCGCTTTGGGCCTTGATTATGTTAGATGAAGCATAGAAGCCAAAAATGCCCAAACGGTAGTTAATGTTTACGGCAATAATAGGAGTTTTGTCGGAGAGAGAACGGAGGACAAGCCGTGAAGGATCTGTTTGCTGAGATTAGCAGATATATCATTGAAGTTAGCTCGCAATATCAGATTACGTGCCGGACACTGGATCCGTGCCTGAGCCACCAATAAAGCCACCACCGTGAATCCAAATAAGCACAGGCAATCGAGTTGTCTGAGCATCGATATTGTGCTCTGCGAGTGCCTCCTTACTTGGACGTACGATGAAAAGATTCAAGCACTCGAACTCGTCCTGACGAGCGTCCGGGTAAGGCAAGTATGATTGAAACGCTCGCGTGTCGCTTTTACCAGGCGTAGGACACCGTGGACTGGGGAGTAATCAGAACCCGTTGTGTCATGAGCCAAGTCCGTGTCCTCGCGAACATTTGCGTGCAAGATGAAGGCCTACCCGTGCTGCGTAGCGTCAAAAACATCACGCGGTAAACAATGTCTCAGGCGCGAGTGCTCCCATCTTCCCGGCACTTGAGCAAATGGTATGTCACGAAACTCCTCGATATAATCCGAGATGACCGATCGCTTGCCGACAACAGCTTGGATGTTTCTCAGAAAAAGAGGACGCCATTCCAATTGTTCTTCTTCACGGCTGGCCAGGTAGCTTTCTCGAATTCTTACCAATGCTTGATCTCGTTAGGAATAAATATGAGCCAGCAGAAGTGCCCTTTCATCTTATTGCACCATCTCTGCCAGGCTATACTCTTAGTTCAGGGCCACTCTCAGGACCAAGCATGGGTGGGTGAAGATCCAGCACGGATAATCAACAATGCCCTCAAAATGCTCGGCTTTGATCAGTATGTTGTACAGGGAGGAGATGTGGGATGCCTCATCGCTTCCCTTCTAGGTACGACATATGATTCCGTTATTGGAGCCCATCGTAAGTTTAAAAATAGTTTATAAAGCCGAGACAACACTAAAAGGCCCAGTCAATTTGCTACCTAGTCTGGATCAAGTTGAAGTCAATGATCCGAATCTTACGGAAATGGAGAGAAAGGCAGTTCAGCGAAGCAAGGAGCGCTTTCAAACGCCGACAGTGGGAGCTGCTATTATGAATAGCACCTAACCTGCTACTATTGGAGCCGTAATGTCGTCAAATCCTCTCGCTCTGTTAGCTTGGTAAAGCTCACATTCTTCCGGCTCTCTTTTGGCATAGCTAATTGTTTCAAGGATTGGGGAAAAGTTTTTAGAGTGGCCAGAGAACCATGTCAGCGTTGACGAGGTATTGACTGGCGTGACCCTGTATTGGTTCACCGACAGCTTTCCACGCTGCAGCTATACTTATCGTGACACCTTTCTCGTGAAGCCTCCCTTCTCTCAGCCATTTAATGACAAGCCTTTCGGCTATTCATGGTTCATGCATGAACTTGCGCCAAGGCCTAAGAAAGTTGTGGAAAAGAAGGGCCGTCTGGTTTTCTATCGGCAGCACGAGAACGTAAGTAATAACCCTCAACTACTCAGGTCAACGACATCCCACTTAATGTTGATAAGGGTGGACACTTCGTGGCCCTTGAGCGACCTGTAGAATTCCTACAGGATATCGAGGATTTCATGGACGTGGTTTTGAAGGAGCATTAATTCTATTGCCGGATCAAGACCCGCTAGGGTAGTCGCGGCATGTGAAAGAAATAACAGACTGATGGAGGGTTGGATAGCATGTTGAATAGCCTACGGCATTCGTTCACTTGCAACAAAAGTCTGTGTGCATATCAACGTGCTGAAAATGAATTCTTGCGCTCTTTCGCACCAAAGCTTTGATACACAGTTCAAGTAAGAGAATCAAATCGTTGACTAGGATCATCTTCAAAATAGCCCCAGTCACCTTTGATAAAGCCTTTGAGCTCAGCAAAAAATTCCTCAACCTGATTGAGAGCAGGTGAGTACGTTGGCAGATATACCTATTTCACACCAGCAATTGCACACATCTGCGCAATCTTCTCAGCACGACGGAACGACGCATATTACATCATAAGAACGGACTTGAGCTTCAACCGTGGTCCGCAGTGCTGAAGAAGCTCAGCAGTGAAGTCCTTAAACATCACCGTTTCAATCGAGTCACGGAAAACATGTGAAGGGACCACAACATCTTGAGCATACACTGGCAGCATCTGGCAACGCTGGTCGCGATGTAACCGGGATACTTGCACCGGAGCCTTGCCAAGTGGTGGCCATTGTGTTCATCAAAAACCCACGCGTTACCACATCCAGATTCGTCAACGTACATCGAGGGAGACAAATGATAATTCGATTAATCATGCATTCAAAATCTTCCTTCAACCGGAATTTTGCTGTCTTCCACTCTGCCGAGACACGTTCTAAAAGTAAACGTGGGCAACGAGAGCCCTTCGAATGCTCAAGGTGGTTGTCTGCGTCTCGAAATTTGTCTCACAGAAAGACAACCATCTCGTCTGAGTAGTGGGATGGAATCTTGACAAAGTGATCACGTAGTGCTTCCAGCATCTGGAGAGTGATAGCGCCCCGCCAACCGACCAGATTTCCGCAAAGATTTTGTGAATGTTTTCGATCGTGTAATCGCTTCAACCAACGTGCTCGGCCATTTCAGAATTTAGCAACCGGTGATGTATCATACCACGAGAACCATAGCTTCCAAAGATACAGTCTCGGTGCCGTATTGCTCTGAGAAAAACTTCATATAGTGAGTGATAGGTGTTGACGCAAAAATCTGGAGCATATCTCAGGATGAGTATTTCATGTCTTCTAATACGTGTCGAAATGCTGGCTAGCCGAGCTCGGCAGCGCTTCTGACAGCAGTTGTGCAGCGTTCACGACTGCGGTAAGAAAGCAGTGAGCAGATGTCAGAAATAAAGTATTGTAATAGATATGTATTTTATCGTCCTTGGCTTCATATAATGTAAAACAGTACATGCTCGCAGTTCTACCATCATTCCCTTCCCTCTCATTCTCTTACTCCAAGTCAATCTCTTATATCCCACACTTGCTCGCACCATGCCATCGTGTCGTCCAAGATCTCACTGCGACTCCCCCTTTGTCTCTTCGGCAATCTGCGCCTGCGCCATCGGCCTATACTCCTCCACATCCCAGTTTCTTTCCTGCGGTTGCGTCAAGTGGCGACTGAGTTGGATCTGTATTCACCCATCCTATTGGAGTAGGAATTGCATAACTTGTGCTTCCGTTTAGTGTCTACCGGCCCTTACTTTCTGACCTTCAGTTTCATTATGGGGAGAAACACTTTCCGCCTTTCTGTCCCTTCTCTGGTGCCCGTCAGGAACTGAGGTCTATGGCAAGCAAGCCTAGGATGTCGACCATGACATATTCTTATCTGTAGAACCCCAACCCAAATAAAGCTTCTGCCTTTCTTTGCTAGACACCTTCATGCGAATGTTTCGTCGTTATGCGTCTTGTAAAACATGGAACAACTCCAAAACTGGAGGACGCGACAGTCTTAGTGGCTGTTCAGCAAGTGTCACGAAAGTTGAGCCGCGAAAAGCAGGTCCAGGCACCCACCCGAAGACGTCAAAACAGACTTGAATATTTCCGAGGGTCGCGATCGTCATTTGATATATAGTGGCAATGTCGACTATTTCTTCAAAGCCTTCATCTAGTCGAAGGTAAATGGATTTTCAGATACACTGGGACCGAAAGCCGCCTTCTTTCCGGATCATTTTGCTGTAGACGGACACTCGTGCTTTGTTTAAACCGGCAAAGACGATTGGAGAGGAGAGGAGTCCCAGAACTACCCGCGGGCGTCATAGTGGATTATGCATCTGTCTGTTGGCGGCTGGTTTCAATCACGCAAGGAACAAATTAGGTACATGAGGCATGAAGACTTTGCAGCAAGCTTAGAATTGGGTAAAGGCTGCTTCCTGATGCCCCGAGCACATAGCAATCATTTTATGTCACGAGGGGTTCTGCCGAATTCGAAATCAGATTCCCTCGCATGTACTCACAGATTATTGTTTCAGCCTTCACTAAAGACATTAATCCATGCCAGGTTGAGCGGCAGATCTCCCAGCGGCTAGAAGTAGTTCAACTACAAACCAGGCCTCTTTTACAGCTCTTATCGGCACTTCCGATTTTGAGGGGTTGGCAAGGGGGAACTACAAGGTTTTCGGGTAGCTGCGTTCCGATTCGTCATCCCGCACGGCGACGCGTCGCAAAGGCTGCCAAGCAGTAATTCCCCATTCGTCTGTGCCTTCATTATTCCCCAGGTTTTGGGAGTCTAGCTTTAGAAAATCAAGGCTGATCTGCTATAAATCTCTTTACATCCCGTTGATCTTGGTCTCACATCTCTTTCCTTCTTATTCTCTCATATTGGATTACCAATCTCGCGATCCAATCCCAAGGGCAGCCTTGACAACACCCGTGGCCACAAATGGATCCAGAGAAGGTCGCTCCAACCGCGGAGCACATTGACGCTACTGTAGTCGAGTTCCCGTCCCTCTTACGGCCAGTAATGCTGAGAAGAGAATAGCAAAGCGTGGAGTCTCTGTCCGACGAACATCGCGAGTATCTAATTCGGAGGCATGGCACGGCTGAATTAAGTCCACTGCCTGATATGAATGATGCAAACCCGTACAATTGGCGGCTT
The DNA here is from genome assembly GCF_000836295.1 of Verruconis gallopava. Taxonomy (NCBI): domain Eukaryota; kingdom Fungi; phylum Ascomycota; class Dothideomycetes; order Venturiales; family Sympoventuriaceae; genus Verruconis; species Verruconis gallopava. Next base: position 528,010 of record NW_015622149.1, read on the forward strand.
TCAAAAGTATATGCGTTCCCTTGGATTCCGTAGATCGCTCAGCTAACTTCAGCGAAGAAACTTATCAATTTACTTCTTGTTGCCTTCCATGGCTTGATGTCGACTTTCACGGCGGCATCAATACAGTCTGCCTTTCACAACATTGCAGTTGACCTTGGAGTCAGCATACAACGCGCCAGCTATCTCACTTCCCTTGTTATAGCAATTCTTGGTGGCGCTCCAGTTTTTTGGAAACCACTTTCTGATCGTTACGGTCGACGCCCAATCTTCTTAATCTCGCTTGTCGGGAGTCTGATTGGCAACGTCGCCTGTGCAAAATGTCACTCATACGCAACAATGGGATTGTGTCGAGCGATTACCGCGTTCTTTATCTGTCCCGCTGGTGCGCTAGGCAGCGCAGTCGTCTCAGAGTGTTTCTTCAAACATCAAAGAGCGAGATATATGGGCATGTGGACTGTGATGATCAGCCTTGGTGTGCCAACAGCGCCTCTGATATTTGGATTTGTTGCAACCCGAGTTGGATATAGATGGATCTATTGGGTGCTAGCCATCGTAAGGATCTCGAGAAAAGTCATTCTTTTGACTAAGGACACTAAGATGTTGAGCAGACGAACGGTGTGCAATTCCTCCTCTATCTCATCTTTGGCCACGAAACGCGCTACGTACCCGGTCGGACGCCTACTTCGCTTTTCAAATTTAAACGAATCGACACGACTCCTCTGACTCTTTGGGACTTCATCAAACCGTTCACATTTGTATATCGGATGCGGGTCATGATACCTGCATTTTCGTACTCTATGGTCTTCTTGCTCGCAGGAGTGTTCATCACCATCGAAATTCCCCAGCTCTTTGTTGAACAGTTCGGCTTCAACGCAGAGCAGATTGGCCTGCAGAATATTGCCATAATCATCGGCACTCTTATTGGGGAACAAATTGGAGGTTCTGCATCTGATCAATGGATGGCTCAGCGGCGTAAGAAGGTTCACAATGTCAAACCGGAATATCGACTTTGGCTTAGCTACCCCGGTTACGTCCTTGCTACGGTTGGTATTATTGTATTCCTGGTGCAACTGAACAATGCCGGCCAGCATTGGAATGTGACTCCTCTCGTTGGTGCAGGCATAGCCGCAGCTGGCATGCAAATTGTGACCACGGTGCTTGTGACGTACGCGGTTGACTGCTATCCCAAGCAATCTTCATCCGTGGGAACTTTCATAACTTTCGTTAGGCAGACCTGGGGATTTATTGGTCCATTCTGTAAGTTGCTGATTCTTTTTTGCTGCTGATGATACTAATTTTGGACAGGGTTTCCGCCAATGCTTCGTACTGTTGGACTCGATGGTAGTTGCGGAATCACTACAGCGCTGATTATTGTCGGAAGCGTAATTCCAACCATCGCGATTCAATGGAGTGGTCGCAAGCGCGTAATTAAGGAGTAGATCAGACGAGAATTGCCAGCAAGACCTTCATGCCCTCTGATTGTCACTAGCAGATTACCCAAAATTGAAGATATTTAATCCAAAGTCGGCATTCATGAAATCCATTCCATTTGCATGAGGCATTGAAAAATAATCAGCTGTGGATTGTGAGACCAGCTGCGCGTAATATTCATCGAATCCCAGCTCAGTTGGTGCACTCGACGTCTTCACATTAGATTGCAGATTAGAATGCTCCGCATGTTGTTCCGTAGTCGACGCTGTAAGCTGTTAGCGGATAAAGGTGAGGTTTAATAACGGGATGAGATTACTCAGAGAATCAAAAACATGAAGAAATTTGTGAAGTGCGTGCCGACCTCTTAAGCTCATTAAGCTTTGCTGGCCAACAGCACCAAGCACTTCAAGGCCAAATTCAAGTGTCTTTCGAACCATGGAGGTGTCGATGGATGTGATGTGAGCTGAGAAGGAAACCCGGTAAAGTATGAGCATTGTCCCGAAAAGGTGCAAAGACGCTGTAAAAGCTACGCTCACAGGTCAGGACTAGCATTCTCCGCCAACGCGGTCGCTTAAACGTACCATTGAAATTGCAGATCCACCATGCTGCATTGGATAACATGAACTTTGGCGCATGATTCACTAGATGTGACACAACTTTGAGCAGTTCGCTGGCCGCTTCTATGTCTTGCTCCAACATTTGTACCAGAGCTCCGAGAAGTGGATTCGACTTCGGTGTGAGCTTCGCTTCTGCTTCCCATGTTTGCAAACAATTCAGTAGGAATGGGCCATTAATCAACATGGTGACTGCATGTAATTGGATCATCAGGAGTATCCGAAACCTGTTCGAATTGCAAAGCTGTGAAGACCAAGTTTGGACTTCGTTGGACGAAGGAAGATCGAAGTGTAACGCACAATTTGAACGCCACGTCTCGAGTTCACAAATTAGTTTCAGTCGGCTCACTGCAAGTTCTTTTGCATCGGTTGACGACTTCATGGAGATGTTATAGTCGTAAATCTTTACAAGAGCTTCGTATCGAAAAGCTTGTAGCGAACTTGGAGGACGTATTAGTAGCAGTAAGCCGTAGCACATTGAAGACAGCTTACGTTAAAAAGTTGAAGTACAACAAGCCTTCGTGATGATGTTTAGAGAAGGATGGCATTTGCTCCATAGCCAAGGCTTCGTGTGTTGGGGCCATAACTTGGACGTGTTCTGCTGGTATTAAACACGGGCGACCAAAGCTGGTGCTGAGAAGCCTATCCTGATTGATGACGCCAAACCAGAGCCTTTTACGTAGCTCTCGCATCTGCGCCCCATGTACTTCGTATGAGCTGGGCGCATGCAGGCCTTGTTGGATAGCTGTTTTGACTGCTAGTGCATGATATGTCCAGCTTATTGTTGAGCGTTGGGTGTTCTGCTGGAAGCTGCAAAGTAGCAGCAAAGCTTGAACTATAATCAGACACTAATGTTAGTATTTCTGAAGCATTACGGCAAGTAAGTGACACAAGTGGTCAACCAGTTGATCTTTACGCTAGTGTGCTAGCAGTCGAAATGAAAAATCTGGGCGACGTTCTACTACTTACTAAGTTCTAAACTGGCTCCATGAAGAGTATACGCCTCCAACAACACTACTGCTCTATCGTAGAAGTCTTCAGCATTAGTAGGATTTACAGTTAGCGATGCATGTGCGCAGATGATATTCAGTAGAGCGCGACCCGATCTCGTCGTTCGCCATACCGCATCTTTCGTCAGCGGAAGAAAGGCGCTCTTCTCCACAAATGGCAGCACAGCACCGGTCGTAATAAAAAAATGATTCAACAATTCTACCAGTTCCTGTTCTTGCGGGACCACAAACGGCTCAACGATTCTGTGCGCATCCCGACGCCTCCGTGTCTGCTCTGGTGAAGGGCTAGGCGAACGAAACGAAGAATTTGAATGATACTGGCCGGGATTGCGACTTACGTGCTGCTGAGACTGGACCATAAGTGGTATTTGGTACGCAAAGGCCGCGGAAAGCGTACGCACAAAGGCATGGTTGGATGCGGCGCCGAAGTAGCCGATATTTCGCTCCGGGAGCTCGTTAAAGACTTGAGTCGCTAACTCGTCCACAGTTGCTTCATCCTCGACTGGCAAACGCTCAACGTGCTCCTCTGTGGCCGATGGAGCAGGGGTATCGATCGCATGGGAACCAGTCGTTGCACGAGAGTTAAGTCTTGCCTCCAATTCTTTAACTTTGCGACTTAACTCCTCGTACGTTCTTCGACACCAAATCTTGTAAGCAAATAGACATCTTCAAGATCCCGGACAGGCGTCCTTACGGTCTCTTTTCTGCAGTCTTCCCGGACTCTGGGGGTGTGATTTGCTCAAACATGCATTGCAGAGAAAGGCGGGAGCATGCTGAGCAAACTGGCCTCACACCGTCACACTATTACAACTTTAGCCTTCAAAATGTGTAGGTTACGAGTTCACGTTAATTACGCGAGATTTCCGCTGCCGACACGCGTTGCAAGCAACGTCAACTCTCCTGCGCTTCGGTAGACGCGCAGATGCCGAAGCGAGTCCTGCATTAAGCCCTTCTGGAGGGGTGTGTTCTTCCATCAAATAAAAATCCAGATACTATAGACTGTAGGATGAGAGGGATCCTGAAATATTTCCTGAATTTTTTTCATAGCATGAGGTTTTGGAAGCACGACTTCCACCTAGCGCTCTGCATGCGGAGGTACGGAAGATTCACGACTCAACTTCGGGGCAAGGGCACTTTGAGTCACATGACGCAATGTCTCACTGGAATCTTGCGACGAGGGCGACAACGCATACGATTGGAAAGCTGTCCGCAATGGCAGTTTTAAAGACAGTAACAATTGAAGTTCTTAAGGCTAGTTAAAGACGAGTGTATTAAAATGTTTAAAATGCTACACAGCGAGCAAAAAAAAAAAAAAAAAAAAAAAAAAAAAAAAAAAAAAAAAAAAACCAGCGAAACGTCTAACATAGGTTAATTGAACAAGGATATATCAGGATATATCAGGCATTCCCGCACAACTCGTTCAGTCCATTCTGCACCATTGTATGCTTGTCCACTCGCTTGGGATGCTCTCTGTCCATTCTATCCACCTTCTAAAGAAATCTCCCACACAACCAATTTGTCTCCAAATATTTCCCGCATGCAGAAATACATTACGGAAACGTCTGTACAGTCAACAACCTGGCGCTTGAAGGCCTTGCCTGTCTTGCTATCAATGAGAAAATCATACTCCGGCCCCAATAAATGGCATCCAGTAGCATTGTCTGTACAGTGTGCTTCTTGAATAATCACCTCGCTGCTCTTATGCGGCTCGGCAAGCGTGAGCCTTTTCTCGTTGAGAACAGACATCAACACGTACGCGTCCCACGAGATTATCACGGAGGCCCAGGTTGTGTTGTGCACGGATAGAGTTTGAGTAAGGGCCGCAGCTAGTGTACCCAAAATTTGATATTTCAATAAGTAGGCTCATGTTTCCGATTTGATATAGGTTCGATGCTTATATGTGCTTTCTCAGCGGAATCGATGTGTGAACTGGATGACGCAGCCGCCATGTAAGGCAATGTGGGACTGTTAGAGATATGGGCTGGCTGCAAGAAATCCCATGATCAGAAACGACGTATCTACGTTTGCATGTTTAGCTGCCGGACACGGTCTGGCTCATGGGTGAGCGTTTTTGTTTTACAAACTCAGCCAAATAAAACTGAAGTGGTCTGCAACCTCTATGCATCATAGACCTTATCTCTCCAATATTCTGAGGACGAAAGTTTAATATTCAGGCGACTGAAAGCAATTGTGGTAAACCAGGAAAAGTCCTATTAGCGCGATCGTATTGAGCTACCTTGCTGCTGTCAACGACTCTCAGCCTACGTACCAAATCAAACGTGGAACACGAGGACACTCCAATCATAACTATCCACAATCCACAAATCTTCGAAATATTCAAACCTCCTCTCCGTTTTTGATCGATAAGCGCGGTTAAGGACGCATACGCTGAAGGTGGCAAGCAATAGGGGTATCTGAAAGGCAATTTGGCCAAACACACTTTGGGGAAATATGGCGGTAACGACAAGTTTATGTAAGAGATTTGCTGATATTTGGGCAGCCAGGAGGTCGATTACGAAGTAATCTTCGAAAACGGTGTGAAAGGAGGCGCTGGACAAGTTCAGGCAGTCTTGGTATGCCATTCAGACACCGTATCGTGGATGCGTTCATTTTCTGTGCCCCACTGGTTGTCAAGTTCCTCAAGTGCCTTCAGCTGGCTTTGCATCATCTCCAACTAAAAGAAGATCAATCAGCATAAGTCCAATGATCCGAATACATGACATGAGGAGGGCAATACAAAGGACGACCCGTCCAAACAAGCCGTCTCATGCAGCGCGTCCATGAAACAGACAAACACTACAGCAGAACATTTGCTAGGGAGGGAGGCTCACACTGCCTTCAACAGGACTGGAGACGGACGCACCACTACCTTCGGCTGGTTCGGGGGCATGTTTGCTTTGCTTCAGGCCAGGGCTCGACTTCGCGGGCGCACCCTCAAGAATTTTCATGGACTCCTCAAGTTTAACAAGACGAGCTTTGAGCTCCTGGTTCTCGGACTGAAGTTCGGCGTTCTTGATAACCTGTTCACTGAGATGTTCTTCGGCTTCCTTGGCCACCTTAAGCTCATTGTCTTTGGCCTTAAGTTCCTCCGCGATCTTTGCAAGTTCAGCCTTCGACTGCGCCAGCGACACCGCAGACTCCTTCGCAGCAGCTTCTGCGGCAGAAAGCTTAGCTTCGAGTTCTGCTTTGTCAATTTTACCTGATTCGAGTTCATCTTTAAGCTCTTTTACGAAAGACTCCATACTCTGAGCCTTCTCCTCTGTTTGGGCCAGCTTAGCTTCAAGAACGCGGAGATTGTCCATGTGAGATGCTACAACCGATTCGAGCTCCTTCGCGCTCTTTGACTCACTTTCACTCAGAGCTGTCTTGTACTTTTCCTCGAGCTTGCTGAGCGCATCTGCATGAGCAGCTGACATTGATTCTATCTGTTCTTTCAACAGAGCATTGGTCTGCTGAATGGCATCCATATCATCGGAACTGGACTTGAGCTTGGCAATCTCAGCCGCATGAGTCTCTTGCAGAATGCTGAGTTCTTTTGAATGCGCCTCCTTTATTGCTGTGTGCTCATGTTGAAGAGCCTCAAGATCTGACTTCAGCTGCGAAATAGTTGCCTCGAGCTTCGACGTGTTTTCGGATCCTGCAGCTAGCGCCTCGGCGTGTTTGGCCTCAAAATCAGCAATGACGGATTGCGTACTAGCAGCAGCCTCCTCGAGAGCTGCAGCATGCTTAGTTTCGAGTTCCTTGATTGCTGCAGCATGTTGAGCTTGCAATTCAGACGTATCTCCAGCAGCAGCCAATGCCGCGGCGTGTTTATCCTCAAGCTCCTTGATTGCTGTGCTATGTGCGGCCTCTAGTTCAGAAATTCGGGACGCAAATGAAGTCTTTGACTCTTCTAACGCGGCTTGCAGGCTGGAAACCTCCTTGGAGCTGGAGCTTCTGGCTTCTTCTAGTGCATTCGCATGCTTGATTTCGAGCTCTTTGATGGCAGCCTACGCATGTCAGCTTGTGCCCTTTGCCTGCTTTTGGATTGTAGTGGCAGAGAACGAGAATTGGGCCAGCACGAGAAGGTCTTGGTTGACAACATGACCTCAGGTTATAAACGGTGCAATTAACGAAAAAGACATACCTCATGACTTGCCTGTAGGTCCGAAAGCTCCTTGGCTCTTGCAGCCCTTTCGTCATTCAGAGCTGCGGCATGTTGAGCTTGCAACTCAGACGTGTCGCTTGCAGCTTGAAGTGCAGCTGCATGCTTGGCTTCTAATTCGGCAAGGACAGCTGAGTGCTTGCTCTCGAGCTCCGAGATGGTCTTCGCATGTTGAGCGGCAACTTCAGCATGTGCAGCTTTTAGGTCCTCAAGTTCTTTTGCGGCTGTGGCGCTTGCATCTGCGTGCTTGGATTCGAGCTCTTGTAAGGCAGCCTTAAAAAACGTCAGTTTTTAGCCTGTACTTTAAATTTCGCAATTGGGTGACAAATGTCACAACTTTGATCTCCTCCAACCTTCATTGCACATTCGGAGGGTTCATCACTTACTTCATGTTGAGCCTGGAGACTGGCACTTCCAGCAGCCTTCGCTTCTTCCAAAGCAATGGTATGAGCAGCCTTCAGATCTTCCATTTCCTTGGCTGACTCATTTGCAGATTTTGTGTATAACGCCTTCGCCGACTCCAGCTCAGCTGTAAGGGCAGCAATTTGCTCTTGCAAGGTCGAAATTTCAGAAGATCCAGCAGCCTTAGATGCTTCGAGAGCTGAAGTATGGTTGGACTTAAGATCTTCCAGTTCCTTGTCATGCTTTGATTGCAAGTCCGAAATAGTCGAATTGTGAGCTGCTTTTGCGGATTCCAGTTCTTCAGTCAAGATTTTGATCTTGTCCTGAAGAGCAGCTATTTCTGAAGAGCCAACAGACTTGGCTTGTTCCAGTGCTACGGCGTGAGCCTGTTCGAGTTCACCAATACGAGCAATAGCATCTGCATGGAGTTGCTTGGCCTCTGCTAGCTCTTCCTGTAGTGCAGATATCTGACTTCCAAAGGCGGTTTCGTTTTGGCTGGCAGCTGCTACTTGAGCCTGGAGTTCATCAATCTTGGAGGCGCTGTCACCAGATGCCTGTCTAGCAGCTGCCAATTCTGTTTGAAGGGCCTCAAGTTGGGATGATGACGCTTGCTTAGCAGCGGCCAATTCCTCCTGAAGTGATGCGAGGGATGAACTGGCATCAGCATGAGACTGCTTGGTAGCTACAAGCTCAGACTGAAGAGCTTCAATCTGTGAAGCAAGTCCTTTTTCGCCATCTTTTGCGGTCGCGAGCTGCGCTTGGAGCTCTGCGATCGTGTTGTTGAGCCCTTCGGCTTGCTCCGAGGATGCATTTCTTGCCGTACCCAACTCAGATTGAAGATCGTCAACAGTCTTCTGTAGGGCAGCCAATTCATCCGCAGACTTTGCAGAACCAGACTCTAAAGATGCAGTTGCATCTGCCAGTTGCGACTTTAGCGCCTCGACATCGGCTGTCGCCTTGTCAAGGCTGGCCTGCAATTCTTCAACTTTGGAGGCCTCCTCTTTTGCAGCAGCAAGTTGACTCTCAAGTTCTGCCGCCTTTTGCTCTAGCTCCTGAATCTGAACTTTCAACGACTCAGCTTCGGCAACACTCGCAGATGCGTCGGCGGGAGGAGCAGGCTTAGAAATCGACGCTCGTTTAGTTGCGCTTGTCGCGGAGCTAGGCGTTGCTCGTGCTGTAGCAGAAGCTGGCTTTGCAGGCGGTGCCATGGAAGATCTAGTTGCTGATGCTGCCGAAGGTCGAGTAGTGGTCCTTGCAGCTGAGGCTGTTGCCGCAGGAGCCACGGTCGAAGAGCGAGCTTTCGTTGGGCTTGTCACGCTGCTCTTTGATGCCGCAAGTGAAGTACGAGGCTTCGAACCATCCGTCGAGGACGTCGATGCAGTACTCATACGCTTATTCAACCCATTGGCACTTGTGGTTGTGGTGGACGGGCGAGCTGCCGATGATGTGGTCGTCGGCCGGGTCGGGGGCTTGCTCAAACTACTCTTCACAGCTGTGGACGGAGACGTCTTGCTCGCCGTCGCTGAGCTAGCCGTAGCACGAGCCGCGCTGGTTGTTGTAGGCTTCTTGACGGGCGGCGCGGAGGTGCGTGAGCCCGGCTTTGCGTTTTCCATGGCCTTTACCCGGGACGCTACTGAGGACGTCTTCGCGGCCTTCGGCGATGCTTTCTCTGCGTCCGTCGACAGTCCCTCGTGGTCGGTCACGGGAGCTTCGGAGCCCGATAGCACGTCGGCTGCCGATGCTGGGGCGGCATCAGATACTACCTCTGGCTCGGAGACATCGGCCATTCTGCGCAGTGCTGTCGCAATGGGAAAAGAGATCGGGAAATAGACTGAATCAACAAAGACCTGAAGAAGACCAAGGCAAGCAGCTGGATGGACTTCCCGACGAGCTGTTTAAGGTGGGAGAGCGTTTGATGTACACGTCAAAAAAAGCTGCGCTGTCGGACGCGCCTGCTTCCTTGACCGTACTCGATGCAGGGTGCGCTCGCTCCGCATAGGGCGGCCAGCTCTCACCCAGTTCGGAAATGCGGGTCGCCCTTGCTTTTTCTGCGATTCCGCCGACGAGCCAATGGAAGGCGCCAACGACGCTGGCATCATCTCCACATTACTCGGGCACTGCATGAGACGGGATGTGTGACGGTGTGCAGGCATTTTTGCATGAGAAGGTGAACGTGGGCGTTCGCTGTTCGAGAGCATATCTTGTTGCCACCGCGTTGCTCTAACGTGCGGGAACGGTTCTCCACGACCTGACATCCCAGGGAACCCTTGGCTGCTCGGTGCGGAACTGTTGTACCTGCATTCGATGGAGGGTCCACATTTCCACTGTATGCCGTGCTTTTAACTACAGTAGACTACATACGCTTCCCACGTCTCATTATGAGTTCACGCAGCAACGCCCCGAACCGCCTCATAACGCAAGTGGCCGATGAATGAGCCTGCGTAGCAAAGCTACCCGAATCAAGCAGACCAACCTGTGGGCGTGATCTGCTGTTCCCCCCGTCCAGTCATAACAGTCTTTGCTCTGTGAAGGCTCCGATATTCGAGGGCCTTTCTCGGTGTGGCCATGAGCAAAAAAAAAGAAAAAGAAAAGGGCTCAACCGCGATTCGAACGCGGGGCCTCTCGCAACTCTGTGGGACGTACCCAAAGCGAGAATCATACCACTCTGACTGCTGTTAGCCGAGAAGATAATCCGGGATGCGAACTTTACATACAGACCATTGAGCCGTTTGATTCTTCGTGTGATCATTAGCAGGCTATTTCTCCAATTCACACATCAATTTGTGCACCGCGCGTCTCCATGTACGCTTCTTACAGTCACAGCACCAGGTCTATGCAGGCGTTGATATTCAATTTGCGGCTCTGACTCCAGCTCCACTCTGCTGATTACTGTTGCTCAATCCGGAGAGAGGCTCTAGCATGGTGGTATATGCTGCAGCGCCGTGGGTCTTCGAGATGCCAGTGCCCCTGGGTTGGGTTAGCAGAGAATCATGCCGCTTCTTTATTCATAATGCTCAGTCCAAGTTTGGAAACCCACGTCTGTTGTTCTTTTGTGAGTGGCAACAGACAGACTCATCTCGCCAGCCAAATTTGCTTACCGCGTTTATTACCAATGTCTCCGGTCATGGCGCTAAAGTGATGCTTAGCAACTTAGATAACCCAGTCAAAGGTTTGCGTACGCGAGGAGGGTCTGGGGTAGTTGTGTGTGGAGGACACATCAAGCACTCTCGTCGTTGAAAATCCGCGCTGAGGCTTTTTCAGAAGATAATCAATGATTAGAAAATCGGCCTTCGCACAATTCACTCCTGACTTCGGCCTTCCAAACGCATGGCGTCGTCGGACGTAACAACTTCTACCTATTTGCGATTGAGAAATGGAGCAGAAGGACGAAATGTGGTGAGAGTCATGGATGAGGTATGTTTGTTTTGACTACAATCATTCGACTGTTCTTAGTAACTATCAGTTTTCATCTTTTATAGCTCATGATCTGGTCTGAAGCAGGTGGAAAGGTTCTTGGGGGGTCCGAAGACATCACCAAGATGACTTCTATACATCGTCATGATTTCGGTAGGTGAAAAAAAAGCTTAGAAGATAGGGAACAGAATATGAGCCAGCAAAGCTGAGGGTGAAGTCCGTTCCTCAGTAACAAGATTTAGATAGAATTATACATATTATCACGATTATAAGGATTTTCCATGCGTCACATGACTTAGGGTCTGCTGCAGGATCGACCCTTCATTGGAAGATGACTCAAGCAACCAGTCATAGTTCATCGCATGAGTAAGGTCCGGATAGCAGTCGATACAGAGCACGACTGTAAATTATACATTCTCCTATTCGCAACCGTTTAGTTAAGAATTCCCATCCGTTCATTGTTGATGAATAACTTTCAATAGTGATCTCAAAGCGTTAATAGTGTTCGCAACCGGTTGATATCTAAGGGTCTGATACTCCTAACACAGCAAGAGTCAGTCAAATAGGACACCATGCCTTTTTTGATCCGAGTTTAACTCAGCACATACAGAAATGAAGATCCTGTCTTTTGAATTCAAGAACTTGATTAATATTGACTCAAAGCCGTTCCGACTACAGCGTGTCTCATCATTCAGCTGGATTGAAGAAGTGAAAAACTCTGGCGGAATAGGCGAGAGAATGCTAGATTTGCAGTCAAAAGAGTCAAGTTTCGGTGTTGGAACTCTTAAGATCCATGCTTCTCGTACCGTGCATATGAACATTAGGAATAGAGGAAGGTGCATAGATATCTCATTTTTTTTTTCAAGGTAATTCGTAGAAGCTAACCTGACATACTGGTATGATGAATCTCTAAAACTTCGCTTCGAAGCCGTACTCCTTCAACTTTGCGGCCACTCTCTCCTTTTGTTTGGCAACGGCTTCAATGATGGGCCCATTTCGCTTGTTCTCATTTCTGCCCAACTGCTGCAAATGAACCTCATCTGGCCCATCTGCAATTCTGATTGTGCGCATATGTGCCCACATGCTTGCTAGCGGAGTATCTTGACTCACGCCGGCCGCACCATGTGCTTGGACGGCCCGGTCGATGACCTGCAGAGCTATGGCCGGGACCATGACCTTGGCAGCAGCAATCTCGCGCTGGGCTCCCTTAGCGTCTGTCTCGTCAATCTTAATGGCTGCATTGAGCACGATAAGCCGCGCAGCATCGATCTCCATACGTGATCGAGCAATCCACTCCATAATGACACCGTGCTGGCTGAGTTGCTTGCCGAAAGTCTTGCGAGCCGGATCATTGACACGAGCGATCATGAGTTCGAGAGCTTTCTCAGCCTATGGTGCACAGTTAGCGTTCTTCGGCGAAAATTGGTGTTCAGGTGCATAGCGTACCGATCCAAGAGACCTCATCGCGTGATGGATACGACCAGGTCCAAGACGACCCTGAATGATTTCAAAGCCTCTACCCTCACCAAGCACGAGAGCAGAAAGTGGCACGCGGACATTAGTGAATGTGATTTCGGCGTGGCCATGGGGAGCATCGTCATAACCATAGACAGACAGCATCCGCTCAATCTTAATTCCTGGCGTTCCAGCGGGAACAAGCAGAACAGACTGTTGCTTATGCGTGTCTGGATTATTAGGATCCGTCTTTCCGAGCACCACGTAGATCTTGCACCGTGGATCACCCGCGCCACTAGACCACCATTTCTTGAACGACTTAGCTAAAATTGTACACCCGAGCATCATCATCTACTCACAGAGCCATTGAGAACATACTCGTTGCCATCCCGTTTGATGCTCAACTCTATGTTTCGAGCATCCGACGAAGCAACTTTGCGTTCCGTCATGAGGAAAGCAGAACGAATCTTTCCGTCTAGGAGTGGTTGAAGCCACTCCTTTTTTTGTTGCGCGTTTCCATACTTCGCAATAACCTCCATGTTACCGGTGTCCGGCGCGGCACAGTTGACAGCCTAAATGCGAGCTATCAGCACAGTAATACTGGAGACACGCTAGATCGCACCTCCGATGCAAGGCTTGATTTTCCAAGAATGCCAGCAATCAGTCCGTATTCTAGATTGGTCAGGTCGAACCCTTCAGCATAAGCATGCTTGCTAAGGAACATGTTCCAAAGCCCGAGCTTTTTAGCTTTCTCCTTGAGATCATCAATGATAGGTGGATAGAAGTTCCACCTGTCTTTGGCTGCCGCCAACTGGGCTCTAGCAACGGCATCTCCTGGTATACCTTTTACAGAAGTTAAATAGGTTCATGATTCCTTCTCAGTGCTGGAACACCAACATTCTTCTTCAACAAATTTTTCCACCTTTCAAGGCGGTGAGCTATTATCTCATGTGGATTGGAGCATAGACTCACAATATCGAGCAATTTCCTGGCCTGGGGACCAACCTTGTGGGCGATCAGAGGAGGAATCGTCGCAGACATTGTAGAGGCCTGAATATCAATAATGATTTTAATTCAAGATGCAAAGTGTAGACCAGAATGTTGAAAAGAACGAGAACTTTGAATGTCTTTTAACAAGACGTGTTACCGAGCTGTCTGCGAGGATATGTTGCTACTATGCACCCCAGAGTCTGGGGTAAGCCTCGGATCTGGCAACCCCGCCTTGGAACGAATCCAAGGACCGATCCATTTCGTATTTCAATGCCCGATACTGCTTCTGAAGCTTTAGGACTATACCAAGAAAGCTCCAATTAGGTGTGGAATAGCAGCTCGTGCTTCGCGATTATTAATTGAAGAACAATAACTGCAGCGAATATGAAGTGGTGCAGCCCTGGTGCCGCGGCTTCGCCCAGAGGAGACGTGCCAATAATTACCAGGATATAAGATCTCGTGCAAGTCCTTCGTATCATAATCGACGAGTTACAGCCATTGATACGGTCCTATGCAATAACGCCGAATATATGAATGTAGGTTAGGAAGGCTATACGTCTTGCTCGAGCGAGAGACAAGAGGGGAAGTATCCCCGAACCTTTTCCGCACTAACAAAGTCGACGTCCTCGCCCACCTTAGTTCTCCTCTACACAATGCCTTACGACAGATGTCATATTTCGGACCAAAGTGTCTCGATCACATTCTATTCGACGGCGCGAAAATTCTGCTACCAGACCCGATTCCTGCGTACAAGTAGTTTCAATGCGCCTTTTGGCCATTTGCCGCAGCATCGGTCCGGTCCGATTGTGTTTAGTGTCGATCGCTCCATCAGCCCTACAAATGTCGTGATGACGCCGATAGAATCAAAAAGCGCAATTTTTCCTTTGCAGGCCTGCAATCATCCTCACTGATGAGCTCTGCGGCGGAAGAGGCGCGGGACGCGCATGCGGACACTGATGACGTCTCGAAGAGAATCCCATACTACAGACGCAATGTGCGCAATTATATGACATCGATACCGATCTTGCTCTGCTGCTTCTGCTCCGGTCTCGTCGATTCCGCTGTCTTCAACGCATGGGGTGTGTTTGCTACCATGCAGACCGGTACTTGGCAATTTTCCGTCCGTTCTTTGTGAGTTCGGCTCTGATTGCAGCAACGTAGGAAATACCATCATCCTCGCTCTCGGCGCATCCCACCAGCCAGAGGGCCACCCGCGAGCCTGGCTCCAAGCCCTCCTCGCCGTATCCTTCTTCTTCTTCGGCGCCCTCTTCCACGCACGCTACACCCGAGCCACCGGCTCCCCACTACGCCATTTGACGCTCGCTTCAAGCTTTCTTATCCAATGTGCGCTTATAACGACTGCTGCTGCCCTTGTACAGTCCGGTGTCGTACCTGGCATACCAGCCAAGGAAAATGGTAGCAACAACCGTGGTGAGAGCGAGCCTTGGATCACGCTGATACCGATCCCAATGTTGAGTTTCCAAGCGGGCATGCAAAGCGTAACAGCGCGACAATTAGGCTTTAACGAGATACCCACGACAGTGCTCACGTCGTGCTTTTGCGATCTTGGAAATGACCCGAAGCTGTTTGCGGGCATCACGGAGAATTGGCAGCGTAACAGACGGATCGGGAGTGTAATTTCGATTTTGTTGGGAGGTATTATTGGCGGTTGGTTAAGCCGGACTAGCAATGGCATGCCAACTAGCATCTGGCTTGCTGCAGCGGTGAAAGGCTCTATTTCCGTTGCCTGGCTTCTATGGCAGGATGAGAAGCCTCAAGAGAGTGAAAAATGAAGGAGAAGCAAATTGCTTAGTTTTCGTATAGAGTAGATAATCTTAGACGTTAAGACATTGTTACAATACTCAAAAGGCTCATGCACAAGCAGTCAGTTTTGCTGCACGATGTTCATGACAAGATATACGCTCATTCGATTGGGTTCGTCCCTCTATTATGATGCAAGTATCTGATCGGCGATAAGTCCGAAGATGATGAAGATGTTTTCCCAATCATGAACCTGGCCCTACATGATCTCCCAGAATATGTCCAAAGGACTTCAAACCTTATAAAAGCAAAACGCATGGTAGAAGCTCGCTGCTTCCATTTCTTCCTTCTCCACAAGTAGTTGATCATTTCTGCTCTTCACACCCATCCGCTCCGCTAGCTCAGCAAACTCCCTATCTTGCTTCTCTTCCTCGAATACCTCCCTGAACTCCTTGCGATACTGGAGCTCGAGATTGAAGTCCTCGGCAAGGCCACGGAAAGACTCCCAAGGAACCACATATTCGGGTACAGTATCGACAGCTTCAGCGAGGAAGAAGAAGTACTTCCAACCAAATGGCGGACGGAAGACGCCATCAACAGGGGTGCGACTGGGGAATTGAACCCGATAGATGGAGTTGCTCCATTCAAGTGGTTTTTCAGGTAGCTTGTCATCCTTTTTAGAGACTTCATCTTTCGCATGGGCAGTGCCATTAGCTTCTAGCGGAGAGCCATTTTGTGCGGACGCTTCGTCCTTCGCTGCCTCTATAGGCTTTTCGGGATCCCACTCATTGTCACTATCGGCAAATGTAGGCCTATCATCATCGCTGTCCACAAATGTTGGTCTGTCATCCTCTTCATCACCTGCTTGATCTGGCTTCCGGCTCGCAGTAATAGAAGAAGCAGTTCCATTGGCCTTATGATATTCTTGTACCTTCGCAGAGATCACATCAGAGTTGGGAATCACCCCGATGAACTTTCCACCTTTCTTCAAGCTCCCTGCCACATTCCTGAGCATTATTTTGGCCTTTTCTTCGCTCTCGAAGGCGTAGTGCATGCAAAACATCATGCTTACAACATCGAAGCCTCCACCGCCCCATCTAGGGTCCAAACTCTTGTCGAAGCCGACCTCTCGCACTATGTTGACGTCTTGCAGCGACTCTCCAAAGCAGTCCTTCACTTGAAACTCGGCATGGAACAACCTGCCACGCGACTTTTGCCTCATCTCCCTATATCTGCCTGCAGCTTGTTGAATCGACACCTCGGCGGGATCCAAGCCCACGTACAGCTCGGGATGCTGATGTCTCCACTTCTGTAAGTCCCCGCCTTTGCCACATCCAATGTCCAAAATCTTGAAGCCTGGCTTCTGAGGTGAAAATTTCTTGATCAGCACGCTCTTTACCCAGTTATTATAAGACCGCAGGCCTTTGATGCTTGAATCCGTCCGCCGCCATTCTCGTCCATACTGAGGTACCGCGTTGTACGATTGCTTGACAAAATCCGAAACAGATGCTGAAGGGGCTAAGGGATCCTGTTGCGCTCGCTCGCGCTGCAATTCCTTTCTTTGCGCATCTTCAATCTGCGTCCGGCTGATACGCGCTGCGCCGGTAGGACGCTTTCGTTTTCGTGGAGGTGACGGAGGAGGAGGTGTCGGCTCTCGTAATAGGTCTGCTTTCTTTGCTGTATCATTGCGTTGTTGATCGTGCGTACGCTTCATACCCCGGTGCTGCTCAGGAGACTTTGATTTGGTTTCTACGTCTGCCATAGTGCGAGAATAGAGGCATAGACTAGAGAGCTCTGGTAGATAGAATGTACTTCTCTTTGGCAGCTTTTCACTCAGTTTGTGCTGCTCAATGATGTTTTTGAATAGCCACGAGATAGGGACAATTCAGGTGAGGTGTCGGAGGACGCAGCCTGACGGCGCTAACACGTGACCAGGCTGTAAGGCTTCGGTTAACTTGGCTTTTAGGACGACGGTCTATTCAAGGGTCAATAACGACTCCACCACCGCGTTCGAACGATCGTAGATATTAGGCGATACTTGTCCCGTGTAACACGGTTGAGAGAATCACGTGTAATGATTTCACGCTGCTTACACTTTAGATATCTATAGAAACCCAAATCAAGGCGTACCCTTTAGCACTGACGTCTGCGGTCATCATCGTATTCATGCACACTTTCGAGACGGTTAAAAGAGCTATGTGGAGACTTTTGCAATGGCTTCAATAGCAAGATGGCTTATTCTCGAGAAAGTGATCTTACGATCGACTTGAGCTTGATTGGTCGCCAGGTAGCAGACTCTCGGGTAGGGTACGGAGGCGCAAGAAGCGTCTGTCGATACCAGCGCGCCTTTTCCGACCGTCCTCATTTTTCTGAGTCTTGGAGTCACAGCATCGAGAAAGATTGAGACAATTTTTACTTTAACGCACAGCGCTCAGGGTCGGCCTGCAGGAAACTTGCTCATCTTCTTCTTGGCACCTCGCTTGTTCGAGAAGCCAAGCTCGCAGACCTGGTGGCTCCCGTTCATGGTTCCATACACACGGTTTCTGAGAGCAATGTAGTCCACTAATGTAAGACATATGACTCGCTTGTTTAATTCTTCATTTCATTTTTTTCGCGTTCTAGATCTCGGCCTGGACTCTTGGGTGAGCATTTTTATCTTTGTTTGCCGGAGAGCAAACGCCCACAGAGATAAAAGGGTTAACAATCGTCATTGTTAAGCTCTTGAGATAATCCAGTCCTGCGCAGAGTTTTTATTACTTCAAAATTCGTAGAATTCGAGTTGTTAGACGATGATGACGAAGACCTTTGGCGCCTTGCTTATCTTTTCAGCAATCCAACATGCCTATTCTATGACATCTCAAGGCCGCACGGGTCATGGACTCATTGGCTACGGAATCGACATGTATAAACCGCCATGTGCACATGCATGTCGTGACACCATATCCGGAAGCCAATTGGCTTGTTCTATGGTCATGAGCTCTCATGACCATATGTTTATGAAGCGAATGGACATGAGCGGCGAAGTAATGACAGAACCTGAATGCTACGCTACCGATGATGTCTACTTGCAAACACTAGCGTATTGCATATCAACACATTGCATTGGAATACCACAGTGGCAACTCGAGAAGTACTGGGCTACCTACGCCGTGGGTAGGGATGAGGGCCAGCCGATTCCCAAAGAGACGTACCAGCAGGCCCTCGCAAAGATTTCGGACGCTCCGACGGAAGTATTGGTCAGCGGAGAGCCGTTGAACAAAACTAGCCTGGTGGACGAAGAAGAATACCTCGCAAACTACAACGGCGATGCGAGCTTTGAAAACGCCGAAATCCATCACGAGCGATACGGGTACGATTCGACGTCAAGTTTAAAAAATCCAGAGTAATTTGCTAATCCGAGAGATTCAGAATCGTCCTTCTCGTCACAGGAGGTGCAATTCCAATCGCAACCTCGCTTCTACGTTTTGTACCCTTTCCCTCTGCCTGGACGTCAATGTTCAATGCCTACTTCATTACACCGCCCACCTTTGGCTCCAAGCACAACGTCCCTATTTTTAACATATTCCACATGCCAACACGTGGGCAAGCCCTCTTCATCCTCTACCTGATCATCATCAACTTCGTGCTCAGCTTTGTCAGCTTGGACACCACGACTCCAAACGCCTGGTATGCGACCGTCCACGAGCAGTGGAGCGGCTACCTCGGCCTCAGAGTTGGGGTTCTGAGCTTTGCGAACCTACCTTTGTTGATACTGTACGCAGGGAGGAACAACGTTCTGCTGTGGGTAACGAACTGGAGCCACAGCACGTTTTTGCTGCTGCACCGCTGGGTCGCGTGGATTTGCACGCTGCAAGCCGTCGTGCACTCCATCATGTAGGTGGCAGCCTTCCATTCGCAACGCGTTTTATGCGCACCGCTCACGCACACAAACACATAGGTACCTCAAATCGTACGTCGAGAGCGGAGACTTCGCGACCGAGGTAAAACTTGCATATTGGATCTGGGGAAGCGTCGCGACGCTGAGCTTCTCATTGATGATTCCCTGCTCGGCGTACCCGATCCGAAAGGCCGTGTACGAAGTGTTCCTCCTGTGGCACAACTTGCTCGCCGTTTTCGTCGTCGTCGGATGTTACTACCACATCATCTGCCGCTTCCAACGACAGTGGGGGTACGAGACGTGGATCTACGTCGCTATAGCTGTGTGGGGCTTTGAGCGTGCAATGAGGCTAGCCCGGCTGGCGCGGAACGGGGTCAGGACGGCTAAGGTCACCGTCATCGACGACGATTACGTACGGGTCGACATCGAAGGTGTCAGTGACTCGGGCCACGCGTATCTTTATTTCCCGACCCTGACATGGCGTCTGTGGGAGAACCACCCGTTCTCCGTCGCGTCGACCGTGCTGGGTTCTCAGGCGCTCGAAGGCGCAAGGAAGCGCGAGGAGACGGCCGACGTGGAGAAGTCCGGTGCCGTGAGTGTCGTCAAGGAAAGCGGCAGCTCGACGCGCAGCGCGGTCGCGCCTGCCAAAGTCGGCCTCACGTTCCTGCTCAGGCTGCGCGATGGCCTGACGGCCAAGATCCGCAACCACGCGTCGCTCCCCGTCTTGGTCGAGTCGGGCTACGGGTCGCACGAGAGTCTGGCCTCGCATCCATTCCTTCTGTGCGTCGCCGGCGGCGTTGGCATCACTGCCTGCGTCCCGTATTTGCGGGCGCACCCGGGCCGCACAAGGCTCCTGTGGGGCGTGAGGACCCCCGGCATCGTCGAGGACATGGCCGTGGCGCTCGCGAATATAGACAAGGAGGTTTACATTGGCAAGCGCATGAACATCTCTGAGGTGCTTGAGCGAGAACTTTGCCCCGTCGAGGACGCCGCTGTGGTCGTCAGCGGGCCCAACGGTATGGCCGATGAGGTGAGGGTCGCCGTCGCCAAGCTTGGTAGACGGGGTTTTAAGATCAAACTTGTGGAGGAGGCATTTAGCTGGTAAACCATTTTCTCAGGTTGCTGGGCTGAGCTGCCCGTCGCCCTGGCGAACTCTTTTGACTTTTGCGAACATGTCGAGAACACAAAGATGCAGTAATTACGTGCTCCATTTCACATGGCGCGCGTACAGGCGGCTATGTGACGTCCAAAGGGGTACGTGCGTGCGTAAGCGGCTAGCATGGCCGGGTAACTCTTCGTCTCGTCTCAGCCGAGTACGAAAAGCATCGTCCTGACAAAACACCATGGAAGATGATAATTACACACACATTTACAATCACTGATCAGTGATAAATGCTCAGGGGTAGCGCAAGCTGATTATTGCTTATAATCTCCCCACCCCCACCCCCATTCTCTACTTTTTTTTTTCTAGAAACGTAAAGTTGAAGCAAAAGACCGTGGAACTTCCACAATGTCTGATGACCACACGTCAAAGACCGGGGGAGTTGGCCAGAGTCTCCGACATCGGGTTACCCTGGTAGACAGCCCATCTGTTATCAGTCTCCTCACTCCACCCTTCAACTCCGCTTCACTTAGCAAGCACCCGCTCTACCAACACCGCGACGTGCCGGTGGGAGTGTGGTTCAAATTTTTTCAATTTTTTCCCCCCCAATTTGCACAATAAAAAAAAAGGATGCCGTCAGGTTCTCGAACTGAGCAAGCGAGAGCTTCGACGCGGTGTCGCCGTTGAGAAGGAACGGAAAAAGAAAACAAGAGGAAACGAAGAGAAACGGAAGGGACAGAAAGGGGAGTTTACCAGCTAAGAGCCCGGTGCCGGACATGGAGAAGACGGTGATGATGATGACGACGACGACGACGACGAAGGTTGGGTCCGAGGAGAAGATACGGCCGAGGATCATCGTGCACGGCGGGGCGGGCAACGTCACGCGGGCGAATTTACCGAGGGCGTCGTACGAGGCGTACAAGAGGGCGTTGCTGAGCGTGCTGGCAGAGGCGCAGGCGCTGCTGGGGCGGCCGGAGGCGACAGCGCTGGAGGTGGCCGTGCACGCGGTGGCGCGGCTGGAGGACGACGCGCTGTTCAACTGCGGCAAGGGGGCCGTGTTCACGCGAGCAGGCACGAACGAGCTGGAGGCGAGCGTGATGGTGTCGCGGGGCAGCCGGCGGCGGGGCGTCGGGTGCACGCTGCTGAAGCACGTCAAGAACCCGGTCAAGTTGGCGAGGGAGATGCTGGTCCGGGGCGAGAGAGACGACGGCGGCGGATGTGCGCACGCGCAGCTGAGCGGGCGCGAGCTGGAAAGGCTGGCGGCGGAGTGGGGCCTGGAGATGGTCGGGCAAGACTACTTCTTCACGCAGCGGCGGTGGGACGAGCACGTCAGGGGCTTAGAAAGGGAGCGGGGCAAGGCGGAGGACGGACGAGGCGCCGTCGCGGCGGAGACGGCAGCGGCGGCGGGGCCTGCGACGAACGGCGAGAGGGTCCGCGACGGCGATCCGTCCTGGGACGGCCACGAGTATCTGCCTCAAGGCACGGTGGGAGCGGTCGTGCTAGATCGCTTCGGGACCGTCTGCGCCGCCACCTCGACGGGAGGCTTGACCAACAAGTTACCCGGCCGGATCGGGGATACTCCGACGCTGGGCGCGGGCTTCTGGGCCGAGGAATGGATGGAGCCCAGCCGGCGAGCGGACCAAGCCGCAGGCTGCAGACCATCCTCGTCTTCGTCGCCGCTAGACCTGCTGTCGCGGGGAGACGTGGTCGGCCTGCTCGGCGCCTGCCTGCCCAGCCTCTCGACCGGCCCGCCCCACGTTGCTCAGAAGTCGCCGCGCGACAAGGACGACATTCGTCACGCCGTAGGCTTGAGCGGAACGGGCAACGGCGACTCGTTCCTGCGAGTGAACGCCGCCCGGACGGCGGCGGCGATGACGCGCTTCGCGCCCAGCGTGTCGCTTGCTCAAGCCGTCGACGCGGTGGCCGGGCCAGGTGGCGAGCTGGAAAAGTCCGCCGGCGACCGCTTTGGCAAGACGGGCGAAGGCGAGGGCGGCATGATCGGCATCGAGCTGGTCGGGTCTCACGGCCGGGTGGTGCAGAATCACAACTGCGGCGGCATGTTTCGTGCGTGGGTCGACGATGACGGGCGGCACCGGTTCATGGTGTTCAAGGGGGAGGAGGAGTATTGATGGCGAACAGGGTATCTAACAGAGCAAAATCGAGGTATTTTTTT
The DNA here is from genome assembly GCF_000836295.1 of Verruconis gallopava. Classification (NCBI taxonomy): domain Eukaryota; kingdom Fungi; phylum Ascomycota; class Dothideomycetes; order Venturiales; family Sympoventuriaceae; genus Verruconis; species Verruconis gallopava. Next base: position 550,383 of record NW_015622149.1, read on the forward strand.
TTCTTTAAATCCCTCTCCAAGGTAGACCCCAACCAGGGCTTCCAAGAAACGAACTTCCCTTTTTTTTTATGTCTCGTACAAGGCTCCCTTCGTTCAGGGGAAGCGGGAGCTTCGTTTGTGCACGTCCCGTAAAGCTTGGACAGTGTTTGTAGCGAGAATTGCCTCCGTGATCACCTGGGCCGGCGGTGCTGGAAAGAAACGATCAACGAGCAAAGAAAAGTCCACAGGCACGAATGAGCACGGGCGAATCATGACGCATGCAGATCCTCATGCGGTCCCTTGCACGCATTGCTGCGCAGCACAGGGCGACGGTGTTCAGTTTCCATTTTCTTCATGGCAGCTTACGCAGAGATGAGCCGGTCTCACGTCTTGACATCTGAAAATTGTTGAGACACGGCAACTTTGGCCGGGTGCAGACAGAAGAGGTCGAGGGCACGATGGACGTTTGTTCGAGTCGGACAGGTCGTGTGGCGCATGATTCTCACCGAGGTGACGTTCCGTCTTCATCGAAAAAGAAAAAAGAAAAGAAAAGAAAAAAAGGAAAAAAAAAAGGATTCGACACTTATGACGGGCGGACGGTATCCGTGCAGAAAGAAGGCCAAGGGCAAAAAACAAACAGAACACACACACACACACAAAAGCCGGTGGATAAATGCTTTGGCCGTCTTAACTTGCTTCGTTTCTTCGCGACAGAGACTCCCGAGTCTAGCCGAAAACGTCCGTCCAGGCATGAAAACAGCATGAGGCTGAGGCGTCGGACACGTTACGATTCTCCCCGATCGCATGCTCTGGCGGAGAGTAGAGGCGTCTGCCCGGGCGGCAATGCATGCACTGTTCTGATGTTTCATGTCTGCAGCCGGCGATAGAGGCCCGGCCGTGGACTCTTCCCGAACATGCCCAGGCGTGTGGTGCAGGTCGTTGCGGGCAGCGCAGGAGGGTGGAAGACGTTACGCGGAACACGAACAGGTCAGCATCGCGATGGGCATCTCGACCTTGGACCAGCGCCCGAAAAAGGGCGATTGCATGTTTGGCGCCCGAGGTGGATCTGCGGGTAAGAAAAGTGCAGGGCACGGTGACGTTGTTCCCTCTGATCCGAAACAAATAAGCGGCCGCACAGTTATCTCTCTTGCTTTGCAAGAGGCGAGCGAGCTTCGTGTGAGCGATGCGTGAATTAATAAGTGTTTTTTTTTTCTTTCTCCCTTCTGTTCTTCCCGGCTCGTTTTCCCGACAAGGCCGCGCATCCACCTCGGGTCGGCCGGGTTCAGCGCGTGGAGTTGTACGAGCTGAGGCACAGTGTTTTGTCGCTACAACGGGGAGGGGCAATCATTGCGGGGTGGGGACACCACAGTTGGGCACCAAGCGAGGGGCCGGCGTGAAGAGACGAACGAAGACGCGGGTGGAAAAGAAACGAAAAGAAGAGAAGAGAAGAGAAGAGAGGAGATCGAGTAGAAGCAGCGTGAGCGTGTGGGCGTAGAGACAGCGGAGGATGGATTTGGATAGACGACGTGCCCGATTCCTGCGACGTCTCCATACGGCCTGGCATTCTTGGACAAGCGATGAGGATGTCATGGACCCAGCACGGCGGGTCCTTGAAGGAACCGCAGATAACGTACTGGGTGCACCAGCAAGTAGGCGGTCCCCCCTTGGCCAGGGGCCCTGTCCTGGGCCTGGTCCCGGGCTGAGCTGGCCTGGCCGTCGCTGACTGTCGCGCGAACCCGTCTCTGTGAGTGTCGCGTGTGAAAAGCGAGGCCTCGACTGTGTCTACCGCTGGGCCTTCACTTGGACTGCGGCTCGGGCTCGCCGCTGCCGCCGCTGCTGCTGTTGCGCTGCTTCTGGCACGACAGTACGTGCCGGGACCGCGTGCGCAGGCGGCGTCCAGCCAGCCTGCCTGTACTTTTGCGGGGTGCGGCCGCCCAGCCAGTTCGCCGCAGCACGCTCTGTGCCTCGTCCCAAGGCACAGTTCCACGCCAAAGGAGCACACTACGATCGAGACTGTTCGCGGGCATGCAGCCAACAGCATGTTCTGGCAGATCGGCCCCCGGCGTATCGTCGTCACCCTCAGCCCAGCAGTGCCTCGTTCATTTGCACGTTTATTTATTTTTTTTTTTCCTTTTTTCCCTTTCGCACGGCCCGTCGTCGGCTGTCTTCTGAGTCTTGCGTGCATTCTTGTCGACCAGCCAGCCGGGCATCTCATTGTTCCAGGCCGTCGCCTTGCTTCCGCGGCCGCCTAGATCTGTGGCCGGCCGCTCGCAAACCCCCCCGATCGCTTGCGCCAGGACGTGCTGCCATTCGTGCTCCTCCTCGCCTTGCGGACCATCCTGATCCGCCCCATGAAGTGCGCTGCGCCTGGTCATATCCACGGTTTCTCCCGACCTGTGACTCTGGCTTTGCCTTTAACGAAGACTTTTCGGAGTCTCCATCGCGGGTCCCGGGTTCGGCTGTTGGCTGCTCTTCCGCTTGCGGCCAATCAGCGCCGTCTGCGTCAATCTGGGGTCGCTGAAACTGGGTACCACCACGAGGAACGGCTTGCCTGCTACGCAACACGCTTCCGAACGCTCGACACATGGCAGAGGGTATTAAAACCAGACACCCCGCCGTGCCCTTCGACCTCATCTCGTCCGTTTGCTGAATCTTCTCCCCTTCAGCAGATACTCGTCCCCCACTGTCGTCTCTGTTGCTTGTCCTTCCTGACGCCGTCCGTTCAAACCATGGTCTCCGCAGTAAACAAGACCACGCTGTATCCAGCGGGTCTGCAGTACGTTGCCACATGATCTCTGTCCCCCATCAGCTTCCCTATGTCTCTGTCCTGCACGTCGAGAGTGCGAGAGAGACGGAGGCAGAGAGAAGCAGAGCAAGGAGACGAGTCAATTGCCAAATGATGTGCGGGTTGTCTAACGTGGAAACCAGGCCTCAAAGAGAACACACTGAGATCGAGGAGGAGCTGCACGAGCGTGCCCACATCGACTACGACCGTGTCGAAATCGTGAGTTCATCTTTGACCCTATCCTGCGGCCTTGTGGAACCGCTGGAAGCATCTCCGACCTTCTAACCGTCGCGTCTTTTCCGCTCCGCAGGTTGCAAACCCCGCAGTCGCCGCGCTGTACGAAGATGCCCTAGTGTACGAGACGGGCTCGGCGATCACGTCGTCAGGCGCGCTCTCAGCCTACTCGGGCGCGAAGACCGGCCGCTCGCCTTCAGACAAGCGCATCGTGCAAGAACCCACGTCGGAAGCCGACATCTGGTGGGGCCCCGTCAACAAGCCCATGAGCCCTGAGGTGAGTCCCCGACGACGGTGTCGTCGTATGCTGTGCGCTTTCTTTCCTGCCTGTGGGCGCTGTCGGCATCTCTTCTTCCATCCGGGCGGCGGGCCCTTGCTTGTGCAGACGTCACCAGGCCACGGGCTCCAGACCGGCCCAGGACGAGACCATCGTTGTGGTTTGTGACTCCTTGCAGAGGCGCTGCACCCCGCATTTCGCCCGCTCCAGCCGGGGACTCTCTCGGCAACCGCCTTCACGTGCCTGTCCGATCGCCCACCGTCGGTTAAACCCGGAGTTTCACTTCGAGTGACGCCTTTGTTTTCTTGCGCTTTGCGCTTTTGGCAGCAAACAAAAAAAAATGCCGCGAGCTGAAGCTGACGTCGATGCGCGTCTAGGTCTGGAAGATCAACCGCGAACGTGCCATTGATTACCTAAACACGCGGAACCGAATCTACGTCGTCGACGGTTTCGCAGGCTGGGACGAGCGATACAGAATCAGAGTCCGCGTCGTCTGTGCTCGTGCCTACCATGCCCTCTTCATGAGGAACATGCTCATCCGGCCCACGCCGGAGGAGCTGGAGCATTTCCACCCCGACTACGTCATCTACAATGCTGGCGGCTTCCCTGCCAACAGATTCACCTCTGGCATGACATCGTCCACGTCCGTTGCCATCAACTTCGCCGAGAAGGAGATGGTCATTCTCGGCACCGAATACGCCGGTGAGATGAAGAAGGGCATCTTCACCGTGCTGTTCTACGAGATGCCCGTCAAGCACAACGTCCTCACCCTGCACTCGTCTGCAAACCAGGGCAAAGACGGCGACGTCACCGTCTTCTTTGGCCTGTCAGGAACTGGCAAGACCACCCTTTCCGCAGACCCCAAGCGTGCCCTCATCGGCGATGACGAGCACTGCTGGAGCGACAAGGGCATCTTCAACATCGAGGGCGGCTGTTATGCCAAGACGATCGGTCTGTCCGCCGAGAAGGAACCGGACATCTTCAATGCAATTCGCTTCGGATCCATCCTCGAGAATGTCGTCTTCGACCCCATCACCCGTGTCGTCGACTACGATGACGCCACGCTCACGGAGAACACCCGCTGCGCCTACCCGATCGAATACATCGAGAACACCAAGATCCCTTGCATCAGCGACAACCACCCCTCGAACATCATCCTTCTCACGTGCGATGCCCGCGGTGTGCTGCCGCCAATCTCCAAGCTCAACACGGAGCAGACCATGTTCCACTTCATCTCAGGCTACACCTCCAAGATGGCCGGTACCGAGCAAGGTGTAACCGAGCCTCAGGCCACCTTCTCATCTTGCTTCGCTCAACCATTCTTGGCTCTGCACCCCATGCGCTACGCCAAGATGCTGGCGGAGAAGATTGCTGAGCACAACGCAAACGCGTGGCTGCTCAACACCGGCTGGGTTGGCGCGGGCGCCACCACCGGCGGCAAACGCTGTCCGCTCAAGTACACGCGGGCCATCCTCGACGCCATCCACTCCGGCGAACTCGCGAAGGCCGAGTACGAAACCTACGAGACGTTCAACTTGCAGGTGCCCAAGTCGTGCCCCGGCGTACCGGACGAGCTGCTCAACCCGGCCAAGTCGTGGACGGGCACTGCCGACTTCCAAGAGGAGGTCAAGAAGCTCGGTGGCCTGTTCATCGAGAACTTCAAGAAGTACGCCGATCAGGCAACTCCGGAGGTCATTGCTGCCGGTCCTCAAATATAGGGAGCGCCTTTTTACGGTGTTCCCGTGTACGTGTGAGCGAGTTGTGCGAGTATGAGGCTGGCTTCTTTAGCGATCATGGTGTCCCATCATCATATAACGGCTTGCGCTGGCGTTTGACGGGCGAAACAAGCAGTGCATTACATTTCACCTGCCTCTTTGATATCCAGATTGTCGCCTGTGGCCAAAAAAAATTTAAATAAACGGTACGTTACAGCAGCGAGACTATTGGCGTCGCGACGACCCGCACGCGGAAGCTCGTGCTGTATACACACACATACACACACACATGTTTGGGGCTAGGGACGTGAGCATTTTTGCTGATACAAGGGATGCGCGTGAGCGCCGGAATTTGGAAGCTATGTCTACGAACACATACATAAGTCGGATTTGAAGATTTGACAAAATCTTAATCAGGTTTCAAGATGCCAGTTCATTTTCGTTCTTCCTTTCTCTCTCCCTTTTTCTCTCTTCCCCTTCTATTTTCTGTCTTCTAGTTCACTCCTCGAAACCTGTGCGTTACGCCAAATGGACGAGTTCAATTCGTGACGTGTCGGAGCACACCGTGACGCATTTCCTACATTTTCTACGGAGAGAGCAGAACGACGCTTGTTGTATTTGACCTTGACGAGGCACTGTATGACGAGGAGGAGAGTAGGGGGGAAAAAAAGCGCTTAAGAGCCTGGGCGTGATCTAGAGTATCAACGCGTTCTTTTGGATGCATGACAATACGCATAGAATGATCCGTTGGCGCGTGCGTTGTGATCAACGCAATAGAATAGAACCGCCTTAGCGCCGGCCAAATTGGCCGCCTCGCTACAGGGAGTCTCAGTCAGCATTCGTGAATCTTCAAACGCCGTAGTGCGGTGTGATGCGTACGTCGCTTACAAATCACACACGTTCACGGTCTTCTCCTGTGGACAGTATTTTAGGGTGACCATGAAGCAGTCTCAGCTTCCCAGCTGGCCAAAATGGCCGAACGAGCTGCGACGCAGTCGGGAGACGTCTTGCAGTACTGCACGCTGTGCAGCAAGCCCTTCACGAACAGTATGCACAGGGTATTCCTCGTCCCGAGCTGTTGCACGTCCGCTGATCGCAAAGCTGGTAGATTCTGCGTACAAGCGCCATGCGGCGTACTGCCGCCGCGCCCAAGGTCGGCTGAGGAGGCGGCACAAAGCGTGCCGCGCTTGCGGCAACGCCAAAGCGAAGTGTACCTTTGCGACGCCTTGCGCTCGATGCGCGGCGAGAAACATCGAGTGCGTCTACGACGTGAAGAAGTCGCATGATGGAGACTCGACGCTGCATGGAGCTTTTGTGTCACGCCTCAGCCCGTCACGGCCAACTTCGACTCTGACCCCACTCACCGATGCCTTCTCCGCTGCGGCTACAACATCGTCCTCATCGTCACCATCCTGGTTCGTTTCGGATCCGCTTCCGGTCGCTTTGCCTGGAGAGCTGCAAGAGCAGCAGCTCGTCTCTGCGGCTTCGGGCGTCTACTTGGCGCTGTCGCAGGGGCTGCCTCATGTTCAAAGCTACGCCCTCGGTGATCCTCTGATTGAAATGCTTCTGAGCACCCGCAACAACATAGGGACGTTGACCAGGTACCAACCCCGAAATGCGGTTGCCGATCGAAGCGCCCGGCTTATCTTGCAGAACCTTCGAACTTTCCCTCAAAAGATGCTGCGGTCGGACGACTTGCCGTTCTTCGTACACCCGTGGCGGCATCGGAACGCCTTGCCGGAGCCGCTGGCGGTCTGCGAAAGGATCTGTCAGATGTTCTGGAGCAGGACGCCGGAGATCCACGGCTTCATATGGAGGTGCATCAGGGCGGAGCAGCTCCGGTTTCTTGAGACGCACATGTCGACGGGTGACCTGCTTGCCGCGTGCCAAACGCAGATTGTGTACGTCATGATGTTCGTCATCGAAGAGGACCTTCGCCGGCGCGAGTGGGTGCAGGAGCTGCTCGTCCTGTCCGGAGCCGTGTGCGAACGGCTCATCGCGCTTTGTCAGGAGGATGGCGGCCACTTCAGCTACGACGAACACACGCATCCCAGCACGAGCTGGGACGACTGGGTGTTCGCCGAGTCGCGGCGAAGAACCGCCTGCGTGTGGTTCATGATGAGCCTGGTCTTCAGCCTGCAAACCGGAGTGCGCTGCGCCACGCTGGAGGACTTTCGGCTGCTTCCGCTTCCCGCCGCGAAGCTGCAGTGGGAAGCGAGCGATGCGCTGTCGTGGCAGCAGCGCCTGGCACTCGTCGACTTTGACAATCTCATCACCGTTGGCGATCTCATCGACCTTCGTTCCAAGGCTGACGAGCCCGTCGTCGCGCAGCAGTTAGACTCTTGGAACGCAAAGTCTGGCCAATTTGGCACCCTACTGAACCTCGCCATCGACATGCTCTGATGTGATGAAAAAAAAAAAATTTTTTTGTTTGTTTTCATTTCGTCCTATTCTACTCGCGAACTGTACATCTCCTCCAGAATCACCAAGGTACGACTCCATCCCTGTCAGAGAACGTCGCCGTCGGCCCGTCCGGTCCCACAGTCGCCATCTCAACGATGCGTTTTGCCCCAACCTCGGGCGCGTGGCCCGCCTTCACCGCCGGATGCAAGTTGGTCGACACCAAGCCGGGACAGACGACGTTGACCTTTGCCCCGTGGGGCTCGAGGATGCGGGCCCAGTTGATCGCGAGCATCTGCAGGGCGGCCTTGCTGGCGTCGTACGCCTGCACGTTGAGGTGGTAGTACGGCGTCGTCGGATCCTTTGCGAGCGCGAACGAGCCCATCCTGGACGAGACGCAGACGACGCGCGGAAGGCTGGACTTGCGGAGCAGTGGGAACAGGCCCTCGGTCAGCGCGGCGGTGCCGACGACGTTGGTGGCGAACGTCTGCGCGAACAGGTCGAACACGCCCTCGTACTTGTCCGTCATGTCAAACAGGATGGCCGCGTTGTTGACGAGGACGTCCAGACGTCCGAACGTCGTCTCCACGTGCTTGATCGCCGCGGCGATGGACTCCTCGGACATGAGGTCCAGCTGCACGGACGAGGCCGAGTGGCCCTGCGCCTTGAGCGACTCCGCAACGCGTTTGCCGGCATCAAGACTGCGAGAGCCGATGATGACGTGGTGGCCGTGGTCCCGAGCGAGGGCCGTCGCCGTCGCGAGGCCGATGCCTTGGTTCGCACCGGAGACCAAAGTGATCGTCTTCTGCTCTGGCTGTGTCATTTCTGGTAGTTCGGATAGACGACCGATTCTTGGGAAGCAACTTTGTGGCGTGGCTTTTTTGTTCCGACGGCCGCAGCAGCTCGTGGGTTCTCGTGCTTTTTTATAGTCCCTGTGCCCAGCTTTGTCTTGGTGCTCCAGCGAGACTAAAACCCCGTGTCTCCGTTTCAAGGGTAGGCGGTAGACGCAGAGGAGCGTCTGTCTCGCCGTCAGCGCGTACGGAAGGAGATTATCTGTAGAGCTTTGCCGAACCAATTTTCCTCCTTTGCCTTGTCAGCCAAGGGACGGCGCGTCGGCCAATTTCGCCGCGGACGAGTATTGTGACCGAGACTTGATTACTGCACATCATGACCTGCCACGCTAGTGAGAAACTGGCCAGGCGGCCATGTTCTTCATTGTGATGATGTAGTTAAGCGTAGACTAAAATATTATACAAGCGCCATGCCACGCTATCGCAGGAGCTGAGATTTGTCGCATAGTCGAACAAACCAATTATCGGTCCAAGGCCTGAGCTTTGCACATGTCCCAGTACACGCCTTTCTTTTCAAGCAGCTTGTCATGGCTTCCCATTTCCACAATCCTCCCGCGGTTGATCACAACAATCATGTCCGCGTACTTGATCGTGCTAAGCCTGTGCGCGATCGCTACCGTCGTTCTTCCTTCTCGAGCGCTGTCCAGAGCTTCCTGCACGACTCTCTCACTTTCGGTGTCGAGAGCGGACGTCGCTTCGTCAAGTAGCAACAGCTTTGGTCTGCGAACAAGTGCTCTGGCAATTGCTATACGTTGCTTTTGACCCCCAGAAAGCTGCGTGCCTTTTGCGCCAACCTCGGTGTTGAGTGCTTGAGGAAGAGACATTATGAAGTCGTAAATGTTCGCTACACGGCACGCAGCTTCTATTTCTTCATCAGTCACGCGCATCTCCACCTCGTTCTCGTCCGACGCGGCCTTTTCGTTTTCTTGTTTAGGTTTTATCAGCCCCAAGGAGATATTCTCTTTGATTGTCCCTGAGTAGAGCACCGGCTCCTGCGAGACAAGTCCGATGGATGCACGATATTTATGTGGATCCAGGTCAGGCAATAGTGATTCTTTGTCGGACGATGGAGAGCGGATGGTAATGGTTCCTGATGTTGGATCGTAGAAGCGCTCCAGGAGAGAAATGATTGTGGATTTTCCAGAACCTGAAGCACCTACAAAGGCGGTAAACTTTGCAGAAGGTATCTTGAGGCAGTCAGCATGCATCAAATGAGGATTATGCATTGCGAGATCTTACCTCAACATCTAGGTCTCGAATCACTTGAACATGAGGACGTAACGGATAAGCAAAGCAGAGGTCATTTGCTTCTATCGCCAATGGCTCCGTATCTTCGTCATCTGCCGGGCCGGGCTTGGATGGATCTTCTTTGATACTAGGTCGAAGTGATCGGATCCAAAACACGTAATTCGCGGCAGTCTTTGCTTTGGTAAGGCCTGTAGAAAAAGTCAGTGCGACGGACCGGAGTATAGAATGTGGCTTGTACTTGTGGTGTAGCCGAAAAACTGAGCAGCGGCTTCTCCCGCAAAGATTACGGAGATAAATATGATGAAGAATTGGGTTGTCGAATATTCTCCATACGACATAAGACGGCCTCCGTACCTGTTCGCATTGTCAGCCAACGCCCTAAGCATAGATCAAACAAAGCCTACCAAAACCCTAAACCCATGACTAACAAGGACATGCTCTGTGATAGACTGTACCAAAACATCGTCCACAACAAGGCACGCACACTTTTTAACTCAATATGCCGCAGCATATCTTGATATTGTTGTAGCACGTGCCGCTCGAGTGTGAAGCTTGCGACTGTCCTGATCTCGCCTACAGCCTCTCCCGCAAGTCCTGCCGATTCGCTGAAACGAACGCCTGTATCTTCGTCAAGCTTTAATTCAAGACGGATGCGCAGGTAGCCAGCGAAGACCAGCGGCGGAAGACCACCAAAAACAACCACAAGACCGAGCTTCCACCCGACAATAATGGCTAGAATACTCGAAGACAATATATTAACAATGATTACTACGATCAAGAATATGTTGAATCCAAGTAGCTCCTGCAAGTTGCTCGGGTAGTCGTTAAGCTTGCTCGCCAAGGCTCCGGTGCTATTCTCAGGCCGGTCGAAGAATTCCATGTCCTGCGCCAAGAAGTCTTTGAACAACCTCAGACGAAAATTATATGTCGACCACTGTACAATCTGTGATTCAGTGTGCATCCCTAAGTTTGATTCTGGTTGACTCGAGTCTTACCTGCGAAATATAATTCGAGATCCATCCAATCACAAAGTAACACAAGAAGTTCGCCAGCGCTATGACAAAAAACATAAGTGAAAACAAGTCACCACGATTGACTGATTGGGCAGGTGGAAGCTGAAACGCTTGGAAGATGCGAGCGAACACAATACCCTGAGCAGGGAACGTTAAACCTGCTCTTGATTAGTCACCTGATCAGCAAAGCAGACGCGCGTGGAACCGTACCAGCAAGTGTACATCCGACGAGGACAACACCAAGCCACAGCCATAATTTTCGCTGGTCCATGACCGCCACCCAAATGGCTTGAGATAGACTGAAATGGAAGCCGACGTGGCCGTCCGTGATCCGATCGTCATCACCACGGGCATTGCTTGTCTGCGTTTCTTTCCTAGAGAGCGTCGAATACAAGACGGACATATCTCCCTTTCTTACGTTTTCCTCTCGTTCTTCTGCTTCTTCACGCTGGCCAAGATCTTGAGCTCTGACCAGCTGTGAATATCGACCTTGTCGACCCATGAGCTCAACGTGCGTCCCTACGTACGTTAACAACGTTGCTCAGCCTTCTGTGTTAATGTGATGGGAATATCATCTGTTCAATACGAATGGACCCGAAGCTCCCTCATTTCTCAATGTGTAACCAGATAAGGATGCCCTTACCTTGTTCAATCACTCGCCCTTCATTGAGAACAACAATATTGTCCGCAGTCTTAATGGTTGATAGACGATGTGCAATTACGATAACAGTGCGGTTCGCAGCCACTCGGTTGAGAGCTTCCTGCACAATCTTCTCACTTTTGGTGTCTAGACCACTGGTTGCTTCGTCAAGAAGCAGGATAGAGGGCTGCGAAATGATGGCCCGAGCTATTGCCAAACGCTGCTTCTGGCCACCACTTAGATTCGCAGCACGCTCTCCCAGCAGCGTGTCATATCCGTTCGGAAGCTGTTCTATGAATTCATGTGCATATGCATCCTGACAAGCTTGAATCACAAGCTTCATCTTTTCTTCCCTTGACAAATCTGCTTGCGATGTTCCCTCAAGCCCATGGGCAACATTCTCGAACACACTCCCGCGAAAGAGAACAGGTTCTTGGCCTACGAGGCGAATCGAAGTGCGTAGCCATCGAAGATTCAAATTTGAGAGCGACTGACCGTCCAGCATTATGAGGCCCGAAGCTGGCTCATACCTATTCAACGTTATTATCTTTCTCCCAAAGTCACACGTGCGGAACAATGCCTAAAGGGGGCGAGATTTGCCAAGCAGGAAAAGTAATTGCTGAGCAGCGTTGATGAAAAGTAGGTCAAAAATCGCTCACCATCTCTCAAGCAGTCCAATGATCGTGCTTTTCCCGCATCCGCTTGGACCAACTAGAGCCGTAGTCTTGTTCGGTTGTATTTTGAGACTCATGCCCTTGAGCACCTCAACATCTGGGCGTGCCGGATATGCGAAGCGCACGTCGCGAATCTCAATTTCGCCGCGGCAAACCTGAGGCTTCTCTCCATCCTCGGAAAATGGATCCAACTCAGACTCCCTGTTGATGATGTCGAAGAGAGGGATGCTGGCTCCGACCGCTTTGGACAAGAAGAGAAACTGCGGTCCGATCTGAGTTAAGGCTGTGGCAGCCAGCACGACTGCAAATATTACCCTGGTAACGAGATTGGTCAGTGAGTGATAAGAGTATACAGAGTAGAAGTAGGGTCGGTGCTGAGTACGAATGGCAAGCTCTGAACTCTTGAGTTTACCAACCGTCGCTACAAAGCGTCTCCGCGTCCTTGACAATTCAAGGACCTGGTTGCTCTACTTACGTCACGATGTCGCCCGGTGCCTGAATCTCACCGCTCGCGTACCTCCTGATACCCTGCCAAAAGGCCAGCGCGTAGCCGGAAAAGATGCAAAAGTACTCCGTCGAAAACAGGACGCCGTAGTTCGGCGACTTCTTGTAGCCTTCTTTCTTCGCAAGGGCCAGGAGCCGCTCGAACTTGGCTTCGAATACGGGCATCGCCCAGAAGCTTTTGACCGTTTTCATCGTGCCGAAAACCTCTTCAGCCAGCATCGTGGCTTTCGCGTACATCGGGAGAATACGGGCTTCCTGCTTGCTGTCGATGCCGATGCACACGCTGACGATGATGACGATGGCTGGGACGACACCACATGTGATCAAGGTGAGCTTCCAATTGACCGCGAAAGCCACGGCAAAAGCTGTGATGAACGTTGAAGTGGCCTGTATGACAAGACCGAGCTTTTCATTGATCCCATTGTTCACAAGATTGCTGTTGGTCGTCACGAGAACCGTGGTGCTGGAAGTCTTGCTGACGTCGAAGTACGAAATCGGCTGTCGCAGCGCTGCTTGCAAGGTTCGTATTCGAAGGGCTTTCGTGATGCGGATAGCAGAGAGCGAGAAGCAGAAAGTCCAAATGTAGTTGAGCACAAAGCGACCGACGAAACTATTGCGAACGATCAGCCTCGCATTGTCCTGCTCCTAGCCAGAGAGATGTGCCAAGCTGCCAGATCGCGGACCTCGCGGCCCTGGGAAAAGGCAGCAGAGCCAGAGCCGGCTTTGACTCGGAAGCAAAGACACCAACGTACAGGTATACGAAGTACAAGGTCCAGTGGTTAAGCTCCTTGCGGAACTCTGCAGGGCTTGCGTTTCCAACAGCGAAGTTGTTGAAGGTCGTGACGAACTTTCCAAAGATCTATCATCCCGCCATCAGCACGTGGTATGGCTCCGGAGGTTTCAAATTGCGGTTTCTGACTGACCAAATCCATGAGCGGCAACGGCACGCCCGAGCCGGCGGCAGCCACGCACGCGATCGCGATCAGCGTCCATGATTTCTTGTCGGCGAACGTGAAGATGCGCTGCAGGAAAACTCGTCAGCCAACATCGCCGCGATCCGCCGTCGTAGACGTACGGCATAGTTGCCAAAGAAACCACCTTGGCCCTCTGCGGTCGAGTCCACGTCCGGCTCCGCGTTAGCGCCAGCACTGGTCTTTTCGGCGTCCGCAGCCATCTCGTTGATGCTGAACAGAACCGGAGCACTTTCGTCTCTGAAATCGAGGAGCCTATCTTCATTTGGGAATGGCCATATATACGACCACGACTACATGATCCTTTTACATTTCCAACAGCTGCGATGTCCAGAAGCGGGAATGCAGCTTCGTCGTATTCCCAAGTCTTGACGTCTTGGAAAAGACGTTTAGAGCTTCCCTGGCGCGGCAGCCAAGACAGTCGAATCGCGTCACAGTCTGGGGAGCAGCGAAATAGTCTCAGCACCCGTGGCTGAAAGCCGCGGACACCACGGTCTCCGACAGGGATCTTTCCATAACAGCGACGAGAAGTGCCTGTGAAACTGCCAGAACTGTCCCTTCTCCGATCGAATGGGCCGAAGAAAGGCTGTGCCAAATGCCTTCGACTGCGTCCATCATGCTAAGACCACCAAGCGAGCCACGCACGGCTCCAGTCCGAGTGCCAGCATGTATCCGATCACCGCAGAATCTTTGGGGGACACCGTCCACACAGGAAAGGGGGGGGGACATTCGTCCGTCCCCTTGGCTTTTTTGTCTCCCCCTGATCAGACCTGGAGAATAGCCGAGAAGGCGAAGAAAAAAAAAACCCCCATCTCAGTGGTTGCGGGCAAGGATCTGCGCAACACAACCCGAAACTGTTCGCGAGTTTGCGGCCTTCCCGAGATGACGAACGGAACTGTGCACGGGTTTATTCTCCACGTGCAAACCAGGTTCGTAGCGTGAGATCCTCGAAGGGGGGATTATTGGTCTTTCCCATGGCTGCGCAAGACGCTAGCCTAGAGGTTTGCTCGTGTAACGATCACTTTTTCATTTCTCGAGCGTTTCGACACCTATTTCTTGTCCAACCACAACCCCCTTTTCCACCCGCTGGAACGGCAAAGGGCTCAACACCACTCACACAGCGCTTCTCTGCACAAAATTTTATCCTCTTTGCGTAGCCGCTAACTTGAGCAAGGATGTACCCTTAATTTTTTTTTTTTTTTATTTTTTTGTGAAGGTAGTTCGTTCGTACATTCTGCATTCAGCCGTCATCGATCAAACACACAAAAGATCGGGTGCTGCTCTTTACGTAAACTGAACAAATACGCGCTTGCTTGCACACAAGGTGACCCTCCATTTCAGACTATGTCGAGACGAGTGGACGTTTTGCGGTCTTTCATGATAGCGAACCGAGTGGGTAGATTGGAAAGACGCCAGAAGAGTCAAGAGAAAAAATCATCATGGAAATGTACCCCACTCATTCTACGCGTAACGACCAGTCTTACCATTTCTGAAGTTGTGCCAATTCTTCCATGCAGTACATCTACCATTCTGGTCGGGGTTCAGGCCACTACGGTAAAAGATCGACGATCATGCTAGCAAGTTCAATTTTTCAGTTATTCGCTTCTTATATCATACACATATGCACCTTTCCTTTGCTCATGGGTATAATCGTATAACCGCGTTATCTCTATGCTGGTTGCTTCATGCTGTAATAATGCTTTTGCGATCATGATCCAGCTCTCAAAGATGCGCACTAAATCTCAGGACTCTGCCCCTACTGCTCTATTATAATGAATATACACATGTTATTATAAAATCCTAATTGCATCACCCAGCTGCTGGTGCGGGTGGAGCAGCGGCGGACCCCGTAGTCGCTGGTCCTTGCAGGCCCTCCATCGAATGCGTTGTAGCATGATGAAATTCTGCCTGCCATGATTCTGGGCCGGGGGGGATTCGTCTCATTGTCTCCGGGTCCGGTAGCTGCGGTATCGAATACGATGATGTATGCGTCGTGTTCGTCGGTGGTACAGACCCTGCTGCATGTTCTGATGTATGCTGTGGCTGTGGCTGTGGCGGACGCTGTGGCTGTTGCGATTGCGATTGCGTCTGAGGTTGAGGTTGCAGTTGCATGGGCGGCTGTGGTTGCTGGTGCGCTGAGGAAACTGAAGGATGTGGCCACTTGTAGTTCTGATCCATGTGCGTTTGGGTAAGAGGATAGATTCCAGGCAGGCGTTTGTCGTTTACTACATGTAGATGTGGATGTTGAGGCGGTGGCGGTGGCGGATTTGGTTGTGTGTATTGATGCTGATGCTGATGATGGTGATGATTATGTTTGTGCGGCACGCTACTCAAATCCTGTGTTGTAGGTTGCGGGGGTAGTGGAGGCAAGCTAGGCGGTTTCGAAGTGTACGGGTGCGCGTCCGGAGCGATGCCGTCGTCCATATCCTCGTCCTCGCCTTCGGCGTCGACGTCCAATGCCGTCGAGTCCATTGAGCTTGTCCGCGTAGGCCCCGTCGCAGACATAGCACTTGTGATGCTTGCCGAGCGAGACGCAGCCGTGGAATCCACGCCATTGGCCGACAGGTTCGCACCTGTGTTGGCGATACGTGGATTCTGCGACGAGGTCGAAAAGTTGCGCTGAGCGCTCAGTCCAGTGCTTGCGCGCCGTTCGTCGCGCACCACATTCTTCCAGCGATCGAGCAATCGCTCATAGTCCCATTCACGTACATTGATACCCTGCTTACATAGATCACGAAGGACGTCGTCTGGTATGCTTAAGGGGCTAGGCGGTACAGATATTGACGGCTGCCGATCCGAAAAGCTAGGAGTGTAAGGAGAGGAACCCGTCATGTACGCTCGTTCGAGCCTTTTCGTCAGGAACTCGGCCTCCCGCATCAGCGTCTTGATGGTGTTGCGCGCCTCTTTCAGATCATTCTCAATCCGCACATAGCTTCGTATAATTTCTCGGTGCCATATTTCTGTCCGCTTATGTTCAGGCAGACTCTTCCACAGCTGGAACTCGTGGTTGATGTGCCTGTGCAACTTGTCCAAATTGAGATTGCTCTGGGACGCTTCATCGGACGCAGACGATGACAGGCTCGAACGTCGTCTCAGAATCTGACCCCGCTCTTCGACTATTCTTGAAAGTGCATCCCGCTGCTGATCCCAAGGTATGCTGGAGGACCATGAATCGCTCGTGCTAATAGAGAGGGAGGAATCGAGGGGGGGCGTGGGGGAGAGCAGACGAAGACACAGGCTCGGGAAGCTCTGTTGGAAAAAGTCGAAGTCGTCAAAGAGATGGCGGCCCGTGGCAGAGGCTCTGTTTATCACGGTTAGTCGCCCGGCTACAAAGGCATAGCAATTGACATAATCTTTGCTAACACATACTCGGCGTTGCGGATCGTGTCCAAAATCTCCTTGAGGGCTAGCTGTGCAGCCTTGCCGGTGTCCAGCTCCTCCGTAAGCTTCTGCCTCTGGTCCAGCTCGGCCTTCAATTGCTCCCTCCTCGAGTCTCGCCTGTCAGCGGACGGTTTAGGCTCAATGCGCGGAGGTAGATCGTTGATAACGCCGGTGGCTTCCCAGCTCAGCTTGTTGATCATCCATCGGGGCTTCCCCAGCGCATTCGGGGCCGCTGGCCCACCTGTCGCTCTGTCGTCGGCGACACCGTACAAGGAGTACCGCGCGGACGCGGACTCTGCGGGCGTGGACGATGTGTCTCTCTTGACGCCGCTTGCAACGCGAGATTGCCGACGGGTGATATTGCCGCGCATCTTGCGAATCTCTTCGACATCATGAATGCCATCCGGCGGCTTCGGATTCTTGCTTTTGATGTACAAGTCCAGATGGCGACCCAGACTGGACGAGGTGAACGCCTGGTGACAGAATGGGCAATTGCGGTCCTTTGCTACTTTGGTAACCGCGGTCTCAGCGCCGGAGGGCGGAGTTCCCGCCATTATGCTTTCATTCGAGGAACGTCCAGAGAAAAAAAAAAAATAAAGCAGACGGGGCAGTCAAGATAAAGATGGGGTCGAGCAGACTTCCCACTTGCTTCCTTCGTCAATTCAGCAGACGAATGGCAAATATTGCGATGGCGAGGATACGCTCGCGGGAGCGCAGCGATATGAATGGATGGTCGGAGAGAACAAAGTGGAAGAATGTCCCCAGGTCGTGCCCCTCGCGCACGCCGACACGCACACGAAGCGGGTCAAGATACAGACGATTAGATGGACGTTCCAAAAAAGTCCTTCCCAGTCTAGCACGACGAACAAGATCCTGTCCTTATAGAAGCTTCATATGACCTGGTGCATGTTCGTCTTGTCCAGCTCGGTGCTTCCTATTGGCCGAAGCTAGGTCGAGGTCCAGATCGTCGCTCGCAGGATCGTTAGAGTTATAGTGAGCGAGGCAGCGCAACGGGATTTTAGACGCCAGCTTGCAAACACAATTGGCCAGAGGCACGGGGAAGCGGGCGAGGCGTGGAGGCTATAGCACCGCTCCTTAACGACGACTGTGGCCCAGCCTGTCTGTAATTGTGTCTTTGGGTCTGCGAGGCGGTTTGTTCGTGTTTTCGATGCGTTTGCATGTGTGGCTGTCTCTGTCGCGGCTTTGGTCTCCCACGCACATAGACACGGTCTGTCTCTTTCTCTCTCGCACGCACACACACACTCTCTCTCCTCTTTCTTCTGCTTCTCGATCGCGTGCTCCAAGGTCACCCAATGGTCAGGATGGGTTGAGTGGGAAAGGGAGGAAACGATGGCGAATGCAGCGTTCAAATCGCTCAGGGCGGCCCCAAACAAAAAAGAATTTATGAGCGAACGTATGTGAAAAGGACAAAGGCAAGGCTCGATTCTTTTGTCATCGGCACGGGTACGGGCCAGACAAGAATCAAAAAATGACTTCCCCATCGCCCCTTGAATAAAATGCCACAATTTCCAAGGTTGCCGGGGCCGCACGGTGGAGACGGCGCGCGACTACAATCTTCATTCCGCGCAAAAGCCACCTTTCCTTAGCTTGCGACTGCACGTCGTGGATGATCTCTTCGGCTCTGCAGCACGCGGCCATGTTAGCCGCTCGTGTAACTGCGCCGCTGCTGCTGCTGCTGCTGCTGCCACCACCAGCACCACGACTGGGCCCGTTCTTGTTTGTGGCCGAGCTCAATGTTCTTATCCGCGCTTTGGTCAACTGTTCTCCTAAGCTCGCCCACAAGGCTGAGCGATTGCGCAAACGGCATTGGCTCATCCGCGCCGGCGGGAAAGAAGCCTCTGCTTGGAGCGTTGCCCAATCATGTCGACGAGACCGTGATTTGCTCCCGCAGCCTGGTATGTTCGCCTTCCAGTCATTCTGCTGATGCTGATGCTGACGCCCGATGCTGTTGGTTTTGCCAGCGCTGCGTTGCTGCTATGCATGTTGCAGCCGCTGCTGATGAACCTTGGTCCGGCAGCGCACATCACACTACTGCACGCCATGACAGAGACCTAAACAGCCTACCCTCCAGGGCGCCCTTTTCGGTTTCGACGATTAGCAGCAAACTAACCGCGCAGAGAACGAAACGGGTCCCGCACAATAATAAAACCTTGATCTCGTGGGGTCTGCACATGCAACACGCGACAGGTTTCGGCGTTTGGAACTCGCACTCGGGGCCGTGGACGCAAGTACACACGCACACGCTCGCAGCACTAGGACAGCGTACACACAAGAACACTGACCGATACACTGCGTGCAGTCCCTCCACGACGGTTTGGGTCGAGAAAGCACGGCACACCTGTGTGGACAGGTTTTGCGCATCGTTTGCAAGGCCCCAGGCCAAGAAAGGGAAGACGCGGCCGGGAGCAACAACGGGCACAGTGCAAAACGGCCGGCGCGCAGCAGCAAGTTCCGACACGCAAATAAGAATAATAGACCTTGCCGGACGCTCCTGATCGGCGGTGCTGCTCTCACGTACCCACCAGCCGGCGGTGCTGCATCTCCTGCAGAGCATAGGGGGCAGAACCGCACGCGCGGAGGCATCACGCATGCGTCTCTGCTGGGGCAGAGTCAAGCAAGGAGCGGCCCGCGCACCGATTCAACGTTCCAAGGTTCCAAGCTTACCAAACTTACCAAACTAGCTTCGTAATGATGCACGATGAGAATCCTCCACCATCAGAACTCGCGTTGCCTCTGCAGGCGTTTATTGTTCTGCTTCTGAACCTACTCTGGCTCCTTGCTCCTGCTCCTGCTTCCTGCTCCTGCTGATGCTGCAACCATCCCACTCTCGCCGTCTTCGTCCCACCTCTCGTCTTTCAATCTGAGCTCGCCTAAGGCGCAATCCGAGGCTTGCAGCACAGAACGTTCCATGCGTTGCTGATCTTCGTCTACACGACTCGCTTCTGACCTTGCCTTTCTCTCCGCCTCCTTTCCATGCCTCCGCTGCTACACGCTGTGGCTCATTGCTCCGCCGACGCCTCAGCGATGCCTCTTCTGTGGTCTCCCACGCCAACCCATAATCTCGGACACGGGGAAAAGGATCGAAGAGCACAGACTCGCGTCCTTTTCCAGCGGGAAGCTCTGACGTCGTTGTTATTACTCCCCCCATGCTGACCTGCAGTCGATCAGGCTTCGGGTGCTGCTCGATTCTTGCACAACGCAAGAACAAAAGCGCAAAACTCCAAAACGCTAACTTAAGGGTAGTAAGGCCATTCCACGTGACAGTCAACTCCTTTCTTTTCTTCTTCTTCTTCCTGTCGTTCATTTCGTCTACCACGACGGCCTGACTCATCCAGCCAACAAAGGAAATTAAAAGTAGAATAAATGAAACACTTAAAACTGAAACTCGAAGGAATGGATGAGCACATGTACCATAGCGTGCCGTGGTAATAATAGGAACGCCTTACGCCTTTTGCGCTTTGGCGGTCAACCTCGCGGCCGCCCGCTCACATATTTCCTCGTATTGCGACATGCCGCCCTCAAGCACTTTCAACTGGCCTTTGACCATTCGGTACACGATCCCCTTCTTGAATGGCCCATCATGATTTCCAGCGCCATCCTCTTCGTCCGAAT
The DNA here is from genome assembly GCF_000836295.1 of Verruconis gallopava. Taxonomy (NCBI): domain Eukaryota; kingdom Fungi; phylum Ascomycota; class Dothideomycetes; order Venturiales; family Sympoventuriaceae; genus Verruconis; species Verruconis gallopava. The sequence goes on from NW_015622149.1 coordinate 570,688, forward strand.
CAGTGTCTGCGGCTCCGGCACCGTCGTCCTCCGCGCCGGTAACACCGGGCCTCGTTCTGAGCCGCGCCGGATTCTGACCCTCGACCACGCATCTGCAGAAGAAGCGGTCGTGCGTCACGACGAGTAAGGCGCCACGATAGCTGCGCAGCGCTATGATTAGTCCCAGGATCGTGTCTGCGTCGAGGTGCGTGCTAGAAATTTTCCAGGACTGGTCAGCAACTGTGTTCTGTTCCGTGTTTCAGACAGATTGTCACAAGAAGAAATCACGTATTCGGCAATGATGGTGTCTTCTTTCCCTGGAACGAAGTTACTCCCGTGCTGTGCATGCATGGCCTCGTGGAAGAGAGTTAAGCCGACGTGCATGCCACCGAGATGCAATCCTGTCCACCGTTCACCCTCGGAAGGCAATCACGTAAGAGGTATTGGTGGATGTGGCAGCTTCACCAAGCCAAAGAGCCATCCTTTTGGCGCCAATGTCGCCGTCGCTGAACACGACCACCGCTTCTACGAGCCATGATCAAGCTGGGCCACAGCACGCAGGGAGCAAGCATCCGCATGCACATCGGGGCAGACGAACGAAACAGGAAAGAGCGTCGAGAGACAGATTCAGAGAAAAAAAGAAAGTGCGAACTCACGTAACCTCGTCCAGCACCAGCAGGTGCGGTGCATTCCACACGACCTTGGCCAGCGCCAGCCGCACCTTCTGGCCGCCGCTCAGCGCGAAGATGGGCACGTCGCTCGCCACCGCTCCCTGCAGGCCGAGGCTTCCCAGGACACCGCGCGCTTCCTTCTCCGGGAGCTCCGCGCCCGCGTGGTCCATCAGGTGCCTCAGCGCCGTGATCTCACGGTGCGCCGCCCCGTATGCCTCAAGCTCTTCGACTACCTGCTGCGAGAACCGACCAAAGCGAGCGCGCGGATGCCGCGTCACGTTGCCCTTTGTAGGCGTCAGGCCTGCGCCCATCTGTTCGCCGCCAGAAGCCGAGAGCGAGGAAGTGTATGGCGCGCCGTCACTGCCTCCGCCCACAACGATCGACACCAGTGTCGTTTTGCCGGAGCCGTTGAGCCCGCAGAGCCCAACACGCTCGCCGGGATGGATCGTCAGCGTGATGTCCCTCAGAATTTCCGGCCCTCGTTTGTTCCGACTTCCTCCCGCATCCGCCGTGACGGGATAGCTAAAGGAGACATTCTCAAGGCTGACCAAAGCGCCTGGGAAGCGTAGGTCCGTAGGCTCGCTGGGCAGCTTGATCCTGACGGGCGGGTCGAAGTCCGGGACCTCGATGTCCGCGCGTCTCGTCAGGGAGTAGCCCACCAAGTCGCGGTTGAGCTTGAAGCGACCGCCTCTGGCATTGACCTGGAGGCCCATGCGGTCGTCGATCTTCTTTTGTCGAGACACCGCCTGCTTGAGCTTCTTGTCATCACCGGCTTTGCGAGCCTGTTGCTGCATGTTTGCGATGCTCTGCTGCATGTGAGCCTTCTGTTTGTCCTGTGCCTCCTTCATGTCTGTGAGCCACTTAGCCTTTTTGATGCGCTCGCTTTCGTAAAGCGATAGGTTGCCACTAAACACTTCAATCGTCTGATTGCGAAGTACGAGCAGCTCATCTGCGATCGCGTCGGCAAAGTCGCGGTCATGAGTAATACACACCACGGTCGTATCTTCGATACTGCGAATATAATCCTGTAGCCATATTATGGAAGGTAGGTCCAAGAAATTAGTCGGCTCATCTAACAACAAAACGTCCGCTTTCTGGGCAAGGGCACACGCGAGGTCACAACGTGTTCGCCATCCTCCCGAGAGCTTGTCCATAGAATCATCAATCTGCTCTGGGGAAAATCCAAGCCCGAGCAGTATTGTTCGAGCTCTGGACGAGGCAGCATCAGCGTTTATCTGGCAGCGCACTTAGTTCCTTGAAAGAGCACGGCAATACCATAGTGATGCGTACCAGCTCGAGACTTGACTGCACCTCTGACAGCATGTCCACCGCAGCCTTTGTCTCCTCGCTAATCACAGCTGCATCCAAAAGTGATAGATCCTCACACAGTCTCTTCTTCGATTGTTCGAATTCCTCCTCCATCTTCACCTGTTCCTCCCTAGCCTTCTTTCCCCTCGCCCCGCTTCTCCGTGTGGCAATCATTTTCATTTCATCCAGTTTTTTCCCCAATCTTTGGTGACTAATCGTACGATACGCTCTGACCGCGGCAAGTGGATCGTTCTGACTTTCAATTCCCGAAGCTAGCACCTCCTCCTCTTTTACCAATTTTTCACGCTCCTGGTCGCTGCGTAAAACATGTTCCAGCACAGTTTCTCCACCAACGATATTCAACCCACCGAATCCTTCCTCCAGTCCTATCTCTCGTGTCTGACCCAAAAGAAGCACCTTTGTCGACCATGGAATCCCCGGGATACGTCCTTCGGCGATGGCCTTGAAGATAGTAGTCTTACCAGTTCCATTGCGACCAACGAACACATAATGGGCGCGCTCTTTGAAACGCAGCTCAGCGCGTGTTAGAATCTCCTTTTGCCCCAGTGAGATGCTCAGATCTTTCACCCAGATCTCTTTTGAAGAAGGCGCATCGACAGCGTCGAGTGCGTAACGGGATTGCTGGGCCGATATTTGCAGACCGTCTGCGGGAGTGGTCTTTCTCGGCATGATATGGCAGATTGCAAGACGAAAGTCCTCTTTTCTTGCCAAGCTTGGATAGCACAATTTGTAGATTCAAATTCGAAGTTGGCTCAAATGTATCCGATCAGATCAACCTTGAAAGCAGAGGAAACTACCAAGTCGTGTTGGCTCTCAGCCCTTCGTGGCTCCTCGTTATGTAGGCCGGGTAACGAGAGAGCACACACAACGGATTTCCAAAGTCCCTCAATTCACCAGGCTCTGACTCAAAAAAAGAGGCAAAAGTATAAATACGAGATTCCATGCAGGGCACTAAGGCATAATTATGCTTGGTACAGTCGCGATCGGCACGTTCTAGAGAGGCGTGATCACGGTGTCCCGATGCGGGAACCAATGCCGACAAAGCGCGACATTTGCCGCAGAGCCCACAAGAAAGTTGTCACAGACCTTGAGATGAGATTTTGTTGAAGACGAGTGACAAATCGTGAAATTGCCAAAACATTGCATTTTGAATGGAGCAGCTGGTCCTTCGCAGAATTTTGTATCTGCGATCGGTGATGTAATCTCTTCTACAGGACAGTTTATTCTTTGTAGGGCAAGGAATACACGCGCCTTCATGCAGAAATTTCTAGTATTCTATCATTGTCATTGTGTCAAGCTTCGATCTGTTCCGCTTTGACCAGCACGGCCATGACGCTTCCCTGGCCTAGGCGGAAGAGACGATGGCCAACCACTTCGAGCATCGCACGCACTGCTCCAGAGTGACTCGTTATGCTAATGAACTGTCCTTTGTCGCGATTGAATATCTCATCCAGCACGATTCGCTGTCTTGCTTGCGTATCCTCATCCATCTCTCGAGGCTCTGGCTTCCACAACGCATCGACTTCCGAGAAGCCTGGCTCGAACACAAACGGATCCGGCCGCGCAAACGTTGCAATGAACGACCTAAGCTCCGTCATGCTGCTGCGTCTGTCGCACGCATGGCGACCGAGTGTCTCGCGTAGGAGCTGGGTCTTGTCAGTTAGAGGAACGTCTCCGTGCCAATTCATAGAGTCTACTTGCTTCTTTGACCACGGGCTTGAACGGCCTGTCGGAGGGTAGTTGGAGGTTCCCAAACGTGCCGTGGCACGTCTGTAAGCATCTCGACAATGGGCTTGTGTAGTAGCTGTCTGGCGCCGGCAAGCCTTTCGTCATCTGTTCCTTCCAGAAATTCGCAGCTGTGGATGCTTGCTTCAGTCCAGTCTCTGTTAGACGTGCGTCGACCCAGCTTCCTTCGGCGTCCCCTTCCTGCCTAGCCCAGTACCTCTCGAATCGAAATCAGTTCACGAAGCTTCCCTTTTGATCTTCGAAGCGTACTCACATTCCACTCGTCTCGTCCGTACTTTCGCTCGGCCACATTGTGCCATCCTTCGCCGTGTCGTCCAAGAAAGAGCACTTTGTACAAAGTACCAGGCGGGGCGTTGGAATTTAAACGTTTCACCTCTTCCGTGAAATCCGTCCAGCTAGCAAATCTCAAGCCCAGGTTCTCCTTGACCTGATGTCGTATTAGCAGCCGCAGAGAATGGTCATTGGGATCACTGTGCATAATCAAAACTTTTGCCGTCTACGCCCGGTTCCGAAGGGCTAAAAATGCCAGCCACTGTCGAGTATCTGTATCGCGGGGCTGGTGACGGAATATCCGAAACTTGAGCCATCTTCATCTTCATCGTCATGGAAAGATTTTGGCAATGGTCATTCTCTTAGGTTTTTTGAGAAAAGTCAAACGCATCTGCGCTGAGCCTAACTCATTCACGTGAGCCCAGCCACAACTGCTGGCACGGGCGGTGCAGACGCTACTGTGGTGTTGAACGGGCTGTGCAGCGACTTGACCGGTGTGCAAACAAACAAGGCTGAGATCAAAAGATCTGCTCGAAGAAACCCCATTGAGATCTATTCAATGGAAAATGAGAGAGACCTACATTCTCCTATCTGTTTATTCTGATCAAGTTTAAGAAACTCTAATTGTCTACATCAGACCGCACAGTTTGCTCAGGTGTGAAGTGCCAGGGACTGGCTGGAGCGTTGGACCGCCATAAAACGATTAAGCAATAGTATATCTGCCCTCTGGACCAAAATTCTATCTCCGAAGGGAGACACCATACCTTTTCTGGGATCAGTTTACGCAGAAGCGCTGTGGACTTAAGCTCAATGCCTCCTGCATTTGTTCATTCGAATAAACTCAAAGAGTATGTTGGTCCGCCAGCGGACCCTGTTCCGGAAGATTATGTCGAGTATCTTGAAATAGGAGCATTTTTAGAAAAAAAAGAGAGCTATTGCAAAGCCGTAAACCTATCTGACGAGGACTTGGATGAATGGCTCCGTCCAACGGTGAAGGACATGATCCATAGCGATTTATTTCTAACTGACTACGCGGCAGAGCACTCTTCCGTTTGAGAAGTTCGTCTTGGGACAAGCTCCTCGAAAAGTTCTGCGACTTGTGTAAGTGCTACAAGCGCTTGACAGAAAGCGAACGTTGATATTGTCTAGCATATGCTCCTTGCCTTGCAGAAAATTCCCCCACCAGCCGTTCACAAAGGACGAGTTTTACCAAATGCGGGACGTATATAACCTCAAGGAAGACTTCTTCCAGACAGGCGAGCTCTGTGGGCCAAATCTTTGGTTTGAGACTGTCGTTTCCGATGGTTGTCATGGTAAGCCCGAAGCACACGTTTCTCTAGCATACGTTGATTGGTCAGGCTATGTGGTTCAAGTAGACAAGTTTAACACGGCCAAAGCAGCATTCAAAATGTCCTTGTGCTATGATCCCGCATCTCGAATCACGTGTGCAGTAGTACGTGTACTCGTCAACCTAGAATTGGATCAACTTCGTTCGCGGCTAGAAGCTCTTAAGCATTACATGTGGCTACCCGTAATGCTACCACTTATTATAGCGGAGACACGAGTCGTTTCCACGCCTGAGAAGCTCAATGAGGACAAGGACGGGATAACACTTCTCGAGAAGGATGCCGGAGTGTACAAGAACACTTATTTCAAAGACACTCTTAATCCAGAGACGGTGGCGCCGTCCGAGGCACGAGAATTCGATCTCATCATAAACGGAATCATACCAATAAAGTCGCGGTGCGATTACCTTCTTATCAAAACGAAAATGTGTCTCGAGTTCTTGGACTTTCTGGATAACGTCAGCAAGTCGTACAAAGCCGATCATGTTCTAAAAAATAGGTTTGGAGACTTTGAGCAGAGATGTCAGGCGGTTTGCTCTTCGAAGATTGCTTACCAGCAAGTCTTCGCGACCAACGTTCAGACTCGGTGTCGGTATGTGCTCGACAGAGCGGCGAGCCTTACAAGCCAAGTTCGTTGATCCTCAACGGAAAGGGGTTGAAGAGCCAGCTAACGGTGTCTAGTGCTACACGATGATGGGACAAAAAGACAATTACCTTAACTTACGCACCGCCAATGTTAGCCTTAAGATTGCGGAAATGAGCCGTGAAGACAATCTCCAGATGAAGAAGATAGCGGAATCTACCGCTCGGGACAGCACCGACATGCGTAGTATCGCCATGCTCACCATGATCTACCTCCCGCCAACCTTCACCGCAACGTTCTTTAGTACTTCGTTCTTCGATTTCTCGCCCCGGAACGAAAAGCTCGTGTCCTGGTGGTATTGGGTTTACTGGGTCGTCACATGTGCACTTGTAATATGCACGCTTGGTTTGTGGTACGTCCAAGTGAAATGGGGTCTTATGTTTTGGAAACGCAAGGCAAATGGAAAGGCTGCCGAAGACACCGAGAAGCATGCGATTGTTCCAAAGTCGCCCTAGGCAACGAGCAAAGATATTGTAGTTTCTGGTTCGCTTCAATCACTCGCTTCATCCGTACTCTCCGAGGCGAAAAGTGTTTCTAAAGTTAGCACAAGCATCAACGATCACTTTGTGAAAAGTCCAACGCGAGAACGGTCAAAGGAGCACACGAGGCTTGTAAGGGCGTGAAGATCAGGTTACTATTTCTATTCACGGGGGCATTCCACTGCCCCTTTCATATCTGTCGTGATTCATGTATTCATATCTACATTAGTCTCAAAGCTAGCATCGGTATCCATATATCGTCACTAGCGGACCCATCCAACGCCGATCCTACTCTTTACTCGAGCTCATCCTTCTGAAAGGGGCGGTAAGCGCATCGACGATGGAGCCACGACGCGATGAACCAGAGGACAGGATGCTATCTCGACGTCGCACTGCGTACGTATGAGGACCAGTTCGCAACTAATGTGGTTTTTTTTTGGCGATGGGATACGTACCATCCGGTCCTGACGTCGCCAACTCCTGCAAGGCAGCAGCTTGTTCCGACTTTCTCCCTGAGTAAAGAGGAGGTCAGCTGTAGGCTGAGATGACCAGGCCACTCAAACATACTCATGTTGCCAGCACCTCCTCGAGCGTACGAAGTGTGTCTCTCAATTGGTTCCATTGCGGACGATAACTTCCGTCTTTTGTTTCTTTTCTAGGGCTGGTTGGCGGGCTTGTACTTCTTCGAATTGGTATTTCTCTCAGAGATGAGAATGCCCACTTCGCCCCTGGCCAGGACAGACGATCCATTGCTTATATGCACACACTCTTTTTTTCTCCTAACGAGAACGCCTCAGGACCTCCATCACCCTCCTAACCAAACAAAATGCCTTATTCTTGGAAGTTCCAGACCACCCAGCCTCTAAGCACGCGTCCGCTTATCGCTCCCATGGCGATCTTGCAGCTTGGGAGTGAGGTCACGTACCAAAACTGAAGAAAAGTTCCCCAATTCGTTAAGCAGCAAGGACAGGGTCGTTGATAAGGATCCAACGCGACCAATTGAAAGGTCGGGTCACGCCGTACGCAAGGCTCTGGATCCGCGCCAAAAGCCTGCCCATCTCCACGGGGAACGGCTACAAAAATGACGCAAGGGTTAACCACGCGATCTGCGGCCCCGCAAAGCTTGGAAAGCTTAGCTTCGATGACCTCCTCTCACACCAAGATTTCCCTCGAAAACAAAAGACCACCTCGCGTGGCAACGTTCTCAATTTTGGGGGTAAAACCTTCGGCATGACTGTGCAGAGATAAAACTCCCCTTATTTCCGTTCTGCACTGCAGGACGAGCGACTCGTGCCCCCCCCCCCCCCCCCCCCCGGGCGGGGGGCGGGATCCGCCGCCAGGGACCTTTTTGTTTTTCCTTTGGGAACGCGGACCTTGTATTTGGCGTTACCCGGCGGTCGGTCCTGTGCGTGCTCCCTCTGAACGGGTTGACGTTAGCACACCTACGTGAAAGGAAGAGGGAGGTGGTGTGGGGGGTTTCTGTGATGATCTTCCCATGCAAAGATCAGTGCCCTGAGCCTATTTTGGGCGACTGGATCAATTCAGGCTGTAGGACCACGGCTCCTCCAATCCCCCACTGGTCCACATCGCTTGATCTGACCTGGAGTCAGCGGCCTCGCGAAACGCACGATGCCGGATCGACGTGGTGCGCGTGTGGTAAGTAATGGAGGACAACCATTGAGAGATTCCGGACCGGAACACAGTCCCCTCCATATTGTAGAGAAGCAGTAAGGAGCCCGGCAAGGGATGAAGTAGAACGAAGGCTGAAAGGTAAAAATAAGAGGAATCGTCTCGGGAAAAGGCAAAACGGTTTGCAAGCGTTTGGAGGGGAAATAACGAAGGAAGAATGAAATAAGGGCAGAAAACAAAGATGAGTTTTTTAAAAGAAAAAAAAGCTTAAGTCTCGTTTCTAACATTGGCGGTCGACGATGGCATGCATTCAAGGATCGTGACCATAGCGAGACGACGGCACCTGCGTCGGCTCCGTCAAAAATACGTAGGACGATGCGTTTCGCGCACGATGGAGATGAGCGGAAGAAGGGAGATCGAGTCTTGGGGAAGCAGCACCGACAAAGAATAAAGAGAAAGAGAAAATGTAAAAACAAGAAAACAAAAGAAATTAAGTTGACGTTGGGACGTACAGCATCCCGTTCATGGCAGAAGGCCAAGTTTCGTGGGGTATACAGCACTTTCGTGCTCAAAAGACTACGTGTCTACCCTGGCATTTCTGGGAGGGTAGTTAAGCTGGGGTCAGTCGATGAGGTTCTGCCGTTGTGTAAAGCATGCCACAGAATCCCTTTCTGACACGGTTCGGCGCACTCCAAATAACATCGTACAATACCACCTGTAGATTGAACCCATCATTCCACGTACAACAAAAGACGCCAACACCGATTTTCAACCCCTTTCAACGATAGTAACTCTCATCACCTCCGCCTCCTGCCGCAGCAGGTCGCCCTGCTGTCGCTGCGCTGGGATTGTACGGCGTATACTGTGCTCCAAAGGGCTGATACACGGGGCTGCTCCCTTCCATCCTTTGTTGGCTCGGCAAAGTGGAAAGGCCACCCGGTCGTCCTATCGCGGGATATCCACCCTCTGTGCCCGAGGTGGTGGCCTGCTGTAGTGGTGCACCACCGTACGGATCCGAGGGCGCCTTTCCAGGTTGCTGCACCGGATACGGGTCATATTGATGTTTTTGGGCTTCGTGCATGGAGTTGACAGGGGAATCGAAAGATCCGGAGGCTAGTTCTTGAGGTATGCCGATTTGACCTGGTTGTGAGCCAAATGCTATAGTTTGTCTGCGGGCATCACCAAGGCCTGTGGTTGTCCGCGCCGGTCCGCTTGGGTGAGTGTATAGGTCGTCTGTGCTCTGGGCTGCGGCAGATGTGGTTCGTGGCGGTGGCGCTTGACCCAGCGAGGTACTTGAGCTCTGACCGGGAGGTACAAAGTAGAAAGGCTGGGGCCCATTTTGTGGCGGATACGAGGGTTCTGCTTGTTGCTGAGGTGGTGGAGACGAGTAGCGAGGGTCCGATGGCGGCGTTGCAATTTGTTGCTGGTACGCTGTTGCATACTGGTTCGCTTGGGAGGGAGGAGCGCCGTAACCTGATTGAGGGCCGGTGCTGTAGCCACCGTAAGAGGGTCGGCCGTAGGTTTGAGGTACAGGATGTGACATGGATGCCTCGAGGAGAGTTTCGTAGTCGCGCCGAGCTTTGATGAAGCGCTCGTTGAGTTGTGTCATGTCGTCTAGACTGCGGTTAGCAGCGATTCCATGTGCGGACTAGATTGGGGAATAGCTCAAACCTTTCTTTTGCGAATACTTTCCAATCAGTTCAATGAGCTTCGGTCGTATACTCAGGGTCTTGTGATATAATTCCGTCACCTCCTCATTGTCGCGCACATCGCCCCTGTCATTAACGCTCAGCAGCGCAAGCAGCTTCTCCACATTGCCGATTTGGTTGAACACCTCGCTCTCCATCTGCGCTTCTCTTTCTAGCTCTTCTCTCGTCGGATCTTGTAGCTTCTCCACGTAATTTAGAGGGAATATTCCTGTTGCGCCTTTGAGGGAACCCTTCCACCAGTCCTTGTACACGGACTCTATGACGGCGATGATATCGCCCTTGCGAAAGGCTAGCTCTCCTGGCTCTGACGGGGTGAAGTCATAGAGCGCACGGACCCGTGAAACTGTGGCAGCCGTCGTGCCTTGTTGTGCAGGAGTGGGTTCTTCAGCAGGTGTTTGCGAGCCGATGCCTTGCGCCGGAGAGGCACTGGAAGTTGCTGCGGCCTTGCTGTCCTTCATGGAGAGTGCAAGCGCCATCTGCAACTCCTCTTCTTCTCGTCTTCTGTCCGCCTCCGACAGCTGAGTCTTCTGCGGTTTTGATGGTGGGTGTAGGTTAGGATCTACAGTTCCCTGGTTAGCCTCGTCCATCGCCACGTTCGCGGCTCAAAGAGGAAGGGGACGGGGGAACAGTCAAACACACTTTGAGTCTTCAGCCTCATGTAAGCCTGCTCCATGATTCCCAAATCTGGCTCATGTTTGAACATTTCCGTCCACTCTGCCATCCTTTCAAGAATCTTCGCCTTGACCTGCTGATGCGTATTCCGATCGCCGGCTAGTCTTAGCAAGGCCTCGGTAAAACTCCGCGACGCAAGCTCCTTGTGCATCTTCATGCCACAGTTCTGGCTCAGAGCGTTGGCAAGCTCGAGGGTGTATAGCTGCACGTTGGCGTTGCGGTGTGCCAGACGTTTGATCATTGCTGCGACGGCGTCCTTGGATCCGGAGTCAGCCTCGCTGACCTTATCGACGACGGCCATGATGAGCTCCCAGTTTTCGGAGGTGAGGTTCTCGTCCGTCGCTTTGACTGCGCATCGTTGTTCAGTCAGCTTGGATGGGGTCTAGAGAAGGGAGACTAGCGGAGGATCCGGTATGTGGCCAGGATTCAACTCACCGACGACATCGTCGAAAGCGTTCTGCTGTGTGCGGAACATGGCTTTTTTCAGGATGAGGAAGAGAGGGGCGACCACTACGCTCTATGTGCCTGTGCTTGCTTGTCGTTTGTTGGGACTAGAGAGGAGGATGCGCGGGTGGGCAGTGCGGTTTAGGCGGCGGCGATGTGGAGGCGGACAAAGCTTCTTGGAGTATCAAGTATGAGGTCAGTTTTGGCTGGGCACGAACTAAGTGAACTTACTAAGTCAACCGCACTCGACGACAACCAACACGCAATGCACAGCGCAGCATGCGCCACACTCTAACCCCAGTGGCCGCGTGGCTTGGCCCTTGCGCTCCGTCCTCTTGGGCTCTGATCTCCATCGCTCAACTATGAACTGCCTGATCGCACGTAGTGATTGCCAGCGTCAAGCTCTACAATTGCAGGAGGCTCTCGCGAAAGGCTTCAGCCTAATTGAACGTCAGGAGCCGCGTGTATCGTTGCACCGTGGGCGGCTAAACAATCTTTTTGGTCGTGTGACTTCTCCGTCTCTTCACTGAAGCCTGAAATCGCTTGTCATTTTTGCCTCCAATCACCACTGAACGCCGATGTCTCTCAGCCAGTGATCTTAATCCATGGCTCTGTGCTTGTTGAGCTGCTAGTTTGTGTGGCCTCGGGTCGCTGCAGGATGGATGAATAAGGTCAACGCAGCTATAACTCTCTCCGCAACAGCCATACAAGTCGACAAAGGTCGACTATGTTTCTTCATACGCCGGACACCCGTTTGCACGCTGGACATCAGAGAGTCAATCACAGACGGTTTCTGCTGGTCAGGTCGTGCGCAACGACATGAACAAGCAATGCACACGGGTGAGCTACGACAACACGAAGCCACGTCTTCTTGGTTGACGAGATGTTCGACTCGAACTCGGTGCGAGATGCTCAACGTTGAAGGCTAGCCGAGATCGCGAGCTAGGTCGAAGCCATATGAACTTTCAGAACGACCTCTGATGGAAATAGACGACGACCAGTAGCACTCACCTCCACGGTACCCTTGCTACTAGCCTCTTGAGAACTTCAAGTTGTGATGCCAGATATGGCACCTTCACATTGTCTTCATTAGTATACGCTATATAAGCTGATGGCACCGTATGGTTTTCCCACCGCCAAAGCTATACTGTATTACGAGCCCACGTCATGGGAGCTCCGGTAGCATAGTGATTGTCTCCTTCACAGGCGCCAAAATCTCTCGTGCGCGCAACATATTCGCTGGAAGATAAAGCGAACGTAGATCCAGGCGAATGTCGGACGCAGTCACACAACAAGGCGGCAAAGGGTGTATGAGAGCGAAGTTTTCCTGGGTTTGGCACTTGTTCATTCTTTTACATTCGGGATATGCCCGCGAAATGGATTGCAAGGCTACATCAGCCACAATAAATGTGAAGCAAAATAAGAAGAGATCTTCTAGCACAGCGAGCTAATCCCATCCGCTTTCAACTCGGCAACCTTTATATGAGGAAGAAGAATAAAACTAACATTTCTTTCTTGCTTTTTTGCGTTTCCCATTTCCCCAACAAAACCGACCACATTTTGCAGTACAATGGAAAAAGTGTAAAGAGCGTCCTTGCCCACCATATGCACAAAAATTAAGGTATCAGGAGTAAGCCGAGTCGTATACATTTCCGCATATGTTCGTGACCTGTTCGTGACCTCTTTGCTCCTCTCTTTATGGCCTTTCTGTCTCTAGCAGAGAAACGAAGAGGCACAAGCAGGAATTGGTGACAAAGCCTTCTGCGCGCACAGGTGTGGTAGCCGCGAAGAAAATTCCGTGAAGTGAACAAAATGTAATCATGCCGCGCCACTAAAAGGAAAAATCGCTTTGCACGATCCGATATCCCTCTATCGGTAGAGACCGTTGTGAACATTTGATGCGTCATGCGTGAGCCGTGTGGAGCGTATATGTGTAAAATATAAGGGATGGGTATGTCATATGCTGTGAATACCCCATATTTTAAGAAGGGAAAAAAAGTACGAAGACTAGTTTTCGTCTCGAGGTTTAGATATCGCTGTACGTGAATCACACCCATGTTGAAAAGCAACTACTCCATCTTTACGTTCCACTGTTAGAGATTTCCCACAGATTAGAAAAGAGAGCAGTGCAGTGTTGGAGCAAAAATCGTCAAATATGTTAGTTGACTGGAGTCTTTTGGTGCCATGCGTAAAGTGATGACACAGATGGACGCCAATACAGATCTGCGTGACGTTCGCGCGTAGACAGGGACACCTGTTCTTATAGAAGAACAGACATGTTGTGCCTCGGAAAGTCGTCACGAAGAAGACAAGGGAAACTCCTGGCTCCTTCGTGAGTTTGAACTAACATACGGCTCTCGCTGCGCTTGAGAATGGCCCAGAAGCCCGATGATCATGCATTAGTAGTACGACAGAATATGTCGCAGAAGGCAAAGGGAGGATGAAGATGGCGATGCTGATGGCCAAGGCAGGCATCCCTCGCCGCACCACAGAGCATGGGGAGAGGAGAGAGGAGAGAAGAGTGTAGTATCTTGCAAGCGCCCGTCGATCATGGACCCTGCTGAGCGTGCTTCTTTCGCCGCTCCTCAGCTCTGGCCTTTCGCGCTGCAATAACCAGCGGGCTTAGCGTCGAGAGATGATCCGCCTTTTGAATAAACTCATGCTACACATTGATCAGTCACATCTCTCAGGAGAAACTGACAAAAGAGCAAGCAGATAAAGGCCAAGTTGTATTGTACGAATAGAGGGCAATTTTTTTTTTAAAAAAAAAAAAAAAAGGAACAAAACATACCGACAACAAATCACTAGCGTTCGCCCGCTTCTCCGGGTCTACCTTGAGGGCAAAGTTTAAGAAGTCATGGAAGCACTCTGACAGGTTTTCCGGATCTTTGATCGTCGGCGTTCCGTTTGTTGCAATCAGGAATAGTGCACGGAGCGGAGACTCATTCAGATACGGAGGTTCTCCCTCGATCATCTCGATGGCCATAATGCCTAGTGACCAGATGTCGATCTTACGTCCGTACTGCTTACGCGTCACGACCTCAGGTGCCATCCAATACGGCGTGCCAACCATGGTGGTGCGTTTGGTATGTGCCTGATCAATTTGTGCGCAAAAGCCGAAATCAGCTGCGAATGGGGAAAGTAAGGTTAGTCTTGGTTTCTCTAGGAAAGGTATCTTTGTTCTCGGAACAGACGGGGATCAAAAGCGGGCTAGGTTGACGTCGAGGAAAAGGTGGGGAGGTCTTGCCAGTACAAAGAAGAGGAAAACTTACTAAGTTTGATGTTGCCTTCCATTGAGAGAAGCACATTGTCGGACTTGATGTCACGATGGATAACACCTTTGGAGTGTAGGTGCTGCAGCCCCTGTAGTGTCTCTCTGCACACAGCGGCAATCTGCCCCTCGGTCATCATGTTGTACGTGACCACATCCGTGAGGCTGCCTCCTTCCATGTACTCCATGACGACCCACAGGTCGCCCTGCACTAGGTAGCTGTCCATAAAGTTGACAATGTTCTTGTGACGACTTTCTCGCATGACCAGGATCTCGTTCACTATAAGGTCCTTCTTTGGCTGCTGTTCCAAATTCATCTGCTTGATGGCCACGCACCGGTTGGTGGCACGCTCGATTGCCGTGTATACACCGCCAGAAGCGCCCTGGCCAATCTTGTTAAACGAGCAGTACAGCTCCTTCGGGTTGGCAGGCGTGCAAATCTCGCGCAGACGCGCTACAATGTCGATGCCCGAGCTCTGACGCACGCGCGGGCGAGCCCGGGGCACGGGGGCATCTGCCTTGGGCGGGACGGGCGTAGGGGCGGGCGCGGCCTGTACGGGCGGTGCTGGTGTGTACTTTGCAACTTCGCCAGTTGGCGGCGTGATTTGGCGTTGCATGGGAGCGCGTGTGCTCTGGCTGCGTTGTAACACACCTTGCTGGCCAACCTTGACGGCCTGTTGCGCAGCCAGCACGGACTGGGCTTGCTGGTACTGGTACAGCTGGGCGGGATTTTGGCTCGGCTGGTGGTACGCAGGTTGGCCTGCATTCGATCTGCTCCGGCTGAGACCGGGCTGCTGAACTTGTTGCGAGTCGGAAATAGTGGTGGCGGCATGCTGCAGCTGCTGAGACGCGGCAGCGTCACCGGGCGAGTACGGCGAGGCTGGAACGGATGGGGCAGTTCGCGTGGGAATGATGGGCGACGTGACTGCACCTCCTGGTGGTCTCGGTGCCGGACGGTGGGGTATCAAGGTAGGTGTCATCGTCGCAGGCGAGATTTGACTACCGCCACTGCTGCCACCAGCCGGGGTGCTTCGCGGGATCGGAGGGGGTGCTCGAGGATTTTCAAAGCTATCCGGCGTGTTGACAGGGAATCGTGGGCTCGCGGGTGGACTGAGGGGTTGGAAGGAAGTGCCGACGGGTGGACTGAGAGGACTGGCAGTGGGGAAGGTCGAGGGGAGATGCGGAGGTGACTCCCTCGCCTGGGCCTTTGCATTATCGAACTTATGCCAAACGCCTTCGTCTGAACTCCGTTCACTCTGTTTGGTGTAGAAGCCGACAACCTTCTCGATGGCGTCCGGATTGCGTTTCTGCTCCTCTTCGGATATACCGTGCTGCTGCAAAAGTCGTTGCCATTCTGGCGGTAGGCCCTATATTCTCACATGTTAGCGGTTTGCACTAGGATCCCGCAAGTGATATGATGGGGAAGAAAATGCTCTCGGCGGAATCAGACCTCGTTTCAGGCAGCTGCCAAGCCCCTCACAGGGCCTCGCAGTCGTGCGAGAGGACTTGAAAACGAAAGGAAAGGGAAGGGAGGAAAAATTTAAATGAAAGTGGGGTGGTCAAACGTACGGTCAGCGTGCCTGTATTTTGGTCGAAGCTAACGTGAGTAAGATGTGTGGGATTGACCGGGCTGGAGATGGTTGGCCTGCGGGGCGAGCCTTTGACGCCGTTGAGGAAGCTTGCAAACATGCTCTTTTTCTTGCCCCCGACGTCCGGACGGGCCTCGTCCGAGTATCTCTGACTAGGCGACTTTGTGCCAGTACTGCTGGTTTCTGAACGAGGTGGGGTGATACGGTCCATGGTGCGCTCTCCAGCGAGCGCGACGTGGCTCTGGCTCGTGCGGAGCTTGGGCGCGCCGAGCAACCGCTCGTCGAGTGTACGAGCGTGTTGCAAGTTTGGGACGGCGGTGAAGGGCAACTGAGGTGTCTGTGGAGAGGACGAAGAAGAGGGTGAGGAGGGTGGTAGTGACGTCTGCTGGCTGGTGGTGGATGTTGTGGAAGTGGAGCCAACTGCCGGTACAGTGGTGAGGGAACGCGAAGAGTGCAGCGAAGCAGATGAAACAGGTTGGTAGCGCGCAGCAGCGTGGTGCGCGGTGTTGTCGAGTTGGCTAATAAGAGCTTCGGCGTCAAAGGCCGGGCCAATGAGTTGAGTCGACGACGACTGCGAGAGCGCGGTGGGCGCGTGTGCGAGATGCGAAGGTTTGAGCGAGGGCGGCTCGCCTGGTGTCAGAGGGTAGCCAAGCAAGTCGCGAGTCGGCGATTGTGACGGTGTAGCCGCGGCGTTGGCACGGTCGGACGCCTGGGACGAGAGCTTTGAGTCTCGCGGAGTAGAGGCGGAGTGGGAGGTGGTGCCGAGGGTGGTAGCGGAGGAGGAAGAGTGCTGCTGCTTGGGAAGCTTTGTGAGCTTCTGGCGGCGTCTCTCGTGAGTAGCAGAGTCGGAGTCCATCCAGGCGAGACGAGGCGAGGCAACGGACGGAAAGAAGGGCGCGGGCAGCGACTGGAGCAGTCGAAATTTAGTGGGTAACCACGCCTGGTGCAGCCAGCCAGCTAGGCGGGGGGGGCCGAGCGGGCAGCAGTGGATGCGTGGGCTGGCAGGCCTTGGAACACGGCAGAGGGCTTAGCGTCGGCACGCCACTGCAGGCTGGCGCTCTCTCGACTTTCCGCTTGGGTTCACTCTCGCGCGCGCCTGCCTGCCTGCGCGCTGCTAGCTGCAGGCGAACAAAGACGAGATCCGAGAAACGTGCAGGAGAGCGGGCACGTGGAAATGGACTTGTGTACGAAGGTCGGATGTGTTTACGCGCGTTTGAATGAAGAGGTGAGGAAGAGATCAAAAGGACGGAAAGTCCAGGCCAAGGCGAGGCGCCGTGCTCGAGGATCAGGGAAGCAATGAACGGGCAAAAGAAGAATAAACAATCACGGGTGACGGATGTGACGGGCGTAGGCAGCGAGGGCGAGGACGACGGCGTTTCAAGGAGGATTCATGCTGAGGAAGGAAGAGACGAACGGCGGAAACGAAAGAAGGAACAATCCAAGAGAGAACCACGACGGCCAACATCACGTACAAGGCAGCTTGGGACAGCAACCGAGCGCACTCTGTCCAGCGCAGCATAATACTCCCACTTAACGCCCGTTACACGCAAGACGGCCGGGCCTTGCTTGCGCTGTCGAGGCTGTGGAGCGGACGAGCAGGGACAAGGGTACGGGCCTGACTTCGCCAGCGCAATGCAGCACTGTTCGGCGCACGCTTCCAACGACCTCCACCACTCTTGCTGCTCCTGCTGTCCTGTCCAGTGTTGATTGAACGGAGCACGTTACGCTCCAGGCCGCTCTTGGCCTGCGACGGACGGGGGAGGGCCCGCAGGGACGGCCAGAGCGTGCAACGCGACATGCATCCCGTCCATCGAGGATGCACCAGCCAAGTTCACACTGCAACGCTGCAAACCATGCGGCCGGCTCATCCAACCCACGCGCTTCGCCAGCGATCCACCGTCCGGCTGGGTTGGACAGCAAAACAAAAGAAAAAGAAAAGGAAACGGCAGCGCAGAGAGGTTGGACCGAGCCTAGTCCTCATAAACAGGCGACCAACAATCTCGTCCTCGTCCACATCCACATCCATATCTGGCTCCACTTTCGCTTCTGTTTTTCTGCAGAAAGCATGATATGTACGACGGCATTGTACCGTCCCGTTCCCAAATTAAGGCGAGAGGCTGCCTTATCTTACATGCTGCTGGTGCTGTCCATCTGCTCCGGGCATCGACGACGGCGACGACGGTAGCAACAACAACAACAACAACAACAACAACAACAGAGCTGCTAACTTACCACAGCCATTCTTCTCTTCTTCGTCGTCGTCCACGTAACACGTCGAGCACCACCAACGTTGCCACCACCGCCACAAGCGTTGCCATATCAGATACTCCACCCTCCTTGTCCGTCTCACGACGCCCGCTCACAATCCGCTAGCCAACCACATCCCATCCGTGCATTATTTCCGCCGTGTACATCATCTTCTCACTGCCGTCGATCCCTCCCGCCCTTTGTACGCGTTCTCATGCGAGCACGCCGCAGCGACAGCTAGTCGGCTGCTTTACTCATTCGAGGCCTCACTCACGACTACGCTCACGTCGTCTTCATCCTCTCATGATTCCCAGAGCTGGCTTGCGTGACCGTTGCTGCCGTGTGGAGCCCCACTACTCTGGCCCCGGTCGACTCGGCCGTGTTCTCTACATAGGCCTTCTCGTCATCCAAGCCAGCTGTTCCTCTGCCCTAAACTATGCGCGCTTCCTGGCCTCGCGTTAATTGTGCCGCACTTGCAAAAAACGACTGTGCTTGTACCAAGTCAGCCTGGTCGAGCGTGCGGCCCGCCCACCTGCTGCCAGCATAGCGGCACCAGCGCGCCCTTTTGCAACGTGCCACTTACCACTCACGTGCCGACCGCAGCCAGACCACGCCCTGACGTACTCTGCTTCTCTCATTCACTTCTACTGCACACAAAATTCCCGTGTCAGGTCCATCGTCCATCCTGCTCCTAACTCTAATCCTCCCTTTCAAGCTGACCGCCTCACGACTCAGCCCATTGGTTTGTATCGTCATTCCATTTTCTGGAACGTCCTGCTCTGTCTGCCGCCCTTCCACACCTTTGTTTCAGACCGTCTACATGCGCAATCTCGGAAATGGACCAGGACCAACCCAGCTCCCACTGGCTCGACGAATCCTCGGCGACTCGCATGGCCATGAAATCATTTTAAACCCCCATGGAAACAATCCACAACGCGCGCACACGCTCACAAAATAAAGTTAAAAATGATATTGGCCAACTTTAAGCTCTCCATCATCTGATGCGTCCCCGTAGGCACGGAGCCCCTTCTCCTTGAAAGAAGATTGCAGCTATCAAACTGTTCATTTCCTCGTCTCAACTCTCGCGTTCGTACAGACCCTCCCAATAATCTCCAGTAATTTCTTTAACTTCCAATGCTTGGCCACCTTGTCATTTTCTGTGTGGTGCTGTGCACCCGAATCGAAGGTCTGTTACGTTGGGATCGGACGAAGGACCTGTTGGTTGCTCTTGCAACCGTCCGTTGCGTCCACCAGGATGAGCGTACCTTCCTCTCGTACCGCCGAGCCGCGACATGGTCGCTCACATGGCAGGCTCGATGCACACGGGTCCGCATCGTCAGCGCCAACAGGATCGGGCAGGTCCATTGCACAGTGTCGCACGCAACCCGTCACGGATCGCTCTTTCCCCTTCCACGCACGCGCCGCGTACCTCGAAGCTCCTCGTGACGTTCACCACACGGCAAGCCGTCGTCGCCGCCAACGGCGGCGTCATGTTTGAGACTCTTTTTTGTTCTCTTTGTTTTCGGTTCACATCTCCCGTTGCCATCCTCTCGGGCAAGGGAAGGATTTTGCCCTTGGCAGCGTAGACCGAATCCTGTGACTTTTTGACAGCCTCTGTTCATCCAGGAAAGACAAGCAAATCTTCGTCAACCAGATGGTCGGCATCCGCACATGCTCGGCTCTGACGTTGCTCTGCCGTTGCTATGCGCGTAGACACGGTGGGCCCAAGCAGCGTTCCAACGCACTATGTCGGCCAGCAACCCCGACTGGAATGAGATGCTCGCCTTTTTGGCGTGGTGACCACTAAACGCCGTGAAACCACATCTGCATCCTGGACATACGCGCGCGTCAGTATTTCACGCCCTCGGTCTAGCTTTCTTCCGTTATGTTTCCCATCAGCCTCTTTCCTACTTGTAATCCGACGCTGGTCCATCGTAGGTTTGTGCTGTGTTTCAAGATCCGTTTCAAGCGAATCATTTCTCGATCTGACAGCAACTCGTTCTGGTCCTATTGCCTCCAAAGCAAACCAATGTACTACCTACAGCATCCCGCTTTTCGTGATACAAACTGCATCAAGAGCCAAGACTTGCGCGCTATTCTCCAATCATTGTTCTATTCGATGAGCATGGTCACGCACCTGCTTACGACCGTTGAGCAGAGTACAGTCTTGTGCTCGATCGGATCGCACTGCCCGTCGACGAGGAGATAGTTCCCATAGCTTGCGCATCCTCATTTGGGTCAAGGAGGGAAAAAGCTTAAATCATGTGCAGCGTGTGTTTGGTCACTTCGTCCCACGCATACGACACCAGTCGGGACCCTGCTTGCTCATCGCTCCAAAAGTACGAGGCTTTGTGTTGTCTACTACCTAATCCACCTGTTGCTGAACCATTCACGTGTGTGCAAGGGACACAACGGAAGATCGTGGTAAGAAACCGGAGAAGATGAAAAGCTTGTTTCCGGAACCTCGGTGCGCAACAGATGTGGAATACTGAACCCTGGCTGGGTTCTCTCATTGTCATCCATGCTCATGGAGACCCTCAGGTTCGGATTCATGCCACAAAAGCAAAGATAGGTGCCCACAGGCAGAAAAGAGATAGAGATGCTCGATAGATGAAATCGAAGCACGAAGAATCAAATCGCTAATCCGCATTCGCGTGCACACACATGCCTTTGAAAAATTGGAAAGCTTTCTGTGATGTATCAAAACTGATCCTCAGGCCTTGCACTTACAGGCTGAACCTTTCACGGCCTCTACTGGACCGCAAGAGCAGCAGGCCAGTGAGACTGGTCTCATGAAAGGCTGCTTTATGTTCTTTCTATCATGATCCTTTAGGAGATTCTTTTGAAGGATATACGTATTCGAGACGGTCTCCACCTCAGCGTCTTGTGGCCTTCCATGCACTAGTGTGAGGAAAAAGCGGATCTAAACCTGCTGCTCGAGGTCCAGTTCAAAGGATTCTCCATCTTGGTAGTTTGGGGAGACTCAGACGCTACTTTCTTGACCTGCACTGCGTTTGCTGCGTGGCCCATTCGCTGTAGGCGAGAATTCCCATCAGCTATTCCTGGTCCAGCTTATCCTGCTACCGCTTGTACTTGTTGATACACATATCAAAGATTTGACACGGGCCTGGAATTCGCTGCTACGGTTCATAGGCCGCACCACATATTTTGGATGGAAGTGTTAAATGCACCCATTGCTTCTACTTTCCTTCGATATCCATCTCAAAACCTTTGGAGTGCAATCCGCAGACCCCACCACGCATGCAGCCTTGAGTTGAGTGTTCATCTAGATCTGCTCATTATTCAACTGTCTCAACCGATATGACCACTGAGTAAAATGCAGAAGACCATTGCAACGGGTTGCCTCCCATCGTGCGGCTGTTCGTTATCCATTACGCCGTTTTCCTTTCAAGAGCAGCTTATAAATGGCGTCCAGGTGTCAGAGCTAAGGCACG
Source organism: Verruconis gallopava (assembly GCF_000836295.1). NCBI lineage: Eukaryota > Fungi > Ascomycota > Dothideomycetes > Venturiales > Sympoventuriaceae > Verruconis > Verruconis gallopava. The sequence goes on from NW_015622149.1 coordinate 592,167, forward strand.
TAACGCGTTCACTCCTTGATCTCGCAGACGTCAGAAACACGGGAAGCTACGACCGACGCCTCTTGCGTGTTGATAGTGCACCTTCATCATGTCCTGTCCTCGTCCTCGGTCGATAGTAACGGTCGGTGATTAGGTGGGGCATTAGGCTGCGGAGATACCAGATACTGACGTTCCAGCTTACCCCTTGGACGTATCTCTCTGATTCCTTGCTGCTGCCAGTAGCCACCGCATGAAGGCTTTCTCACAAACTAGCACTGAACACCATTCAACGTGAGGACTACGCGTCCGAGCCGCAGAGCCGTAGATGGACTTCAATCACGGCTAGGGGATGGCAATGAGCATGGACAACGATTGCAGAAGAGACTGGAACCTGTTTCTCGCGTGGACAGCTCGGTGGTTTTATCTCCTCTGGTAAAACTTTTATGATTGGAGCCCCATAAAATGGTGGAATATATTACATTAGTCTGTCATGGAACATGGACTTGTAGGAAAGCTACAGCCAACGCTGAAAGCTGTTCTGGCAGCGTGCTGCTGCTGGGCAAGTTCAACGCACAAAGCAATGGGCCGGGCATGCTTGATGCCTTTTGATGAGGTCAACGAAACGAATCACCATACACACGATATGGCCCCCCACCACCGGCGATCAAGCGAGGTGTTCTGCAGGCAGCAAGATTAAGGCCAAGGAACGTAATGATGTACCTCATCGAGTACTGTCTGGACCACTATCGAACGCTCTTGTGGGATATCTGCCAAGACGATGTAAAGACTTGAAATACAGCAGAGATACGAACTGCGTTGGAAATACGGTGACGACAACGACATCGCAGACAAGGTTTCTCAGCAGCATAATCAAGTGATGCCATAGGCCAACACGAATAGCGAAGGGATAGAATTTCCCGAATGGTTTGCCAACGGACGTTGTTATCTTTTTTTTTTTTTTTTTTTTTTGTGGGGGGGAGGTCGCGGCTGCTTTCCAAAAGATAAGGCAACATCTGGAGAGAAAAGCTCGTTCGGATTGGACAACGCCAGCATAGCACCTTTTTTTTATCCCTACTCGTGCGTATACACGTTGCATTCGAATGGGTAAACGGGCTGCAAAGTCAAGCACGATAAAGACAACGTTTGTTGAACGTATGCAAGGGGATTGGTTTGTAGGGTTGAGGTGCGGACAAGCTCGACGTTGATGCAACCCCGAACCACGAGCTGTATTCCTTTTTTCTTTTGAGGGTACCTGCATGTCGCAACCTCGATTCTTCCTAGGTCGGCCTAGAACTCACTGCCTAATACAATAATGCTTAGGATCGTCTGACGTGCCAAGGCGGCCCTCCAAATGCTCGCAATGGCACGGCAGACACTGGGACGCTATGCAAAGAGACGAGATGTGAGTGTATTGGACCTTCAGGAATGGGAATAATCTCGTGCCCTGACGCTCTCACTGTTTGAGTAGCAAATCATTCTTCCTGAAGCTGTTCTTCCCCATTCAGGCGAGATTGATCAACTAAGCTAAAGGGGAGCGTGGCCGCATAAGTTAATCGACACTGGTGGCCTTGTCGGCGATACGTAAGGCAAACAGCACCGAGTGTCTCTTAGGAAATCAATCCTTCTTGATCTAGCATGGCAGTTGTTCGTGAGGCAATTGAAGCTTCCCCCATCTCCATTCAACGCTGCTTCTGCTGGGAAGTAAGACCAGATGTTATTAGTGCAGCAAATGGTTAGGATTTCCAAGCTCCTGGGTTCTACGGTCCGATTTCTCCCATGAGGTCGTCTTGGAAGCACTTTTGTCACCCGCAGGTGTGAGGCGTCCAATCTCCACGCGAACTGTGGATCTCGACACTTTGAATACAGCAGTACTATACGGAGTAGGCGAAAAGCAAGACTATGGGGTATAGCAATGCGTTTCCTTGTTATGACCGCTAGCAATACTGCTTTTTTTGCGACCTGCAGATCGTCTCGCTGCTTCAAAGACCGCTCGCAGCACCCCATGGCAAATCCCCACCGCTTATTTACAATGTTCATCTGCCGGTGTCGTATCGATATTACCAAGTTGATGGGGCCATCTGGTACTCAGGTAGCGACGGGACAGGACGCCACGACACGCCATGACGGCCGGGTATCGGGACGGCAAGAGGGGGAAGGGAGGGGACAGTCGTCTAGTCAGGCGTTGCTCGGTCACACAACCGTTGCCCACCTGCCAAAAACCGTGGTGGTTATTTGCCTGTCAAACATGTTGCCATTTTGGACGACGATAGTAGTCTAAGTTTAACCGAAATGCAACCTCTTCTGTTTCCTCGCCCCGGCCTCCCCTCAAGGACTGCGGCAGGGTCCCGTAATAATCTGGGCATGCGCCAAATGACGAGCATTTGGGCTCTTCACACCGAAACAATTACGGGGAGAAGTAAAGAAAGAAACGGGGAAACCCAAAGATCAGTGCACATGTTCCTGCGTATTCATCGAGACGTCTGTGACAGTTCGGCAATCAGCATGGAGACGATCTTGCAGCTCGGAGTCTTCTCCCTGCTCTCTCTAAGGTTTAGAGAGCGTCCAATTGGGAGGATCTGGGGTTTTGGTACGATAGGTCTCGAAACCGGAGCAGGTATCCGGTGTCACTCTACAGCAGTGTATTGCCAGGCGAAAAGCAAGCAATTCGCTACCACTGTCTCACCCTAAGATGCCCAAAGGACCAGAACATCGTCGATCTGCCGAGACAAAGAAAGTCGATCTCGGAATCACTTTCCCACGTCTCCGGTTATGAGTGAGAGCATGGGCAGATGATTGACCATAGCAAAGCCCGACGCACTGGTGCAGTGCCCGTTCGCACACCCAGAAAACTATGTGTACCAACAGCGGGACAACCCCTCCCGCCCCCCTGATATGTAGAAATTTCCATGGGGAAATAGGCAACAAAACCCAGACGTCGGCCAATGCGTTTACTGTTTGGAGGAGAAGGGGCTCGATGATCTATGACCTGAACCAAGGACCTGGGAGAAGGCGGCGTTTGTTTCCCGAGAGGTGCCCGGCCGCGGAAGGACGTTCCTGCTTCCGCTGAACGAGATAGCGCGGACGCCATCTCGGTAAGAACGCTGGCGAGGAACACAGGTCGCATAGCCATGCGCACATTTGGTCTTTGGGCCGTCTGCGAAAGTACACATGCTTGGCAGACCATGCTTTTTTTTGTTCTCTCGTCAAGTTTTTGAGCGGATTCAGACGAGACAAAAAGTAAAGGTGACATGGAAGCATTCGCGTCGCCGTCTCGTGACGAAAGCCTCATCCCACGCAGGTCGCTGTCCCATTGCAGACACGCCTGATGGGGGTGGCGTTCGTCAGGTGCACGCGTGTAACGAAATCATAAGATTGGGCAAAAATACGGGGACCAGCATCGAGTTCCTCCCGCAAAAACCGGCAGGGGTTGAACACGTTTGCCCATGCCAGCGACAGAGCGCTGGCGTTTTGAAAGCTTGTCGTCCTCAGAAGTTCCGAGGCACGGTGATGGAGGATTTAAGGTTTGAACAAAAGGGAACGACCCCCCCCCCCTCTCTCTTGTGCGGAGATTTGAACGGTAGAAGGGGTAGCGTCAGGCAGAGGAAAACAAAAGGAACAAGGATTCGTCCAGAAGGAGCGTAAGCACAATACCACGTCGTCGTCCAACGTTACGGTGCAAACAGATCCGACACAATAACACACAGATGTGGATGGGAAGATTATCTTCAGGCCCTGGTTGGAGAGGAGAGGAAACCAATGACACGCGCGTGTCGCTCTGCAGGTGTCCGAGACGGGCGTGCTTCAAAAGCAGCCTAGGAAGTAAATGCTGCAGCGCGACTGGCCGGCAAGGGGAGTAAGCCAGATCCACAGCATCGGGTCACCACTCTGGCACCCGCTCGTCGGGACCCAAGGAACTGGTCTCCGGTGTGCGTCCTAGCCCGCTGATCTTCTGACCCTGCAGAGCGCAGAGAGATTTGCGGCGCTATCCGATTCCCTCTTGGTCGATGGAGACGACAGATTCTGGTGTTTGTGACGATGGCGTGGAGAAAGCAATATGTGTCTTTGGATAGATCCACACAAAGGCAGGCCACCGCAATTCACGTAGCCTTTCGCGCGTCAAGCGAGCTTTAATCCACGCAGAGGCTGCAAAACCTCCCCGATTCCTAATCTGCAGTGCTTCTGGTTCGAACCTTTCCCCCCTCAACTGGAGTTCTGGGCACGGTGAAGACGCGCGAGAAAAAAAAGTCACAGTAAAATTGCAGCGAGAGGAAGTCAAACATGGCGTCCATCTTCCAGTAGATGAGACACCTGCTCAACTGGCCTGGCCTACTTGTCCAGAGGAAGCATGGGTTCCTGTTGGGTAAGGGGTTACGCGAGATTTTGAAAGGTCGTCTCTCTGGGACACGATTATTTCTTCGTTTAGATACTCCGTGCAAGTGTGCTCCGTAGCCTTGTATAATCGCCAGATGCGCTGTGCAATCGTCATAAATAGAAACCTGTCACACTTTGCGGACCGTCGCATGACCAGAGAGAGCGTTGCACGCTCGGACGGAACGACCACAGGGAGACCACACAGATGAAGGAGAGCAGGAGTTCACCCAGTGTAGCTTCTGGGCTCAGATTCAAGTGTAACAGTTTGTGCTAGTTCCAATATTTTGCCCTCGAAACCAGGAAGATAACTGTACAGAAGGGTTGCACGTGGCAAAGCGCGCTAGGATCAGGCACACTGAAAGCAAATTGGCGGTCATTGCAGCGATTCGCCAAAACACATCGTGAAGGTATACGGCTTTTTTGGTAGTGCCGATATCCATGCCTTCTATTGCCGTGGGTGCACTTGCAGAGGAGACGACAAACGTCACTCCTGACCTTCCAAAAAGGAAAAAAAAAGAAACAAGAAACCAGTGGCCAACCCCGCTATCCGAGGAAGGTCATGCCTGCCGTCACAAATTTGAGGAGCCGACTCTAACCTTTCCGAGACAGTGCACGTCTGCAATCGGAGCCCAACTATCACATAGAGACGGAGACGTGAAAGTGTCGGTGATCTCGTGTTCGCTGAGAATGAACTGGATATAGGTGATCAAATGATCTGAGATGAACGGCGATGAGGTCTGGGCCTAATGTCGTAGCTCTTGGCAGGCGCGTGCTCCGTTTGTGGGTACGTACAGGCCAGAACATGGTGGAGACAGTAAACAAGGCGCGGAGCCTTTGTGGTGAAAATCCTCAAAGCGGCGAGGTACTGGGTACACAGCCGTGCTGCTACATGGACACAACCGAACCGTGCATTACTGTCGCAAGGCTTGGTCGGGGCGGTTGAACAGCAGGTCACACGGGAAGGAGGAAGAAAGGAAGGGGGGGGGTGTATTATTCCTTTCGATCTGCGGAAGGCGACCGATGAGTGCGTTTCCAGCAACATAACAGCATAACCAACGGCATCTTCACGCAGAGCCAAACGAGGTAGTGTAGGACCACAGATGGTGGGCGGCGAAGAAAAATCATGGCTGAGTGGAGCGTCGCTTTACCGCCTTCAAAAGGCACTTGGTCAGGTGCTCGCACGACGAACAAACGTGTCGGTTCTCTGCGATCATCGGCGATGCGATCGACTGGAGCAACGATCACGACGAGAAAGAGCCGGTGGCAAACCAGCTGATGCTGCGGTTGACGATATCAGCCTTTTCCCCGCGTTGGCTCCAGCCTGGAAACCGAGAGCGAGCGTACAATCGCACGAAGCGGTTTCCAGGGCAAAAGGCTGGAGACACGGTCGCACATGATGCCGTGGACGGTGCGGTGGCATTTGGAGAGGTTTGATCAGATGAGCATGGAGGAGGCTTCGCGGCCTGCCAGGAGCTCTGCGCAGGTCGAGGTCGCCTCACTGGCAGCCTGAATGATGATGAGCATGGCTGGTAAGTTATTCGTGCGAGCGCAGGGCGAGAATGGTCCAGCGTCTCCCCTGCACAACGGCGATCTGACTCGTCGAGATCCGGGGGCCACGCTTTGGTGCTGTTCTCCGATCAGCAAGCGAGTCGCGCTCTTCTCGTTCCTGGACCCAGAAAGTGGTCACGTTGCGAAGCCTGGCTCTCACCGGCGGCCAATCATGGACCAGCCGAGCGTGCGACGAGAGCACGGAGAAGATGGGGAAAGGAAAAAGCGAAGGCTGGGTTGCAGGAGCTTCCGCGTGACGGTGTGGGTTTTGCGGCTGTGCCGTTTTCAGCAAACCCGTCCGTTTTCTTTTCGAGCCCGCCTGCGAGTGCCCCTTCCTGGGCTGTCCCCCGCCTGGCTCAGCGCCTGGATCCAGCGCCGTGACAGTCAGTGGCCTTGTCGTGTAGGCCACGCCGAACAAGCAATCGCTCGCCCATCATCCTCGTGCCGCGCTTTCTGCTAGCATCGGCTTTTTCACCGCTCCATCAATTTCAGAAGGCCGGATGGTGTGCGTCCCAGAGTCGAGTTCGTCATCTCAACACCAGTAGATGAGGTTGTTCTCGCGTAATGCGTCCGCTCTTTTTTTCTTTTCTTTTTTTTTTTTTTTTCCTTCTTTCTTCGTCTTGGGTTCCCCCAATTTGCATGTTTTTACGTAGCCCTTACCAGCAACTCATGGCTGAAGCGTCGCGGAAATGCGTCAGTGAGAAGAAATAAAAAAAAAAAAAAAATGAAACGACGCCGGGGGGCCGCTGACTCCCTCTGCGAAGTGCAGGCAGTCAAGCCTCATCTCTTACAGACACGTTCGTCACCGCCTAACTTGAAAGCAATAGTCGTATGGCTGTGCACATGCGAGTTGCGCGCACTGCAAGCAGCGGGCTGCAGAATAATGGTCGACAAAGGAGGATAAAGGGGAGTTTGTTCTGTCGAATGTCGGTAGGACCGTAGTGGCAGTGGGCCTGCACGTTCCCAATGTGCATATGAGCGAGACCGCGGACGGGGAGATGAGAGGGATTGCGAAGGCGGTCCCGTGCAGTGTAACACGGCGACAGTCCGTGACCTTTTCAAAACGTTTGCAGCCAGACAGAGCAGCGGTTGCTACAGCAGCCAGAACGGAGTCCAGACATTATTCGAGCGGACGGTCGGAGGAATGATGGCGGCTTGAGTCAGCGATGGTGGCAAGGATTCAGTAGTAGTCGGAGGTAACAGATGGTCTAGGAGTGTTCTGGAAAACACCACTTGGGCATACGGACAGCTGGGACGATGCGCTAACGAGCAAGGCTTCCGCTTCCCCCCCGCCGCAGAAGTGCGCGACTGCTGTAGAATTGGGTAAAGACTGCCGTGGGGGAGCGAAGAACCAAAGGACGGTGCTTGGCCAGCGCTGACACGAGGTGCTCCGACATGAGCGGACCATGAAACGCTGGGAAAGGGAGGATGGTCTGAACTATGACGAGGCCGAATCGCGGACGAGCACGGGGACATCAGTGCTTTTGCACGCATTACTCGTTCATCGCGACGGCAAGCCAGTGGCTCGACGCGGAACTGGTACGGTGTTTTGAACCACACCTGAGCGTCACGAACCAAAGGGCAGAGGGAAGAGAGCGGCGTGACGGGAGCGGGCAACTTTGTGTGGGTGGGAACGGCGGGTTTGCGTGCGATCACGCCCGGCGAGATCGTCCAGTTGATCCCGTGGATGGCAAAGGAGCCCCGTGACTGAGCTTACCAAACGGGTTCGCACGAGTGGGCGACCGGAGGGGACAACCAGCGGGCACGTTGTGTCCTTGGGCGGGTGGGGGAAGAGAGCGCAGAGGGGGGGAACAGCCCGTCGAAAGGAAGGGGAGCACTCGGAGACGGGGGAAGGGGAGGGGGAAGGGAGCGAGTGTGTCGTGGCAGCAGTGGCACAACGCACGGCGGCAGCAGGACCGCGACTGTGGCAGTCGAAGGGGGAGCAGGTGGTGGTGGTGGTGGTGGTGAGGGAGCAGAGGAGGATTTGGGCCGGCCGTGGGCGTTCACGCTAGCGAGACAAAGCACACGAGCACGAGGCGCTGGTTTTAGGGAGGGTTGCGGGCGGGTAACAGTGACGGTGATAATGACAGCAATAATGATGATAATAATAATCCGCCGACGAAAAGATGAATCGAAACCAGCCCATGCGCTGTGGAAGCCGGCCTTGGACGCCCCCTGTCTGGTCACTCCCGCCGCTTTAAGGGCGCCGTCCGTCGTCGACTCGGATGGGGGTCTGTCGCTGGCGTCGTGGGCGTTTGCTGGCGTCGATGGCTTGCGACCCGCTGCCCACGCTTCTTTAACCACCGGCTTTCCCATATTCCAAACGCCCGGCCCATAATCCATCACCACCAGCACTCAACTGCTCTCGCGCCCTCGCTCTCTCTCTCTCCCTCTCACTCTTGCTCGTCCTCGCGCGCGCGCTCTCGTCTTCTTCCTCTCCCGTCTTGACCACCCTCGCCGCCGTCGCCCTCTCTGCTGCAGCAGCGGTCCCCACATACCGCCCAGCGCGCCCTCTTGCCACTGCCCGTTCATGCTTACGCGAGCACCTGCCCTCTTCCGCCCGAGGTCACCTGCTCGGCCACCCTCTGCTTGGTACCGCCGATCTTGACGCAATCGCTCAACCGTCGACTTTATCCTCCTGCGAACACGTTCCCCGTCCCACCAACTCTCTCCCGCAAAATACAAACCTTGTCTTGGTTGCGGTGCTCGCTGTCCCGCGACGGATGCTCGCGAGACCTTCACCATGCCGTTTAGAGCGCAGAAGTCGCTCTTGAACCTGGACGAAAAGTCAATAGAAGCGATCGACACCCGAAATGTAATTGACCTTCACGGGCTCTGGTCCGGTATGTTCTCCTGGGGATGCTTCCCTGTCTTGTGTTGCGACACACAGGCCGCTAATCTGTCTGCCCTTGCAGTATTCCACAAGTGCGCCGACGCCCTGGAGAACGGGAAGCGCCTCGAGAACCTGAGCTGGAGACTGTTCAGTCGCGAGGCTTTCTGCTGCGCGCCAGACCTGTCGCTTCCCTCCGACCGAGGCCTGCACAGCAAACGAAACACCACGTCCTCGCTCGACCGGGTGCCAGACCTTTCGTCGAGCGTGGACTCCCACTCCTCCAGCGAGGGCCTTGAGTCGTCGTCAAGGGCATTGCCCACTTCGGCGCGCCCCGAGCTGATTCGCAAGGCCGTGATGGAGGGCGGCGCACGGAAGGAGAAACACATCACGCCGGTTGACCTCGAAAAAATCGTCGTCTCGATAAAATCACGGCAGGACCTGGCCCCGTTATCACCGTTGCCCCCAGCGCTGGTCCCCTCCGCACCCGCAGTCCACACGACCCACGAGACCGCGCAACACGAGCAGGTCTCCAAACCCGACTCCACACCTCAACCGGACGTGGCTCCTGCGAAAGCCACGTCTCAGTACGTCCTTGACTCATCCACCTCGACAGTGGCAACCGACGGCTTTTCAGACATGAGCCCTCCTCTCGCCGGAAGTGAGACCACGGGCACGGACGTGAGCGCAACGAGCATTGTTCGCGGCTTCTCCAAGGATCACATCTCGTGCTCGGCGCGCTCGCACAGCCAGCTACTCCCCACGCCCACGCCTTCTGGTTCGATCCTCAAGAACTCTGCCACCTACCGCTCGCAGGCGCCACAACAGCCAAAGAAGAAGGGCGCGACCTTTCACCTCGGTAGCTCATCCGGGGAATTCGAGAGCTCTTTTGAGAGCAGCTACATGCATGGGCGCAGCTCGCTGTCCGAAGGCCTCCGACGTTCGAAGAAGACGACCTCCTTCAACGACCAAGTATCCACACTTGAAGACGAGTCGCGACCGAAGTATCAGGACACTGCGGTTTTCGACGACTCGGACGAAGACGACGACGAGGAGCAGTCGAGCAGCGCGATCGAGGAGGACGATGGGGAGGATGACTGGGAGGACGACGACGAACAGAGCGCATCCTCGAGCGTACAGGAGAGGGAGCTGTTTCAACGCGTCGATTCGAAGCCCAACCTAGTGTCTCGCCGCTCGCTGCTGACGAGCATGATGCACGAGAAGGATCGGGCAGCGGCACTGCAGAATGCCGCCTCACGCTCAACTCCTGCCATCCGCCGCTCCCGAACGACCTCGCCAAACGGTCCTTTAAATTCGTCACAGCACACGTCCATCACGCAGGGCCTAGAAGCCTCTCGTGCACGGCCAATAGTGATGACCGCTTCCAACACCCACCCTCCAGCTCTGTCTCCGCGCACAACCAGACGAAACATGCTGTCCACAGAGCTCACGGAGTCTCTTCGGAAACATATTCTATGGGATCGACAAGTTAACCGGTCCACGACCAACGCGGCACTCAAGCGCAGACATACTGCGCAGGACATGACCAAAATACGACACTTCCCAGGGGAAAACCATCCGCAAACATTCATGGCTTCCAAAGTCCCCCAATCAGTAAAGAGCTCCTGGAACAATAACTACTTTGACTCCGGTTTGCAAGAGTATCACCAAAAAGGATGGTAGACAAAGACAAAGAAAAAAAACATCCACGGCGACGACGAGTCATGACTCTCCCATTTCGAGTTGCTAACACTTGTGGGTTCATCATAGCGAAATTGGCGTTTCTTTGATTCTTCTTTTCTCTCCCCCCTCCCCCCCATCTTGCCTCCCACTTCTCTCACGGACAATCCTCCGCGGCGATGGGTCAAGAATCCACCTCGGACTCAACATGCTCGATTAATATACTGGAGAGGGCACTTGTACTGGGGGGCATTTTCATTTCTGCACGATACCACCACACGAGCAGCTTTTTCCTCTTCATATCATGGGATCGCTTTCTACCGCAGCTACTGCTTACGATGCTTACGGCCTTCTCTGACTCAAACTTGCATTTGATTTTTTTTTTCACTTTCACCGCGGCAGCTCTCCATACAGGGAGCATGGTTGTTTAGATGGGAGGGCATTCGAGGGCGTGATCATGGGACAGCATCATTTTGGGTGTTATTGAAGCATGGTTGGCTGGGCATGGTGTCTTTCTTATTTCACATGCTACCAGCCAGGTACGCGATCACGAAAGGCCCACTTCATCAGGTATCCTTTTTTTTTTGGAACACTTCGGCCCCTCTGCGTTTCCGTGTACCAGTACCGTCAATACCCAGTAAAGCCATCTGTACTATATTCAAACCAGCCTATTATTCTTTGACGAGGCTTAGTCCTGGATCATGGCATGATTATATTTGCGCAGAAAGGGCGGCGCGAGGATCTCAGAGCCCTCACGGGTTACCTCCTTATCATTCTTAGTGTAAAAGCATCAATGCATAATACCATATCGAACCACATACAAGAGACGTATTACACATCACACGGGCTTGCAAGGTCTGCTGAGTGAGCTCTATCTTTTTTGATTCTTCTAAATCCCCTCACCGTCAGTTACGACCCGCACCGTACGAGGACCTCGTACATCCAGAGCCGGTCGAAATTTAGGACGAAGTATCCTTTCGTTGGTATCCTGTGGCACATTGAAACGTTCAGCCTGTCAGAAGGCTTGTTGGGACAGCCTTGCAGGGAGCAAGGCCCGCTTTCAAGAAAAGCGCACATGCAACGATGAGTTTTTTCTGCTGGACTAGCGAACTGTAGTTGCGCCCTGCCGCCTCCACCTCGGGCCTGTCGTTCGATTCTTTTCCCTAGCCATTCTCTTACCGCTTCTTTCGTCCTGAGGCGCAATCACGGTCTGTTTTTTCTTTTTTCTGCTTTGCTGCGGCAACCCGATCGATTTTCTTGTGGTCTTGCGTGTCCGCAATCCAACAACACCCTTCTCACACCCCCCCCCCCGCCTCCCTTCTTCTCCCCTTATTTTCTCTTTCTTCTTCTTCTTCTTTTTTTTCTTTAGTCATTGAGACAATGCTACCGTCGCATGAGCCCCCCCCTTCCTCCCGCGTTACAGGGTCGTGTGGTGTCCGGGATCGTCTGGCACCAGAGAAAGAAAAAAAAAAGAATCATCCGCCTACACATGTACACCATAACGGCCTCCATTGCCCTTCACCCTATGCCCCAAAACCTTTCCCCAAGCGCGCACCAGCTGATGTCTGCCTGCAGATGCAGATAAGCCCGTGCCAGCCGTTTTGAAACCACTTTCTCTTTCACCGGAGAAGAGAGGGGGGGGGGTTTGGTTGGTTGGTGAGGGGCTCTTAGCATGTGTGCGACGCGTTGGGTTCAGATCCCTTTTTCGCGATCCCCGATTAGATGGCTCCGCTCTGAGCTTTTGCAAGCACAAGGCTTTTTTCGTTAGTCAAAAAGCATTCGCAGTAGTCTATCTTTTTTGGCGCGCAGCTAGGTCCAGTCCATGGCCGCTCTATGGAAGCGAAGGAGCAGGAGAAAAGAAGAGAGTGAGATATGCGTATGTGTGTGTTCTGTACGTACGTGTCTCTGTCAATCCAACTTTCTCCCGCCTTGTGCTTCTTGCGGTGAAAGGTACAACCCAAACTCGCTTCGACGTTGAAAGAAGCGGACGGACACGCTCGTACCGAGCATATCTCCATCCGCGCAACACCCGGGTGCAAGCAAACGACGGGCGCCTACACTCTTCCCTTGTGTCTTCCCGCAAACCCTTTCCCCCCCCCCTCTCCCTCCATCTCTGTCCTCTCAGATGACCTGCCTTCGCTCGCCCTTGCGTCCCGTCTTTCTGCTGCCTCGTCGATTTGTGACACAAGAAAAGGTGAGTCGCCCCTGAGGGCTATCGCGCACGGGATTTGCTGGGCTCGACATTGGACCAACCAGCCCTGCGCGCGTCCGTCAACTGCATGCACGCTTGTCACGAGTAGGATCGCCGCCGGGACCGCCCTTTGGCGAACAGAGCATGTCTGACAACGTGGCGGAGGATGGGGTCATCTGCTTTGCACGCGGGCACTGCCGCGGCGTACAGCCGAGAGGGGGGGGGTGTGTGTGTGTTATGTGTGTGTCAGTGTGGAAGGGAATGTGAGGTCTCGCGGGCTTGCGCGGGCAGCGTCAGCTTGAATTCTCCAACGACACTCCCCGCGGAGCCTGTCGCTTCACGCTTTTTTCCTGCGAGCTTCTGCCCGTTGTGAGCGCGACGTTCGGCCGCCCTTTGGCTCCCCAACCGGCGCCGCGACGCACTTGGACGTCCTTTCGTGACGAGCTGTTCGGGTCACGACGTGAGGTCCCGTGTGAGCATGGACGCTGGAAATCTCTCTCACGTTTTTTCTCGTCGCCCGCGGTGGCATCTTGGAACATGCCCCAGAGGCCTAGACTATCCCACGGTGCACTTTTAAGCCCTGACAGCGGCTTGTCGGCGCGAGAAGATCGCTGCATTTCATCCCTCTTGAACCATACCCAGCAAAAGACCTCAGAGCGGATGTCCCGCGTCGTTGAGCCACGCCCACACGCCGGCTGGGCGATGCTTAGTGATCTTAAACCTGGCGAACCCGCTCTCTCACTACCACGCGCGTGTTGCGCCTCCGAGGACCGACACGGAAGCAATAGGCAACGAGCGTTTCGATGCCGGGAGTGAGGGGAAGCGCTGGGCAGCTCGTACAGCCCCATCAATCAATCGCCTTCTGCTCAATCTCGAGCGCAATCTACAAATGCAGCCCTGTGACTCAGATGCCCGCGACAGTGGACGTAGCTTGCAGACGCAGCCGCCGGACCAGTGACCGGCAGCTCTCAGCCTCATGTTGAATCATCGTGACCGACCATCCCATTAGTCGTCGCTCATCGCCGCCTTTGTGTACGGGAGGGCCACAAATTACCCACGATAAATACAGCCCCGAGGTTGCCCTTGGTTGACGTGCGATGACAAGCGAAAGGAAACGCGTGTTGGGAAAACAAAATAAGAAGCAAAGGAATAACCAAACATATTCCGCAAACGTGCATTGGATCGTTCGTCGTCTGACCTCGCGTGCGAGTCGCTGTGACGTTCATCCTTTTTCTTCGCCACGATCCTGATCCTTTCCTTTCTTTAATTCCCCTGCCCCAGGAAAGAGACCCACCCTTCCAACGACATAAAGTGAAAAGAAAAAAATAACGATAATTAAGCATAAACGGGAACAACAAAACATATGCCAAACAATGGCAGACCAGGCGAGACACGAGGATTCAGACACGGCAGACGTTGCGCAGCAGGCACCTGCCGTGATGCGGTCGAATGACGGTGCGTTCTGTGCTAATCATCGGGCTTCCCAGCGAGTCTTGACGGCGATGCGTTCACACATGCATCTCGTTAGCCGCTCAACACATGGTCATCTGCTCACGCTGGACATCAGGGATTGATGAGTTGTCAAACAGTCCGAGGGCAGCGCCTCTTCAGCCTTCGCCCTCGCTGCCCAGACGCGCTCGCAAATGCCGGTTCTTTGGGTCGAAAGCCGGTAAGGTCACATTCGAATCAAGCGCCTCCTCCCTTGCATTACCCCGAGTTTTTATGTTTTCTTTTCCACTCTTGCGTTCTCCCTTTTGCCCGCCGCCTATTCGTACGCGGTTGTGGTGGTTTTGTAGCCCCCTCGATTCCTCCCTAGATTGCCGACTGTCTGCAGCAGCGATTTGACGTCCTTGGGATGTCGGCGACCACGCGGGCCGTCGCCACGGTGTGGGGAGTGTCCCTCCTAATTAGCCACCAATGATTCGAATGCTGCGAACTGACTTTGTGGACTTCGTGCTGCAGGATGTAGATCGGGGAGCAACTGCCCTTTCTTGCACGACGCTTCTGGTCCGCAAAGAGCGGAACTCCACCAGATCCAAGCGGCGGCATCCCATAGAGACGGTGTTACTGCCGCACCAAGTTCAGCCCGGGGAAGAAATGATGGGCCGAGCTGTGACGGTGTCGTCGGCGGGCGCACAAAGCCTGCGCCGCTACATCGTCCCGAGTGGAGAGTGCAAAAGCCGATCTCTCAGGCCCAGGTCGACGACCCGAGGATGTTTCAATTGAACCAGGTGCGGAGGAGGTACAGGCCGGCAGAATCCCAGAATACGGAGTCGACCGTGCTGGACCTGAGGATCGTGCCTTCGGATCCAGACTTCCCCTTTGAGCTCGAGGCGTTGGAATGTCGCCTGACGGTACCTATGTCCTTCCCTGCTGAGATGCCCAGGATACGCGTCACCAACAAGGAGATGGGGAAGGGTTATCAGCTCAACGTGGAGGCAGGTTTCTATCAGATTATGAGAGACCGGCCGCAGGGCACCATGCTCCAGTGGCTCAACGAGCTCGACAGACGACTCGAGGCTCTCTTGGCCAAAGAAAAGGCCGACACCGTCAAGATTGTTGTGCCCCCAGCAAAGAAGTCTGAACGAGCCCAGGAGCCGGTCGCGGTAGACAAAGGCAAGGCTAAAATGCCAGAAGTGTCCAAGCCTCAGGCACAGCCTGCCGAGCCTGCTCAGCCTGCTCAATCTGCGTATGGCACACAGCAGCTGCTCGACGCAAAGTCCAAGCGTGAGATGGACACTCTACAGCTGGAGTGTCGCCTTGGCCGACTGCCCCAGTACGCCAAATCAGACGATGGTCTAGTGTATACCATTCCCGTAGAACCACGTAAGCGCGACGAGCTACCATCATCGATCCAGTCCGTGAAGACACTTAAACTGATCGTGCCGCAACTGTACAACCTTCAGCCTTGTAGAATTGAGCTCGATGGAGTGACGGGTCACGATGCGGAGATTTTGCACGAAGCGTTCACGGCTCGCTGCACGGAGATGCCAAATTTATCACTCGTTTCACATCTCAACTATCTAATGCAAAATATGCATACAATGGCTGCCACGACCTTTGTTAAGAAGGTCGAGCCAATCCCAGCCGCTGTGCCTGAACCCAACATCGCGGAGGACAAATCTGAGCGTCGGTCGACGGTCCCATCCGCGACGGACGATTCTCGAAGCCACATAGTTAAGATTCCACGACCGCCGGAGTGGGATGTCCGCGACGAAGCAAGTCCGTCAGAGAGCGACGACTCGTACGCTTCAAGCTTAGACGAGGACAACAACAGCGTGGAAAGTGATGTGGAAGCGACTCAACCTCAAGGCGAGGGTTCTGATGTCCAACGAGGAATTTTGGTGTCCTTCCCACACCTGGAAATGCATGGCATTGAGCTCATGGAAGTGTATTCAATATCGTTGGAGGTCAAATGTGACCGGTGCAAGACTCAGATGGACGTGATGAACGTGAAGAACAACGCCAAAGTTGACTCCGCCGGTGTTCGATCCGAGTCTTGTCGGAAGTGCGCAAATGCAATCAGCATCGGTGCGGTTCCCTACGACGTTTCGGTCACGCTCGCGCGCTTGATTTGCTGATGCATTAAGACTACAGGATACAGGATGGATTTGATACACGCGAACTCTGTCAAAGCCGGCTACGTCGATCTGGATGGAGCAACGATCGTTGATCTGCTGCCTAGGTATGTTGTACTTCCTCATCAGAAATGCGCACGGCGATCAGCCTTGCGCGCGCACGTCATTTGCGATCTAACCATGGCGATCAGCAATTTCATTCCTACGTGTTCGCAATGTTCGACAGCGTCACCCCAGCCGGGCGTCAGCTCCGTGCGAGGCGAATCAACAATGGCGGTCTGTCGAAGATGCCACGGAAAAATGAGTGCGTACCAGCATCCGACGACATTTCAGGATCACTACCCGCCAAGGCTGACCATGAACATAGCTTTTCGCATCCCCGAAGTTAAGTTTCTTCGGATCAGCGCCGCGGCAGGTAAGTCCTTCCCCACCAAGCCCGATCGATTGTATTTTGCCAAATGACCCGAGTCGTATCGTATCATTGCTCCGCAGTATAACGTTTTCCTGTCGTTAATCTTGGTTCCGTTCTCCAGTTCGAGCTAGCAGAGCGCCGCCTCGTAAGAAGCATGTAAGTTCCCTTGACCTAGCATCAAGCTCTTGTTCTGGCAGTGCTTTTTAGATGATGCCCAGAGGCGAGGGAGCAAAAGCAGCAAGAAGCTAATGCAATGGTAGAAAGAACGACTAGGCTTGACGGTAGGAGAAGAGCTTCCGAAACGTGGTCGGTGCAAGCATTACTCGAAGAGCATGAGATGGTTTAGGTTCTCCTGTTGCAGCAAAGTGTTTCCTTGCGACAGGTATGTTGCCACTGCTTCCATCCAATCGCTATGCTCTACCAATGTTTCCAGCACCAAGAAACCTTTCTGTCTTGAGTAATTGCTAACAACAACATTAGGTGCCATGACGAAGTCGCCGATCACCCTACCGAACACGCAAACCGCATGATTTGGTAAGTTTTTTTGCTCGTTCAGCCTCGTGACACTCTTACTTCGGCCTCTCCTTTGCCAAACATGCTCGATGATGTCAGGCCGCGTCTGTTGCCGCCATCAATGAGCACCTGCACGTAACCCCGCAATGTCCGATTCCCCGCGAACCTTAAAACGTTTTTTGTCTAGGGTCAAGCCTCTCGGGCAAATATCAATTTCGTTTTTGTGATTCTCTCGCGTTCTTGATTAATTATGATTGGGCTAATTTATCCCTCTAGTGGCTTCTGTAAGTTCCGCCCCCAGCTTTTGAGTGGCTGCTCTGCCCTCTTTCGCGGCCGCTTTTTCGTCAGACCGCGTGGAACTTTGCCAGCCTACGCCCTACGAACTAACCGCGCAACAGGTTCCCGCGAGCAGAACTATCGGCCAGAGGACTGCGGATTTTGCCATGCTGTCCTCACAGGAAGGAAGGGTTCTGGCTTCTGGGAGGGTGGTAAAGGTAAGATCTACCCTTTTGTTTTTGGCTTGGTTTGCGTTCCTGTTTCGGGAAAACGAAGTCGTTCCCTCCCAAGTCGCAACATCGACAACCATGACTACTATGACCACGCGCACAAAGCCGCATACGTATCGTTCAAGATCGCCAGGCACACGACTATCCAGACGGCATCTTAATCACGTGCTTTGCGTGCCATTGGTGGGATGCCGGATCTTATCCAAGACAATGGTAACCGATGTCACCGAGCTTAAATTTGCGGGACAGAATGACACGCTCACATCTACTCACGAGCCGAACTTCTTGGCCTCCCTTCAATGACGGTTCAGAAAAAGCAGCAAGGCGCAACGGCTTTCTCGATTATTACCCCGGTTTAAAGACGGCGAGTTGTATTGATCTTTTGATGGAGTTTGGTAGGCTGTCCGGGGTGGTTGCACTTGCATGACATCCCGGCTGGCATGTGAAATGAGGCAGCCTCAAAACACATGCACATTCTCCATCCAAGCGAACACACAAGGGCACCACGCAATCCGCCTATCATTTTCGATCGCACTTTGCCACAGCGTCGGATTCTTGTCGTGATCATCCATCACAATGCAAGGCGTTGCACGCTGATGTCTTCGGCTACAAGACTCCTGCGAGGGAGGGGAAGTTGGGGGTAGTAGGACCGAAAGTAGTCGCAAGATTACTGTCTCTCCCGCTTTCCCCTCTCTCTGGCTGTGCGCGCCACACTTTCAAGAGGCGTGTTGATGTCCTTCGCGAGGTTAACGCGTCGAGAACGCGACGGCGGTGGACTTTGGTCGCGTTATGGATGGACATTAAACTTTTTGTTCCTTCGATGGCACGCATTGCGCTTATGCACGAGCACCTGGAGTTGTACACGCCTTTTCGCCCTAGAATCGGCCCTTTGCACGTGCCCCTTTGTGCTCACATCTGCAAGCCCTCCCTCTCCGGCCCCTATCCCAATTTACGGGCTTTTGCGTTGTCTCCTTTTTATCGTTTCTCCCCCCACCCCCAACAGCCTCAGCATTGAGACTGACGTCGTGATTGTTCTGCACAGGTACCCGCGATCAGATCAAGATGTCGAGAAAGGATCCCAGGAAGTATAAACGGATGCCGGGAAGCAGAGTCGGGCCGGGCAGCAGCTCGAAAACGAAGTGATGATCAGCTTGGCCGGGTAACTTTGTGAGCTCTGGCCAGCATGACGAAGCAAAAGCACTGCACAGCCAAGTCGAACACAGCTGAGGATTGGGTCTCACTATGGCCCTTTTTCTTTTTATTCACAAATCCGATCTTGAGACAGAGTGTCGATCAAGCATCCCACGCCTTCGTTACGGCGACGAGTTTATTGAGCGCTGCACAAGAATCCCGCTTGCAGTATTGAACTTGAATGCCCCTGAGCCACTCTGTCCGTCAAAGCTGCGTTTGTTCTGGATGTAGATTTGGTTTGTTCTTCAAATTGACACAGAAGACAGACTATCTATTAACGTGCTAGCTCACAATGAATGCTATCGTTGAGAAGTTTCTTCATGCCCTTGCATCATTCGGCTTTCTTTCTTTGCCTTCTGATATCTTATAGTAGCATGCACTGCAGTGGGAGTGCGGTGAGCTGGATGGCCTGTTCGTGTATGCTAGATGACCCACCGCATCGCACAGAGAAGCTAATAAACGTGGGCCTCGATGCTTATTTCTGGGTGAACCCAGACTTTCGAACACATGCATTAAAACTCATCCTCACCACTGCCAGCAACGATCACGTTGTTAACCTATCCACAAACATTAGCAAGTCTTTCAAACCTCGCTTATATGCCTATATTAGGACCAAGATCAGGTCCGACATCCCGTTCTCACTCTCACTGCTGCTCTCTTCGCGACTAGATCGAATGAAAATGATGGTAATGCATAGTTACAAAACACTTCCGTTTGTTATCAGCGAACGCCGTAAGGATTCAGAAGTGCCCAGTCGAATCTCCATATTGGTAACATTCGTCAAGTTCTTCCCTTGTGCGACTCGCCGTTTTAGGCCTTTAGCTTTAGACGCGGACAGGTGAGATGAGATGATCCATGAGAAAGGCGACGGGTTTGCACAAAGGCAAGAATCCTGCATGAAACAAAGCACGGCAGACACGGGCGCAGCTGCGGGGCGGCGCAGTAGAACCCATCCCTTTCATCAGTCTCGTATCACTTCGCCAGTATGAAGCTGGTGGATGACGACTGATTTAGAGTTGAATTCTTTGAGACAGTTATTTGGAATGACTGCATGGGACGGATGAAAGCACATCCTAGTGCTGTGTGACGGAACTTTGGAGTTCACGTCGCATCCTCGTGCGTATCGCGTGTGGTGTGCTACACACTTGCACGAGTGGTCCTGGAAAAATAGAAAAAAAAAGCGCCCGTAATCATACGCAGTGAAACTCCTCGGGCCCATATTAAGGGTAACACAAAAGATGTCAAAAGAGGCCAGAAGCATCAGGCACGCCTGTGATTGCGGCGAAGGTTGAAAGAGCATGTGCGTGATTCCAGACGCTCGGGTTATGCGGTGGTATCGCGGAGAGAGAGTGAGAGGATGGAATGGTAGATACACAGGTTTTGCATGAAACAAGAGAAACAGATAATTCATTAGCACGTACCTTGAGAACCATCCTGCACAGCTGGGTGGCAAGCAGCAATTGCTGACGCTTCGAAATCAAGGGGTCAATCACAAAGTGCTCCCGCATGTCTGGTTGAATCACATATTAGTGCCTATTCATGTCTTCGCTGAAACGCAAATCGTGACAGTGGAAGAGAAAGCCAACGTGACCAGCGCCATCTCCGGCAAATCGCAAAAAACCATCGCCTGTACACCTGAAGGTAGACAAGAAAGAGCTTTGTGACAACGTCCCAGCGGAGGTACCAATCACAGCAATGAGGCGGCAATAAATGCAACAGCGGCGTTCGATTGGCGATCTAGCGATCAAATCAACATCCTGAGGCGGGGGTGGATTGCAGCCCATCCCAGATGTTCGGAACGTGGGGGTTCGACACTTTCGAACACACAAGCAACGCCGTACGCTGAAGACTGTGATGTGGCGGTGTGGAAGCGCTTGCCTGCCTTCCGATGCGGCCAAATCGAATCCAGGAGTTTTCTGAGCCTGCAGCTGGACTGCAGCAAGCACGTCGTACATTGCAAATCTCTCATTCGCGGAACCCGATCGACAAGCCATCAACGCTGCAGGTATTTCTGGCGTTTGAGCTTGTGGAATACTGAGAGGACTTGTAAAAGCGGCCACATGCCAACTGGGAGCTCCCTTTGACGTTGACACGCTGTTTACTGGCCTGCCTGTGAGGCAACCCACAACACCTGCACCCGGGAAGTCATCTGAGCACAAGTGCTGTTCTGTTTGCCACCCGTGTCCTCGCTACCGATTGTGTCGCAGCCCCTCGACCGAATCATACATTATTACGAAAAGTGACAAATAATGCAATCAGAAAATAAAAAAAAATAGACCAATGACGTACCGTTGGAGCCTGTTTGCATGCAGTCAACACCGAGCCTGGAGTTTTTCTCCTTGACTTGGCGCGATTTGATGCTCGCCAATGTCTCTATAGGTGACAGGCCTGAATTTTCTGCCAAGGCCATGGGGATCGCATCGAGCGCGTCTGCAAAGGCACGCATTGCGTATTGTTCTAGTCCCGGACTCTGCTCACCAACCGCTCATGTTAGCAAGCAAATCATCACGTTTCCGTGTTTTAAGTCTAGCGTTCGCTTCAAGGATCAATCTGAGGTGATGATGTGTCTGACCGAATGGCATTCGTTCAGATGATCAATACTTATGCATGTTGCATGCATGGCGTTGCAGATGCCTATAACGCGAGCTGCAGCTGGGGGCCCACTCCAATGTAAACGTGTACAAAGGTAAGGACCTTGCCATGTGTGACTCGAAAGTGCTGGAGTACGATTTTAAGACTGCAAACGTACCTGTACTGCGGCCTCTTCGACGGCGAGTGAGCACGCGATCTCAGCAGCCCCACCGCCATACACTACACGGTTGTCACGGACGAGATTGCGCACTACGCAAAGAGCGTCATGCAGTGATCGTTTCGCTTCATCGATAATCTGTCCGGCTCTGGTTAGTACAGGTTGCAAAGCGTGTGATGTAAGACAAAAAAGAGTCGAGGTGGACCAATTTTCCCGGTTCGATGTGAATTAACCCCAGATGAGGGAAGAGACGTACCATCTTATTGCTACCGCGTACGAAGACGGTTATCGCTCTTGTGTTGGCGCACTCCTCGATGACTAGCATCTTGTCGCGCGTCGTTCCAAACGTCATTTCCTTCACCAGTCCAGCGGAACCTAACTTCTCGGAGCTCAGGTCTTCAAATCGAGGAACAATTCGCCCGTTCGTAGCAATGGCAATGAGTTCAATATCCGGGCCACCAACCCACCGAACTGCAGGCAAGTTGTTTGTAAGCAGCAGATGGTTCGCCTCATCATCAAAACCCCATTGGCAGATTACCACATTTGCTCCCGTTGCCTTGATCTGGTCAATCATCTCGGTAAATTTGCTAGCCTCGTATTTCTGGAGGCGCTTGAATTCCTCTACAGACGTGATGTCGAGCTTGTGTTTGGTTTTAGGCTTAGGAGGTTCGAATGGGCAAGTCAAGATAGCAAGTTTGGCATCCTTGACTTCAGACGGCATCTGTGGATGCGAGAAGTCCTTATCAATTATGACACCTTTGACCAGGATCGAGTCCTCTAGAGAGCCCCCTACTTTGCCGTCTACCTTAATGAGCTCAAAGTCGACGTCCTTTCGCTCAAGGTCCGCAACAGACAGCACAGCATCGACAGCGATCTGTGCAAATTGATCGTGGGCCTTGGAAACAATTTTGCTGCCCAAACTGGTTTTTGCCACGCGTAGCAAATTTTCAGTGTCTTCTTTAGAGAAAGGGATCGTATCGCTGATCTTGTCAAGTTCTGCCACGGCAACTTCGCATGCTTGATCAAAACCGTCGGCTATTCTAATCGGATGGATGCCTTTGTCTATGAGGCCAGCTGCCTGCTCAAGTAGTGCTCCAGCAAGTACAACGACGCCCGTAGTACCGTCGCCTATCTCATCATCTTGCGATTTGGACAACTCTACGAGTAGTTTGGCTACGTTGTTTTGGATCTCCATTTGTGACAGGATTGTCGCGCCGTCGTTCGTTACAGTGATATCTCCATCCGGGGAGATGAGAATCTTGTCCAGTCCTCGCGGTCCCTATTTTTCTTTTAGATATGTGTTACTCCTCGGGAATTGTGCGTTCGTACTAGTGATGTCCTGACGATGTTTGCAACAGTCCGCGCCGCAAGAATGTGTGATTTCACCGCCTCATTGCCATGTAACCGCGTTTTCTTTGCTTGACTAAGCGTACATCAGTGTCATATACATGTCTTCCCAGACGCAAAATATACTCTCGAACAACGATAAATGGCCGTCCCTGCTCATCCTGCATCACCTGAGCTGTTCTTCGTCAGTATTTATGCTTAATAGACCTCCAATAGAGGACATCGAGAGGTCCGTATTGACGTGAAATGTGATACCTTGCGAAAGATCGAGTTCTGCAAAACACTACGTCAGTCACAAGCAAGAGATCAAGCGGTGGTGGTGGGCTGCCTACGCATCGACATGGTTTTCCGACGCGCCTGTTGGGGCTAGTAGCGCTTTTCTAACGAATATCAACAATTTATGATCTCGGTTCTGCTTGGATAAGGTTTGTAAGTAGAAGATATTGTTGTTGCGCTGCTGTGAAGCTGTAGGTGTTGTAAGACATGTCCTTCAAAAATTCCCCAGCGCCCGCATTTGATGCCAAGACTGCGAATCAGCCGCAAGAAAAAAGGTCGCGTCGCTAAACGCCACGCGCTCAGTTATCCAGTTGGCCAAGCCTTCCCCGTCCAGCCCGCTCATACAATGCTCAAGGTCAAGCTACAAACGATGCTTCTGCATGAAAGCTCCCGGTGAAATAACGTTGAATCAGCGTGCTTAATCATAAGACTTACAACGCGTATTCTGATTTTCACACAATACTTGGTGATCTTTCTCTCTATCATTTCGCCGTCTGAGTTGATTTCGCCGACGAAGTCACTATGCCGCGTGAGTTAACCTATACGGGGCACGCCGTGCAGAATTAAGAAATGCTGACACTTACATTTTCCAGGTCTAGATTCAGATGATAAGTCTGTTGATGATTCCATTCCATTCAAGCCTGCCGCTACGGCACCATCTGTCCATAGTTCCAGCAACAATGAAAACGGCGAAGATGAGGATGAGTATGTAATTGAAGAGATTGTAGGCCATGACTGGGACGCGCCAACAGGAGAGATATTATATCATGTAAAATGGGAGGGCTGGGATAACCCAGAAGATTTAACTTGGGAGCCCGAGGCAAACCTTGCGTCCGCGCAGGACGCGCTGAAGCAATACTACAAGAAGATTGGTGGAAAACCAAGTCCCAAGAACATGAACCCGCTGAGGGGAAAAGGCTCCAAGAAGAGAAAAGCAACTGAAACACCCAAAGGCTCTGTTGCGCGATCAAAAAAGGGTAGATCCGAGACGCCAGAAATGAGCACAAAAAAGGTAAAGAAAGTTGAAAATGTGGGTGAAGTTGTCAGCTGGGAGCTTCCAAAAGGAAGCTGGGAGGAAGAAGTTGCCTCGATCGATACTATTGAAGAGGCCTACGATGATAAGGGTGTGGCCCGGAGATATGTGTATTTGATGTGGCGGAACGGAATGAAGACGAGACATCAACTCGCAACAGCAAACCAGAAGTGCCCCCAAAAGCTGCTGCAGTATTACGAAAAGCATTTGTGAGTTTCTGGATTTCATGTGGCCAGAACTGCTTACGTCGATGTGCTAACGAGACACTAGGGTGTTCAGAAGTGCCGGCCCGGCTCAAAGCGATGCAGACGTGTCATGAATACCCGGGAATTTGAGAAGGATGAATGTGAGTTAGTAATTGGGCACTACCTGGGCAGAAGGAAGAAAGAGTGCCTTGAGGATGATGCTCATTGCTGTTACGGCATTTAGGAACCGTTCGATGCTGTAACGTCTGATATGGTCGTCGCTATCCAGCATTAAGACGCAGCTCAAGACAAGGATCTCAAATTCCAAATGAGATTTGTGCCTCTGTTTTGTACTAAAACACAGAAATACGGTTTCAAAGCGGCACAGCACTATGTTTGGCTTGTATACTGTCACACTTCCAGCGAAAAGAATAATGTCACTGAAGCTATCGCTGAGCATTTTCCACGTGCATATGGTGGGAAGGTAGTGATCTTTCGTCTCTTCGGGAGTTCGAACACTCACATTAGGTACATGCTTACTCCATTTGCTCTTCAATATTTCCTTTGGTGGTTATGAATGGATGAAGAATATCTATGCAAATATAATGTGTGAACAAGATCGAGGAAAATGGACCAAACTTAAGACATCATGGTCCAGAACCATCTGCATCTTACCATGATCTCATGTCACTCGTCCGATCTACAAATTGTAAGCGACGAGGTTCGAAGGGAAGCCCAGGCTTTGAGTTGCTTATACTGGAGTTAAAGCTTACTTTTACCTGGGGTGGAATGGAGAAAACATCGATACATCTCTCAAACCATTCGCTCGATAGAGGTGAAAGCCATGCGTCAAGAAAAGATTCGCTCCGTGTTTCCCACCAGACCCTGTCTGAGGGAATATCGGTGTGCCTTACCTAGCTCAGCACTTCCCATTCAGCCATTTTCTTGCTTTCATCTTACAAAGGCGATTGGATTTCCGAGTTATATGGTGTGATCTAAGAGAAGAGGGAGGTGCAGCTGTGAAGGTTGAAGAATGTGGGAGCATGCGTAAGATAGCTCGTTTATTTTCATTTTTCCAATTCGATTGCTTGCGGCAACACTACAATGGCAGGTACATATGCCATCGTGTCCAAGTCGAGGCTTAGCATCCATCGCGTTTACGTCTTTGTGGCCGACGCAACAGGTGGCAATCAAGAGCGGTACCAAAAAGAAGAGCTTGAAATTTCTTCAAGGTATGCGAGCTCGAGGAGACATCAGATTCTGTCTTCCGGAAGAAAGCGCCCGTTCGACGCGACCTTGGAATCTACCAAGCTTTGGAGCGATGTCAACGCGCTCCAAGCCCGCTAGATTTGGCCGACACGTCATAAAGGGCACACCAGCATTATAATTATTAGTTAAGCTGCTGAAATGAAGCTCGGCATGAATGTCTTTGTGTCGATACAAGGTTGCGAGGCACCTTTCCATACATTTGGACATGAAAGAGGGTTGACACGCATTTAAGAGATGGTATCTGCAACCTGTAAATTGCTGAACAGAGAGGTGAATGGAACAAATCTGAGACGAGGCTCCAGTGTGAGAAGTCGGGGATGTACAATTCGTTAAGGTCAGCGAAGTTATCAGGGGAGCTTGGTGAGCTCCACTTAGACATGAAAGACGTGTGTGCAGCCTTGGTGTCAGCCTAGCGGTCGCTACAGTACACTTGAAGATGGCGAAACAATAGAATAAACAAGATATCCATATCTTTGACCTCTTTTTTGTTCATGTCTGGGTTCGCAACAAAGATATATCGGCATATAAAGCACAACGCGCAAGCCAAACGCAGAAAGAAAAATTGCCTCGTCAGCCAAATGTGCGGCGAAAAAAATTGGCCACCTCCTGCCGTTCTGAGGTTGAAATAGGAAAGAGCATTGGTCCGTGCAGAAGAGTGCCAAGGATTCAGCTTTCAAAGGCTCCTTCCATCACCAATTTTCGAAAGCGACGACCGACCGACTTTGCCTCTCGCCTTCCTTGATCATCGACGTTGCTCCTTCTCATCGCTCAGGCGCCTTCAAGTTCGCACTTTCTCCATCCAAACCGTCGCCGCAGTTGTGTCTTTCCTATTGCGCCGCAGCGATCGCACCTTCCTCTTGCCGTATCACACATATCCCCGATAGCACCTCTTCCGCCATCTTCGTCGCTATGGCCGCAGTACGTTGCACCTACCCCTCGCGCTTCGCTTCCTCTCCTTCTTTCTCTACTTCTTCCCCAGTCATCAATTTCCATATACTGACTTTGACACCGCTCTCTACAGAACGCTGGAAATCAGCCTCGCCCCTACGCTCAAGCCGCTGCCCAACAGCAGACTAACGGTGGTCCCCCAATGCCTACTCCAATGCCAGGCGCCGTACCTCTACTCCCAAATCAAGGTCGTATCATACAGCAGGGACCCATACGGGTTCTGTGCATTGCAGATGTCAGAGGTAGGTGACAAATTCGCTTTAATCGCATTTGGCTTTGCTGTTAGCTTGTACAGAGGCATCGTATCAACTGACGGTTTACTCAAGGCAACCTTCGTTCTTTGAATGAGCTCGCGCGTGAGGCAAGGGCTAGCTACATTATTCACACAGGTGACTTCGGTTTCTATGACGACCGCTCGCTAGATCGCATCGCAGAGAAGTATGTCCATATTCCGGGCGGAGATGTGCGGGCCTAAATATTACGAAAGGCTAATTTCTAGATAGAACTCTACGACATGTCGCCCAGTACTCGCCGCTACTTTCAGAGTCTGTCAAACGCCAGATTGCACAGTCACCGCCACAGCCGTCGATTAAGGACAAGATTCCAAGAGACCAACTCCCGCTTTCAGAGCTGCCCTTATTTCTGAACGGAACGTACAAATTGGACGTACCCGTCTACACAGTCTGGGGAGCATGTGAAGATGTGCAAGTCCTAGAAAAATTACGGTCCGGAGAATATAAAATCAACAACCTAAACATCATCGATGAGGCAAACTCTCGATTACTCGATATTGGAGGTGTCAAGCTACGACTCTTAGGTCTTGGTGGTGCTGTAGTCATGCACAAGCTATTTGACAACGGCGAGGGCAGGACGACCATTGCCGGAGGTCAGGGAACTATGTGGACGACGCTGCTGCAGATGGGCGAATTAATCGACACGGCAAACCGTGTCTACGACCCTACGGAGACTCGTATATTTATCACTCATGCATCGCCAGCACGTGAAGGGCTACTAAATCAGCTGTCTGTCACACTCAAGGCAGACTTCTCGATCTCGGCTGGACTTCACTTCAGGTACGGCAGCTCGTACAACGAATTCAGCGTAAACCCTACACTAGATCACTACCGCGGGAAGCTTGCCGCTTCACATGCATCTTTCGATGACGTTTGGCAGACCGTCAAGAATGAAGTAGAACCGGCGGTAGAAGATAACGAATCCCAGAAACGCCTCCTGTCATACGCGCTAGATCTCGTTTCGAAGATGCCTCAAGTAGCAAATGGTGGTAATCCTTTCGGCGGTCAGTCGGCACCAGGCAGCGGCACCATCGACGAGAGTGCATTCAAAAACATGTGGAACTTCAACTTGGCGGATGCAGCATATGGCTGGCTTGTGCTTGACATTGAGGGTGGACGCATCGGTACCGAGATGCGGGCCCAGGGCTTCAACTTCGCACACCGTGGTGGAAAAGCACAACAAAGTGCGCCTGCAGTACCAGCGCCTACAACAAGTGCACCAACAACTGGAAATACACAAGCCCCGTCCTCGCAACCACCCCCTTCACAATCAAGCCGTGCGCCTTCCGGTCCAACCACGCAGACCCGTCCAACAGGCCCTCAGCCGGCACGATCACCAGCACCCGCAACGCCCAAGGAGCCAGGCAAATCAACAACTCCTCAACCACCAGCCACGTCGACGGCCTCGCAAGCACCAGTTGAGAAGGAGGCCAAGACCAACGGTACTGAAAAATCCGGTGACTCTTCGAAAGATCCACCTCAGGACCGCAAACCTGTCCAAGCCCTTTTTATTCGCAACGTCAAATCCGATAATGATGCATGCAATTTAGTTGCCGAGGAGGACCGAGCAAATATCGACCACGTCGAGCATCGCGGTTCCGCATACATTGTGCATTTCAAGGGCCACAAAGAGATGACTGATGCATTCGCTCGTCTTCCTGCTGAACTCAAAGAGCGCCAGAGTGACCCAAGCAAGCCTACCGTAGCTGTGTACCGCGAACCAGCGCACCGCGGTGGTGCGCCAAGAGGAGGTGCAGCCGGTAACTGGGGTCCCAGACCGGCGGGGTCAGCTCCCGGGTATCGGTCTGCGAGCGATTCGGAAGGTGGCCGTGGAGGGATGAGAGGCGGACGAGGAACAAGAGGCGCGTCGAGAGGTGATAGAAGTGGACGTGGCGGACGAAGTGGGGCTGGAGCTCGTGGAGCCTCCGGAAAGGGCGCTGAAAGTAGTGCAACTCCGAGCAACGATTCAAAACCTGCACCATCGGGAGGTGATTCTTAGGTGACTTCCTAGTCAGTATGACCGCGGATACGCACTAAGCTCGACTGCTGCGGCGCATCGGCTTTCTCTGCATCGGCGCCTGGAGTGTTCTGCTTTTGACTTTGAAAATTTCGTTATTCATTGTTGACCCTGAAAGGATCTCGGATGTGCGTCACCTGCGCGCTCTGAATGCTTCGACTGAGCTCAGCCAGGCTGAGTTTGCAAAGAGGCTTCTCATTCAAGAGATTTTTAATCCATAGGAGTTCCAATCGGAATTCCTTTTTTTAGAAGAAAATGGAGAGGAAACTAGGTCATCGATTAACTCTCTCTTTGGGCGTTCTTGTCTTCATCATAATTATTAGCACCATCACTAGGTGGTGAAGTCACGAGGGCATGTGCTTCTATCGCCTTGCTGACTAACCTTGCTCCTTGTGTAACTCGTGAAGGAGTGGATGGTAGGAACGGAGAGATGATCGGCTGGACGTTAAGAGTTGTGCTCACTATGCAGTCGAGATGAGGTAAATAGAGCGCCTTCTCCTTTTCTAGGTATTTATTCAGAAGTGTAATCTAAAAAAAATATGGGATGATACTGTCAGAGGTGAACTTGTCGAGTAACAGTCAAGAGTCGTTATATATGATTTCCATTTTCAGTTACTGAAAGCGTTCCAGCTGCCGGGGTTAAGCTCAAGAATTACTTGGTTAAGTTATATGAGGCAAACAATGTGATATTATACCGAAAACCTTCATTTTGGAGGCTCTTCAAGAGTCCGAAGTGTAATCCGGTCTGGGATTGACAACCGAGCCCGTGATCGCGTGTTCTGGTCGCGCGCGACGAAGTTCCAAGCCTGGCAACTTACATCATCAGTCCAAGTCCCATCATTAACTTAAGTTATGTCCACCAGAAAACTGTTCACTGCACCGCTCGGTTTTGCTTACGCATGACATAGAGCGCCGACGAAGCCTTCCATATGAAGCTATACCACTGTCGTTCCGGGCGACATCTACGCCAACTTGCATGACATACATACATTTGACCAGCCATGACAAGACGAAGGACAGGCGGTAGAGTGGGCGCAAGAATCACGACGACAGCGCGCGGGAACGGTTCGCGCATACTTGGCAATGAAAATGACGTTCCAGATGTGTACAGGGAGATGATGCGTGAGGATGCTGCAGCCACGGTAGCGCGCACTGACGACGACGATTCAAGGCCTCGAAAGAAGCCACGGCGAGCTGGAGACCGAGTGACGAATCGAGCACCTCTTGCGGCGAACCCGAACAACGAGCAGAAAGAAAAGACAGCTTCAACGTTTCATGTTCATTCGAGTCCCCCGGCCGATGAGAAGCCGGCGCGGAGTATTGAGCAGGAAAAGGACAGTGACTCTGAGCTTGAATTCGAAGACGTGCATCTCGCTAGCGATGATCACACGAGCGCAGACGAGATTGGCAATGATACACTCCCCGAGCTGATGAAGGGTCTTGAGGACGGCGGACTTTCGATTGTAGCAAAGGCGCCAGGCGAACTTGCGACGACGTCAAAAGCACGGAAGAATAAGAAGAGGATCACATCAGCTGAGCGGAGCGTTAGGCTGGCCCTGCATAAAATGCACGTGTGTTGTTTACTTTATCATGTGTTCTACAGAAATCAGTGGTGTAATGACCAATTTGCGCAGGTGAGTTTGCCCGAGGCAGGTCCTATTTCTCCAGTACAATTCAAATTTACAGCCGGACAACAGGCAATTCTCAAGAAGATGGTCCCCTTCAGAACAGTTCAGCTGCTCAACCCAGACTTGCGGGCTAGCCAAGCACAAAGCTCGAGTTTCTTCCTCCTCGGCTTGAATCAAATCACGGATTTGTTCTTCGACAGGTTCCAGATCGAGTCCCTTGGTATGCAGCGTCCACAATGGGTTGTGGAAAGAGATGATATTGCGAAGATCACGCTACACGATGCGAGCGAAAAGCCGACGGAACTAAGCGATTTCAGAAGAGCGGCACAGAGCCTAAAGGGGTCAGCAGATTTAGGAGCGCAGCTTTTTTGCTGTCTGCTGAGAGCAGTTGGTGTCGAAGCTCGGCTCGTGTGTTCGTTACAGGTGCTCGGGTTTGCCAGTACGGTCAAGGAAGTAGCAGAGGCCTCGAACGCTGCCACACCAGTAAAGAAAACACTATATCTTCATGACTTTACACGCAGCTCCGATGAAGGAGCTACTGGAGACGGTGTCAACAGCCTCGCACACCAGACTTCGTCACGCATCGCGCGAGTTGGTCAACCGCGCGCGACTACGTCCGAGGTCGTCAGTCAAACCGCTCGTCGCCTAAGTGGTACCCGCCCGCGAGTCGAGAGGCCCGCATACCCTGTCTTCTGGGTAGAGGCGTTCAATTCGGCGCATCAGAAATGGATTGCTATCGATCCAATAGCAACGCACACCGTCAACAAGCCCGCGCGCCTCGAGCCCGGCGTCAATGACGCAAGAAATTCCATGTGTTATGTCTTCGCGTTCGAGGAAGATGGCGTGGCCCGGGATGTTACGCGTCGGTATGCGAAAGCATTCACCGCGAAAACGAGGAAGTTGCGAGTGGAAAGCACAGATGGCGGCGCAAGGTGGCTACGAAAAGCTCTGAAATTGTTCTCAAGAGTCCCCGCGCTTGACCGCGATGCGCTTGAGGATGCGGAATTGACGGCCAAAGCTGCGGCAGAAGGCATACCCAAGAACGTGCTCGATTTCAAGAATCACCCCTTGTTTGCTCTAGAAAGACATTTGAGGCGAAACGAAGTCATTTATCCGAAGACGGAGAGTGGACGCATTAACGTGGGCACAGCGAACAAACCCAAGTTTGAGAGTGTGTACCGAAGAAGCAATGTACATGTTGTGAAGAGCGCGGCTAAATGGTTCAGGCTTGGTCGTGAAATTAAAATGGGTGAACAACCCATGAAGCATGCGATGCCGCGGAAGGGGGTGCGCGTTACAGAGAGCCCGTTAGAAACGGACACTGCTGAACATACGGGGGTTGGTCTCTATGCCGTATTCCAGACGAAAGTCTACGTCCCACCTCCTGTGGTCAACGGCAAGATCCCCAAGAACGCTTATGGGAATATAGACGTGTTTGTTCCCAGCATGATTCCTGAGGGCGCGGTCTGGATCCGGGCTCCTGAAGCCAAACAGGCCGCGAGGATTCTGAGTATAGACTATGCAGACGCAGTCACAGGTTTTGATTTCCAACGTCGGCATGGAACTGCAAGGATCGATGGCGTTGTAGTTGCGGAAGAATGTTTTGAGGCGATGGAAATAGTGTGTGAAGCGATCAGGGAAACGGCACGAGAGGAGAGGGAGGAGGACAAGAAGAGGGAAGTGCTGAGACTCTGGAGAAGGTTTATCGTAGGTTTGAAAGAAGCAAGAAGGATAGAGGGGTATCTACGGGATAACGAGCAACCGACGGACAGTACAATTGTGCCAGACTCACGAGCTCCTGGCGAGCGAGATGACTATATGCTTCGTGATGAGGAGGAGGAGGACGATGGGGGAAATAAATCGAGGCTGCGCCAAACGACTCGCACGTCTCGTGCAACCCAGGACGACGGTGGTGGGTTTTTGCTTGACTCTGGTGACGAGAGCGATATGTGCGCAGGAGGATTCATAGCCGAAACCTCAGATGACGATGGCAGGAGCGACGCATTTCTTTCCAAAGAGACCGTTACCAAAGATAAGGGTGACGACGAAGACGACGAAGACGATGTCGACAGTGATTACCCACTTGAATCTGAAAGAAGTTCAAGTGATTGCGACCAGCCAGACGCATCTTTAATTGATGCAGCAAATGGCGGTCCAGCGAAAGACGAATATCCATTCGGTTTTACGAATATCAGGGTGCCTGTGTCGAGCCGAAGAACGGAAAGCGACGGTCATCAAAAGACGGCGTGTCTGGCGCGAGTAATTAGAGGAATGAGACGATCAGGCCCGCGGGAACAAGAACAGCGTTCTTTTGCAGCTGGGGAAGCGACAAGCAAAGATTCAAGAAGTGATGGAGATAACGGGAAGCCAATGGATAGGAAAGATGACCGGCCGGACAATACGCTGGGAGATGCAGTGACGAAGGATAATGCTCCAAAGCCCATTGGCAGCTCTACCAAGGCAGAGCAACAAAGAAAGTTTTCACCACCCTTGCCACGCACTGGGGATTTTCATGAAGCAGAAAACCACGCAGAGAAGAGCGATATACAAGCACCTGTGGTATCAGAAGTACCTGATCCAGATCAAGTCGAAGAACCGCCTGTTTCCAGTTACGAATATGACGAGGACATGCTAGAAGAAGACCCGGAAGATGAAGATGCGGAGCCAGAGTGGCTTGCATGATATCGTGATAATTTATTGTTTGTATCGTAGTTTTTTTTGGCCCTGGTGAAACGTCTTTGGGGTTAAAGGGGCTAAACTAGAATTTGCGCCCTGAGATGATTCAGTAAAGCAAGTGGTTTGTCGGAAACCACGGGTGCTAACACTAGGAGTTGGCTCCGGCGCGCATCGCGATTGGGAGATGGTCCAATGAAAAATTCGTCACTATCTCCCCGTTGCTTTCGGTGCCGCGTATTTTTGTTGCGAATGCGAGGTCGATCTGACTACGTAGTAGGTGGATCAAGCGACGTGTCGTTTTATAATGACGATGCCGCACAACGACATATTGCAAGCACGCTGTGCCATGGACACTCCTCTGGCAGGATGGGTCAAAGCGTATCCAACGGGAATATTGATGTTGGACGTGAATTCGGCTTCTCGGTAGCCGGGTGTCCTGCCGGAGCGCCGAGAGTGCTGCGTAGCAGCAGGTCAGAAATGGTTGAGCTCGCTAATGAGCCTAGTGGTAGCTAGCCAAAGCGGACTGGTGAAACTGTGCTGCCACTGTTCGACCACAGCGCATATCCGTAGTGGCAGTAATAAAACCTCGGACTCAAGAGGTATTATTATTCCAGGAGCCAGACATCGCGCTTTGAATGTGCGATCGGGGTTCCACAAAGGCCAGGACCCACCAGGCAGAAGGGGAGAAATGCTCAACTTAGTCAGCCCCTGGCATTCTGAGAATTCCATCGCAAAAGTCGCATCTCGGACACGCATGGGTTTCGGAGAAAAGCAGGATTACGTCGGCGGCGATCCTGACCCTCCAGAAGGGTGCGTGGCCATGCGCGTGAGGCATTGATGCCTCACAGAGCGTCACGAACGTCCAGATCCTCTTGAACAGCCGTCGACACCCCTGATACCGAATGATTATGACGCTCGAAGAGCACATGAAAAGCGTAGTCCTGCTGGCACGCCGTCGGGCAGCTAGTGGGCACTTTTTCTTTGGGGGGGGGGGCGAGCCTCTGGCTGGCAGCAGGACCAAGCTCCGCAGCGGATGCTACTGCGTGGTCCAGATCTTTTCTGTGGCTGCCTCTACACGACGGCCTGTCCCTGCTCTTCTCACGTTAGTCGTGGTGTGGAGATTGCTGAGAAGACACTGCTGGAGGCGGGCACTTCACGAGTCGGCGAGATGGCCGGCGATCTCTTGCCTTTTCCTGATCGGCAGGCCGGTGGCTTGCGAGGAAAGGGTTCGATCGGTGATCTGCTGATGAATAGACTTCGCGCGTCGCATGCCGATGCTGGGGCTGGGCTGCTGTGCTGCTGTTGCTGCTGCTGATGCTGCCGGTGTCGCCCGTGGAAAAAGAGCAGAAGCTGCGATATGGTGAGATCATTGATTTTTGACGAGACGCGACGGCGCACTGGGTGGTGGGGTGCCTCAGAGAGCATGCGATCGGAAGCATCGCTCGGAAGCTCGATCCAGCAGAGGCGCGCGATCTGGTCTGGCGCGTGCCTGTGCAGTTCCGCACAGCAGCACCTTGGTGGTTTGTTCCGCTTCACGGCTGGAGGCGGTGCGAGGAGCCCGAGGACGGGCGTGGTTGACTGCTGCGGCGACGCAAAAGGCGGGCTGCCAGGCAAGGGCTCGTGCCAGGGAGGGGAAAAAAATGAGGATGGGATTTGTGACCGTTTCCCGTCCTTCGTGCTCGACCCTGCTGGAGCCTCCCACCACATCCACCTTTTTGCGGCCCCCCCGAACGCATGATCCTGCTGCACCGCAAAGCCGTCGTGCTCAAGGAACATCCGTCGGCCGTTGCTTCTGATGCTCCGCGCATCCTCCTGTCAACTGCATCCTTCTCTCAAGCTGCTCTTGTGCCCGTCTCGTTTGCTCAACACCCGAGGAGACCCCCATCACGACATCGACCCAGCACGCCGAAGCGTCGGGCACCCCAGACAATAGCCACGCCCTCGGAGCTCGTATCCATCTGCCTGCCAGCTCTGGGTCGTGCCACAGCAATTCTTGCCGCTGCCTCCTTACGGCCCACTCAGCTCGGTGCCGTGCAATAGCTTGCTGGACCGGCCGTGTTCGCAGTCGAAGCTCGCAGGTCGAAGTTTCAAGCGCATCCCATGGTCACCTAATCTTGTTCGAGGTCCGTCAACGGGCACAATCGTCGCCGTCGTCGACATCGTCGCTCGGTCAACAGGTAAGGCGGTTTTAGCTGGCCGACCATCACAACTGAGAATCGACGATCGGCGATCGGAACCTCGTTGCCACTGATTTCGTGTCAAACCTCACCACGTCTGCCGCCCGCCCACCATGCCGAAGAACGGTGGAGATGGCGATTCAACGTCTGGCGGTGGGTCGCAGCATCGAGACGAAGTTCCTCCGTCGCTATCGACCTCTTCGCAGCAGTCTGGCCTGGATCGCACGGTCGTCCACGCTGAACATGATTCACCCACGTCCGGCCGGGTCCATAGGGGCTCGGTGTCCTCGCCCACCACTTCAGAGCTCGGCATCATGAGCCCAGGTCCGACGGACAGGGTGTTTCCGATACGCAGCGTTGTGCAGGTAGATCCAACCATCGCGCCTGCAGCCAGAGAGCACAATCACGACTCGTATTTTGGGAACATAGGACGGGCCATGGACAGGAGGCGTGCATCTACCAGCACAGAGGGCTCTATCAGAGGCTCAGATGGATCACGCGTCGGCGGTGGTCCGCGGCTGAACCGGCCGCTCCGTTCGGAAGAAGTAGCAAGCGCCAGCGCCCAGAACTCGAGGTCAAACCCTCCACGACTTCCCCCGCAGGTATTTAGTGAGATCATTGGGAATAGAGGAGACGAGGGCGAGGCCAGCTCGTCGCATATGCCATCTCAGGGCGCACCCTCGAACAAGAGTGCCGTCTCCGGAGACCAGGATCTGGGCGGGCTTGTGACAACACGCTTCAAGCATGTAGTCACGGAGGACGGCCATGCCATCATAACGGGCAGAGATGGCGACGCCCCCCAGCGCTGCGAAGACGAGCCAATACACATACCGGGTGCCGTGCAGGGCTTTGGCTTGCTGATAGCACTGATGGAGGTTGAAGGCAAGCTGCAAGTGCGGATCGTGAGTGAGAATTCAAAGAGAATTATTGGGTACACTCCTAAACAGCTGTTCGAGCTGGAGAGTTTTACGGATATCCTCTCAGAAGAGCAGGCAGACAATCTGCTTGATCACATTGACTTCATCAGGGAGGAGGAAACGGACGTGGCAACAAACGGACCAGAAGTTTTCACCATGAGTATACGCTCACCTAAACGGAAATCTACAAAGTTGTGGTGCGCGATGCATGTCAATGACAGCAATCCGGGTCTCATCATTTGCGAGTTTGAACTTGAAGATGATTTTCAAAATCCTCTGGCTCCTTCTGATGATTTGACCCCCGACGATCCGGAGGACACGCTTCACGCGAACCCTACCGCGGAAGAGTATGCTGAGTCGACGCAAAATATAAGCAGGCCATTGCGGGTCCTGCGAAGTGCGCGCAAACGTCGAGGCGAAGCAGCTGCGATGGAAGTCTTCAACATCATGTCGCAGGTGCAGGAGCAACTTGCCGCCGCTCCAACCTTGGATCGATTTTTAAAGGTTTTAGTAGGCGTTGTGAAAGAATTGACGGGATTCCACCGCGTGATGATTTACCAATTTGATCATCAGTGGAACGGCAAGGTCGTAACGGAACTGGTCGACCCACGAGCAACAAAGGATCTGTATCTTGGATTGCACTTTCCAGCATCGGACATCCCCAAGCAAGCTCGGGATCTGTATAAGATCAACAAAGTGCGCATGCTGTACGATCGCGATCAGGAAACTGCACGTCTGGTGTGCAAGACCATGCAAGATTTGGAGAATCCACTTGACCTGACGTACTCGTATCTGCGAGCCATGTCGCCTATTCACCTGAAATACCTGGCCAATATGGCCGTCCGTTCCTCCATGTCGATATCTATCAACGCTTTCAACGAGCTCTGGGGCTTGATTTCTTGTCATTCCTACGGTCCAAGGGGCATGCGCGTCGCATTTCCAATCCGCAAGATGTGCAGGTTAGTCGGAGATATCGCGTCACGAAATATCGAACGCCTGTCATATGCTTCCCGGTTACAGGCCCGTAAGCTCATAAACACCGTGCCTTCGGAGCACAATCCGTCCGGTTACATAATCGCTTCTTCAGAAGATCTGCTCAAGTTGTTCAATGCTGACTGCGGTCTTTTGTCAATTCAAGGCGAGACCAAGATTTTGGGAAGGTTGGAGCAATCGCAAGAAGCACTTGCAATGCTGGAGTACTTGCGCATGCGCAAATTCACCGCTGTGACTACGTCACAGGACATTGTTCATGATTTCCCAGATCTGAAATATGCGCCTGGATTCTCTTTTTTGGCAGGCTTGTTATTTGTGCCCTTGTCAGCCGGAGGTCACGATTTCATCGTTTTCTTTCGAAAGGGACAGCTAAGGGAGGTCAAGTGGGCCGGAAATCCTTATGAGAAGGTCATCAAGGAAGGCACCGAGGGCTATCTTGAACCACGCAAAAGCTTTAAACTCTGGTCCGAGATGGTCGTTGGCCGATGCAAGGAATGGACAGAAGAGGAAGTCGAAACCGCGGCCGTGCTTTGTCTCGTGTATGGGAAATTCATTGAGGTGTGGCGTCAAAAAGAGGCAGCGCTACAAAAGAGCCAGCTGACCCGTTTACTCCTTGCAAATTCAGCTCACGAGGTTCGAACACCACTGAACGCTATCATCAATTATCTCGAGATCGCACTTGAGGGTACGCTGGATCAAGAGACGAGAGAAAACCTTGCGAAGTCACACTCGGCTTCTAAATCCCTCATCTACGTTATAAACGATTTACTTGATTTGACTAAGACAGAGGAGGGCGTTGAACTGATCAAGGGCGAATCGTTTGATCTCAAGGCTACGTTGAAGGAAGCAACAGAGTCATTTCACAGTGATGCCAAGCGCAAGGGCATCAGCTACGAAGTGGTCGAACATCCCGGCTTGCCGAACAATGTCATTGGTGATCAGAGGAGAGTTAGACAAGCAATCACGAACATCACGGCCAACGCAATTCAAGCAACTTCGCAGGGCAGCGTAACCGTCGAAATGTACGTCTCTGGCCAGATGGAACAACACATTGATGTTGAGGTCGTTGTGACGGACACGGGAAAGGGTATGAGCGATCAAACCGTAGATGCAATATTCAGAGACATGGAACAAGTACAATCCGAAATGCTAGATCCAGCTTCCTTCGAGCAAGAGGGCGACGGAAAGAAGGTCACTCCTGCAGGAAAGGAAGGACGCACATTAGGTTTAGGTTTGGCAGTCGTTGCGAGAATCATTCGCAACATGAACGGCCAAATGAGGCTTAAATCAGAAGAAGGCAAAGGCTCTAGATTCGCACTTCAATTCCCCTTTGAGCTGCCGAGCGGAGACGAACAGGTCAAGCTTGCGCCGCCTGGACCATCATCACTAATATCTTTGTCGGAAACAGGAAAGGATGAAATTCTTCTCGTCAAAAAGGACACTCCTAGATCGAGAACAGGCTCTGTAAGTAGCGGCTCGCTGTTACAGAAACGCAACAGCGCAGATTCGCTGCATTCGATGAACAGCAAAAAGAGCGTGAAAAGCGTTGGCAGCGCTCAATCTGCAAGAAGCGACGTGGATCGGCTTATTGAAGCAATCCAGGGCCCTCACATGGCGGAGGAGAAGAGACCATTACATCCTGCACGTGGATCGAGGGGAAGTCATTCTAGACCAAGTCTAGAAATGAGACACAGCTACGCGGGGGACCCTACGAATTCACAGTTCGCGAAAGCGCAGAGTGTTGAGCAGGCTCTCGCATCAAATGAGGAAATACAGGACCGTCCAGTCGTTGCACCCACCCCGGGTGAAGAACAGCTTCCGTTCTCCAATGCACCAGTGCGCGCTATCAAAGTTCCTGATGATGAGGAGACTCCCATATCGCCACAGCCCCGCAGGCCCGATTCAGCTGGAGCCGTTATGACCGACATACGACATGCTATCAATGAGAGCGGCAAAGACAAGTCTTCAGAAGATTCACACCGGCAAGAGCGGTCGTCAAAAATCCTGGATGCGAAAGAGATGGTCATTCTTGTTGCTGAAGACGACCCAATCAATAGCAAAATTGTAAAAAAAAGGATGGAAAGTCGCGGGCACAAAGTCAGGCTGACAACTAATGGAGAGGAATGCGCAACTGCATACTGCGAGGGGAGCGGAGAGTACGATGCTGTGTTGATGGATATCCAGGCATGTTCCCTTTTCCAAGCTTCCCTTTGTCTCGATTATTTGAATGCTTCATGAGGCTAACAAGTACTGGTGATAAACAGATGCCAATTGTTGACGGGCTGACATCGACAAAGATGATTCGTTCTTACGAGAAAACGACGGCTTCACATAAACTCTCTCCGCGTGCTGCCCTCAACGGTCGCATTCCCATTATCGCCGTCTCTGCATCGCTTGAAGAGCGTGAAAGGGATACGTATGTTAGTGCTGGCTTTGATGCTTGGATCCTCAAACCCATTTCATTCGATCGGCTCCAAACACTTCTTGAATGCATTGTTGATGCAAAGACGAGAGAAGAGTGTTTGTATAAGCCCGGGCACTGGGAACAAGGCGGTTGGTTTGAGAATGCACATTCGGCGGGTGATCAAACGGAGCCAAAAACTCAGTCCGACAAAGACGTGGCTTTAGGAGCAGATTCTTCACGTGCTTGTGCAATTAGAAATGAAGAGAGTGAAGGCCAATCGGAATCGCTCCAAACCGGTGTTGGCGACACGTCTCCAACAAAGAGCACCTCTGCGCCTGCTGCTGTTTCTATCGGGAGCGAAGAAAGCACTCATAAAGTCAATGTGACTGAAGCGGAGCTAGCGAACGAGCCGGGCCCACAGGAGTCTTTGAGCAAGCTAGACACATCATGAGTCACTCAGTTTTGATGTAGGTTGCAGTTTATGCTCCCGCAGCCACGAATCGTGCGGTTGCACGACGGCGTTGTGTACAACACAGAATTGCGCCTTGTTTTCTCGTTTCACGTATTTTGGCCGGCTGGTAGCTCCCAACGCTGCGCGGAAAAGCGCAGCATGACATTTACCATTTCAATGTAAGAAACATTTAGACAAAGACCATAAACCGCATGCATAACGATATTCAAGTGTGCCTCTCTTCATATATGTGTAACTGCTTACGACAAATGCGACAAACAAAAGATTTGCAACAAATTTCATGCTTTTTTGCTTGGAGGATGATGTCGATGACCCACATGCATATCTATGCGAGCTTCAGACATCAACATAACACTACAAAAATCATACTGATTATTTTCTTTTCACGAATGATTTCGGGTAAGGCTATATTCTTACGCAATACTCTTCCAGGCCTCCATCTCTGACGAAGCCGATGGGCTGACTGTTTGCTAACAGTTAACGTCGAAGCAGACATGATGTGGAGCGACTGTACAGATAGACTATGAAGCACCCACCGGACATCTCAACTTGGGCAAAATCAGATGGATCAGATCGTAAGGTTCGTTACGTATATCATGTGAGCTAAGAGGTATATAACAAATCTCTGGGCTGAAAAAAAGCCACGACGAAAATGCGAAGAAACGATGCTAGTCACGCCTCCCCCCCACCCACGAAAAAAAAAAAGCCCAAATGCAGCTGAGTAGATAGTCGAAGATGCCCAAAAGTAAAGAGGAAACAAATATTCGATATTGCTGCACCCCTCAGCCCGTGGAGGTCCTCTCACACCCTCCTGTCGGGCGAAAACAACATCCTCAGCGCGCTCGGGGCCTTCTTCTTCTTCCCGTCCTTGTCCTTTGTTCTTCCAGTAGAGGTGCCGGCCTTGGAGCTTGCCTTGTGGCGGTGGCCGCTCTTGCTCTTGTGAGTCTTGTGGCTTCTGGTGCTCTTTACGTCGTCGGCCCGAAGCACGCCTTCCTCGGCGAGACGCGTGCGGGCGTCCGGCGTGATGAACTCGCCGTCGACGGTCGAGCCCGCGCTCTCGGCCGCCACGTCGGCGATGCCGCGACGCCACATCTCGATCCTGCTCAGATCGACGTCCTCGAGCTCGTGCAGCTCCATGGGAGCCTCGAGCTCCCTCTCCTCCTTGGTCTCCTTGATGCGCTTGATGATCTTGTACCCGCCGAGCATGACGACGGTCACGCCCACGCCCAGGCCGGCCGCGATCAGGAACTGGGGACTCATCAGTAGCGCGGTGGCGGCCGGGAACGCGCTCTTGAGAGCGCCAAGCGCGCCGGGAGCCATCTTCGCGGCCAGGTTCGAGATCTCGGCCAAGGTGAGCGCGACGGCGGCAAGCGCGTCCGGATTTTTCTGCAGATGCTCGACCATCGTCGTGACGCTGTACTGCAGGCAGTTCGCTTCGTCGAGCAGCTTCGTCAGGGTGGTCATCTTGCCGCGTAGCTCCTCGTCGTCGTGATACCTGGTCTGAGGGACGGGTGGCGGCAGA
The DNA here is from genome assembly GCF_000836295.1 of Verruconis gallopava. Lineage (NCBI taxonomy): Eukaryota > Fungi > Ascomycota > Dothideomycetes > Venturiales > Sympoventuriaceae > Verruconis > Verruconis gallopava. The sequence continues at coordinate 633,872 of NW_015622149.1, forward strand.
TCGCCGTATGCCAAGTCCATGTCGATGCTCGATCTGCGGCTCCAGCTATTGTGCGGTTCCGAGTACCGTCTCCCTGGAGGAGCCACGGCGAGATAGTTGCCGTCCGTGTGTCTTCGAGTAAGTTCCTTGTTGCGTATTGGCAACGCTTCCTCCTCTATGGCTGACCTCGGCACACCATGTCGCTGTGGCTGTGGATCGTTTCCGTAGTACGTGTCCGTGTAGCCTCGCACTGCCGAAGGGCGCTCTCCACGTCTTGTACTCTTGGATCGGTGGGCTGGCTTGGATCTATGGGATGATGCTCGACTCGCCGCATCGCCTTCTAGCTGTTTTTGGGCTCGTCGTTCGGCACGCTTCCGCTCGAACTCGGCCTCCCGATATGCTTCGATCTCAGCTTTGCGTTCTCGGTAGGCGGCTCTGGCCTCTTTCCACACATTGACCAGCTGCTTGCTCTGCAGATGCCTGAGTACTAGGATCCAAGGACGAAGTGGCAGGTATCCTACTTACACTGCTAACAATCTTACCCGACTTGTTGACCACGGTAATGGTCTGACCGAGAGGCATGTTGGCCTGCCTGCTTTGGAGGAGTTTGCACCAGGCAAATTCTCTCTGAGGTATAAATGAGGTGGTCAAAAGGTGGCGAGAATCGTGGAACCAATGGAGACGGTTGGCGCGTTTAACGGCCGCCAGCAAATCGCGGTGAAGAAACAAGAATTTCTACTTAAATGAGTCCGCAACTTCATTCACAGGGGTGAGAGCCAAAAAAAAAAAAGGAGGGAAGCAAGATTGCAAAAAGAATATCAAGGATCAAAATGCAGGCTTTTGAGATGAATTCTGGATCCAAAGATGCTCGGAGGACTGGCCAGGCTGAAGCATCGGGTACAACAGCGATCATAGCTGCGGCGGCTAAAAGTGATCTTTATCAGCTGCTCAGGAGAACGCTCTTTTTGCAGACTCGTATCGTGCCCGCGTTTGGCCAGCACAGCCTGCGATAGAACGGCAAACAATTCTGCTCGAGTACCGCGCAGATGGCTCAGGCGGAGGCGAAAAGAAACGTCGACCCAAGCAGCACGACGTGGTGAGTGTGCTGGCGAGGGGTTTGCTGCGTGGTTATGCAGATCGGCCGCGCTTCATTTGCTGCTCTGGCTAAATAAATTTGTGACGACCTTTTGGCTCCCCACGCACACTGCGACATCACGTCACATTTTTGGGTTATATGAAGTACCTTTCTTGTTATCGATACTGGTTCCGACCAGCCTTAGAATGTTTGACGCCGAGGTGAGGTAGAGATTGGCCGCATCACCTTCCACGCTTGCATTGCTGCCCTTCGCGGGAGCCCAACCGTATGCTTTCTCAGAATGTATCCCAACGTACCGCGAGCCGTCTACTGCATTCACATTCAGCTTCCTATTCAGCTCGATCCATTCAATTCTAGCCTGAGGGCGCACCGCGAAGGCCGCTCCCACCGTCGTAAGTGCGTGGCGCAGCACTGCGGCGCGTATTCCTGTGGCGGTGCAGTCCAAATCACGTGTGATCTTTACGCCACAGAAGGCTTGCGATCTTTTTCAGCGACAAAGAGGATCAAAAGGAGGTATCAGGGGCAAGCGATTAGACCAGTGCAATTTGCACAAGCGAAAGAAAATAGAAGTGTAGCCTGCCGCTTGCGTCGTTTCTACTCTATCGTTTATCGATGAAAAGCTACAGTGCATTTGCCATGCCTTCTACGCAAACCTGGAGAGAACTCTGCTACGCGAAATCTACCAGGTTAGCTTTAAGCCATAGATTTAGCATTGAAGTTGGCGAGTGTTAAGGATCCAACTCAAAGATCACGTGACAAACGCCTCAACGACAAAAAACACGCCTTTGATGTAGTTTTGCTTTGACGGTCTCCTTTCTAGCGAAATTCATGTAATTGAAGAGCCTGCACGGACAAAGTTGTGGAGCAAAAGGGGTACAAGGGTGTGCCAGCAGACGGCGTTTCGCTGGAGGGAGGTTTGCGGTTGTCCACAAGAGTGACGCGGTGACTTTGGTTGAGATTACCCGAATCATGTTCATCTCCGCAGTGATCTCGCACGGGCCAACGTTCATAGGAGTTCTCCCTTCGCAAATCCAGCGAGGTTGACCTTCATTCACATCGAACCAGGACTGAGCCGCGTGCGGATTTGCAGGAGCCCATCACGATCCATTGCCTGCTGTCTCGACGGAACGTACAAAAATCATACGAGGTGATGGTCAATGGCTCAGCCTTTCCCTCTGCAGAACGGAACCGTTTTCCGGGGGCTGCCACGTCCTTATTCAACGAGCTCTGCCTGGGCATGTGCAGTATCGTCGCTGGACATTTCGACCAGGTGACTTCCTTCCTGAACCTTCCGCGCCGGCCGTACTCACACTCGAGGGCCAATGGATAGCCGCCGGGGAACGCAAGTCGCGTTTCACTCTTGTGGCAGCCGCCATCTGTCGTTTCTTTAATCATGACCTGATTTCGAGGCACGCTCGGGCATCGCTGCAGCAAAATCTGGTCTGGGAATAGTCGACGCTGCTAATTAATGGCGTGCGCGGATTAGTCCGTCAGGACCGAGATCTCAGGGACGCACTCAACGATCCCTCTCAGGGCGTGAATACATGATCTCGGCCTGCGCGTGGGAAAAAAAGCCTTCGCAGGGACTGGATCATGCTGGAACGCAACGTATCTCTGTCGTCGAAAAAGGAACATGAAAATGGTTTCGCGAAATTTTTTTGGTGGAAGTGATGCCGTGCGTATATTGCAGACCGATTGGAGGAGGTTGCCAGGCGAACAGCGCAGCAAATGTTCGCCGATAGACGGAGCACGCAGATACGCCTGATTACAGATTAAGAGCGCTAGCTTTCTCATTGGTTTGTCCACGCTTCTCAACTGTACTTTCTGAGAATTGAAGCCTGAGCTTACCTGCCGCTAGGTTGTCTCAAGACCACTGATCCGCATTCACAGTGCGGTAAGGGGAGTTTGTGGACAATTAAAAAAAAAACTCTATTAATCGATGCTTCCATGCTCTTCTAGTTTGAAGTTCTTCCAGACGCCTGCATTCAATCTTGAACTTCCAAAGCATAGGAGTCAGCACGGCGTCTTTCGCTCGCTTTCCGCACCGTGAAGCTCGATTGCAGGGCCGCTTGCTCCTGACATGTGACGACTGAGAGTCGTTCGTGAGGCAACGGATGCCCTGTTATTATACCTGAAGCATTGCAAGTTAAGACGACCTCTGCGAAAAGCGTATCGCCCGCTCCGATCTTCTCTTCCAGTGTCCCCAAACTCCAGTTTCTCCCTTCCCCCCCCCCCCTCCTCTTTAGTACCGAAAAACTTGTCGTCCTCTGACGCGTTCCCCGGTCGTCGGAGTCACCTGGTGAGATGGCGTAGTCTTGCCCTTTCCGTGCTTTTCCCCCAAGCGCAAGTGGCGGAACGCTGACACGTATGGTCTGTAAGCCGGTAATCGTCACTTCGCTTGGAGCGGGGAAAGATCGATGACCTCTGCCCAAAGACAAGTGGAGCATTTGCTTTTGCTCTCCCTGTATCCTCGCCTGCATGACACATGATAGCGTCCTTCGTGGCGAAAACTGCCCTTAATTTTTTTTTCCGCCGGGAATGGCCTGCCGACTCCTGCCGGCGTCTCGAAAAGAAGTCGTTCAGTCGCGGCTTTGACATCCCCTTTGGCAGTCGAAACTGTTACCGATGCTTTTCAGCCTTGCGCAAATGGACAGCCTTGCCGACCATATCCACGCTTTCCACAGAATATATGCTTTCTTTGGGGGACATTGATGGTCGACATCACCTGAATCGTTGCACCGAAGGAGTCTCTTCACTTCCAATGACAGCACAGCACGCTTTACAGATGGATAACACGAGTTTAGACCATCTGCAGCTACCTGCATGACCAGTCCCACTACGAATCTCTGCGCTAAAAGGGCCCGCTGCAAGCAACCCAGCAGCGAACTCCAACCACCATTGGATAGGACGTCACCGAAGAGGCTGGGCTTGGGTCTTCCAATCATGTCCGAACTGATGTTCCCGCCCTTGTTAGCCCATAATACGACCTGGGCCCGCTGCAGCGACCTCATTTGTTGAGCTGCTACCCACCCTCTAAATCTTTGTGCCCGCTCGTCCACAGCAACTTCTCATCACCTTACCACTGCCGTATGCGAGCCAGCATAGAAATCAATTCACATGACTGAACGAGCACCAGTTCGGTAACGGACGTGCAGGTAGCAAAAATCAACGTCGGCTCATCTTTGCGCGACGAAGAACTCGAGCTGCGACCGCAAATGCGGCCATGCAAACAAATGTTTCGGGCGTCATTTCACGTCAGAAGGTCTCTGAGGGGGCTCATGCACTCTTTGATCTGATCATTGGCTCTTGTGATTGTGTTTATTTACTATATAATGTCTAGACCCCTGTGGGCAAGGCAAGAGATGCACAGCTGGGAAGTGGCGTCTTGACTCGCTTCAACGTCAGCAACTGCGGTGCCCAACCTCCAAACTCGGATACACAACGGTCACCTTTGTGAACGTTTTTGTGGCAGGTTCTGGCGGATGAGTTGCGCAATTGGTCCCAACAGACCCTGCTGAGTCGTGCTTGGAGAAGTGTTCCAAGTGACAAGGCGTGGTGGAGTGATAAGGGATTTGCATCATTTCGCCACCACTTTGGTCATCGTAGTGCGAACAGCGAGTCTCCGCCATTCAATTTGCAGGCAAGACAGTCTTTGACCGGTCAAAGGGACCAGGGAGAGTCTTCTGACGTGCAAAATCTGCTGTTTTGCGACACAAGAATGTACGGCGAGGCCGCTGGGCAAGGATAAACACACAACCTAGTATGCAGCGAAAATGGAGATAATCCCTAGCAAATTGTCAGTCTGCGCATTAAAATGATGCTGGAACGGCGTTAGCCATTCATATGTTCAACCAAAGGCAGCTCGCCACGTAGCCTGATCTTCGATGGACTCTTCTTCGGCCTCACTTAGCGTACTAAGACACCCGAATGATCAAGCCGTCATGCGTGGACGGAAGGGAAGTCCCACCCAGAACTTCTGGGACCAGAATATGCAATGGCTGTGCATGGGAGAGTGCATAAACAGAACGATTGACCACTCATTTCCATATTTCACGGCACATTCGCCAAAGTAGAGGGCATGGGACATCTTCTGACTGGCCATGATTTACCAATGAACCGATGTGCTGCATTAGTTCACCACCATGATCAGCACTGTTCAACACATGGCCTTCGACGGTGGAGCCCATGGGTGCATCGGCTAAAGATAAGCTGATCGAATACCGGGGAAAACGTCCAGGTGTAACGTAAGGCGAATTGATTCCAGAAAGCATAGGGCAGCAGATGGATCGTCTATACGTCTCGCAAGAGAACAATGGTGGGGGAGACCTAAACGTGAGCTGAAACAAAAACCCTAAGCGAACACGGATTTGCTGCGGGGGTTAGGAATGCTGCTCCATGTCGATGGTTGTTCCCGTAAAGTTGAGAGCTGCAAACACAGGCTGAAGAACTAAGGCCGTACAACCTGACGTGCCTCATTCGGAAGAACGGTGAAGTGATAGGTAACAGGCCCTTACTATTCTCGGTATCGGTAGCAAGCCGAACAAACGTGGACAATACCCGCCAACGCTGTCGAAAGCACTGGTAACTTCTGAGGACTTCTCCAAGTAGTGGCTGCAAGGCGGGACGCGAGGTTGCCTCGTGTCATTGGATGGCCATTGATATCCCGCACGTGACGGCATCTGGAAACCTCAATTTGTACAAACTTCAGGGTCCGTGAAGCTGGCGTTTCTACAACATGCGCAGGAAGATGTCCTTGACACAACCATGCGACAAACTGCCCATGACCTTGAGGCATTTTCGATGTCTTGTCGTACAATAATTGGAGCGGCCGGGCCGGAAGTAGTTGATCTTCGCGAGCTGTGATATCTTCCTGCACACGGACAGCGCCAGACAGGGCCTAGGGTCGTAGCACCATGTGTCTAGGGCGGTCTGGCGGTCAACAACGAAGCAGGCCGAGCGATCGTGGCATCCTCGTTGGATGATGAGAAAGTGGGGTTTCGATAAGCCGGCATTGTCGAGGCGATGAGACGATGAGAGGGCTCGTGCCATGGCTGAAGGACTACAGTCGTCGCAGTGGCATTGACCACCTTGCTGGAGCATAAATAGGAGGGCTCTCTCTGGAGGAATCCTCAGACAGACAACGAGCTCGAAGAAGAACTCCTCTTCCCTCTTCCAATCCAATCTTGTTTGAAACCCGAAGCCTCTGACACAGCTCCTTCACCATCACCCGTCCAGAGCAGCTAAGACCATCTCTGTTTGAGGGATAGTTGCGATATCTATTGGTGAGAACACCGTTCCAGCCTGGCGCTTCAGTGGAGGAGGCTGAACGTTTGACCAAGGTCGACAAGGCTAGCCAATAAGATCAAAAGATCTCCAAAGCATCAAGGTCCTCGAGGTGTGAATGTCCCAGCCTGTCGGAAAATTTGACCAGGGCTAATGCAGGTACTGCAGGAACCGATCCAAGCTCTTTTCTAAAAATGTGCTTCTACGAAATGTACAAGTTTGAGTGCGGCGACTGGAAATGGGGTAACTTCAAGCAGCACTGCAACAAGGAATATCGCATGGGTGAAACCTGCGGTATGAAGCTTGTGCTCGAGACGTATCACCAGCCAAACAAATGCAGGCTGTGCGAGAAGTACCACACAAAGCTCCGTAAGCGAGAGGCGGAGTGTGAGAGAATCAAGCGCTGGCAGAGCGAGGGGAAGAACCCGGCGTCTGTCGAAAAGGCGTATGCGAACGTTGCGTCGCTTGACGACGAGATCCAGAACATCTATTCGGAGATTCACCGGCGACGAACGAACATCACCAGTCAAAGAGCGCCGGATTACAACTACGCCTAGAGTCCGCACCAATGAAATGCGTTGCGGAGGGGCGATCGGAATGTTGACGCTGTTGAAAGGGTGTTCCGAAGGCGAGTGCTTCGTGTTCTACCTTGTCTTATCTCAAACGTCGGTTTGGTGAGCTTCGAGCGGTTGCCGGGCAATTTGTGGAGGGAAAGGAGCCGGAATTGATCCAAATCGCCAGTTGGCGATTCGCTCATTTGTATTAATTCTTCGTCGGTACCGTGATAACGAATGAAATGACTTTTTTCCTTGCTCTTGATTCGTTCGCCCGCCGTGCCCGTGCTGCAATAGCCGCCAACGCATCAGTGCGTCGATCATCATTGGACCAGCTTTCTTCCACGATGACCAAAGCGCCCGCGAAATGGAACAAGACAGACACGATCTCGCAGATGGCTCCCTGGCAGCAGCCGAGAAGGGGAAGGAATGGTGCGGTCTTGGATGTGGCCAAAATACTTGGATATTGAAGGTTCGTTGACGTTCGCACGGGAGGGGAGGGCCGAACCCAAAGACCTCCCTAATCGGCCTAGCGTGGTCACGTGGCGGACCGCTGCCCCGCACCGGATGGGGATTCCAGTGCATACTCGCATTCCGGCGCAAGCTAAAAAGGCAGGATGGAATTTCGGTGCTTCATTCTTCCATGCCAGTCCGCAAAGCGAGCATAGACAGCCGTGCATCCTGACATCGCTCTTGAGCGTCGTTTTGTTTCTCGAGTAGCATCGTAGTGTTTTGCCTCAACCTCTGCATGGGCTGTCGACTCACAACCGGACCTTGCCAACCTTTTTTTTTTCGTCGACATTATCCCGTGTCCGGTCAAGCAAAGCGAGGTCTCGCTATTCGTGACGGCGTTGTCTGCTAAATATCTTTCTGAACTTGCTGACGTAAGTGCTCTACTCGAATGGAAAATTTGAGTTCGCGTACCTTGTTTGCGGCGGCCTCCGGTTCGTCCGCATGAGATTCAAACCGCTGCTTATATGTCGTCTGCGGCAGGTTAGAGAACATCCAACGATCGCCCATAGACGCTATTAATGCGATTTGACCGTGGTTATACCCAAGGCTGAACGGGCTGATCTAAATGAAGCTTGTTCGTTGATATAGGAGATTCGAGGTCTGCCCTTTATCCCACACGTGTCGCTATCTCACTGGCCTGTACGTATGACTAGCTTGCAGCGTGGAATCTGATGTGTCTATGAAGCAAAGCTTCTGGGGAATGGCCCGCAAAGAGGTTTGAAGACGCGGGAAACGGTGTATGTTCCACTAACCTGCTGACAAGTCAAGCTCCAGCGGAGCTAATTTGACCGGACAGCGCGGCTCCCCGTGGCCCGAGAACGTCCGATATGTCTTTCGATCGATCGACAAAGCATCCCAGTGAGAAAACAGAATTTCGAATGCTGCTTGCCGTCCGACTGTTTATTCGATTATGTATGGTCGTTGGTTGAGTATGTCCGTCACGCAGGATGTTCAGACGACACCTCGAAGATGCATCTTTTTCGCTCATGTGGGTCTTGGAGCTCTGTCTCCCCCCCGAGCCCATGAACAGTTAAGAAAGAGATACCTGTTACTTCGCATACGCAGATAATCCGATCACTTGGAAATGAGGGCCGACTCGATGGGCGTCACAATGCGTGCGCTAGTGGGGAGCCTTGGAAGGGAGGACACGACACAGGCTGAGTGAACAGGTCGACATGACAAGTTCAAAACAGATATCCTCGTGGGCAGAGTCGTTTTGTAGTTTATCGAGAGGACGACTAGCATCAGAAGCAGATAAGAAGAACTTTTGAATCCGAACGCTTGCCCGCGGAGGACCAGCTGATGCCCTACGCGCTATTGAAAGTCATCGTGGCTCGCCATATGCTCCAACCAGTCCAGAGTTGTTTCCTAGGCTGTTACTGCCTACATGCCATTTGCCATGTGTTGCCCGGATTGCGCGCCAACCGCCAACCAATCGTTTCATTGGAACATCATATCACGTGCAGGATTCCAGACTTTCGTGCTACAAGCATATTGCAGAGCATATGGGGTTCTCGCTGGCTTTTGGTTATCTATCCCCGGTTAGAAACGAGCATGTGTTTTGCCGTTTTCGCGGCTGCGCTTGCACGGCGACCAATCGATGGGCTTTTGGTACGTATCCAAGATGAGTTGGAAAATTATTCGTGTCTTTAAAGAATTGCATCTTCACCTGCCACGGCCTAATATTGCCTGTACTGTATGCGTGCGCTTGCAGCTAGCGTTTCTGACAGTAAAGTCCAATCAATCTTTTGAGTGAGGTGCTCGGGTAGAACGACGTGCAGATGCCACATCATGCTGTAACGCCACTTGATGGTCTGATGAATAATTTAGCGCCGCTTGGAAATGAACCACCATTGTGAACTTCATTCGGAAGAGCGATAAGAATAGCAAGTTTGTACTCTCCCTGATCTCAAAATCTGCTTCCACGCTCTTGATTGACTCCAGAGGAGAAGCTGAGACGCTAAGGAGCGAAGAGGAAAACAGGCGCACAAGGATTGGATGAGGCCGGAAAGGCCACGAAGTTTATACATGACGTGTCTAATTGGCTAGGACTGCTGAATGCAATATGTGTCACCGACCATCAGGTTTCGGTATCGTACACCATCACGCTACTATTCCAAGGATCGAAACGCCGTCGCCGATATTCTCTGTTCATCTGTCGCCAATGGCCTCCTCATGCTGTCGCCTACTCCTCAACACACAAGTCTAGATTTCGTCTTGTTTCAATCATGCTGCGATTATATGTCTGAGCATACGAATCTCGTCAACGTCGAAGAACCTTACCAGCTTCGAAGTACTTGTATGCGCCGAAAGCAAGGGCACCGCCAACGAGAAGGATGGCATACAGGCCGACTCCCATTCCTGCATTACCACCGGAGGACGAGGAACCGCTGCTAGAGGTTGGGTAGGCCTGAGCTTTTGGCTCTGGGTCGCCAGGCTGAAAGGGTCATTGGTTAGCAATCGCATATTGTTTGTACGAATCAAGTTCGATGATGAACTGAACAAATCAATACAGTATCGGAGCCGAGGCCAATTCTTTCTGTACTCCAGAGAGCGCTGAGTAAAGCCGAGCTCTTATTGGCCACAATTTTTTTTATTCAGGCACATCTGCCGAATCTGTACATTTGGCGATTTCCGTCGTAGAAAGGAATCTTGGCACTTACCATCCTCTTCAATGTCCCGATAAGCAGGCCGGCTAGGACCTCGCGTGCTTCATCGCTGTGACCGACGTCCTCAAATGCCTCTGTCGCATCTTGGCCGCCAACGTCGACGAGAACCTCCTCGCCACCACTGGTTCACATATCAGAACTTGGTCCCCTCAGATTGAGTGACGTTCAGGCGGCCACGCGCGCACGAGGTGCACACCGAAGTCGTATCAGAGCCGAGGACAAGGGCAGTTTTGCTAAAGAAGTCACTTACGGATGCTCGTCCACGAAGCTCGAGGCGTCGTAGACTTTGTCGTGTATCACAAGATACAGATCCTTCTTTGTGGCGTGGCCCTTGACCTCAGCGTAGGTGAATTCCTTCGACATTTTGCGGATATTATGGAGGAGAGTTGGGAGGTTGACGAAAGCGTCGGTCGGAGAGGAGAAATGGTTGAGGCTACGGTTTCAATAAGGGCGGGAGGATCAGTGCGGCGACGTCGCAAATGTCTCGGAGATAGTCAATCTGAACGAGGAAGAAAGACTATGGGGTAAGGGAGCGGTATGTTGCGGGGGCGATGAGCGGTACTTGTTTGGACAGTAAGTTTATGGAGAAATCTCGCGGACGGATAGATTATCGGGAGCTTGTGAAGCTCAAAACGGATGGGGCGAGGGCCCGGCTAGAGTGCGGATGCGCCAAGGAGCAGAAATCGAACCACCAGCACGCCGAATGCTCTCAGAATGCTCTGCTATGCCCTGTCCGACAATCTTATCCGACCGTGTGCATTTTAGTCCTCCCCCCGTCCACACTGCTATACACATGCGTGTGTCTCCCCATTGCGGTTCGATTTTCCGGCCGCCGTGTCGCGACAACCTCGCCCGGCCGCCGGCGTTCCGAACGTTCTCTGTTCCGGTCGAAAAGAGTCAAGAGTTCATCCCCAATGCGCAGGGCACCAATCACGACGTCCTGATTTTGCGTCGACAAGTACGAATCTTCCATTCGCTCTTGTTCTGCGCTGCTTTGCGACCCTGCTTCCCATCGGCAAGGGTTTTGCGCTGGTTGGCCCTCTGAGCCTCGGGACGTTGGCTGCCTAACTAGACTCCGCTTGTCGGTTGACGTCGATGCTGGTATGACGGGCTGTTGTCTGACGAAGCGCCATGTTCGTCGACACCGCGCTCCCGTCGTCGCGGGCGCTCTGGCAACGAATGACGGTCTCAAGAAACCGTACCACACACACAGTAGCAGCGTCAGCAGTGTTGTCGTCTCTCACACCGTTCGACTGTTCTGTGCTTCAGTCATGATACTTGCGAAGGTGCTCACGGACATGCCTGAGTCAGTGCAGCTGAGAACCCAGATCTCTGGCCGTCTCTACCAGCAGAGGTCAGACAATTGCTTGAATCATAGCAGTGTTCCGCCTAGTTCTCACAGCGGCCGTGAGGAGTGAAAAATTCCCCTCTTGAAGACGCTAACGTCCAGATCCTGTGATATCGCATCATTCCTCATCTTTGATGTTTGAGCGCGAGGAGTGAACGGAGCAAACTGTGCTCGAGCCGCTCATCTCCAGAAAAAAAAAAAATGAACGTCTACAAGTATTCCCATTCCAGATCTATCGCTTGCCGCGGACTCAGGGCGGCGATGTGAACTGTTGGACGAACTTCACGAGGCTCTTTCAACGTCGGCTTCCTCTGCGTCAAGAACCACGGAGTTTCGCAGGAGTGCGTCGAGGGGCTGATTTAAGTCTTGTCTGGACTATTCTCGCTACCAGCCCAAGAGAGGCAGAAGATTTCAAAGCAGCAATCGCCTCATTTCCTGGGCGACGATTCTCTTGGAGAGGAGCCCACCTTGGGTCAGAAGGACAGTTCGATTATGCCACGGAGCTCCCGGTGATCTATAACCCCAGACTGTCGGACTTCGTTCAGAAGGGCAAGACTTTTCGAAGCTGTATTGGCGACTACGAGGGCGAAACCAATGGCCAAGCGATCGAATTCATGGCTTTAGGGACATCCTGACAAAGTATGTCAGCAGGTGATGAACAGCCCGCAGACGCAACGGTTCGCTCAAATACGCGCTGCAGGTACTACGTTGCCGTGGCAGAGCTTTCCTACCGATTGTCCATCTGGTAGAGGAAGCGTTTGGAATTCCGGTCTGGACTTTTGACACGTTTTTCATCTCTTCTGAAGACTACGGAAGCTACCAGGCACTGCCACCACAGCATCATGTCAAAATGCTTCGATACCCTCCAGCGCATGTCTCGGCGGCAAGCGTTCAATGTGTGGGTGCCCATAAGGACTCGTCGGCATGGCTGACCTTCCTGTACCAGCCTCCGCATCCTGAGGCCGGCCTGTACGTGTTGGGCCAGAACTGCGGGTAGATTGCGGCACCGCCAATAGCTGGCACGTTCATTGTGAACATTTGGCAACGACTTCGAAGCCGCTACGGAGGGCGCAATCCATGCCACGGTCCACAAAGTGGACGCCCCCTTTTTTTTTTTCAAGTGCATTCTTCCGTGCCGTTCTTCATGGGCCGCCCCGTGGATCTGACCATGCGTGAGATCCCCGACTTCATGCCCGAGTACGCGAGGCGCCTCGCCCGCTAAAGAGAGGGGAACGACGGTGGAACAAGTCTTTTTCTCAATCGCAGATGAGACAGCCTTGGCGAAAGCCAGCTCAGGAATGGGATCAGAAGTCACGACGTAGCGGGACGCGCGTGGTACGGCGATCAGGCTTGCGACTACTATCTATCTTGATGGGCCCACGGATGTGTGCAGATTCCCTGAATCTTTCGCACCGGTTTGGCCATTGATGCGGAAGTCTTCAGCTCGATTGTTCTACAGCCAATGTGCTTTAAGTCGGAACTAGCTAGAGACTCTTTCACGACGTTGTGGTCGAAACCTCACCAATGTTAGATGATGGTAGTATCGAAGAAAAAACGACTAGGCGTCCAGGCTCACGACGGTCCACGGTCGAGTACTCACCAACGAACGAGCACCAACTGCAGGAGAGCGTAACATCGCAAAGCTAGGCTCCAACATCGCGAACCAGATTCACACGAAGAATCGCGACGGGAGCGAGCAGGATGCTCATCCGCAACCATATGTCAGGATATATATTCGCTGAAACTGGCCGAAAGAGGCGCGACCTTAAGAGCGTCCATCTGAGAAACAATTAAGGAAAAAAAAAGAAGTTGGTTTGCATTCGACGCAGCCACGTAGAGCCTAGAGCGCGACCTTTTTCCTCACGCGAAGCACTGCCAGCATGATTTGATTATAAACGCGGCTCAGAAAAAGGCTCCGTCGTCCTTGGGATAGCTGGGACGCAACACACGCCCGTGGTAAGTGGTAGGCACCCTCCACCTCCCCTCAGAAGGTGTACATGATTCCTCCGATGAGGGTGCCACGTAAGAACGTACGCGGAACGAAGGAGAGTCACAGGAACCGAATCCATCACGCTCAGTCATCGTCGTCCTTCTCCAACAGCCATCATCTCCTCGTAAGCACTACCGGCTCCGGTGGTTTGCTGTCGATACCCAGACCGCGTTCCAGGTCCCGAAGGCTCTTCTCGTCGAACTTCAGGTGCCGATAAGCTTCAAACTCGTCCATCTTGGACCCTTCCATTGATGCGGCATCGAGTTCGGGGAAGTCGCCTTTCCGACGGCGCACGTGCAGTAGCCACATGAGAAGCGCCATTCCTCCCACGACCAACAGGGCCCCGAGTATGACGAGAATGTTGGCGCCCAACGACATAGTCTGGGCGGACGTCTCGGGCTCGGCGGACACGCCGTCGTCGCGTTCTTGGATTCACAGGTCAGCTACGGCTCCCTCGAGCATCGACTACACATCAACGTCGAAACTCACTAGCGAGCAGCACACCCTCCAGCCGTGGCCGCGTGGTCATTTCGTTCTCTCTCTCCAAACACCTAAAAGCGGGCCGATGGCAAAAGGGCCGACGTGTCGCCTCTCGAGCGCGTAAAGCCTTCGTACGAGAGCTGGCCAAAAGAAGATCGACGCAGACGAAGGGCGCAAGAGCAGCGAGAAAAATCGGTAGAAAAGAAGAGGCCAAAAAAAAAAATCAATACAGAAAATGAAGGTAAGCAGTATGCACCGGGTTCAGCATTTCCATGTCGCTCTTTAAAAAAAAAACATTCCAACACCCTCCCGCCGAACCGCACTTCTCTTTTTGTTTCTTTCTTCAAAAAAAAACTCCCCTTCCTTCTCTTTTCTCTGAACGGACCTCAATCTACGCCCGGGACTCCGCCTTTTCATTTGGCACGGAAGCACAAAACGCGAGCGCAAATCTCCGCTCCAAAAAGACGCAGCGTCAGCTCAGCGAACAAGGCCCCGGGCTTCTCCAGCTCGACATCATCCTTGGCCGAGATGAGCGTGCAACAATATTATAATAATCTTGATGGTCGAGGGCGAACGCGGGGGCTGGCGTCTGCGTCTCAACACGAGCAAAAACGTTCCCTCCCTTTTTTTTTTTTTATAAAAGAAAAAAAAATCTTATCCCCCATCCCCTTTGCGCCGGCGACGGAGCTTCTCTACAAGAGAGACAGCGCGAGCGCCGAGCCCGGAAGCGTTTGGCGTCTGGGGTCGTGGAGGAACCAAAAATTCGAAAAAAAAAAAAAAAAAAAATAAATTCGACCTTGCAAAGGAGGGTCCGGATTCCGGTTTATGGCGATCCTCCGCCGCGGACAGCAGGACCCTTGCGGGCTCGTATGTAGCGGAAGCCCTTTTGTCGTGACTTGATGAGAGGGCGCGCGGAGATGAGACGTGATGTCGAGCGAGATTGAACGCGGAGATCTTCCGGCCAAGTTGCTATCGGGTGGCCGTCTCGCCCGTCCCACCATACGTGAAGTTTGGGTAATGTTGTGCCCCTGTCTGATCTGGCTGGGGCACAAGGTCGCAGGCAGCACGTGCGTCATGATGAAAAAAAAAATACAGAGATACCAACAGGCTACGATGATACTTGAGTCCTTGAATGATTTTCGTATGATCTTTAATTTTGTTGCTCTCTTTGAGGTGGTCATCTGCATATCTAGCTGTTCTCCATTGACCTTTGCACTCGCACGTCGCTGCAGCCCCTTTCGCGAATCAACAGTTACAAAGGGGAAAAAAAAAAGAACGCAATGATGCTCTCCCTCGTCCCCGCGCGTGTTCGCGTAACAAAATGCAGCAGCAATATAGTAAGGGGGTATCACCAAGCCAGCTCCGCCGTCTGCGCCTCAAGCGTCGATTGAAGTGAATGTGTGAAAGATTCGAAGCTGGAAGAAGCTTGGATAGTGGTAGGTTGTCTTCAACGAATGCTTGGAAAAAGAGGAAATAAAAGCAAATCCAAAAAGCGTCTATGCAAAAGCTGATCGTGATGAAGGGGCATAACGTGTTGGGCGCCGTGATTCGGTTCCTCTCGATGACGGCTCTTGGTGTTCGTTCCAAGGCATGAGGGTGCAGGCCTGTTGCACACCTCTGCAGGAATGGGCGCGGCTCGTGACCAGCATAAAGATAGGTTCCATGGGTCGCGAAGGAGAGGATACACCGTGCGCTCAAAGGCCATGGGTATTTACAGAAGGATATACAGGGCTGCGCCCGCAATCCCGGCGAGCGCGACGTCCATTGCGCTTCGTGGGGCAGCGTTGGTGACCTGAACAGGGAGAGCGGAGGTGGCCGACGGGGAAGTGACGGCCTTGGTGGTGGTGGTGTTTGCGTGCGTGAGCGGCGTGACGAGCGCGCTGCTGTTGGACTTGGTCATGGTGGCCGTGACGACGTTGGTGACGGTGCCCGTGACTGTGGAGGTGACGTGAATGGTAGTGGTCTGGCCACCGGCGGCGGAACTGCCGCCGTAGCCGTTCTGTGCGAGGGCCATGCCGGGCACGACGGCGGCGACGAGCAGAGAGAAGCGCATTGCGAGCGAGTGAGCAGTCGGGCGACTATCAAAAGAGCGTGGGTTGACAAGCGAATGCGACGCGGTCGGAATAGGAGCGCAAGTCTGTTGTTGCTCTAGGCAGGACGACAAAGGCGTGCGAGGTGGGCCACGATTCGAACTCCACGCCGCGGATTTATATACTTGGCGTATGCGAAAGAACGTAAACGATTCCTCGCCGGACGGCGGGACCTAGAATGCTGTGAATTTTTTTTTTTGCGGATCCGGGTCCCAAAGAACGGGGGCGTGGCGAACGAGAGGAGTGGTTGACAGGGTTGCTCTTGGGTGCAGATAGGCTGGCTCGAACGAGCGACTGGAAAGGCACGCGGCGAAGGAGCGCGACGGAAGTTGGGAGACGAACGGAAGCGGACGAGCGCACGAAGAAGGTTTCGAGGACCAGCGAAGGAGAGCAAAGGAACAAAAAGAGGCAGAGGCCAAGACTGGGAGGAGAGACAGCCGGAGCGGTGGTAGATGAGTGAAGGAAAGGCAAAGAGCAGCCAAGGCGAGATGATCCGGGGGGCGGTTCGGAGGTTGCTGAGGCAAGAGTCGAGCGCGGACGGGGGAAACTTAAAGCGAAGGCACCGCGCCGAAGAGAGCGCGCGGGCGAGGGGGCGGCAAGGCCAGGGCAGGGCGGGACGGGCACTGCGAGTCGCTGGCGACGTGTGCGGGCGACGCTGCGCCGGCGACGTGTGCGTGCCTGAGGTTAAATGACGGGACTGGGCGCGCGCACGAAAACAACAAGGCCCCAGCGTCCACGTTTGAGGCCCGACGCCGCGAGTCCTGCGCCCACGCCCGCTGGCCGCCGCCCGCCTGGTTGGCCAGCAGCCGGGGCGTTTCTCTCGCTGTGCGTCGCCCGCGCCCAGGCCCTGCCATCTGCCACCGTCCTTGGGTCGCCAGGAACAGGAACCGTCCTCATGCGCGCACCCGCCCACCCGGCCGGCAGCTGCAGCGCGCTGCCCTCCCGTTGCTCGTTCCTGGCGCCGGCTCGCCCCAACACATCTGCAACCATGCGAAGGTTTTTTCCTTTCCTTTCCTTTGCTTCGCCATCCGTCGTGGCCGAGCTGGCTAGTCTCCGTACACGGACTCAGCCTGCGGGCCTGCCAATGCGCGGCCGCGTTGAGAGGGGGAAGAAAAATCTCTCAGCACGAGAACGCCGGCCGCTGGTGTGCCAATGGCAGATCGTCGCGACCACACTCATTAGCCAAGATCCTAGTGGACGAAAAGTCAAGCTTCGTGGCCTTGTGAGAACGAACCTCGCATCCGTCGTTATTTCACCGCGGGCCACACGGAGCCGTCCACATGTTCAACGATCGCAAAAGCGCAGCACGCGACAGCTCCGACGCTTTTTTCCCTCGGAGCCACTTGCGACATCCACCAGCCGGTCCTGGGACGGGCGACGTCATGTCGCCTCAACCCGACGTCTGTGGAGAGATAGAGATTCCGTCGACGAAACCTCCCGGCACGAAGATCCTGTCATGCAAAAGAAAGAGAGAGTACAGGGAGAGAGAGAAAAAGAAAGAGAACCTACCGAGGGCTTAACGCCAAAACGGGTCGTCGAACGAAGTCAAACCTCTCCAGGGCCAAATCAACAATTTCCCGCCCATGTCCTGCTGTCGTGGTCCCATGTTCCGTGAAATCTGCTGTCGTGATCAAGCCAGGCTTAGCGACGACTGGACAGTTTTGGTCCTGACAAGCATAGCAACGTGACGGAAGCAGAGCATTGTCGGGTGTTTCGCTGCACCATCTTGCGATGCATTCTTGTTGCCAGTGTCTCTTGTTTCGCTATCCATCGCCGGATTCGTGGCCACCCCCACACCCTTTGTCCGCCCTCCACCAAAAAAGGCAAAGGAAAAAAAAAAATAAGACAAAATTAAAAAAGACAAGAACACAAAAGGTTCCGCATAGAGTCGGTCGGCTCCACTTGTGTTTCTTACGAATCCCGCTCGTCGAAGGAAACGAAAAAGTCAAATCATAAAAATGGAAGCAGAAAACGGCAACCAGAGTTCGCGCCTGTCAACCCGTTCTCATGAGTCCGAACGGTGCGCTTGCTCGTGCGTAACGTGTTTATGTGAAACCAGCGTTGTTTCCAAACAATGATTGCGCTGCGATGGTGAAGCGCTCCCGTCCTTATTCTCTGTCTCTTGGTTAAACTCGTCCTAAATTTTTTGTAATTTCCTTTCCCCTTGCCTCAAAACTCGCATTTCCCCCGTAAGCCGTTGCGCGACCGTTGGTCTCACGATGTCCTTTGGATCCCGCTAGGAGACGCACGCCTACTTCAAAAGAAAGTACTGGACGTTGGGACAAAAAAAAAAACAAAAAAACAAAAGAGCGAGCCGTCGCTTGACACTGGGGCGCAGACCTTTCCTACAGACGGCAGAACAATGCCGTTTCGCTCACCGCGGCTCGGGAGAACTTGGTTGGCTTGTAGCCAAAGCCTTGTTGATGATCAAGTAACAGGTGTTAGAGCCTAGATGCTGTACCTCCCGACGAGTCGCGGCCATCCTTCGCGACATGTTTACTCGAAAGTAGAGAGCGTCGAGTGACGCAGCACTTTGTCCAAGAGCCACAGCGCACTCGTCAACACAAAAACTTTTTGTCTAAGCATACGTATCCTGTAATTGACCATCTGTCGTGTACGTCTATGCCCGTGCAATTAACTGTATCGTTGCAGACTGATAGACACGCTGCGGCTCATCCAACGAGAGATACGCTATACACGTCCTCCTTGCTCCTGGCCTGGGCCAACAGGCCCTCTAGCACTGCTCCGATACATCTGTAAGGCCCACCCCGCGCAAGACATGTCGAGGACGACACGATGGCAGCTCACCACATCGGTCACGTCGTCTTCTAAGCTGCTTCTTCGTTCGGCTCCCAAGAGCGACAGAAACGTCACCAAAATCGCTCAGCAAATATCCGACCTGGCCACAGCTTCATAAAAATACATAAGTTGGAATAAAAGAACGCACATTATCCTCATGCTGCTGGTGCCAAAAAATTCATCCTTTGCAATCCGACCGCTTTGATCCCATCTTATTCAAGGCTAATTCCATTCTAGTTACGCTTTGGCCCCTCTAGAGACCACAACGGTGATAGCCCGTGCTACCATGTGCTAGCTTCTGCCCCCTGATAAGTGGGAATGAGATGCGCAGATCAGGATTCGGAGGTCATCTGTTCAGTAAAGACGACAAGCAATTGCTGCGCCGCGCGATATTCTCTCTTTTCTTTACCCTCTTGAGCCTCATCTACGGGTCTTGCGAGCAATGTAACCTCTGGCTCCGCTGTCGACCGCGAAGTTAACATCACATTGAGGATACGTGGACGTCGCTACACTGTTTTTCGCCGTTGCCACACGTTTCAAGTGTGTGGATGAATAAGTCGATGAGCTGCTGGCTGAGTAACCCCCAGCAATTGCACCAGGGTGTGCATCGAGTGCCTGAGCAGTGAACGCAATGTGCCCGAATGCGACAAGTTTGGATGCCGTAGTCATATCTATCTTCCAATTGCTCTCGAACTCCGTCATCGTGGAGCCTGCTGTTTAATAGCAGGAAAATGTCAGCCTTCATGCTGGTCGTATTATCTGGCTATCTCGGGTGTGTGCCGTGATGTGTCGTATCATGTGATCATCTCATGCAGGAGTACGTCTCGTTGTGGGGATGGAAGCATTTCAAGATGGGGGCAGACGTCTCAAACAGCTAGACCCTCGGGCTCGCCCATCTCCCACATTCTCCTGCACAATTCATACGTTGCGTCGCGTCTCACTGCGCCCGTTCTTAGCATCGTGCCGCTACCACCGTCCTCTTCATCCGTGTCCTCCACCCTTGCGCTTGGCAGGTCGAAGCTTACGCGCGATCTATGGCCTCTCTCTTCACTCTTCGACCCTGCCACAGCCCTCCTCTCATCGTGCTGCGGGGCCTGATGTTGTCTCGCTTGCTTTGTCCTCTCGTCAAGCTTATGCTCGTCTTGCGGGCGGACCTTGAAGGTACCCTCAGGATTGCAGTGCCTGTCGAGTGGTATGCTGCCTGATTTCTCATCATGGTCAACCTGCTTTGAGGACTTGGGTGTATGGGTATCACGCTCAGGATGCGGAATCTCTCTCAGACGTGAGACGGCGTCGGCGACGGGACTGCGATACCGCCGCACGACGTTGTACTCCTTGTTGATCTGCGCAAAAAGCGCGTGGACTTGGGCAGGTGTGCCGCCGTCCGTCGATGTGAAAGACAAGCCGTGGCCCAGTAACTGTGCAGCCCCTGGACGGGGTAGCACGGCGGGGATGTGTTTGGTCGGCTCGATCGCCGAGGAAGCGCGTTGGAGGAGCAATTTTTGCTGTGTTCGGCTCGGTGGAAGATCAGTCGGTGTGTGGGTGCCCGATCGCCGCGACTTTGCCACAGTGGGAGAGATAGGGCCCTTGTCCGCGGCGGCCATGTTCGGTGCGGATCTGTTGCGCTTGGAGGCGTCGAGGTCGCCCGTGTCCTTGGCGGGCCCAGCTCTTCTAGGTAGCATGTTTCCTTCACGCGGCGTGCCTTCGTTGCTGTTTGCATTGACGAAGCGTGAGACCAAATCACGCCCAGGCGTGCCTTCCGCGAGCGTCGACGCCTGGCTGTGGCTGAGCGAACGGTGATCATTTGCATCTGGCTGCACCGTGGCGGACACAGAGGACACCAATGGTTCGGCGCTGACCTTTGGCGTCACCTTGCGCTGCAGGAGCCGCGAAGTGATGGCATCAGCGTCCAACGTGGGGACACGTGTCGACGCCTTGTACGAGCTCTCGCCATTGATGTGCTTCGTGGTCGTCGTGGCGGCAACAGAAGCACCTCTCTCCTCCTCTTTCTGCTTCGTGGGAGACATCCCGTCGGCGCGCCCCTCCGGCGCGTGTATCACTGTCGACGTGGACTCGTCTCCGGAAGTGAAGTCGTGCGCACCGTGCTCGGATTCCCTCGGCATTTTGTCGGGGTCCAGCATCAGAGAGTTGCGTCTGGTGTTGTCCCTGGTCACGTTAGGACTTACGCTCGTGCTCTCCTCCGTCCACTCGTTCTCTTCCTCGTTGGCTTCGTCTTCGCTATCGGGCTCGTCGGCGAGTGCGAAGCGTACGGTGGGCTGCGCCGTGGGCGACACGGGGCTGGCGGGCACGCTTTTTTCGCTGCGGCCGCTGTGCTTGCGCTTTGGATGCGGTGCGCGATGCTGGCCGACTTTGCTAAGAGCCTTGCCGGACAGGTTCCGGGGGAGATGGCCGCTGGAGTGGTTCTTCTTTAGGGCGGTGTGCGAGTGGTTGCGCGAGATGACAAAGGCGCTTGCATTGCGCTTGACCTGGGGATGCGAGACGCGCGGGCTTGTTGGCGCAGACGTGTCGCCGCCGGCGCCAATGGCGGGATCGCCGGACTTTGAGCGAAGGTGATGCGGTCGTGAAGCTGCAGAAGAGCTGGAGGGAGTGGCGGGAGCGCTGGTGTTCGTCTGTTGCTGGATGTTGTGGGCGTGGCTAGACTGGCTGGCAGCATCGTGCGGCATCTTAGCTAAGCTGGCGTGGCCGTGAGAGAGCTTGTTCAGATTGTGGCCAAAGCTGGTGTTGCGGGACCCCAAGCGGCCATGATGTCTGGCTGCCTTGTGCTGTCGCGAATGATGGTGATGATGATGATGATGAGGGGGAGGATGGTGGTTATTGTTGTGATTGTTGTTGAGGTGAGGGTGATTGTTATGGTGGGGAAGCTGTGACTTGATGGAGCTCGATGCGTCCGACAGACTGTGCGAGACTTGGGACGAGGCTGAGGAATGCCGGTGGGCGAGAGGCGGCCGCTGCGAATTGGGGGATGCGGCGGTTGCAGTGGGTGTCAAGGGAGATTGATGGGTAGCGATGGTGGCAGTCGTTGTTGTTGCAGCTGTCGATGTCGCGGCGGTAACAGGATCGGAATCAGAAACAAAATCAGAATCAGATGCGATATTAGCCGTCATGCTGGTATTGCCGGCGGCAGGATCGGCAGCACAGTCGCCAGGACCAGCACTGCCAGCAGACGCAGACGCGGATGCAGACGCACCGCCCGTGAAGGATTCCGTAGCGGTGGGCGTTGGCGGCGCCTGCATCCTTTCCTATGGCGGGAGGTGTACGGAGGTACAGGCGGTATAGGTAGGGCGAGGAGCAAGGGGGAAGGAGGACGTTGGGGGGGCCCTAGGGGGGAGCGATAGGGGGTTGTGTTAGGGGGATGTCTTAGGCGGGGCGGGTTAGGAGGGGGTTTGGGCTTCTGACTCCTTGACCTGTGCTGCGCACCGCCAGTGCGATTGATGGCCTGCGACTGCGCCGTGAAAGTTCGTGATGCTCCGCGATGGTCTGCGCGGATTTGTTCCAAAGCAGTGACTTGGACAGCACGTTAGAAACTCCGTCGCTGACGTTGTTGCGCTGTGTGCAAGCAGTAAGAGTGTGCATCCACCCGTCTCTGCGCCTCTCTTCTGCTCTGCCTTCCACGCTGCCTCCTTTCGATCTCTTCCTCCCCGGACGACCTGCTGATTTTAGCGACACCTCCCCCCGTTGGTGGCCTGCTTTCCTGCCCGCCTGTCGAAGAACCAGAAAAAAAAATGACCGTCGCCACACAACTCTTCAACTGACGCTGCCGGGTGCCTGCTTTGCCTGCTTTGCCTGCAATGACCAACTCTTGTAGCCGCTCCGAAGAATAGGCCGACAGATAACGTCGCCCCACCGATCCTGTATGCGTGTCTGCAGTGTACGGACTATGGTGCTGCAATGCACCTCGCGGATTCGTGCGTTTCGCTTACGCCCGAGCAGTCACTCGATCACGGCGGCCGTGCAACACTGGACGGGAGCTGCAGAAGCTCTCCTCGGAACGCCCCCCAATCGCTCGTCCATCAATTGCGTCATGCACGGAGAGATGGCAGACGACCGGGCCTGGCAGAGTGTAGGAGACTGAGAACTGCGAGAGGTCGTCGGCGCACACCGAGAGGTGACGATGTAATAAACTTTTCGGCCTTTTGGGCCCGCGAACTGGAATTTGTGGAGAATTTCAGCCAGCTAAAAGACTGAGCAATGCCGCCGCTCACATTGGCTGCCTTTTCGCGCCCGTCCTGGCTCCTGCTAGGGCCTTGAGCTAAGTTCACCTAAGTCAAGTCGCTCTTGTCCCGTGACCCGCTTTGGTTGACGCTCTTTCTATGTCGCCCGTGACTCGACCGTTCTTTCTCTCTCGCGCTCGCTCGCTCTTTTCTCTCGGTCTCCGCCTCCCCGCAGTCGTCGACCTAAAACGCCGTCCAATCATTGATCGCCCTTTGCCGATCGCTTCGACAAGCCATCCTTCGCTAGCCGTTGCTTGATCCCAGATCGCCCCGTGCACGCCCGCTCATTGGCCCCTTGACGAGCGCCAGGCTCACGTCAACCTGCGGCACGTGCCAAAGTTCGCCTTGGCTACCTCCTCACCTCGTTCGGATCAGGACTACAGACCGCTTGATCAAAGTGTTTGGTCCAGCCGGCAACACGTTAGGGCGCCTTGTTTCTTCTGTCCAGGAAGACCGACGCTCTGGTTCACAACGCTCTCGGTTCTGAACCTTTCGAGGCAAGCGGAAGCTCAATGCATTTCTGCATCTGGTAGATCTGAAATGGACCGGTATTCTTCATTCGATTATGCGAATCTACGAGAGCTCACTTGTCTTCGTCTCGTGTTGAACGCGTCATTCGGTTCGCACACGATGTGGAACGCAGTTGGGACTCAAAAGTAACATTCGCAACCCGAAAACACGGATACATGTAGTCGTCTACTTCTTCATGCTTGTACCCCCCTTCAGTTCATGCACCTTCAACACCATACCCCCTCGTGGCTTGGCCTCCAACCCCAATTCCTGGAACACCACGTCCCCAAAGACTGTGTCCAGTTGCGTATATTTGACCCTCGGCCTCTCGTTTGGCTTCATGTGATGGTATTCGAAGTCAAAGTCCCGGACTGTCATCAGCAAGATGATACGCAGCTCGTCGATCGCCAGCTCCTGGCCTGCGCAGCCCCTGGGGCCCCTGCTGAACGAGCGAAAGGTCGCGCGGCCAACGGTGTCGGCATCCATAAATCGCTCGGGAGAGAACGACGCCGGATCCGCGAAGTACGCTTCGCTGTAGTGCATGTGGTGCCAGAGGGGCACGATGGCCAGGCCATTGTCGATGGGCAAGGGGCGTCCCCGAGATGTGATGGTTGCGCCTGGCGGCGCCGCACGTACTCCAAAGCCGACGGGGAAGAGCCGAAGGGTCTCTTTGATCACGGCTGTGGTGTATTCCAGCTCGTTGAGTTTGTAAGGGTCCGCTTGCAACATTTGGACCGTCTGGTCGAAGTCGGCTGCGAAGACGCGAGTGTGCTCCTCACGCAGTTTCGCCATCACGGCCGGGTTCTTTGAGAGTAGCATGTAGCAGTACTTCACACAAATTAGCCGAAAGGCCCGTCAAGGATCGCAAACGTCCTGACTATCTTACACATAACGTATCGTTTGTAGTTCCATGTCCGCCGAGTAGCAAGCCCTTGATGCTTTTGCTCACGTTAGTCCCGTGCGGCCCTCCTGCTCAAATGCTCTCAGAATGTCACATCAAGATCTGGAAGACGTACTTGCTCAGCAACAGTCTGTCAAACTCCAGGTCCAGGTCCTTCAGTTCCTCCTCGCGCATCAGCTGCTCGCGCAGCATGAGATCCAACGTGCTGTACGGGTCCTTCCTCGACGGCACGACCTTTTGCTCCCGCAGCATCTGGTACCTTTCCAGGATCTTGGCCTTGACCTCGCTATTCAGACGCTGCGTGACGGCACCGCGTCTCCACCAGGCCCGCAGCCTGTCTAGCGGATTCATGGAGAACCCGGCCTCGACGAGGTGGACGAGCTCGCGAAGGTCCGAAAGTGTTTGGGACCCTCGCTTCTGGGCCGCGAGCGGGAAGTTGAACACGATGCGGGCGATGATGTCGAAGATGAGCTCGGCGCCTTTGACTTCCATGTCGAAGGGCCGGCCAGCCCGCGCCAATTTCGACAGCGTGGAGCGGAAGGTGAGACACTCCTCGATGATGATCCCGCTGAGGTTCTTCACATGGCCTGGCGCAAAGGACGGATTCATAGCTGTGGCCGAGCGGTCAGTCGCATTCGACCATCGGCGCTGCGCCTGTGCCAAAGGGCCACGGCAGAGGCTACGGACATACCGTTTCTTAGCATTTTCCACGTTGGGCCGTTGACCACGGCAACCACATCTCTGCCTACCATGGGAGCCAAAAAGTCATTGCTGGATGGGTGCTGCTGAAGCGGCTTCAAGACCTGGACGTAGTTCATGTCTTCCACCTCCGTAAGCAGGACCATCGGATCTGCCGCCGGCCACAGGTCCATGTAGAAGACCGGAGGCAGGTCGTACGTCCGCTGGATCTCGGTCAAGAGCAGCTGCGGATGGCAGTTCGGCGGCAGCTTGCTGGACATCTCACCCATGATGCCCAGATGGCCCAGTATCCAGGAATGCGGCGGGCAAGGCTGGAACGTGCACGAACAGGTTCATCAGCGATGCTATCCATGGAGAGATTGGCGTGGAAGGGGCAAATACGGGGCAGTAACGGGACAGGAAGGGCTCACAAGGTTCCTGAAGAATTTCCTGCGCCGATACACGAGGTACATGAGATGCAGGCCCAATGCCGCCGAAGTGGCGAGCACGAGCTTCGCGAGCGAGGACAAACCCATCTCCTGCGACGGTTCGATCCAACCCCACGCGACCGCTGATTGCTTGCAAAGGCCAAAAGACAGGCAACGCCAGGTACGAATTCAATCGGAGACGTCAAGACTTTTGGGAGGAAAATTGTCGTCGAGGTAACAACGTCGTCTATAGGCTGCGAAAAATGCGCCCCCAAAAAGTCACTATTCGGTCTTACTGCTTACACATTGTGGACTGTCCAATGAGGAGGCTCGAAGTACGCCTATGCGCTGTTGAGACAGGGGAGATAGGAATTTTATTTTAAACTTCATAGGGGTCACACTGTTAATTCACTAAGAATCGAGACAGCAAATCAGCTTGGCTGGATCTTGCGAAACCGTGTGGAAATGAGGACGTTTAAGACGGAGGGTGAAGTTCGTCTTACTTAGAAGGAAGTGGGTAACTTAGTGGTTTCAGCAGAGTGAGAGTATCACGTGATATTCGTCTTCTGGACCCCTGGTGCATGTTTGATGGAAACCATCATTTGGCCCTATTTTCGTATTCCCTGTAACCCGATTGGCCACACACTGTCCACGAAGACTTCCCGCAGCGGACGGAAAGGCTTGTTGCGAACGGATGTCTATGCACCGAGTGACGAGCTGAAGAAAGCAGTGTTTTTTTCTGGGGCGACATATCGAGGTCGTGATTTGTTGTAAGAACGTCGCCGCAAGCATAGCTGATGGATAGTCCAGATTTGCATGTTTCACATCCTCGCTCTGCTTCTGCTCCGAAGCAGCGGCCCAAGGACGCCGTGAATTAGAATTCCGTAAGGCAACGGCGATCATAGATGTAGACGGCCCTTGAACACTGTGTTGCCGTCCTGCGAGGACAGGCGACAACAGCAGACTAAAACTCGTACGTGGAAGATGGAGACGGGCGCAAGTGTTTCAGCCGAGTATCTTTCTGAACCATCGACCAACATTCCAGACCTCCTCCAGCCACTCGCCGTCCCTCGCCGTGGCCCATAGGCCGACGCCGCGAAGGATGTGGTACTCAACCTTCTCCTCTGCAGTTTCCACCGCCATCTGGAGCCTCTCGGCCTCGGTGGCGGCGGCGATGTCGTCGAAGCGGTCAAGCATCGCCTGGGTGGTCGCGCGGCTCTGCGCCGTGCGGACCACGCTCCGGCGCAGCAGCTTGACGAACTCCTCGTTCTGGTCCAGCAGCGGATTTGCATCGCCGACGCTGAGACGTACGTGAGGCAGAACCAAGGACGAGTTGGAGGGGGGGAATTTGCGCAGCGACTTGCGCGGCTTGGGGGCGCCGTCGAGCGCGGCGAGCTCGTCGGGCTCGACGGTCCTGTCGGCCGGCACGTTCACGCCAGCCGAGCGCAGATAGTGGATGGGCGTCGCGAAAGGATCGAAGTAGTTCTCCGGCTTTCTGAAGTACGCGCTGCGCGCCAGCTCCAGCTGCTTCGTCGTGAGGCCGGCCGCGTGCCCAAACATGTCCCAGCTGGGACGGCCGGCCTTTCTTTTCCGCCTTCTCGGCGAGGCCTTCTGGATCGTGTGGCCGGACGCTTGGGTTTCGGCCGTGGTGGTGTTGTGCTCGCTGCTCACGTGCTCTGGAAACACCCAGTCTACAACGGGGCTGTTGACGGCCGCTGCAGCGATCCCGTCTTCACCCAGGCGCGACTCGGTGAGCGCAAGCATAGCTGCTAGACTCCCTCCAACCAGCTGGCCGCACACGCCCATACGCAGGTGCGTCTTTTTCGGCCGGGCAGCTCTGGCCACGCACGTGTCGATCGCAAACCGGTTCTTGACGTAGTCGTACCCGGCCAGAACGTCGTGGACCGGAATTGGATACTGGAGGTCGCCACCGAGACGGTAATTCACGCGCACGATGGTTGCATTAGACGCAGCCGATAGCGCTGCGACGATCTCGTCATCGCGTGCGCCAAAAACTTGGTCTGCAGGAGCGACGGTTGGCAGGTACAGAATGACAGGCGGAGTCGGATGCTCCCCCACCGGGGGCTTGAAGATGCTACGCAGCGACGTCAACCTCGTTCACGTACGGGCAGAGCACAGGCTCGGCGTTTTCTGCCGTGAGACTGCTTACTTCAGGCTGATTTCCCCATTCGACCGACAGGCGAGCTTGACGTCCTCGTCGGGCGCTGCGGTTGGAGGCCCAGCTGCTGCGGAGTAACCTCTGCAACTTCCCCGGCTCGTCCACGCGCGAGGTCCAGAGCTGGAGCGAGCTGCGATGCGATTCAGACCGACGCTGCAGGTCCACGTACATCGCGGGCTGAGCAACGCATGTGCGGGGCTTGTCCGTTTGCGGGAACGTGTTCGAACAAGGAGCAAGCCTCGAAAGCTTGGAACGGGTTCGAGGCGGAATGACATAGGCGCGGCGGGGAGGCTCGACACCTACAACCGCAGCGCATCGAGGGCGAATGTTGTCGCCGGCGGCGAGACGTCGCTGGGTGCGAGCGAGCGAGCCGACGGACGGGGGCGATGGCTATGCACCGCACAGCCGACGGGGCGGCACGAGGAGACGCGAGCAGCGAAGGGGGCGAGCAAAACGACCAGGCAAGCGGCAAGGCGACGGGCTCTTGCTCGAGCCTTCGTCGCGCTGTCCACGGAGGCGAGAACGGCCACGGGCGCTGTGGGACGCAAGCGGCAGCAGAAACGGGAGGAAAGACGCAGGCCGCGATTCCTTTCGGAGCGATGCTGCGGAGGGGATCAGCGCTGGCACGACGAGGTTTTTCAGCGTTTTTGTTTCGGCCTTTCACTTGGGCGGTTGCCGCACGCTCGCGCTGAGGCCCTGGCCACGAGGAAACAGATTGGGCGGTGCTGAGACGCGGCGAAGGGGGCTAGGCCGGGGGGTCGCCCCTCGTCCCGCCCGCCAGTCGGCCGGCGCTGTGCCCCCTTGGGCGTAGCCCCAAATTTGCGCACGCACGCCTCGTTCTCTGCATTTCCCTCCCTCACGCCTGGAACTCTCCTCCACGACGCCCCGTCCTTGCCTTCTTCTTCTTCTTCTTCTTCTTCTTCTTCCTCGTCTTGGTCGTCGTCGTCTTCTTTCTCCTCCTCTTCTCTGCTTTGCGTTGGGTGTGGCCAGATTCTCGTCCTCCTTGGACTGCATCCTTTCCTGCCGTGTTCCCAGTCGGCAAGGCTTTATCTCGTCTCCTTCACGTTGGTTGGTGCTTGCAATTCCTCCGTCTGGAACTGAGCCCTCCACCTCTCCTCGTGCCGCCGCGCTGCAGACAACGCCCTCCACGCCTTCCTTCCGCACGTCGATTGTGCCTTTTGTGCAACGGGGCCTCTGCCGGCACTCCTGTCGTGAAGTGACGGCCGCCTGCAGCGTCGTGATTGCTCCCGTCGTCCCCCCCCCTGGCCCGTTCGTGCGAGCGATTCGCCGCCAAATTTCCAAGCCTTGACCGTCGCAATACCAGCTCGCGCAGGCCCGCCTGCTCCAATCTCTTCCCCTCCCCGAGGTCGACGACACACCGGTCGTCGCTAGCAGATCTGGCGACAACAGCTCCGCTAAGGTAGCAGCAATTGCTGCGAGTGCAGAGCAGCTTTGCTGCCTCACTCATCCTACCCCCCGCCATCCATGGCTAAGGAGCCCCAGAGTCGGCTCGCCAGCGCATGCACGCTGATCAGAAACCTTTTGCTGGCTGGCTTCTTGTACAGCGCAATCTTTGGAGTCATATCGCTGGCGAGGAAACCGGGAACCGTCAAGGGGAAGCTTGGCATCCCTGCCTTCCTGGAAAAATCAGGCCCTGCAGACATCATCAAGACCACAAGCAAAGGGGTAAAGGTCAAGTTCGCCGCGTCGAGCTCCCTCGTCACCATCAATCCACATGCAAATGTGTTCAACCGGCCAAAGAGCGCCGTTGTCCCTAGGGACGACTACCTGGGCCCACGTCCCCACGTCGACACGGAAGCGGATCTGCAGATGTTGGTAGAGGAGTGCAGAGGGACGTACGAGGGCTTGGAGCGGATGCGAAACGTGTTTGACTGTTTGCGGTTTTTGGATCAAGGGCAGGACAAGTACCACTATCTCCCGGCAGAGAAGGATCGTGCCAGCAATCAAAGTCCCCGCGATGCCGAATACAACGACGCGGACGGTCATGGCAATACCAAGGCGGTGTACGTGGATGTCGCATCGGCCAAGAACGCCACGAAGACGTCGAGAGGGGAATGTCCCGGCCCGATCATCCCTTACCACACCTACTGGACCGGCCCGGCCACTTGGAGACTGGAGATTTTCGTCAAGAGCTATCTGTACACGCAAAACCTTCCCTGCTCAAGGCTTTACATCTGGATCGACGAGGACAGAAAGCCCGACGGCGTCGAAAAGATGTTGACAAAGGACCCGCTCTTCGCCCGCTTCCTGCCATTCATCGATCGTGGCGATATCGTGCTCAAGTCCTGGAAGTTCCCCAATCGTATTCCGCTCCCGAAGACGGAGGACAACACCGACGGTAACGGGTATTACAAGAATCGAGGAAAGCCAAACTTGCAAGGCGAAGTCGTCGTCGCCGACGGCATCGTGGAGGACTCCTCCGGCCAGCACTGGCTTGCCCTCACCCCCAAGCAGATGACGTTCCTACCACAGGCAGTATCCGACGCTGTTCGCTTCGTCGTCTTGCATCTGTACGGTGGCGCGTACTTCGACATGGACGTTCTGATGCTGCGAGACATGCGCCCGCTTCTTCTCCCAAAGCACCATAGCTTTGCTGAGCGATGGGCTGCCCATCCGCACCCGGGCGATTACAACACTGCCATCCTCTCCCTGACCGCCAACTCCAGCCTGTCCTCCTATCTGCTGCGGGGCGGTGTTCGTATGGGCCTCAACTTTCATCCTCGCGTGATCGGTCGTATGGCCTGGAAGGACGGACGAGACAAGGAGTTACTGATGCTTGAGACTGCGGCCTTTGACCCGATTTGGACCGAGTTTAATTGGGATCGTGAAGGACGCTGCACAGTTCCTTGCCTGAAGGACTACTCCGCCGTATTCAAAGGTGGAGCATCTGCGCTAAAGGACGAATGGGAAAGCTACGACGGTGCTCAGTTACCCTTTGCGGACCAGACGGCGCCAAAAAGCACCGCTTCAACCGAGACATCACCTGTGGACGAGCAGCGAAAGCTCAGCAGACGAGAACAAGATCCTAGCGACCCTCACGCGCCCGTCAGTTCGCCAGAACCAGAATCGACAGACAGCTTCCATGCTACGAGCGCTGAGGAGGCGGAGCTGCGCAATGCTGGTGTGATTGCAGAGTATCGCCTCGATCAGGATAAGTACCCGCCGAACAACCGCACGCTTGAGAACTTCTTCCGTGGTGCTTGGACTTATCACATTCACAATCAGGTATGCTCAGATCTTTCCAACATTGATTCAAACTGCGGTCACGACCTAACCTTGATCATATAGTGGTTAAGACATCCCGAACCTTCTTCCTGGCTCTCTGTAATTGAGCACGCGCACGATGGTTTCTTCGCTGGCACTCGCCCCAACATGTACGGTGAATTCTGGAACGGTCCCTCGCTCATGCCTTACAACCATTGGCCTGAGTATGTTTAGCTCAAACGATGTTAAGCCACTGTTCTTTGCTTTTCTTGTTGCTTTGCTTGAACGTCCAGCTTTACTTTTATCGAAGCAGGAGCAGCGCCGACGTTTTTATTTTTCCATCTACGAATACTCTTGTATCGCATAATGGGACGGCGTTTTAAATGCGGCACGTTCGTGCGTGAGCGGTCGAGATTACGGCCTCAATATCAGTCGTTGCTAGGGATTTTCGATGTGTTGCCACCTTTCCTATGCCTCATCTGGTGGTCCGGAGTGGGCCATTTCTGGGTTTTCTTCCCCCTTTTTGTGTAAATATATTCTCTCACCTTTCATGAGGAGCTCATGAAGACTAGGGTCAAGTCCACTAACTTGAGGCAACCTAGTTTAGATACAACAAACTAGAAAGAAGTTCATCGCGCGTTATCATTAACATTATTATTATTATTGTTGTTGTTCTTGTTGTTGTTGTTACCATCATCCAAGGGAAGTGTCTTTGGCTGTGTGGAAAATCAACCAAACCATCTTTGGGCATTTCCAAACTTAGAAGAGTTGTGATCTACGTACAGAGGGGAGAGCTTCGACATTTCGGGCAGCTGGAACTCGTGTCAAATTATTGGCTAGCGGAGGATCTATTAAGCCAATACCTAGGCGGAAAGGCTCTTGAAGCCCGCTCCAGAGACGACCCGGTCACTTCTGCATTTGAATCATTTGTTTTTATTTTTATTTTATTTTGGGACGCCGGGGTCATAAGCGTTGCCACCAAGAACCCGACGGTCTTTACTTCATTCAGTCATCAACCCTCTTGCAATGAAGTGGGGCTCTGCATTTTTGAGAAGGCTTCTCATCCATCCGCCCTCCGACGACTCGTCGCCACGCAAGGCTATCCACGCGGTTGATGTAGCCCAGTGAAAGATGGGTGTAATGTTCGCACCAGAGAGCGATTGCGCCTGAAAGTAAGCAGGAACGCAATTGCAGATCTCCAGCGCGGCGGCGCGAATCGCGAGCCCCCGTTCCTTCGACGTCATCCTCTTCGCTCCGAGGCCTGACGGAAGCGAATTGCCCTCAAAGACCAGATCGGAAAAGACGCCAAACTCTGCCACCGGGAGCGCCGAGAGCACTTGCAGGACGTGTATAAGCGCGGTGTTGTACAGCATCAGCATGGGGGCGGCCGAGCGATCTGCAAAATCTAGAGGTGTAGCAAAGCTGGACCAGTCCTCTTCGTCGACACCGGACGACGATTCAATCTTCGTCTCCGCGGAGACCGATGCTCGGTAATGATTCTTACTGTCTTTCATCCACCGGTCTTTCCAAACTTGAAGTTGTTGGAGTAGATTCAGGCTTGTTTGCTCGACTTCCTTACGCTGCGTTATGGATGCTCTAGGCTCGATGCCTGACTTTGCAATCACGAGGTTAGATCTCGCAACAAGAACTGTGCAGTCGGCTAGAATATCCCACAGGTCGTGTTCATGCTCCTCGCTCGCAGAGCAGCCTAGCCGCAATACGGATTTCCATTCTGGTCTGGCTAGCAGAGAAGCTTTTCCAACACGCAAGGCAGCAAAGAGGACGAAGTGGCGAACGCTGCTGTAGAGGTTCACTGCGCTCGCCGAATTGTGAATGGTAGGGTCGCGAAGTCCTAGAAGGCGTTCCAATCCGAGCATGTGCTGCAGATAGGCCCTAGGACTTTCTCCCATGGGCACCACGGAGGACTGTATCGCCAGAACTGCTACGGCGAGCAGTACGTCATCATCGCACCGTCTGGTTGGGTCCGAAAGTGCTCGATTCAGCTCTCCGAGCGCGTTTACATGGACTGCATGTCCCTCCGTGACCAAAGATTGCTGGCCGTGTTCTGAGCCAAAGGTGAGCATGGAAAAGCCAAGCAATGCTTGGAGAAAAACACGGCCGCTGCCCTCAGCGAGAAAATCGTCAAGCGTACAGCCTTGCAACGCCAGGTCAATGGATGCTCCAGACCGGAAGAACTTCCGGCCAAAGCAAATGTATCTTTCCAGTCTTGCGTCTGACGTGGGCTGTACCTGTTGCACTATGGGCGGCGTGGTGGACCTCACACTTCGTGCGTCGCGCACGACTTCGAGCGCGCCTTTTGCGGAGCTACGCGCCTTGACGGCGCCCGCGTTGATGAAGACAATATCACGAGCTCCGTCGCAATACAGGTTGCTCCTCGCACATCGAGCGCAGAGGGGTCGAGTCTGGTCTAGAACGGTTTTAGTCGCCTCGGATTCCGCGCCGCACAATTCGGGATAAAGGAAGACCATACCGCACTTGACCTTCCTACGACGACATGTGGAGCATCCTTTCGATCTTCCAGCAACGTTTACCATACCTTAACGGCTCTACACCTCATCAACGAGCAAGAGGCGTTCAAAGCCTCCCAAATGGAACAGACAAACGTCATGTCCGGCGGGCAGTCTTTCTGCCGACAAACAAAAGCTCAACTTTGCCCGCACTGCGTGTCCCCTTATCAAGCAAGCCGACGCTAAGCCAAACATGGTACTTTGTGCGAACTTCCTGGTTCACACGCGACTTACGCTCAGAGTTCCACGCCCAACTCTAGATGTTGAAAGGAGCATTTGGTAAGTAAGCTTCCTGGCGTGTGTTGACGTCGGCGAGCCTTTGATGTAATGGTGGATGAGTTTCCTGCCGGATGCGATCGGCAGTTTTACGAAATCAGAACGAATTTCATTCCATTGCTGAAACCAGTTTATCCGCTTCTTCCATCGTCGGCACGATGCGCAATCTTTTCCGCGGGCCACTCCCTGTAGCTTTATCGACGAGTCACCATGTACTGGTCTGGATGGCTGTGATATGTAAAGAGTGGGTTGAATCGACATGGTGCCGTATTTCTGCGTTGCATCGAAGACTACCGACTTTTGTCTTGGGATTCTCCCTTTCGCCCAGCCGTAGAGAAGCAGACATCGACGCCTCTGCAGGTAGCCCCATCTACTACGCTTCTCCAAAGCACACTTCAATATGTACTTAGCGTAACCATTGAGATCGCGGCGTCTCCCGAGATTGTGCGGACAAAGACAGTACCACGCAGACGGCATCTTCAGACGAATCGGCCCAAGAAACCCCGACGACGCCGTCGAGCCGGGAACGGTGTTCCACAACTTGCTGGAGCTGATGGACATGGAGGCCACGATCGTCGCACGCCGACAAGCCTTCCCCTGCTCCCTCCTTTCTTGGACGAAAACGCAGAAATAACGTCTGCCCTCCCTTAGTATAACGGCCCCGGACGATTGCAGTGCGGACGTAGCACACCGGGCCCTTTTGACGGGACAGTGAGTCTCATTATCCTCTCTCTCTCTCTCTCTCTCTCTCTCTCTTTCTTTCTTCTTCTTCTTTTTTCGGCATCTCGTATACAAAGGTACGCTGCTGGCCATATCGATTTTGTCTCCCGCGCAGGCACGATTTCCTGTCCGACCCCAGAAAGACGACGTTGGGAGGCACGACGTTCACGCAGCGAGAGGACTTGGGCGATCGATTCATCGCTAGATAGATTGTGTATACCGAGCGGACGAATCGTGGCAGAATTACAACGAGGACCTAAGGAGATGGTGCGAGCGGCCAGGAAAAACCACAAGCACACAACTTTTTAAAGAGGGCTTCTTGTCTTGCCGGACCTGGCTTCTTTTTTACACTCTCGGTTGAAGCACCCTTTCTAAACTATCGGGTTTGCATATATGTGATTCAAAGCGTGCATGTTTGCATTTCGTCCTCAAGAAGTCATGCCATCGTGTCAGCGAAAGCTCTGGATCGGCACAACAAACGCAAATTTGCATCACTTTTTCCAAGCGGCGTTGCGCTCAATCAGATACGTCTCTCTCTCCGATCCCGTCTTTATGCAACATCTGTGATGCGACCATATGGACAAATCCCAAGTAGGTGATGGACACGAGTACACATGTGGGATTTATACCTTCTTTCTATCATCTCATAGGGCTCCCAAACCCAGCACTGCCTTTTCCAAATGGAGCCTTTCTCACCGGTGTACCCGCTTGACTCCTCAACGGACTTCCACTGGCAACCTCGCTGGCCGTCGCACCGAGTTCTGGCGTTGCTCTGCCTGACGTATTTCGTCCTGGCGTAAGCATCCCAGGTGGTACACCAAGCATCTCGTCATTGCTAGCACCTACTTTTCCAGGAACCTTGAACCTTGTTTCGGCTCCTCGACGGTATATCCACTCCAATTTCTCTTCCAAGGTATTTTCCCGCCTGTAATCTTCGTACTTGCGCCACAGTTTTAGTGCTGTGCGTGCATCTTCGACGGAATCATGTGTCTCAATTTGGATATCCTCCTTGAGCAGGAGCCAAGCAAGAAAGCGTAAAGAGAGCTTCCGCTGTCTTGACGCAATGTAGAACAAATCAACGGTGTCGATGACCTGTGACTTCGGGACATGAATGTTGATAGTCCGGAAATCTTTGGTAAGGCCATGTCCAACAAAGGTGCAGCCTAAGTTCAACAGCAGCCACAGCTTCTTGTAAGCTACTTTGAGAGAAACTAGAATGTGTGATGAAGTTTGACGATCAAGATCTCCCGGTGCAATTCCGCTATGCTGGGTCAGGTAATCCACAATTGGCTCTGTGATGGCGATATAGTCATCTATGAACGGCAAATCTGCGTCTGGTCCCGCTCCGCGTAGCACACTGACACGTGCAAGGCCCAAACGACTAGGACGAATGGTTTCTCTTGTGCCATCGGCCTTGATCTCTATTTCTTCGCGTTGCAGAGCCACAAATTCAGCATCGATGCCGACAGGTGCGCCTGGCTGTGGGACTTCATCGGTCGGGTTTAAGAGCCTGAACTTGTCGAGATGCTCTGACTGCGCTGCGCTCCATTTCCTGTATAAAATGCTCGTGTCAAGGTTAGTTTTCCAAGAATCATCAATTATATGCGAGTATTCTTTGAGCTGGTAGCACAACACACAGGGCAGTTTCCAAGTCGGCTCAAATCTTAGAGCTTCCGTTGTTGAACATGGCGTGACGAGAAAATCGTTGAAAAGGTGCCATTCATCTTTTGCATCCGTGTTCGAAGAGCTCGGTGAGACGTTGAGCATGCCGACTAAATGACTCTTTTGATTTTCTCCGCTCTTGACGTCGCAAACGACTCCAATAAGTTCATACACCTGGATCTGATGCACCTTGCGCTGGATGTGCAGTTCCAGGTCCTGGCCTTCGTAGCAGAAGAATTGACCATTTCCCGTGATGATACCAATCTCCTTGGGCACCCAATTGGGACTAGACCAGAGTTGTTTGGCTTCATTGGTTGTCACGTTCGCATTCATCACCATGACGGCTGGTACGCCTTGAACTTGTTTTCGCTGACTCATTTGCTGATAACGACGACAGCGGGAGCACCACCCACGGGTCGGTTCTTGTCGCTCAACCGAGTATTTGAGAATCTGGGAGAACGTTTGACGGTGATGATTCTGTGGATTGTTGCTGCGATGGTTTCGTCCAC
Organism: Verruconis gallopava; assembly: GCF_000836295.1. Lineage (NCBI taxonomy): Eukaryota > Fungi > Ascomycota > Dothideomycetes > Venturiales > Sympoventuriaceae > Verruconis > Verruconis gallopava. Next base: position 670,521 of record NW_015622149.1, read on the forward strand.
CCATATTTCGCTGAGGCTGCGGATAAATGAGCTCATGACTGTAAACATCGTCAAGCCTGGTCATTTCGTGCATGCATTGCCCACATTTGAATGTTGCAAGCATCTTCGTTGCGAGTGCTTGCTCCAAGGGGCGATTTTGGGCATGCGTAGAGACCATCATATAGTCGGTGCTGAATTTGTTGAGAAGGTAGGTGTTAAGTTTTTGGACCATTACCGTAAGACGCTCATTTGGATTTCGTTCTTCGAGCAGATTCAACGACTGAGCTGCTGGTTGTGAGCTCAGCGTTTTGAGGAAATTGGTTGCTTGGCAATTCATGCCTTCCGCCTTCTCAAGCATATCGATTAAGAAGCCAAGTTCGCAGAGCATACACTGGTCAAAAAGACATTCGGTTGCCGTGTGCTGGAGGGCAATATTCCGGATCACCGGCGTGAACCGATATAGCTGAAGCAAAGGGTTTGCATATGAGTTTGCAATGTGAGTCTCTAGTCCAGAGAAAGAGGTTTTGTTGTAGTAGCTGCTCCGCGTTAATACATGTGTTCACGTATAAAAAGCCACAAAACGTACCGGAAGTCGAAATCGTCTACACCAAACTTCGAGTACTTAATCTCCACATTGCCATATATAGCTGGGACATCCTTTCTTGTTGCACTAGTGATATTCATATCTTTGAGATGCTCTAACAATGCATCACTTGGACGTTGCTCGTCATCACCTGCTTTGGCAGACTCCCTGGCCTTCTCAGAGAGGAACTTGGGAGCTCCAAGGGCACCGCTTGATTTCTCAGACAAAGCTACTCGGGTTTGTTGGATCTGATTGCGGAAACCTTTTCGCGGATTTGGTGCATATGCTCCCATATCTGCGCGTTTCTGGTGAGCTGTTACAATGGCCTCAATCTTTGGTGGTGGAGCGCCCACTTCGAAGGTCATGTGAGAAGGCCACGCAGAGAGTAGAAGTTCACGATAATATGGCATACCGATTTTATTCAGAGGTCTGTATGCAATATTTAGAATATTTGCTTTAGGCTTGAAGAAAACACTTACGTGTCAAGCGACCAGTCCATGGGCGGATGAGGAATGATAGGGTCAGGGAAGAGGGTTTCTCTGGGATGATCGGTGAAATGTGCCTTTGCGGGTGAGCCCCACAGATGGATTTGATTCAAAGTGGTTGCAAAAGCAAGGGCTTCTCCGGATGGTGCGAGCTCAAGAGACGTTATAGCCGTATTGTCGAATATTTGAGCTTGTTTGACGAGTGACACAGCACCGGAATTCATCACATCCACGACTTGTATCTGGCCATTAAGGGAAGCAATCACGCATGTGGTGTACATGCGGGGATGGATACGAACGAATGCGGCGCCAGGTTGAAAGGGTATTGGGGGTAATGGTTGAAGCGTCTTAAGTGAGAGGAGGTTGACCATACCATCGAGCATAGGACCGAGCTGCTGCCGATTGGAATAGCCGCAAGTGACAAGGAAATCAGTTTTGACATCCATATCATTGATCCATCCCATATGAGCTTGCCATGACTTAATCAGTTGAAAGGTTTTAGAATCGAGGATGTGCACAGAGCCCGTGTGTGTTGCAGCACAGATGTGCGAGCCGCCTCGCTTCATGATTGTGTACATATCGTGGGCTGGTATCTGCAACTGTTTGGTGAGACTCTATCCTTCTCCTAAGCGTCAATGAAAGACTACATACGATTTCAAGGATTGCCCCCTTCTCCACGTCTATTCTAAACATGGTATTCTGCATGCCCGCGACCAAAATCTCGGTGGCGTCCTTGCTGGTGAAGCTCATACATTGTAGATCCGTAAAGTTCTGATCCCTGAAATAATGTGAATTCGAGCCCTTTCTCATACGATGCGTGACCTACGCCAAGTGCCATATACCTAGACCCCTCCTCGACGCGTAGTGGACGCTCCTTGAAGAGACGGATAGCACGCCTTTTTCGGTGAATATTATCTGCTTGACATGCTCGCTAGCATGTGCTTTGAAACTCGTATACTTCTGCAGCTCGTGGCCGTAGAATGACATGACGCGGCCCTGGCATAGTCATCAATGAATATGCGTTTCTCACTGCGCGCTTCATATACGGACGGAAGAAAGTTCGGGTATGCCATACATATTCATTTCCCGTCCACAGCAGCTCTTGATGAGGGTCTATAGCAAGCGTCGTGGCCCATGTGGGCATCGCATGAGGACCTGGGCCGGGATGAGGTACGAGGCAGATCTATGAATGCGCTTTACGTCAGTATGTATTCAACACGTTCAGACAACGCAATTCCGAACTCGTGTAGGTAGAACAGCCATGTGTCGAATATTTCCGTCAGCCATTGACGTTGCCTTACCTCCTCAGCGTCGGTGTCCATGGTCAACAGGAACCAGACTCTTTCCGCCGCCAAGGAGCTCGCAGCGCTTTGCTCATGTCTATAACATGGAGCGAATCTTTTCTCGATGACTTGTAAGTTGAGATAGTCACTGGCTTGTACACTTCGCGCGGAGTGACTGTGGACAGTGCAGGACAGTCGCAGTGGTCGATGATGTGGTGAGCGTGAGCTGAGACCGGGATTGACTTAGCCACCGTCCCCAGACAGTGGGGTTTCCATAGTTCTAGTGGGACTGAGAAGACAAACTTATCGTGCTTCAGCCTCGCTCACAAGGCCGGGGTTAATGGATCGAGGGTCTTGACCATGCTATATATATTGTTTATGAGACTACGAAGATTAATGCTATGCGTTGTGCTTCTAAGGGATTCCAAGCTGACTACACGAAAGTGACTCCAGGCTCGACCAAGCTCCAAACACTTCACATTCCGCAATATGTACATAATCCTATCACCATTTACATTCTCAAGGCAACAATTTACTCAATAAGCAGTCACTTCCAGGCCCAGGACGATACCTCTCCAACGATACAGGAATCTCACTTGAGTACCCAATGTCTCCATGTGCCGTTTCCAGATTGGGCCCAATCTTGCCCATCAGCTTAGCGATCCAACGGTCATTCACCAGAGACCCTAAGACTGCCTTCTTGACCCCGTTGCGCATGTTCTGATGCATATCTTGGATGAAACTACGCAGCGTGTCTTTATCATCGCGGAGTCCCTTGGTCAAACGATTCAGGCGATTTTTTGATGAGCTACCGAGAGCAGTGAGATCGGACAGCATGCGGTTGCGTTGTGACAAATCAGGCGGAGTCGAAGCTAAAATATCGAGTGTGTCGCTCGTGTTTATTCGTGAGAGTGGCGCTGATGAAGTAGGGGTGAGAAAGTCTGTCATCGGAGTGCTTCTGCTCAGAATATCTATACCGTCTTCCGCAGCCTGTGGCATTGACTCCATACGGTCGATTTCCTTATCTATTTCTATGATTTTGGTGGCTTTGACAAGTGCCACAACGAACGCGACGAATTCTTGGTTGAATGCCGCGGGGAGACTTGCATGTGCAGTAATTCCAATGGCAGCTCGTCCTTCTCTGCTCTCTTCAGATCCTGCTCGGCTTGGACTGTTTTCGGAAACCCATCGGCCTGCTCTAAATTTTCCTTCACTTCCATAAAATGATGAATCGTTGGCCTTGGTGGTAAGATATGTTAGTAATGCAGACATAGAAAGCTTGGGACACTGACTGTGGCATCTGCGCAGCCAAGTCTAACAACTTGTGTCAGTACACCTGATTCTGATAGGGTGCGGCAGGCAAGTATATCACTGGAACTAGTCAGAATCAAGCTTTGTAGGATGATGCCTCACAGTGTGCACCTAAAATGAAGGTAGGAGATAATGTCGAAGGCTGTCAGCAGCGGTATCTTTCCCACGCCGTTGATATCAGTAAGTTACAGGCAGAAGTTCGTCACCGCCGGCCAATCCATAATACGTTTCTCGATACGCCGTAATTGCTTCGATTTTTCCGTATGCAGCTTGAAGATCTGGATTCTCGGCAACTGTCGAAGCCATTGTCCTGATCCAGCCACCGTCACAAAGCTAATGCTAATCGGATGAAAGTAGCTCAAAGAGCTCAGAAACAGTCTGAGCAGGACGGGAAGTCTGTACATAGAGGCTCTTATTTTAATATTGCTTAGATTACGGAGAGCAGTGACCTTCACTGAATGAGATGGTGGATGCAGGACAGAAGGGAACTCGTGAAGTTCAGCACGGATGGCAGCTCTCACATCTTTTTCATCCTCAAGGTTCGTCCTTGTTCTTTAGCTGCTTCACGAACGAGGGCTGGACATTGATAGACTGCACAAGTGGTTCGGATATCGTTTAGCATCTTCAAGTACTTTTGCTTCTCATTCTGATCATTAGGCGAGAGAGCTCTGATGTCATCGAACCCTGCTTGCACTGAAAAACCTTTGATGTACGATCTGCCTGCCAATGACTCTCGCGACTTTGGCCGAATTTTCAAACCTTCGGATCCTGCAGCTGCAGCACGCAAGAGAGGAGTTTCATTAAATAAAGACTCCTCGTCTGCTTCGTTGTCAGAGTCTTTGACGTCAGCAAATGTCATTTCTGTAGAACCTCCTTTCACATTTCCAAAGATATCGCTGATCTCGATTTTCCTGAAGAGAGAAGCACACACTTGCTCAGTATAAACCGCAAGCTCGATGTCGTCGGTCACCTTGATCCCCACTTCGACTCCATGAGCAATCAATGTTAGACTTGAAAGACAAACCGTCACAAGGCGGATGACCATCTGCCCAGAAACCTCCATGTCAATATCTAGGGCCGGTAAGTTGAACAGCGCGATTGTGTATCGGGTAAAGGATATATCTCGAAGGACTCGACGAAGGTTACGCTGTGCTAGTTCTGAGGCGGATTGGAATTGAAACAGGCAAGTGATGAAAATGACTGGCCAACATGTTGACGCGAAGAGACCATTGAGCAGTCGCGACGTAGAGGCGACAGCGTAAACGAGATTCAAAGTCGTCAGTAGCGTCCACAGCGGCACGGAAGGGAGGATTCGAGTTCCCAGACTGGCAGCATATGTGACGAGGAGCGACTCGACGCCCGCTCCGGAGTAAAACCAGCCGTCTAGGCCAACTCAAAATTACCAGCAATAGAGTAATGACGGCGAACAATATCAATGGCGCCGTCAGACCAAGCGGTTCCTGTGCCTTTTCAAGCCCACTACATGATCCCGGTGACTTTCGCTTCTTTGGGGTCATGAGAGGATTCGCAGCTATTCTACTTCAGAGACTATGCGCGCGGCCAAGAAAGTGTCTTGTAAAACGCCTTGTCAGTAAAGTTGCGTGAGCAAGGAGTCGAAGAGGGTCTTCTAGCAGAAACCATTCTCACCAACGCTTGCGATAAATGTTAGTTACAGGCAATGACTTTGCTGAAAAAAAAAAAAAAATAATAGCAGTACCGAGGATCCTTAGAATAAGGAAGAGTACCCATGTCTTGGTCAACATTGTTCCTATTTTGGATTTTACTTGCTTGCGACGTCAAAATTCGTAGTAAAAGCGAGCTATTCCGCGAGGAGTCTAAAGCAAAAGATCGAGAGTGTCTTAGTTAACCTTCTTTATTGAATAATGACTGGCCAGAAGCATCTCAGAAGTGCCATAGCTTCTCCCGCCTTTAACCGGAGCTAAGAGAACCAGTTTTGAATCTTCATTGTTCCCTTCTCCACGAGGTTTTTATGCAGGTCAAACGTGTTGAAAAGCAAATGCGGCTCGTGTCCCCAACCTTTTCGAAGACATTCGAACTCGGCCCTTTCGAAGTAATCCATCAAGATAGGCTGGTAGTCGGGATGTGCGCAATTCTTGATAATGACGCGCGCTCGTTCTCGAGGTGACAAACCGCGGACATCTGCGAGTCCCTGTTCCGTGACCACGACGTCTAGATCGTGCTCCGTTTGATCGACGTGCGTGCACATGGGCACGATGCAAGTGATGCCATTGGGATCTGTTTTTGTTGGCCTTGTTGATGGGGTATGCATAATACTGTATTTGGCGGAGCGAAGGAAGTCTGCACTGCCACCAAGACCATTCAACATACGGGAGCCCATCACGCAAGTGCTGTTTGCGTGGGCGTATATATCAACTTCGACCGGCGTGTTCATTCCTATGACACCAAGCCGGCGGATGATTTCAGGTGAATTAGATACCTGTTGTGAGCGCAGGAGTAGCTTGGGAGCGTATTGGTCCCAACGTTCGTAGAAGCGCTTGAATCCATCAGGCGAAAAGCGAATCGAGGTCGCCGTCGCAAAGTCCAGATGACCAGAATCGAACAGGTCTAGGAAGGAGTCTTGAAGAACCTCCGTCCAGACCTTCAAATTTCTGAATTGTGCACCATGAGACAGACCACCGATCACGGCATTGGCAATGTTACCTATTCCGCTTTGAATGGGCAATAGATTTTGTGGTAATCTGCCATGGTCGACTTCGTGTTTGAGAAATTCGATTAGATTAGTGGCGATAGCTGCAGACTTCTCGTCTTCGGGAGCATTCGGTTGTGTTTGATCCGGGTAGTCCGACTCAACGATGGCAACAACACGTTCGGGGTCAACCGGTATATGTGGGGTGCCAATTCGATCTTCAGGTGCCATGATGAGATATGGCTTTCTCCTTGGTGGCAGGTCAGTCATCGTTATATCGTGCAGTCCTTCAAAAGACGGGGTCGCTGTGTTGACCTCGATAATAATCTAGGGAGTCAATATCAGCCTTTCCAAACGATTTAAGATCGGTATACCTTTTCAGCCATCTGGATGATTTCTGGACTGGCACCAACGCTTGCTCCTGGAATGATGCCGCCATCCTCCGTGATTGCACTCGCCTCCACAATGGCCACGTCAAGCCTATTCGTTTTCTTTGCAATGTCCAATCCATTGCTCTGCCCTTCTTCGTGTTGGCCTTTACGATTCATTGTGTAGAAACCGTACATCAAATCAACAGGGAACATGGACAGATGCTTGTCAAAAAACTTGATTTTCCCCGTATTGATGCCCTTTGCGATATCTTTGCCAACTTGATGCGGAGCACGCCTCTCAATCATATCGTTTCGAGCCCATCGATTCTCTGTTTCAGCTCCAGAGGACGCGCCCACGAACAAATTGAACTTGAGCTTGCCTTGCAGACCATGTTTCTCCACGTGATCCGCCAGAGCTGTTGGAACTTTTCTACGATGATCGTGTCAGTGCTTCGTGTTCGTCACTTGCATAGTACGTCAACGCACTTTGGATACCCAACTCCAGTAAAACCGCTCCATCCGATATAGCTCCCATTCGGAAATAAGTGAAGCAGATCTTCAGCCTTGGCCAGCTTTGAGAGGTACGATGGCCTGCGGACGCGGCTTTTGAGCAGCTGGGACGCCGCCATGTATGATACGAAGTGATAGGGCAAAATGAGCAGAAAGATGAAAGTGAAGATGTGGTCTTCTAATATATTTAAAGCTTGAGCTTGAGATTCAGTTATGAAACTTGGTGACGAAGTTATGATCCACCCCAAATCGGATCTATCTCGGAGCTCGGTCATGGGCTCCGCGAAGCCACAGTATCAAGCTCAGCACTATTTTAGGACACATTACAGTATTTTCACCACATTTTTCTAGCTCCAGGAGATTTTTCAATTGATCTTATCAACAGGGAAGAAAATTTTGAAGGCCAAATAGCTTGCCCAAGCATATCCCATCACGCCGGATTGAACTTAATCTCTCCGTCCCCCATCAAAGACTAATACAACTTCTTGAGCTTGCGACTGTTACAACTAAGAAAGCGCTGACATATATAAACACCTTATGCTCAAACTCGTCTCCTAAAGTTGAGCTGTGCAGGTCAGGCTATGTCGATTTTCGCAATGCACCTTGAAAACGCACAATGAATCTTTGTAGGGCGGAAAGCCTTTGAGGAAATTGGATTGAAAGCAGCAATCTTCCGTCTTTCTATTTCCCGAAAGTACAGAAAAAATCTTGCTATGGTCCTGAGAATCAAAGGGAGATCGAACAGAGCCTGCCGCACGAAGTGAGAAGTAGAACACGTGACCAAGTGTGATGTCTTAAGTTAGCGAGTATCCGGTTTTCGTGCGGTTACGAAAACTCTGAGGTGACTTTAGTCAATATTCCGTTAAGATTATGGTCGTCAACCTACGCTTTTGTATATGTATGGAATTTGTTACTGAGAAGCTCATTGCGGACCTTGGCCAGAAGAACTTGAACTTCCTCAGCTAGCCAACCATTGCGTGTGAACAAAGCTATGCTGTAATGTTCCATACCTAGAAGGGTCAGTTTTTCTTGGCCATTATATTGCTCTTTACTTACCGATCAATAAGTGGACGAGATAGTACATTCCGATTTCTTTCAGACGTTTGTCTTTTGCCCACGTTCCAATAGGAATTAATTTCTCGACCTCCTGAATGTCTGTGAAACCGGCCTCTTTGACCCATCCTGACATTTTAGGCATCTGGAATGGAAGAATGTTATCTCGTAGACCTTTTACCAAGGAATAAAGGACGCACCTGATCAAACTCAAGACCTATTCCCTTTGCAATCTCATGAAATGTTTCCTAGGGTGGATTGGAACTCAGCATAAATCTGAATGGGATACAAAATGCATACCTCCCACTTCACACAGTTCGAGTCCTTTCCGAGAGACCCATCGTCACAATGGAAATGAGTTCGAATTTCGGAAACCTCGATCAAGCCGCCAGGCTTCAGATGTCTGAAAAGGCGGCATGGTCAGCAGCACGTCATAATTTGCCGCGTAAGAGAACGTACTTGTACACTTGAACCAAAAAACCTACCCAGTCCTTGATGCTTCCACCGAGAGTGCGGATATGAATGAAGTCGAAGCTGTTCAGTTCGTACGTCCATGGCAACGTAACGTCATCTATTTCAAATTTGACGTTGGGCTACGAGAACAGAATATGAGGATCCGTCTCAAATGCCTAAATTTTAACTTACCGGTGTCCAATTCGGTTGGATGGGACTAAGATCAACCCCAATCACTTCTGCTGAAGGGAAGAGATCACCGGCGTCGATAGCCCAAATTCCAGTGCCAGTGCCGACGTCGAGGATCCGCTGCGGATCCTTCAGCTTCGAGATAGTAATATCGCCACCGAGGACTAATCTGAAGATGTGATGCTGCAGATCCAGGCGGTCTTGCTCCTTTTCGTCGTTGGGAAGAAGCTAAAGATTAGATTAGAGGGACGTCCACTCGACACGCTTGCAATGATCGTACGTATTGGCCCGCGCGATACGCATGATACGTATGGCCATTCTCGTAAACGTATTCGAAAATGGATGAGCGCGTCGATGTTGTATCCGAGACTACGCTCTCATAGTCAGAGTTGATGCTCTGGGTATCGGACTAAGGCCGAGTGAGTGTTGCAGGTCATCAACCACGGGACGAAGGGTACGGGCGCACATCGACCTCTATTGTCGTTGCATCCATTGTGGCGCTGTGGGGTGAACACAGCGAATTTTGAACACAACGTGGAACGCATCTGCGGGGAAGATTCAGGATCAGGATCAGAATCAGGATCGAGTTGGGTTCATGCAAATCACCTTCCAAACCCTGCTACTCGCTTGCACACCACGCCAAGCACGGCCCGTTCCCCATTGAGACAAAGCGCGTTGTGATGCTTGCATCGGGACTAACTGCTACGGTACAAAGCTGCGCAAGCCGACAACCGGGCCAGTCGAATGGTTATCTATTTCTATTATTAAGGCGGGCACGTCCTTTGATCCGATCGACCACGTTGGCTTTGTGACACCTGAACTACGAATCGTGAACCAAGCTCGCCATGATCTCCTCGATCCTTCAGCGGCTCGCGCTGGCGGGCGGTGGATTGCTGTTGGGCGTCATCATCAAAAGACGGTATTTCTCGCCAATCTCGGATATTCCTGGTCCTTTCGTAGCCTCCTTTTCCCGATTGTGGCAGCTCTACCACATCTTTGACGGTCACACGGAACTTGCCACCATCAAGGCGCACGAAAAGTATGGCCCGTTTGTTCGCATCAGCCATCTCGAGGTCAGTGTGAGCGATCCAGATGCGATCAAAGCTCTCTTGGTCGCGCCTCTTCGAAAGGGTTCGTGGTATCAGGTCTTCAATCTCCCTGATCGCCGATATGTCAACCAGATGGGAGAGCTTGATCCAAAGCGACACATTCAGAAGCAGCGCAATGTTGCTCCTGGATATGCCTTCAGCAATGTCATCCAGTCTGAGCCCTACATCGACAACCTGATCCGCAAGATGGAAGAGAATTTCGACAAGTACACAAAGGAGGGAAAACCGATAGAATTTGACCATTGGTTCAACTAGTAAGCTTTCTTTCGTGAATGAAATTTCTTCTCAGCTTTTGCTAACACCAAAAAAAAAGCTTTGGCTTTGACGTGCTCGGTGAAGTTACATTTTCAAAAGCCTTTGGATTTCTCGAGCAGGCCAGAGATATTGGTGGTGCAATCGCAAATACCAGATTTCTGGGACTGTATATCGCGGTGATTGGACACTACTACTGGCTGCATGACATTCTGCTTGCGAATCCGCTCATCAATTACTTCAATCTGGCACCCAGTAACCATATCTTCGATACTGCACTTGCTGCGGTGGAGGCGAGGAAAAACAATCCAGATGTTCGAAAAGATATGATGGAGCAGTGGCTCCAAGTCCGCCGCGCCCACCCGGAGCGCATGGAAGAGAAAGAACTTCTCGCCGGGGCTGTCGTTAATGTCGGAGCTGGCGCCGACACCATCAGCACCACCTTGCAGAGCTTCTTCTACCATTTGCTTCGCAATCCTGAAGCGATGGCAAAGGTTCGTGCTGAGGTTGATGCAGCAGCAGCAAAAGGAGAACTATCGGGTATTCCAAGTTACGCTGAAACGCAAAAGTTGCCTTATTTGCAGGCTTGCGTAAGTGGCCTGGCTGCCCTCGCAAATTTTTACATAACGGCGCTTAATATTGACTTCGTCTAGATCAAAGAGACCTATCGTCATTTTCCTCCGGTTGCATTCGGCTTACCGCGCGTTGTCCCAGACGAAGGCCTGACCATTGGCAATCACAAATTCTCCAAAGGTGTAAGTAGTAGTAATTATTAATGCCTTTTCCAAGATAAAGTGTATATTGACATCTCGGTGCTAGGTCATTCTTAGCATCAACCCACATGTTATTCACAAGAACAAGGAAATATTCGGCGCTGACGCCGATAAATTCAATCCGGACCGGTGGATGGTGGACACGGAGCGCTGGAGGGCTATGGACAAATACATTATAACCGTGCGTAGCTTTGAAACATTGGAGTGAATCAAGTCAAGCTAATATTTTACAATATAGTTTGGGGCCGGATACAACCAGTGCCCTGGCCGGCATCTGGCTCATCTAGAAGTGTCTAAGGTAGCAGCAACTCTGCTCAGAGATTTCGACGTCGAACAAGTCACGCCAGGCCAAAGCTGGACGTTTGAGACTCATTTCACGGCCGTTCCATACAATTGGCCATGCCGAGTCAGGCGCCGACGCTAGAACTTCCTGCTGGCTTTGAAAATTTTTCCTTCTTAAGCTTTGCGCAGAACACATGACTTATTTTGCAGCGAAATACCCTTTGTAGATAGATTTGCGTCTATGTAGTACGTAAAATTGGTAAACTTATGGCCTCTGACGGCCAGATTCGATCACATGTTCTGAATTTTAGGACGGTGACTGGAAGTATATTTGCGGATAATAGTCCAAATTCACCCTATTTTAGAGATTTTCTTCTGCCAAAGGACCTATCCAAGGCCGCTATGAATATCATTTCCCATTAAGAGTATTTCAAACTTGCCCATTGAAAGTCGCCTTTTTCCTTGGCTACGAGCATGATCATTATTACTCATAATTTGCTTTCTCGTACCCGACCTCCCACGCCTATAGGACGCTTGTACGTCGTCCATGCTCGTCTATTCACGGCGCCAATGGTTGCCAATTAACTAAACATTGCAATCTTCGGCATTGGTTTCACCTCCTTTGAATAGTGTTCAGATGGCGAACATATCTTTGAGTAGAGAGAGCAACGGTCTAGTTGACAAGTCTTCGGCTCCAGAACTTGCTACATTTTGTCGGTGGGACCTGAGGAATCAGGAAGGCAGCTCTTGCAGAGCTGACATGACGCAGGATAAGCTTCAAGGAATACGTGAGCGCACTGAAAGCGAGCGAGAAAACGTTCAAATTCTTTCCCGTAGAGATAGCAGACATGCGGAAGTTGCTTGGATCGAGTGCAAGGCATCTAGCCTGGCGGAGGTGAAGCAAGTGTACGACTATGTCAAGCCGCTTGAATCCAGAATCGACCTGCTATTCATGATGAGATATGCGCCCTTTGGGGAGAGGGAGCGCATGTAGCCCCTCCCACCCTGCCATGAATGTTCCGCCGACGGCTGACAACTTGACCAAGATACGCCTGAAGGCTTGGACAACCGTCATACACTGAGCTTTTACTCCCGCATCTGCTTCATCGAGAATATATGGCCGCTTCTTCGTGAATCCGAAGAGGCGCGAATAATCAGCGTTCACTCTGGGACATTTGAGTGCGAGAGCAGATTCAACGTCGATAACTTGAATCTGGAAGAGCCGGGCGCTTTTGGTGCAATCAAGTCTCAGTCGCAAACGGGCGTCATGAGCACCTTCGCCCTTGAGCGTCTTGCGAAAAAGAGAACCGATCCATTGTGATCATCCACGGCCATCCCGGCATCGTTCGCACTGGCAATCTTTCTCGCGTTGGGAAGGATGGATCGTGGGGCCTATGGATTGCTAGAGTCTTTATAGACACAGTGTGTTGAGGTTATTGTCTTTACCCTTCAGGACTCAGCAGATAGACACATGTATTAGGCGATGAAAGGTACGTTTGTAGGAGAGCGGCCCATTTTGCTTGGAATTGAGAGGCGAACGACAAGAGGGGATACGAACAAGAGCCTCTTCGTCGTTAATATGTTTTGTGATACTGTTTCAAAAGAGAAGGAGATGAAAAAGCTCCGTGTGAAGGCGCACTACATCGCTTGGGCCAAATTGTACCTAGTACTTGGCTCGCATATTAGGATTTTCGCCATGCTCTCAGAGCTTGTGTCGATTCTTCACACGTCTAGAACTAGAAGAGAAATGGAATTTGCACAAAAATTAAGAAATACCCTTCCAGCATGTCAATTTTCACAACTGTGCAGATTGATTATAATGGATGCTATAACGATGAAATGTGAAGAAAAAAAAAAAACGAGAAGTGACTTAGAAATGCTGTCGGAGTAAACATGGGTCAGTGATGGTCCGCTCAGTGCATAAGATCATAAAAAGGTTGATTTTGGTTTCTTCACGCTCTAATTGTTGATGCTTTCGCTAAAATTCATGCGTAGAATCATTCACCCGCGAGCGAACGGTTATCGAACAAGGTATTCAAAGCTGGGAACCCAAAAATAATTATATCCACCACGCTAAACGCCCACACACCTAAGAACTATGTTGTTCAGGTAGTTTCCTCTCAAAGAATACTACATAGGCCTCCCTCCCGCCGACCTTTATCGAATCATTTCCTGGGTCGAAGTCACTTGTCTGTGTGTCATTGAACTGCCTCCAACAGCCTCTTCCCGGGTCTCTCGCCATGGCAATGTAGTGCCCAGAGCTCAGCGAATTGCCAATGTGACGTACGACGCCGTATGCGTCATATAGGAATGGAGGCGTCATGCTCTCTTCCGGTGCTCGAGACAAAAATGATGGGTCGTTGGTCTCGCTCGCGACAATGTCGCGTTCTTGGCTGGTAAGGGGCGGCAGCACGAAAGGTGTAAGGTCAAAGTCACGGAGAGGGAAGGTGATGGGCGTGCTGATCTTTGCGAGCTTGGCGGTGAAGCGCTTGAAATGAACTACTAGATACCGAGGCGCGCGAGTAATTGTGATCTGCTTGGTATGCTCCCTTTGCTTACCACACTTTTCGCATTTGGGCATTTCTGCTCCGCTCAACAGCTCCTCCCGACAATAACTCTTGAGGCAAGAGTATATATCACTGGAGCCAGACTTCGGAATTTCCACGCTAATACTGAAGAATGTCTCGTACGTTGTGCTTGTATGTCGACACTTCATGCATGTGATCTTCGAGAAGTGCTGCCCTGCAAATAGGTCTTGTATGAGCGATTTACTTCTCTTAGAGTAGCGGGACCATTCGATCATGGCGGCATAGCCTTTGGGAAGTCGCTCGCGTGTTTCTTCTTCGGCAGGAGACAGAACGTGTGGCGGATTGTTCTTCCAGTGTATGTTCAGATCCTCGTGAAGGTAGTCTAACGCGAATTCCAGGAACTCCTTCGCGTCCTGTTGCTGGTCGATACCGTATTTAGAGTCGAGACGCGCACAGAAGCCACGAAATGTCGTTGGCCTCACAGCTTGCACGTCGCCAACCCATAGATGCTTGATCAAATTTGCAAAGTGCTGCGGAAACAGCCCCCTTGCACCTTTCCAGTTCTCGCGCTGCAGATAATTCATAAAATTATCGTTACGGAACTGCGTGCTGAGAGGCAAAGTCGCGTTCAAGCATTGAATTGTCGCATTCATATAGCACGTAACTCCGAAGTTGATGAGTCCCGTCCGCGGAAGCCGGATGTTATGCGGCATCTCTCGAGGAGGCACGTAAGGTCGCAGTGATTGGCTCCTTGAGTGTTGCCCATTAAGCGCCTCGTGCCGCTCGTGCGCGCCGCTGTAACTGACCCTTGGAGCAGCAGGCGCAGGCCGTGAAGGAAAAACAGGCTGCTGATTCGCGTTTGCGGCATATGTGCTGGCGGGCGGTGGAGGAGGCCTTAATGGAGGAGGTTGCACAGGATACTGGAAATCTTTGCGTGGTGGAGCTTGTGACATACTTTCCTGAATTGTACTCACCGCAGGGTATCTCCGCAAGAAATCTTCCTGTGTCCTGTAGAAGGCAACATCTGATTCTTCGTCATCAGGCAATGCCTCGTCGGACTCAGGAATATACACGCTCTCCTTGCGTGCAGACTCTTGCCACCTTCTCTCCTCTTCGGCATCTAGCGGATTGTATTCTCTTCGTCGTCTCCTTTCCATCGCGAGCAGAGCTGCAGGGGACGGTGCAGGAACCGGCCGTCTTGTTGGTACTCTACTCTTAATTCCAGTCATCTCCACCGTGTGACTCGTTCTGAGTGCGGCATGACCTAGTAAATCAGACCACGCATCTATGCCTCCTGTAAGCAGTAATGGTGGCCTCTTCAATGCTTTTGCTACATTCAGCTCCCAAAGAGCATCGAAAATGTACCGAAGCGCATCTTCCTTGGGCGTACGCGATGCTTTCGTCAGAAAAGAAGGTGTTTGTGTGTCCTGGTCATAATATACGACTAGATCGACTTGGTCACGTTTGGCGAACAGGGCCATCTCCGCGTCTGGCGAAAGCAACGTTGCACGCTCTAAGTCCTCATCTGTCATGTTTTCACGGAGGCTTTCAGGAGGTATGCATATTGTGCCCATCGAATCGATATGGCCCTCGTCAAAGGCCTGTCGATCGCGCACGTCAATGACGAGGATTTTGTACAAGTTCATATAGTCGAACAAGATTTTTGCCTCTATTGCCCGCCCTTCGCTTGGTAGTCCGATTGAGCCTTTGCGTTTAGTGAGAATTTCGGCAGTGTTCGCACCATTTGTACGGGGGAAATAAGAGCCATTTTCAAAGTTGCCTGGTGCAGTTACAGAAGCGCTCGACGAGGCGCTTCTTACTGTGCTTCTGACTGTAGTCCTAGGAGGAATGACGCCATGCGGAGTCTGCATGTTTCGCGCTGGGCTATAAGCCGGATCTGGCGGTTTCGGCATACTAATTGTGACTGCTGTATCAATTGGGATTTTTGGCGGCACAGTTGGTAAATCACGTGGTCCGCTTGGTCGTGGAGGTGAGATGGGCGAGGTTGATCGCAGTCCTGCTAAGCTTTGGGGTTGATAATACACGCCTTGCTGAGAACTAACCAAGCCGGCAGGAGTGCTCGAAGGACGTAATCTTGCAAATCTAGCCTCTAGGTCCGCTGTTGCATTGCTCGCCGATATCCCAGTCCCGGAAGCAGCCGTTACCGCACGACTATGCAAACTTTCAGGCTTTGGCCGAATCTGTGGCTTCAATTTCGGAAGGGATGTCGTCGAATTCGAGTCCATTGATGTGGTAAAGTCTGAAAAATCCGAATTTGACAGTGTTGGGTCCGTTTCAGTGCTGCTTGTCGGCGCAGGGGAGGGAGGGTGAGGATCCAAGAACATTTCATCGGGCCTTGTGGCCAGTGTACGCGATGGCGGCCTAATGCTTTGCTGGCTAAGCGGCCTCGATACAGGAAGCACATCGTGCTGGCTAACCGGCCTCGACGACGGCGTAGAGGGACGACTCCCAATCTCAGGTGCAGCCATCCTCCCCTTTTTAGGCGATATGCCATACCTCTGGTTCTCTAATCTGATTATCTTCTTGATCTGGTCGAACTGGTCCTCCATACTCTTGAGTAGAGTCAGAGTTTGCCGGTACGACTTCCATACATTGCTGTGCTGATTATGGGGGTTTCGAAAGCTAGCCCAGTCTCTGTGACGGGTGATCACATCGGTGGCAAGATTCATGGCTAGCAGGTACTCTACGAATGCTTGATCACGTCGTCGGAAGCTGACCAGGGTGCCAGCATAGCGCGCGGATTCTGCGGCCGAGTTCACTATGTGTCCTATCTGCTCGATATTGGATCGCGCCGTTAGCAGATGGGAATACTGAGCTTGTGTGCGTGTGCACGCATGTTCATGGTAGGTGCCAGGCAGGGAGAGCAGGATTAGTTCGCTTGACGTACCGGATATTGTAGCAGGCCTTCTGCGCGGCGGTTTGCATCGTCGACCAAGTCGTCGATGTGTCTCGTGCCATCAGGCAGCATATCACTACCCATAGACGACCTTTTGCTTTTGGGCCCGCTGTCGCCGGATACACCCTCTGGCGGCGGGGGAGGGGTTGCCGCAGACATGTTGCTGGTCTGAACGGCTATCTTCTATGTGTAGGAAGCAACTTCATTATCGCGAAAAGAAGTGCCGCGTCTCTCCGCGTGGGCACGAAGGTGGTGTCTGTCGGTGGTGCCGGTTCAATGCAAGTTATATGATCGAACGGTGGCGGTGCTTGCTTAGAGTAGATTGTGCGGTCTGATCCCAGGCACACAGCAGAGCAGTTCTCTCCGTCGGCGAGGACAAAAGGCTAAAGGAAGACAAGATTGGGGAGGAGCAGGAGAATTAGAGAGCGTAGAGAAGATATCGCCATATACGGTGAGTTCAAGGTAGCGCGGGACTGGGCAGTGAGATCGGGGGTGCGCGTGTATCAGGTGTCAAGCAGGCGAGTTCTTGCATCAAAGCTGGTCATGTCGCGGTCGACGGAGACCAGGGTTTTGCCTCAGCTGGGGTTAATGCTCTACAGTGGGCTTTTGGGGGGGGGGGGCAGGAAGTTTGGCCAGAGGTTCGCTAGCTGGGCCCACTAGAGTCAGGGACGGGGCACAAACTACTGTCTTGGGGCACAAGGGGCAGCATTTCCCAGTACAGGCCCGTATAACACAGCATTGCGCAGCAAAACAGGCGGCAGTGAAGCCTAAGCGCGTAGATCGTCGGCAACCCCGCAGCACCTTCGCCGCTCGGCAGCTGGCGTGCGCAACCCACTAACGGACCAACTAAGTTTAGTGATCGACGCTTCTGGCTGGCCCGCCTGAGGACGCCACGCCAAGAAACGATGATGCATGGCCTGCATGCATCAGTTATCCGCAACCGCTTCTGAGCTTCACTGTTACTGCTCTTACCTGCTCACCTTCATCCTTCCATCTGTCGGCGCTTTCCCCTAAACCCCCCCCACTCGCCTTCTGCTTGCTTCTGCTTCTCGCCCCTAGTCCTCATCTTGTTGGTGCTTCTTTGATACCCCCTTCCTGTACGTCTCCAGCGCATACTCCACTCCTAACCATGGCGGGCTGGTTTAGCTCGTCGAACAGTGCCTTGGATGAGCAGATTGAACGGGCGACATCGTCGAGTCTGTACGTCCAGTCCTTCCAACATCTATCTAAGATGAAGGACAGCACTGATACACGCGCATAGAGAGGATATCGCGCTCAACCTCGAAATCTCCGATGTCATACGCTCCAAGACTGTGCAGCCTAAAGAGGCCATGCGCTCTCTCAAGAGGCGCATAGGCAACAAGAACCCTAACGTCCAGATCGCGGCCCTCAGCGTAGGATCTCCACCTATACCTCCACCTCTTCGACTAGATGCTGATATTTGGACAATAGCTGACGGACACGTGCGTGAAAAATGGTGGATCACACTTCATGGTCGAGATAGCCTCGCGAGAGTTCATGGACAACCTCACTTCACTGCTCAAAGCCGTCGGGCCAGGAGAAGTGAACCAGGAAGTGAAAAACAAGATCCTTGAGCTCATCCAGAACTGGGCCTCTGCTGCCGAGGGTCGGCCGAACCTGATCTACATTGGCGAGGTCTACAAGAGTCTGCAGCACGAGGGCTTCTCGTTTCCGCCAAAACAGGCGGTTGCGAGCAGTATGTTCGACAGCAGTGCGGTATGTAGAACTCTTTTCAATCGTAAGAACTATGTGAGGGGACATGTGTGCTGACTGCGAGGTGCGTACAGCCCCCCGAATGGGTCGACTCGGACGTGTGCATGCGCTGTCGCACAGCTTTCACGTTTACAAACCGCAAACACCACTGCCGTAATTGCGGAAACGTCTTTGACCAGCAGTGCTCGAGCAAAACGCTACCTTTGCCCCATCTGGGAATAATGCAGCCTGTTCGCGTAGATGACGGTTGCTATCAGCGTCTAACACAAAAGGACACAAGTGGCAGGACTGTTCCGAAGGCTTTAGACGCGGCGAAGCCTGCGAAGACACTTTATCAGGGTATGCAACCAAGAGAAGCGCGAGTGGCTGAAGACACATTTGATGCAGACTTGAGGCGAGCGTTGGAGATGAGTCTGGAGGAGAGTAAAGCATCTGTGGGACAAGGTTACGTGCCGTCTTCGCAGCTGCACAGCAATAAGACCACGACCAATGGCACGTCGAATAATAAGCCTCTACCCCAGCCGAAAGCTGAGCCGGAGGATGACGACGATCCGGACTTGAAAGCTGCCATAGCAGCATCCTTGGCAGAAATGGAGGAGCAGAAGAAAAAACATGCCGCGGCATTTAAGCAGCAGACGTCGAACTCAAGTAGCGCTCCTATCACAGTGATTGCTCGGCCGGACTACGAGCTCACTCCTGCTGAAGCTGAGAACATCAATCTTTTCGCAACACTTGTCGAAAGACTGCAGCATCAGCCTCCAGGCACAATCTTAAGAGAACCGCAAATTCAGGAGCTGTACGAAAGCATTGGAAAGTTGAGGCCCAAACTCGCCAGAACATATGGTGAAATCATGAGCAAGCATGGTAAGCTCAGATGCTTTATCTCTGCTTTCAGAAGCATATGCTGATGTGAAGCAGATACGTTGTTGGACCTTCACTCGAAACTTGCATCTGTTGTGAGATACTACGATCGCATGCTCGAAGATCGTCTCAACAAAACCTATAGTTCGCATCTTGTTGGCTTCTCGTTACCACCACATCTGCAACAGCCCGCCTCTTCGAATCCGTACCCGTCGTTACCATCAGGCGGTTCGGAGTACAATCCTACCGCAGGCGCAGAGTCCTTTTACACTGGTCGGCCCGCGGCTGCGACTGCGCCATCAGATCCATACCAACATCCACAATCTACATACACAAACTATTCCGCGCAACCGCAATCTCAACAAGCGCCGTCACAGCCTTATTCACAACCTGCTCAAGATCAGTCGTATCCATCGCAAAGTCAGCCATACGCAAGCCAACAACCCGGATTCCCATCGCAGCTGCAACGCGCGCCGAGCGTCACGTACGCAACTTCGCAACCGTCTGGATCTCCTCAAATATCGCGTCGTGTCTCCACACATCAGTACCCGTCACAGCCTATTTCTGACCAGTATACTCCTCAGCAACCACTACATGGAGATTCTGCAGCAGCGTATTACCTTCCTAATCAAGCAGCGCAAACACATCCATCAACATCCGTGGTGCAAGATACGACCGCACCGCCATCGCAACAAGCACAAGCGCAAGCACCGCAAACCTCCCCCCAGATGTATCATCAGCCGCAGCCCCTTTCGCAGGCCCAGGTGCCATCCCAGCCACCACCAGTCCAACAACATATTCCACCTCCACCTCAACCGATGCCCACAAGTCCCCCAACTAATTATGGGAATACACCGTACCCTCAAACTCCGACAGGGTACCAGCAGGCATATGCAGCGCAACAAATTCCCCCAGCTCAAGGGTGGCAGCAGGGAGAGTTTGCAGGCTTGCCCAATGTTGCACAGTCAGCACCGGCAGCACCAAAAGTCGAGGAAGCGTTGATTGAGTTGTAAGCAACTTCATGTGATATTTGGTGTAGTGTATGAGTCGAATTTCTTTGTTGGCTAAATAGCAACTTTGAGAGAAAGAAGAAGTATTATTCCCTTTCCGCCATGCTAGCTCATTGTGCATGATCGCGCCATGCCACTTTACTTATCTCTCGATAAGCAATTAGGCAAATGATGGTTATGTGCGCAATGGAACCAAACAAAAAAAAAAGAGCCTGCAGACCTGGGAGAAGACAACCTTGTGCTTGCACTGTAATTTCCCACTTCCATATCTCCCGGCACAGTCGTCTCCCCTAGCTTGCGGGGAAGCAACATCATAATTCGCACAATTACAAGTTCAAACTAACGCTAATATCTGGTCCCGAAAATCCCTGGAGCGTTGTGCGGAATAGCTCACTCTTCGGGAGCTTATCCTTTGCGGTCTTAAGCGCGTCGATATCCCAATTACATGACACCATGCGACCAGCCGTAAATGCGGCTTCAGGAGATGCAAGCCAGACAGTGAAATGAGCAGGTAAGTCGACTAGCCAAACCATTAACAAGAAGCAAGCTTTTCACTCTCCAAGAAATACTGCTTACCTCTGTCGGCAGGTAACTTGCCCCTCATACCACCCTTCTCTGTCATCTCTGTCTCAATGACTCCTGGATGCAGAAAGCGGACTGATATGTCTTGTTCTTCGCTAGCGAGCACCTCCAAAAACTTGATCAAGCCGAGCTTGGAAGCCAAGTACGATGAATTTCCAGCGGACAACGCCGAGGGCAACAGAACAGCGGCTGTCGCGGTGCCGATGAAGACAGCGTTTCGGTTTGCCGTTGCGTGGAAGCTTTGCCAGACGACCATGGTGCCTTTGATATTGATCTATCGCCTTCATTAGTATCTAGCCGCTCAGGATTTCCAGTCTTGACCTATTAACCTCGAAACCCTTCCACCATTCTTCGAGATTGGAGTCCTTTGCGAGCGCAGGCCCGGAAAAGTAGCCAGCATTGTTGACAAGCACATCCCATTGTCCAATGTCAGTTGCTACTTTCTTCATCGCGACAGGGTCTGTAACGTCAGCAGGAAAGACGTGGACGGGCACACCGTACTTGGATTCGACGTGCTTCTTGGTCTCCTCGAGAGGCGGCACCCGTCTTCCTGTGATGAAGATGGATGCTGCCTTTGCAGCCGCGAATGCTTCAACGGTTGCACGACCGATCCCTGTGCCACCTCCGGTTATGATGATTTTCTTGCCGGCCATCGACACCTCCGGCCGCGATGGGTCAAGAGCATCATATGTGTCATTTCGCCATTCTTGAATGGCAGATGGAAAAACTGGTCGCATGATTTCACCTAGTCGTTCTTGAAGACTAAAGATCAGGTCGATTCTGGGCTCTGAAGAATGTTTCACTTGCGACACTTCAAGTTGAACCGGTAGCATATGAAGATATTTATACTGCTATCGAGAATAGGTCTACGCTCCAATCTCCAACGGCATTCATTTGCTCCGAGCATGCGGCACAACTGCTTGTGCAAGCCATTACAATCGTACAGTGGTCCATTGATATGCCTCGGTTTCCCCTAGATGCCATGCCTCAGAGTCTAAAAGTTAGCATTGGGAGTGTAGGTGGAGAGAAGTTAGTCCGACAATACTTTTGGTCTCAGTAATGCGACCGAAGTGAGCGGTACGCAGCATTCAAAGATTACTGAACATTTCTCTTGTTTTGTCTCACTATGTGGAGTCCATTCGGTTGCTGATTAATGCAACTATCTTGGCTGCTCCACACTATATCAGACACAACGAAGTACGTAGCTCCATCCTCTCCTGAGCAGACCCACAGTGATATGGCTGGAGCGGAGGTCCCATGCTACAATTGCCGCTTTCAACGAAATTATGTTCGGAAATTCGCAAATACTAGAACGACGCCTTAGATTTGTGATCATAATTCGAGCGCATTGTAACGGGTGGAAGCACTTTCGGTTCAAGCACACGGGAAATTGATGCAAGCAGTAGCGCTGTGGTGTCTTCAGCTTCGGCTTCTAAACCGAAATGCCTCTTCTCGCAATACAGAACAGTCTTAGCGCCCATCTTTTTGGCCTTTTCCTGCCCATTTAAGCCGGAAACATAGGTTGCTTTCCTTGACTTTATGAACCTATCTGGCATAGATTTGAGTAAGTAGTATCGCTGTCTGCACCATCTTCGCTGAGCACGACAACATGAAGCACAAGCGAGTGGTGGCGGCGTTCAGCCATTAGAGCTTAGACTGCTCTTCCACCTTCCCTCTCTGCCCATCTTCTAATTCGGCGGCTAGCGTCCCCTCGGCTACATCCTCGCCATCTTCGGCTTCCAACAGCCATACTACCTTGCCACTTCTGTGAGATCGTACTTCCAACTCCATCTTCATTTGTCTGACAACGCATATCACGTCGCCTTCCCGCACGAGATCCCCGACATCAACCATGACTTCTATCAATGTGCCTGCGAATGGTATGACAATGTGATTGGGGTTCGCTGAATTTCCTTTCCTGTGCTGTGCTGTCGCCGAGGCAGCAGATGATGACGTAGAACGTAGATTTATTGTATACGGAACTGGGTCCCGCGACGAGGGCGTGGTGTAAAGTACTTCTGCTGCAAGCTCGGAGGGGAATTCGTTCCTCAAAACTTTGGACAATTGGACGTGATGATTGATAGGAGTCGAGGCTTTGTTTCTCGCATCGGATAATGTGATTGTCCAAGCATCACCCTTCCGGAATAGCATTGATCCAGCTGCTGCCGCAGGCGAGAAGCTCTCCATACTCCATGTTTCGGATAGCAAAGAATTCGGAATCGCCTTTGTCAGAGCCTCGCCTGCATCAAGCAGCGCTTTGTGATTAGTTTCCAGCCATCTGGTATCGCAGTCTTTGCGCGCAAAGTCAGGATGTGCTACAATGCCGCGCAGAATATCCAGATTGGTTTTTATTCCCGTTATCTTCGTGTCCTGCAAAGCTCGTTGGGCCTTTCGAACAACGAGTTCCCATGAAGATGCCGTAATGATGAGTTTGGCGAGAAGGCTATCGAAATCAGAGCCCACAACGGCTTGGTCTCCGTTGACGAGGTTGGTGTCTACACGAATACCATTTCCAGTGGGGAAATGGAACGAACTGATCTTTCCGATTGACAGAGAGTAATCCGAGCGTGCATTCTCGGCCGTGATACGCAACTGGCATGAGCAGAGGGCTGGAGGCTCCACGGGACTGTTAGGGAGATGCCGTGGAAACACTTTTTTGAGGGGCGATCCTTGGGATATAAGGAGTTGAAGGCGAACTATATCTGTAGAGCAAATGGACTCGGTAATGGTGTGCTCCACCTGTAAACGTGGATTGATCTCCAAGAAGTAGAACTCTTCGGTTTCCGGATTGGCGAGAAACTCGAAAGTACCGAGCGAATAGTATTTGACCTTGACATCGTATCAGCTAAGATAAAATGAATTAAGCAAGTGTGTTCGACGTACTCGTTTAGCCATACGCACTGCCGAGTCAATGATCTTTGCAATGAACGTTCGCTTTGCTGTTAAGCTGGGGGCAATCTCGACGACTTTCTGGTAGCGTCTCTGTATGCTGCACTGTCTTTCCCACAGGTGTCGAACATCACCGGAACCGTCCCCAAGAATCTGTATCTCAATATGCAGATAGCCTTCAACCGCGGCCTTCTCCGCAAAAACCGTCTTGGATGGACTTTCTCCGATAGCTACTCTCGCGTGTGACTCTAGCTGATCTTCCGATCTAACAAGTCTGATGCCCCTCCCGCCACCACCATCAACGGCCTTGATCATAATCGGGTAGCCAACGTCAGCTGCAAACTGTCGCAGCTGCGATACATCGCTGGTGGGCTTACGCAGGGCCGGTAACACAGGCACGCCGCATTCCTCGGCCAGCAGCCTGGCTTTCAGTTTATCACCAGTTCTTTCGAGAATTCCCCAGCCAGGGCCAACAACAGCTACACCGGCATCCCACATTTTTCGAGCAAATTCGGCGCTCTCGCTAAGGAAGCCGTAGCCAGGATGTACTGCGTCAATTCCATGCTGACGAACAACGGAGATAAGCTCGTCAATGTTGAGATAGGATGCGGGAGACGAGAGCTTAATGGATTTGTTTGCGCCTAGAGTGTGCGATGTGTCGTCATTGGTGTAGACGGCTATGGTGTCGATATCCAGTTCGCGGGCAGACGAGATGATACGTGTTGCTATTTCGCCGCGATTCGCCACTAGGAGTCGCTTGATCTGACGAGCCTCTGGCCGCTCCATGCTTGAAAGAAAAGTCTTTTGGAACGTCAAATATAGATCACTATCTTCTATTTGGCTTCCTTTCTCCGTGATATGCTACAGATGATCACCCGTGTAAATTCAAACATGCGTGGTCTGAGATAGGACGGCTCCTATGATCAATCGTTTTCGGACGTTTAAATGAGGCTGGAAACTTATTTAATTTCTAGTTCAAACAATGAATCGTTCTTTATTTCACATTCGGCGGTCCTCGGTCCTGGGGTTCTGCTGGTTTACCTAACGTGGGGTAAAGCAGTGCCTGGACATCCTCGGCATCAAGACTCGTCATGCAGCCTATGCATGTCGGCCAAAATTCTAGAAATACAGACGTGAAATATGCAATTGACGCGCAACAACGCGCTAGCAACTTATCTTACCATTTGATGCTGTGAACATGCCTTCGGACGATTCAACTGCGAAGGCACAGGCCCGCTTGTCGCAGGTTCAGTCACATGTCCAAAGATCCTCTGAACGTGGAGAGGTGAAGACACGTCAACGTCGGAAGAAGGATCGCAGCGGTGATGATGAATTACCTGCAGACTACTCAGATATTTTGGGCCAAATCAAGACATTGCAAAGGATTGCTGCGACACCACCTACTCAAAGCAGGGGCTACATCCGGCAAAAGCAAGCTGGAAAATTATGGGTTCGCGAACGAGTGGATGCGCTCCTTGATCCAGGGAGCTTCAAGGAGGTTGGCAGTGTCAGTGGAGAGGTCAAATGGAAGAAAGTGGGCTACGCGAGAGAGGAACCGACAGATTGTCAGTTGGTGCACTGGAACAGGCTCTTGATTGAAGATGGGCGACTAACGTGGCGCAGATGTGCCCTCGAATAACGTTCAAGGTTTTGGCACGCTGAAGGGACGGAGAATAGTCTTTACTGTCGATGACTTTTCCTTACGTGCTGGTCATGCCGATGGCGCTCTCTACGCAAAGACTCTCTTCATTGAGGATTTTGCTCTTGCACAAAAGGTTCCTATCGTCAAGTTAGTTGACGGCTCGTCTGGTGGAGGATCGGTTACCACAATCGAGAAAGAAGGATGGTCATATCTTCCGGCCATTAGAAATTTTAACGTCGTTTGCAAGCAGCTCAACGCTGGAATTCCTAACCTAGGTGCTGTAGTAGGTCCGGCGATTGGACTGGGGGCAGCACGAGTTGTAGCATGCCATTTCAGCGTTATGGCCGCAGACATAGGGAGTCTTTTCAATGCTGGACCAAATGTCGTGGCCAATGCCACCTTCGAAGAGGGCCTCGCCTTTACGGATCTGGGTGGGCCTATGATGCACTGCACTAATGGTACAATTGACAACATTGCTCCCAACGAGGCAGCCTGTTATGAGCAGATTCGGAACATCATCCAATATCTTCCAAACCATGGATTAGAGGCGCCTCCGATTATCCCATGCGACGATCCAGATGACAGGTCTACTCCGTCAATGCGTACTCTGATTCCAAGGCGACGGGAACGCATGTTTCCTGCGCACAAGCTCCTCGAGATTGTAGACAAAGGCTCGTGGTTCGAAATCGGCGCTCTATGGGGTAGAACAGCGATATGTGGCCTGGCCAGACTGGCAGGTCGCCCCGTTGGCGTGATCATCAATAATAGCGAGGTCAACGGCGGAGCACTCGACACGCCCGGCTCGCAGAAGCTTACGCGACATCTCAAGTTCCTAGATGTTTTCAACATTCCGCTAATCCAATTTATTGACGTCCCCGGCTTCGCAATCGGCACCAAAGCTGAGCGTGAGGCAACAATGAGGCATGGAGTGAACCTTACTGGAGCATACTGCGGGACAACGATGCCTGTTTTCAATGTGGTCACAAGGAAAGCGTACGGCGTGGCTGGTCAAATCATGATTGCCGCAAGGGAGCCGAGAACGATGGTCGCATGGCCGTCAGGGGAATGGGGCTCGCTTCCACTAGCTGGCGGCGTTGAAGTAGGACATGCATATGAACTGAAGCAAATTGAGAAGGAAAAAGGACCAGAGGCCAGGAAGGCGAGGTATGACGAGTTGATGGAATTATACAAGTGAGAAAACTCTAAGCTTCTTGTATTTTGTGCTTCTGCTAACACTGCTTGTCAGGCGACTGCAAAACCCCGTGCGTACTGCCAACGCATTCGGGGTGGAGGAGATTGTAGATCCGGCTGATACTAGACATATTTTGTGCACGTGGATAAGACATGTATACGACACCTTGATGCCGATCAGAATCATGGATAGGGCGAATGGCAAGATTAACCCTGTATTCTACTAATTATATACCGATAATAAAGCAGACTTGCGGTGTTCCTAAAGTGAAGCAGATATTAGTTCGAAAACATTGCGTGCTCGCCTGATTTGAAATCTTGTGAATGGGAGAGTTTTCGAAGTAACAATTGGTATCATGTAACTAGTGTTGCTTTGTGCAGTAATAATGACGGTATCATTTAGATCCACCCTCGATTATGATTCAAGCATTTTTCAATGCCCATATCTCTTGAACAAACTGAAGGTTTGAGATTGCGCCGCGAAGATATGCTTCTCGTCAGCTCTGTCCTTTTGATTGATACCTTGGTTGCTTGCTTACTTGCTCTCAGGTAATATAGGCTCAGACTTTAGTACTTGTACAGTAATAAATGCAGAGCAACAGGGGTGGATAGAACTACACCAACCCACTCCGCAGTAATTACAGGGGGGCAAATTCGTACTCGAATCCTATGCAAGCTATTTGATTGTGATCCTATATCATAGGCCGTGCGAATATCCTATGAATTGTGTGCGTGTAGATAGTATGTCTTCGTATAGTTTAATGTACGGCTCACGGTGGACCTAGATATGCGATGATGGACAATTCCTTTCCTCGCCAAATCATAGAACTAAGAAATTTGTTACGAAATCAGTGACGTCGCAGTTCTTTTAGACTTACGATACGAGCAAGCAGATGGTATATTGGAAAATCCACTGATTGTACATTTGCTGTGCCGTTGCCAGCAATGAGGAGAAAGCTCTCCTGCTGGCTATTTGGCCTCAGGTTTCAAGGCGTGCACTAGTTCTAGTACTGTAAGCTCGTCTTTTTGCCTATTTTGGGAAGTATCTTACTTCGATACACAAGCCACCGAACACGTAGCAGAACATGTCGGTTGGCATTCGACATGACGACGTCCCCTGTTCATGACCTGGGAATTGCAAACGAAGTTGAATCATATTCAATTCGCAATCTGCCGAGTGTTCTTATTTTGCGATGAGCGAGCTTTCGAACATGAGCCTCTGCATCTCTCGCCATGACTGAAGATAATTTCAACGAAGGCTTTAATGATAGCGATTGTGTGAATGTGAGGACAAAAAGAACACGAACAGGTGGTCCTAGAAGCAAGACGGGCTGTATAACATGTCGGCAAGTCCAGTCCTGCGTGTGCTTTTCGGGACTGTAAATCAAGCTTTCTTGTCGCATGCGTCCCGTATAAGTATCTTCTTTGGGACAGTCACTGACCTCTTGATAGCTTGCGCCGTGTTAAGTGCGATGAAACGAAGCCCTTGTGTATGCGGTGTCTGAGAGCCAGAAGAGAGTGTGAGGGTTATCCATCAATCTTTGCCAGTGCAAAACCATGGGAGGTCGTCAAGCTCTTTTCTACTGGAGCCATGATCAAGCCATCCGCAAATCCAAGGATCGCGTCAAATAAACACGCTATCCATAGTTTCCACTTTTTCGAAAAAGAGAGTACCAAAAAGCTTGCCGAAGTGTGGGGCAGGGAGCTTTGGCTCAAGGCGATCCCAAGAGCCGCCATGTACTCGCCCGCGATGTGGCATGCGGCCATAGCTGTTGGCTCAGCTCACGAAGCTCATTGGCAAAAGAATTTGGGTGCAGGTGTGCACCAATCAAAGATAGAGTGGACTTTTGGACAATATAATCGAGCGATCCGAGCGTTGACTCATCCCGATGAGAACGGCAACCCCCCTTCGCTGGACATCATGATTTCTGCATCCATCATGTTTATGGCGTTCGAGGTATGGTGCCGTAAACTCTGTTCGGAGCTTGTAGCTAACTCAAGGGAGATGCTGCGACACGAACATGGAAAAGCCGTGAGCCACGTTAAAAGTGGAATTTCTATGTTTCAAGAGTATCGTAGACAAATACGAGCTGGTAATTCTGGAGAACAAGAGAAGGCTCTGATTCCAATGAGTTCCCTCGAGCAAAGTCTGAGGCAAGTTGAAATTCAAATGTGTGAGCTAACGCTCGATCATTTTCCGGCTTATCCGCTTCCTGTAATGAGCCTTTTCGATCCTGAGACGATGCCATTGACTGCAGCTCACAGGCCCGCTACGTTTTGCAATTTCGTCTCCCTTGAAGAAGCTCGCACAGAGCTCGGATACTACTGGCACAGTCTTATGGATAAACTGCATACAGAGTTTACTCCACGATTTCGTGCTATTGCTGAGTATTCGGAATCACTGAGTCGCGAGTGTGATGTATACAAACACGACGTCACTGTATGGCTTGATAAGTTCAAGAAGCTTGTGGAAGGTTACTATTCGCAATTAGTACCCTTATCTTCGTGTCAGAGGGGGGATATTGCTCGGCTTGAAACATATGCGCTTCTCATCCTCCAGACTGTGGAGACAATTTGGTGTACTGACGAAAGCGTATGGGATAAACATCTGAATCGGTTTGATCGCATATTGGAATTATGCCGAATAGCGGCTAGCAGTGACCAGTTTGGCGATCCACAATGTGACATGAAGAAGACTGACGCGTATTGTGGATTTCAGTTGGGGAATGGCATAGTCGCTGCTACATTCCACACAATTTGGAAAGCACGAGCGGCCCGCATCCGACAAAAAGCCATTCAATTACTAAGAGCATATCCTCGAAGAGAAGCAATGTGGGATGCTCCAATGGTGGTAACAATAGGCGAACAGATAGACGAGATTGAGAGGGGATCGGAGAATCTATACGATGCAGCTCTACGTGATGCACCAGCGGACGATATTCCAATCTGGAAACGAGTGCGAAGCATCGGCATCAAATTTGGAGCAACGAGCAGAGTCGCCGAGCTTACATACTCAATACCAAAGAGCCCTGTCGGCGACACGCTTGTTGAGGTGAGACGCAGAATTTGCTGGAACATGGACTAGGGACAAAGAAAAACAATAGTATCATTATAACGGAAGCTCCGTTTCTAATGTTCATCAAATATCAGATCAGTCGAGTGCTACTAATGCAGTCCCTTCTCCTAGAGCTGATTCCATCATTTTCGCGATTGGCAAGGTATCGGACACGAAAAAAGCACCATTTCCCTTTCAGAGGCTACCTAACTTGAATCACCTTGATGTAAGCTGTTATGTAAAGACTTTGGAAAATTACAGCTTGTATATCTTCCACACTAAGTGGTGAAAACCAAGGAACACCTTGGCTTTGACACTAGCAATTCAGCAAGTGCTATGTAAGGATCCTATATCTTACGCCCAAATGGGTTTCTATTCCCTGGTATGCTGCTTCAAGTTCGATCATTGGAGCTTTTCATCTCAATAAGACCAAGGTTTATCAAATGATGAGGATACAAACAATGCAGTTCCATAGAGCTGTGCTTATTTGGAGCCTCTTATTCACATCTTTTCAGCAAACTTAACCTTCTCAAATATCTTCAGCACATCTCCACTTTGAAATTTACAAATATTCAAAGTTAATATACCTATGTATATGAGTTTATAGTAGGATAGGATATTTCAGAGCTATTGGCCTTTGGGGATCAACATGGCCGAACTAACCAGATGTGAATGGGTACCATTTCACAACCTCCTTCAAACTCAATATTTATCGCAAAATCTCACTCTCCCTATTATTAATGGCACTCTTCACACGAGTTCCGCCAACATGAAGTGTCTTCTATGGTCCTCTTGTGAATGCACGAAGCTATATTTCAAGGTCTAATATTTCATAGGTACTATCACAACCGAGTAGTCTAGTAGCGCCCGAAAAAAAAACAGTGTCAATGAGGGAATTGACGATATACTCGCTTTGGCTCAAAGCTATTCGAGCAAGCATCGCAATGATCTCTGTTCTCTCGTTTTCCTTTCATTTAGACTCCACTGGAGAGCTAAGTTTGATCCGTTGGTATAGCTTCTCATCGCTTGCACAGAGAAGTCCTGGAGCGGAGAAGAATTACAAGGCACGACCTGATCTAACAATACGGACGGTGTGAATGAACTAGTGTCCTTTCTCCTTGCCTAATCCACAAATCTCGTCATCCCACCAGCTGAGAAATGTCTCCATCCGGGCCGTCCTCTCCTTTGCCATGGAGATCCCTGTCTTGGTCTTCATCCGCTTCTCAATATGAAGCAACTTCTCGTATACGTGCTCCACACTGAAACCTCGTTCATGCTGCTTTGCGCCAGTAAACACAAACATTCGCGCAAGACCTACAGCGCCAATCGCGTCAATGCGGTCAGCGTCCTGAACGATACGCAGCTCCGGGATAGCCTCGCAGAGCTTCGCGACCTTGGCTTCATTACGTATCTCGTTACTGTACGATACGTTCGTGCAGATGAGCTGAACCTTATCGGCTACATGCTGCGGACAACCAATGCTGGAGAGAAATGTCGAGACCATGACGCTCGCTTCCTCGCCTGGCTTGAGGTACTTTCTGTCTCCAACATCATGCAAAAGCGCCGCCAGGGTGATCACGGACGTATCGATGGGAAGCGTAGGGTTATTCTTCCGCTCAGCCGCCTCAATAGTTTTAGCAATCTGCAAAACTCGCTGCACGTGGGAGAAGTCATGGGATGCATCATAACGGGACATGAAGTCCTTTACATATGCGACAGACTTTTCAATGATCGCGTCCATGATGCCAAATTATTGCGCTTTCTGGATGCCCTGACAAAAAGTGAGATTTTGATGCGATAAATGGCGGATGGATACGAGGTGTCAAAAGAGAAGCCTTTTCAAAATGATTTTTTGTTTGAGAAAATCTCTTTCTGACTCGCATGCCACAAATGACTTAACTCTTTAAGGCAGAAAATTTCTCTGCCTTGCCATCTTATCTACACCTTCCGTTACGGTGTATTTCTTCCGTCAGACGATTTTGCGGCCGTGGGCATAGAGTGGAATGCAGACTAACAAACGTCGGCGCCTAAAAGCGGGAAGGTTTCGACGGTTGACGCTAATGAAGTTAGTCTAGGAACTGCGTATCTTGCTCGAGCTTTGCGTAGCTGAGGGGAAATCTTCTGCGCCAAATTCTCTTTCGAATCTTACCGGCGCGTAGCAGGCCAAGTCCCTCTACAATGCTAGCATATTAGGACTCGTGAATCAACAAGCGAAGGCAAGAAAAGATGGCAAGACGAGGAAGAATGGATTCGGTCTCCAGCCGTGCTAACGAGGAGACTCCGTTGTTGCAAGAAGTGCTACCAGAGCCGATTGACGATGGCGCAGTGCAGCAACAACGCGCAGCGCAGGATGCAGAAGTGCAACAAGAGGAGGTGATGATTGCGCAGGAGGCAAAGGGAAGCAAGCTGGTCATTATTCTGGCCAGCTGCTACCTCGGCGTGTTTCTAGGGGCGCTGGGTACGTTTGTCAACATCCACATTCATGGCTGCGGGATTACTTGGGTGTAGCTAACATCGATTTTCAGACTCCACTATAATCGCAACGCTATCGGCGCCCATCTCTGACTCCTTCAATTCTTTCACTCTCGTCTCCTGGATTGCGACATCCTACCTGATCGCAAACGCTGCATTGCAGCCTTTGAGTGGCAAACTGACAGACATCTTTGGAAGACGTGCAGGGCTTGTGCTTTCAAACGTGTTGTTTTTTGCCGGCAATTTGATATGTGGCCTAGCAAAGAAGCAATGGGTCATGATTCTTGGTCGAGTGGTGGCCGGCATGGGCGGTGGTGGGCTCATGTCCATTTCGACCTTTGTTGCCTCTGATCTTGTGCCTTTGCGCAAGCGCGGCCTCATCCAGGGCATTGGAAATATTTGCTACGGAACGGGTGCCGGCCTTGGAGGAGTTTATGGAGGGTGGATAAACGACGCAAAGGGCTGGCGCCTTGCGTTTCTCATTCAGTTACCTCTCATCGCCGTGTCTGCTATGCTGGTTGCTACTACCGTGAAGATTCCGGTCAAGGAAAAGGAGCTGTCCAGGATAAGGAGAATCGACTTTCCTGGCGCCATCACCCTCGTCTTGTCTTTAGTGCTTCTGCTCCTTGGCCTTAACTCCGGTGGAAACACTGTGCCTTGGTCTCATCCTCTTGTCCTTGCTTGCGTACCTCTGTCCATTGCATTTCTGGTCTTGTTCATCATCATTGAAGCCCGGGTTGCGAGCGAGCCTATTATACCAGTGCACCTACTGCTCGACCGCACTGTTGCATCGGCATGTCTGACCAATTGGTTCATCACGATGGCGACGTTTATTTTCCTGTACTATGTTCCTATTTATTTCCAGGTCCTTGGATATAGCACAACCCAGGCGGGGCTCAAGATTATCCCGCAGTCCGTGGGTGCTTCCATAGGATCGCTAGGAGCAGGATTGATAATGCGAGCTACAGGGCGTTACTACGCTCTTAATGTTTTTATTGAAGGTCTCTTGCTCGCATCTGCAATCATTATCGCGGCATTGTTTAACCGCAATATGCAGGAAATGCCAACGTACATCGCATTGTTGCTGGGTGGCCTTGGTTATGGAGGCATGCTCACAGTCACGCTGCTGGCACTGATTGCAGCGGTAGAGCACAAACATCAAGCTGTCATCACCTCTGCATCCTATGCTTTCCGCTCAACTGGATCCACGATAGGAATCACCGTCGCCTCTGCAGTTTTTCAAAATGTTTTGAAGCGTGAGCTTTGGGAACGGTTCAGAGACGACCCCATGGCGAGGGATATCATTGCTAGATTACGAGACAGCATCGAAGAAATACATAAACTTCCGCCGCAATACTACGACGGCGCGATAGACAGTTACATGCTCGCGTTACGGGCCGTTTGGTACACGTCTTTGGGGCTGGTCGTGGTTGGCATTACCCTGAGCCTGGGGATGCGAGAACACACTCTGCATACAAATCTTGCCCGGAAATGAGTACACATGAGGCAGATTGCGCTTTACAGCGCTTGTTAGGTCGCTGGTTTCGCGAGCGGCGGTGGAGCGCATGTGGACTGGGCCGCGGCTAGAGCTTGACTAGAATCCCGGCTAAGACGCACGTCACAAGGATATACATGGGTGGGAGTTGTATCTTGCGGGAAGAAGTTGGGGGCAAATAAGGATACCTCTACAACATTTGATCAAACCTTCCAGAAAGCTTCTAAGATGGTTTAACTGATGCGCTGGCTGTTGGGCCGACGACTTTGTCACTCAAAGAGCACTAGCACGAATTTGGCAAGACCTTTTCCATTCTAGCCAATCAAGCCTTGCGCCTCCTCAAACAACAATTCCAAAGCGCCGACCATTCACGACGCGAACTTCCATATAGAGTGGAGGCTCCCGTGACCACTAATCCCTTCAGTGCCCGATGACAATCTGGATGCTGATACCACAGATGAGCCTGTAATGCCTGTCTGCTGCTACCCAACGCTACATTAGTGCAGGCGCATATGTACTGGCCTTGCCGGACAATCTTGATCCACGATAGTTCACCTGCTTAAAAGAGCTTGGTTCCCTTTGGCATGGGACTAACATCCATGGTAGTATGACTGCACCGATAAGAGCCAAGCAATGTAGATCGCGTGGAACGTACTATAAACGAGCGAATTCGTTGTGCTTGTTCTTCATTTCCAGCTCCATCTCATTCCAGCCCTTTTGCTAGTTCGTTATTATGATTTTCCGTTCATGCCTTCGAGTTGCTGCGCTCGGCGCTTCGCTGGCCAGCGCAATTCCACTGTCTTCTGCTCTCGGTCAGATTGCTCATGAGGTTGAAGTCAATAGGAGGCAAGTGGACAACTCGACGTTCCGATTTCTCAACGGCAACACCCAGCCTTTCCAAGTAAAGAGCCTGCCCGATGTACCTTTCAATCTCGGGGAGATGTACTCAGGACTAATGCCCATTGTCACTGGTGATTCATCCCGCGAATTGTTTTTCATTTTTCAGCCCACTACTGGTGAGCCGGTTGACGAGCTCACGGTATGGTTAAACGGGGGTCCGGGCTGCTCGAGTTTGGAAGGATTCTTCCAGGAAAATGGATTATTTCTGTGGCAAGCAGGTGACGTCACACCGAGCGAGAATCCATACTCCTGGGTTAAGGAGACGAACATGCTATGGGTGGAGCAGCCCGTGGGAACTGGCTACACACAGGGTGTTGCGACCGCCACTTCAGAGGAGGACATTGCTCAAGATTTTATCAACTTCTTTAAGAACTTTCAGACCACGTTTGGAATCAGCAATTTCAAGATCTACGTGACTGGAGAATCATGTAAGAACTCATAGCATCGATCAAGTCCTGGGCATTGATTGACGCGTTTTCAGACGCTGGAAGATATGTGCCCTACATCTCGGCCGCAATCTTGAACCAGCAAGACCCAACGCATTTCGACCTGAGGGGCGCTATGGTGTATGACCCATGTATTGGTCAGTTTGATTATGTTCAGGAACAGGTTCCAACCTACGACTTTGTCAGGGCGCACGCCGACATCTTCCAATTTGATAACGACTTCATGTCCCAGCTCGAGTCCATGCACGTTTCTTGTGGTTACAAAGACTTTCAGGAGAAATACTATGCCTTTCCCCCAGCTGGTGTGCAACCAAACGTGCGGACGAAGAGTAACTGCGACATCTTTAACACAGCAGCAAATCAAGCACAACAGATAAATCAATGCTTCAACATCTACGAGGTCAACCAGACATGTCCTACACCACAAGATCCTATGGTCGACAACATGTTCGACTCCTCTAATGGTAAAACTAACTACTTCAACCGAGACGATGTGAAGGAGGCACTACATGCGCCCTCCGACGTGCAGTGGACAGAGTGCAGCAACTCCCCTGTCTTCGTTGGGCGAGGCGGTCCAGAGGGCGAAGGCGATTTGTCGTTGGATTCTATCATAAAAGTCTTACCGCAAGTGATCGAGGCCACGAATAGGACGCTTGTTATCAACGGCGATCTGGACATGATCATCATAACCAACGGCACGCTAATGGCCATTCAAAACATGACGTTTAACGGATACATGGGATTCCAGCAAGAGCCAAATACGCCTATCAACATCGACGGCCTCGGTGAAGCTGGACGGTACCACATCGAGCGGGGTCTGCTGTGGGGTGAAACCTACAATAGCGGTCATATGGGCCCGGAATATCAACCAGCAGTTTCGCTGAGGCATTTGCAATGGATGAGGGGGGTAATAGAGGAGCTATGATTGACGAAGCTGACTGGAGGTGTGGGATGAGTCGATTGTTCGTCATATACACGTTTACCCTTTCCCATCGACATGCCGCACGTAGAAAATGGCTACGAATAAAGAATAGTATGAATGATTCGCCTCAGAAGGCACACACACACACATATATATATATATATATATATTTCGTAGTTCCTGTACACTCAAATCTTTGCGTGGTGGTATAATTCTCGACTTGCTTGAACGTAATAAGATCTTTTCACATCCTCAGCTTGGTTCTCACCGAGCTCAACACACCTTGAATGCCGGCTGGCTTTGGTGGTGCACCCCCCTTTCCATCGGTCTTCTTCGGTTTCTTGTACGCCTTCGAAGTCTGGATGTGAATTGCGACGGCAACGGAGATGAGCGCAATGAGGGCACCGATCCAGCCTAGAAGGTAGGCAAGGAGGATTGGATTCGCCTGAACAGTGGCGAGAGCGTTCGGAGTGAGGATGGGGCTGAGGAATTCCCAAGCCATTGTTCGTCGCTGAAGAGGTTTGGAATTGTGCTTCAGTCCGGACGGTTGGGCAGCGTACAAGAGAGACGGACAGAGTGTTTATGTGCGTGTGTATGTGTGACGAGCGACGTGCTCTTGGCGGCGTGATCTCTTTGTCGCGAATAGGATGTCTAAGGGTATCTTTCCGCCTGACTCAACGGGACCTGAGCGCTGTGCTCTGTGTGAAAGAAGCGAAGGACTTCAAGCGCAGCTTGAAAAAGGACTGGAGATCACCAGGTATAGACGAAGGCGAATGATGTACTCTCGCTCCACGAGACTCTTGAAAAGTGAACAGAATAATGAATGGCACACAAGAAAGACAGACGAGGGGGGCGATGTCACGATATGTGAAGCGAAAGGCCGTCAAGGGATAGTCGACCTCCCGTTGTTCAGTTTCAATACAAGTTTGCGCTTGGAGGCCTGTGATTGGCTCAAGCGTCAAGCCACAGGGGCTGGAGCTGCCTCGCTGCGGTTTCAAGACAGCGCTGAAACGTTGCGAACCAATAAGAAGGCGCGGCGATACGTCAGGGAGATATTTATTAGTACGTCCACTTAATGCATAAGGGCTGACTGCTTTCAAACTCATGGAGGGAGGGCGTCGCATACTGACGATTTTTTGGAACTGCCTTTCAAATTGCTATTCTGGCATATTTAGATCTGAGTGCGTCGCAAATCTTGTCCATTTGCATCCTCAAGCGAGGCGAAGAAGTGCAGCCACTCTGCCTATTCTGTGCAGGTGATACCATTGCTACTTCACACTCACAAAGTCAGGACAAAACGGCTCTAGTTATCTTAGTAGAACGCTCCCGTAGTCTTAGGACGCCTATCTATGTCTTCTAATCTGTCTGCTTCTAGCTGGATTCTAAGCTCTATAATTCAGGCGCTTTGCCGAGAAGATCCCGTATTGCCTTCAATTCCCTTATCCGAGCCTGTTCGTTCTCGCGTATCTTTTCAAGATATTCACGTCTCAGATCCTTGAACTCGTCTTCGAGCTTCTGGTGCCAAGGGTATAGCACAAAGACTTGGAAGCAGAGCGCTGAGGTCGCAATTGCGAAATTGGTGATGGAGAATCGACGTGCGATGATCATATTGCGGCCAGATGGTCTATATGGTACACCTTCAGTTCAAAATCAAGGCTGCGGTTGCTCGAAGGCGTCAAGAAGCGGGGGCCTTAGAGATGTAAGCTTGTTGCGGCCAATACCAGCTACTCTGTAGGGCAATCTCACCTTCGTTCAAGAGTGACGACGCATGTACGGCGAGAGGCACCGCGTGAGATCGGTGGTGAGTGGTCAAGCTGGAGGGCACTTGGTTTCCCAAGATCAAGGTTCCTTAGATCTTACCAGAGTGAGAGAATCTCCTCCTTTAACTCCAATCGAGATCCATCAATGAGATGTACATAATAGCAGTATCCGACTCTTTCCCGAACCTTGTCCCCGAATCATCTCCTAACTCCTGCGCTTCTCCGAACGGCACGTGCCAGAAAGGTCACTTATAGTTAAGTAGTCTCGAGGCAACATTAGCTCTTTTGATCAGACTTTGCGCGTCATTTGCCAATAAAATATGCTTCTACCCGATCTTGACCGTTCCAAGTACCAAAAAATAAGCGAGCAACTTGAATGCACGATCAGCATTGCTATTGCAAAAGGATACTCAGTCGAGTCTTCAACGCGTAAATGAGAATGCAACAAGGAGGATTATCATCTCCGTATTTTCGAAGTGAGCTGAGAATTATTATCGTCGAAGTCGTCAACTATCATGTGTCCTTGACCGATGCCGAGGCGAAATTCATTGAGACAAATGCAGCTAGGCACTAGCACGGAAGTCATTTTATCGTTCACATCTTCGCTATGGAGCACAATCAGCTACATCTAGACATGTTGAAATGAATTATCCAAAGGCTCTCACCTTATCCTTCATGATGTAGTAGAACATAAATCGAAAAATTGATGCTTCGCGCAGAAAACCAGAGTTCCCAAGGCCAACTAGACCCACTGCCAATATTCTTTGATTGATATATTTGAGAGGGAGAGGGAAAGGATGTCTTCAATATCGCATAAAAACTTCCTCTTTGTGATGTTGAGGGGTATTGGAGTATGAGTTTCGTACAACTAGTCAAAAAAAGGCTCTCAAAAAAAGTTAGACTAGGGTGAAGCGATTGGCGACGCCATAGCTACTTTTAGATTTGTTATCAGTATAAAGCTCTGTTTAGTGAATACATATGCCATGTAAGACCTGAATGCTTGGTTCGTTATGGAAGTAATGTATCCATGGAAATTGCATAAGTATCTCACTTGCTTTAGCACTTGTCCCAATGTTTAGCTTTTGAAGTAAAGACGCGAGTATCGAATCCACGATAATACCGTCTTTTCCGCTGTGAATGACGGAAATTCTTGCTATGCAGCAGACCCACAACTTAAATGGATCATTTTTTGAGTCCAGCTGCGTAATGATATGTCGGAGCTTGTCAGAAAGAAGTTGATATAGATTTTCGGGTTTTGGGCCAGGGTAGATCAATATTGAAACGATGAAGGCGAGCAATGCGAGGTAACAAGCTTTGTCGAAGACGTTCATAGTATTCGGCGTTTCGAGTGGATGCGCGCGGAGTAGACGATAGCCAACCGATATCAAGAACTCTTGAAAGGAGAATGAGTGCATCTTGTACATCTCATTTTCATGTCCGTTGCTACTCGCCGTGATTGGTCGCATGGATTTTGTATAGTGAATGTTCAAAATATATGAGATGTTCATGCAATCATTGAAAACTCCTCGAGTGGTCTCATCTCGAATTTCCAAGAAGCTTTCAGCACGATTCGCGTCTATGTTAGTCATGATGTGTTTTACCTCGTCACGAGGGAAAGAATCTCGATACAGACGTGGTTGAGCGCCTGTACGTAGTGCAAAATTCAAGTCGCTTCTATGGCTGCTGCGTTAGCAAACAAACTCGAAACGGAGTTGTGACGACCTACCGGCAAATCTTATGCAACAGAGCAGGATAACGTTCAAAAATATGTAGTCCTCCCTTGAGGTTTATCATTTTTTCGAGAGCTTCAAGGTGCAACTTTGAAATTTTTACCACCCCAAATAAGCTCTCATGCATTACAAGGGACATCACCGATGCGATGGTGCCATACGTCGGAACACTGTTCTTTGCGAGGTCGTTGGAGATTCCCCGATATGTATTTGAGAGGCATTTCAAGGTAAAGAATGATACGTTGAAATCCCCAACTAGCATGTGATGGTGGCCCTCGGCGATTGCGAGTAGGCAGTGGAAAAAAGTCTCATCTGATACGAAGAGTTCGAAGAATACGTGATGGGCGCGGGCTGCTTCTCTGCAAAATACCCTTGGATAAAGACCATCACCAGCGGTGGAAAGAACTGGTTACGGATCAGAAGATGGACATGCCAAAGATACGAAACAGGCTATGCTGACAAGAGTTCAGAATCGCTCGCATATACGGCTTCAACTCGCGTGGGTAGCTGAAGCTGTCGAAGTCACTCCAATGCTTTGATGGTAACGCTACCATCTGCCCCAAAGAGCTGCAGTCAGGCCCCGACGATAGTGGCTTCTTCTCGCTGGGTTCCAAGCTTTTAGCTGTCAGAATGGCCAATTTTCCGCGGCCATGCTGGACTCGTTGTTTTTTCTTCCCAACGTTTTTCCCTCTCATCACCTGGCTGCGGATCTGCTTGCGTGTGCGTGCATCGATATTTGAATTATCCACAAACGGAAACTCCATCTCTGCAGCGTCCCGGGTTTCTCGTCTACCATTTTTCAAAGTGCCAGTCGAAGTCGCTTATGTCAAAGATTTGTACTAGGAACGGGGCGGGAATGTATTCGGAGTAAAGACAGCTTAGCTCCGGGTTTGCGCTTGAGGGTCTTCTATAGGGACCCCTTGTCTATTGCACCACCCAGCTAGTTTTTCTCTTTGCAACGTGAAATTTTCTTCGTTTTTTCTCCAAAGTCGAGAGTCTTCCACTAAGAAGCAACCAGACCATAACTCGATGGCCATCCGCTTGTAAACAACGTCCGTTTCTGGCCATTTCGACGTTGGTTATGCACGTGAGTTACTCTTCCCTAAAGCTCAGAACAGCCCTCAAATGATGATTGCCAAATTTTTGTTTCAACCCCTAATGATCCTTTTGGTGATTATACTCGTGCTTATTCGAGAAACGCTGAACGAGACCTCTCTTATACTAGCGCGTACATTTTCTTTGACGCTCCGACGTTGACCATGATTTAGATGACGGTTATGAATTTTTGAAGTTGTAAACAACGACCAGACAGCAAGACTACCGACGGATGACGGCATAAAAGCAAATAGTGCCTATCGCTTTCTATGCTATTAGCATTGTGTTTCGCAGTACTAAACACTCAATTTGTTGAATTCAGTGAGCAGGGAACTATTAATGCTTTGCAACGCTTCGCGAAGCATGACTTGTAGCTTCATTGCCTTGTGTTGGAACACCCCGCTACCAATGCAAAGTGCCCAAATACAGCTGGTCAAAGCTACGGGTCTATAAGGCGAAATCATGCGATCAAGACTATAGTTTCTTGACGGCGACCATGTCGCGAAGGCATGATTAGTAGAAACGAGAAATTTGATTTAAAATATATCAACAGTCAGCAAGACCTTTAAACTACCTTTCTTCGCTTGACGATACTTTTCAACTCTTTCAAGTTCAGATTCATCTCAGCGTGTCCAAGAAGCCAAAGAAAAAAATGCCGTCAGGCAATCGATAAGTCCCACGTGCGAGATCGAAAAAGAATGGGGAATAAAGGAGGTATTTTTGGACGGACTAGCAAGTTTCGTTGACTTCATCGAAATCTCGTACAGCCCGCTGAAGTCGAGGAGTCGTGTCAAAGTATCGTTCTACATAGTGCAACGAATTCATAGCAGCGACATCGGACACGATCGGAGGAGACTCGTCCGAATTGCTCAAGCTAGGTATAAAACAAGAAGTTACAACGTCTCTGGGCATTCAGTAAAGGACACCATGGCTTCGCAAGTCTCCGATGGAGCCTCCAGCTGGAGCTCACCTGGAGATGAACCCACGCGTAGTGGTTTGGTGAACAGAATACTGCCAGAGATGGAGCTGTCCAGTGGCGGTGAGACGAGCCTAACGAGACCACCTGCACCGATTCCAGAAAACCTAGACGTAACAGCAAGAGCACTCTATAGATTTGCTGTGGATGGCAACGCTGTCAGTACGTGAAGATGTTGGTACCAGTACCAGACGATGCGATTCAGCACATATAACAGCCTGGATGCTGATCCTAGCCGAGGATAGTTAC
This sequence comes from Verruconis gallopava, assembly GCF_000836295.1. NCBI lineage: Eukaryota > Fungi > Ascomycota > Dothideomycetes > Venturiales > Sympoventuriaceae > Verruconis > Verruconis gallopava. Next base: position 712,276 of record NW_015622149.1, read on the forward strand.
TGGAGGCGCCGGTACACTCGCTCTCGAATGCGCAAAAGCACTCTTGGATCATGGCTTACAGGGTTTGGCCTTATGGGACATAAACTTTGACCACTCACAGGCTACGATAGAAGGTTTAAAGAAGGGTTATCCAAATGCGAAGATTGCGACGATCAAGGTAGACGTAAGGGTCAGTAGCACCATTGATGTAGCCCTAGAGGATACCGTCCGCATTTTCGGTGCCGTAAACATACTGTGCTGCTTTGCCGGCGTAGTTGGTTGCACGCCTACGGTGGATGTCAAGGCGGAGGAATGGAAGAGAATCATGGACATCAACTGCAACGGAGTCTTCTTGTGCGCTCAAGCTGTGGCTCGGTACGTCAAAACTCTCATCCGAACCGTAGCTATGCATGCTGACGATAAAACTCAAGTGGTATGATCTCGCAACGAAGTGGCGGATCTATCGTTCTAATTGCATCCCTTTCCGGCCATATCGTCAACTTCCCTCAGCCACAGGCTGCTTATAATACATCCAAGGCTGCAGTGCAGCATCTCACGCGCTGTCTGGCTGCTGAGTGGGCAGTGCACGGCATCCGAGTCAATTCAATCTCTCCTGGGTATATGGACACGATCTTGAACGAAGGGGTTGGATTAGCTAAGGCTAGAACGATGTGGAACGCGAGGAACCCAATGGGGCGTATGGGGGTACCACAAGAGTTGACTGGTCCGCTTGTATTGCTGTGTAGCCGTGCAGGAAGTTACATGAATGGTGCCGATATTAAGGTGGACGGTGGCGCAAGTGTCTTTTGAGCTGTAGTTCTCACGTTGTCGAATCCTCGCGTGGGTCACATGTGCCGAATGGTTAAGTTATGCCGATCGAGTCGAGTTTTTTTTTCCCCAAAAAAATCAATGGCTTACGCTATCCTATTTCCTTTAATTTTTTTTTAATTTACATATTTATTTCAACCTCTTCGCGAGAAGAGGATCTGTACCTTTGTAGCCCTCGCGGGCTATCGGCGCCTGTCCAATAAGCTTGGCAGGTCTCGTGAGGTTTGAAGCTGAGCAAAGCGCCCATTGGACGGGTCAATTCATCCAGAGTTAGACCTTGCATCGTATACGGATTGTTTCCCTCGGCACGGAACACAGGTCATCAAAGCCCAATTGCATAGGCTGGACCTTTTCAGCGTCGTCGTGAGGTGTTTTCATAGTGCTTGCACAATCGCCGCATTATCTAACAGGTGACATCCCCTGGTTAACGCGTTTCTCATCGAATCACTCAGGTATGACGCAGTCATCGCGCAATTAGAGCTCCTTCAAGCTAGGCGACCAACGTGGTTTTGACTGTTCTCTCAAATGCAGGTACCAGACTTGCAGAGCCTTGGATTCTCCTTAGATTTTGCGACACTTCGGTAAACAAGCATCTCCAGACATGGACCCCACAAGGACGTCCCGGCGCACGTTCACGTCGTCTTTAACTTCGCATCCCGTACCTGACGACGCAGATCCGCAGTACAAGAGCCTTGCTGAGGCACTGCGTCGATTGCTTACGCTGCTTATCAATCATCCGGCCATGTCCAAGAACATCGGTAGGTGATAGTTGCTCATTCAGGAGCGCAGGCTATCCAAGCCATGGATCTGCGTACCTGGTATTGGGGCTTGGCTGATGGATTTGCTTTAGATCAAACTTATTCCACCCCAGCTGCCAGTAAAAATAAAGTTTACTTCATGTGGGACTTTGTAGGCCGAACTCTGGCCATGCTATTTGGACTGCCGCCCTCGATGCCGGGACGGCCAGCGCCGCCGCCTCAAACCATTTCCACGCCTGAAGGGGCGGAGGCATGGAAGGAGAAGCAGAAGCAAGGTTGGACAGAAGGTGAGTAGCTCCAATCCGTCCTTAGCTACGCCGTAGCGGAAACAAATGTTGACTCGATGGGGAAACTCAGTCATGCAAAGAGCGTTGTACGCAAGGGAATTAATTTTGGATGAAGGAGGCAAGCTAGATGCTATGATGAATGTGAGCTACGGAGATGGGAGCGGCGTTGAGAAGGCAGACTTTGGAGATGAGGTCCTGAACGCGAGCAGAGCGATCATGGAGCACGACCGTGGGAATGTGTAAGCGGAAAATGCGTTTCAAATCTAGCTCCGAGAACAAAGGTTGAAGTCCTTCTTCATAGTGCTGTGGCAAAAAACAATCCTAATTCATCCCCTTTTCATTTTCCTGTCCCGTGAACGATACCTGCTCTTGCTAGATACGATTTGATTGTCTATTCTGGGCCAGCAGAAGTGCTTGATTCACACTCCACGTTCCCACATCTTCACTGGCTCTGTGCAGTGTATGCTGAAAGAAAAATGGATTCGACGTCTTTCAGTTCATTTATTCATGATCAAGGCCTTTACTAGCATTATCTTTATTCTCACCATTATCGCTCGTCTCGTTGGCTGATGGCCTTGTCGTGGGAGCTTCCTTGACCCTGGAGATTGAAGCATTCATATTTCTCATACCTAAAGCAACGGATTGCTGCGAAGAAATAGATCCTGCCCAAGGTGCTCGTGTGGCAGGTAGGCCTGTCGCTCCAGATTGACTGGTCCAGCTTGTCTTGGGTCCGGGCATGGCGTTTGATCTGTGAATTGTCCCTGAGGTCAATGACGCTGAAGACACCGCACCGGATGGCATGGGTCGTGAAGTGATCGGCATAGAAGATGGTGGCATATTTGAGATGCGCGATTGCGGCTGTGATGGCATCCGTGCTGGTAGTATGGGCGCTGGAGCGTCTGGATTATGTTCCCAGCGAAAGAGCGAGCCGAAAGGAAAGTGCTGTACGACCGGGAACTTTGAGAGTACCTCTGCATTGTACATCTTAATCATCCCCTAAGGACTTAGGCTTTAGTCATGTGAATCTGGACATTTTGTGTAAAGGAAGAGCCATACTTTATTTATTTTTGCCCATCCAGCTGTAACACCTGATATGTCGAAAAGCATTGGACTGTGCTCCCAAAATGGCCCCTTCTTGACGTCATATATAAAGCCGATAGCAGAGAAGTACATGTTTGAGTTCCTTTCACGTTCGACAACCGATTGTTTCGTAACGTCGCCTGGTCGAGGTGCATTGTGTACTGAGCCTTCCTGCTGTATCTCTGCGGGTGACGCAATGGGCGGAGAGAGCTGTGCAGAGCCAAAGACATAGGGGACGAAAGAATGATCATCAAGTCCCCATACACCATGTGAGCCTGCAGGTTCAAGCGTGTATGTTAAGATGAGCTTCCGAATCAGTCGAAGATAGGGCTCAATCACACCGAGAACGATCTGTCGCTCATTCGTGCCAAAAGGACCATCTGTTACCTTTTCCGAAGTGAATCCGCCAAGCTTCCATATACATCCGAGAAATGCTATGAAGCTCAATTCATGGCCAGTACCATAGTCCAGTCTCTGCGCACTTCCGAAACTGCCTAGAAGGTACGCCTTGAGCTCGTCTTTCGGCAAAATCTCGTTGGCTGTCCTAAATCCCAGGACTTGCTCCGGGAGATATTTATCCATGAGGGTATCGAGGTTCTGTTCTACATGTTTGTACCACGTTCTGAAGCTGGCATTTCCAAACCGACGAGGACCAGGGTCTGGAGGTGCCTGTTGGATAATATTCTCCAGGTCTCTGAGCAGTTGTTGTAATCGTTTCACAGCGCTCGTGTACATGATGGAGGCATCATCCAATGTCCACACATGACAACCACCATCATCTTTCCTAAGAGGAAACATGGAAGCATTGAGTTGAAGCAAAAAGGTCATCAGGTCCGTATATGCCCATGATGTAAGCCAAAACGAAATATCCTCAACGTCGTGAATGCGTTTAGCAGGAATCTCGAAGGTGTGGTCCTGCGCCGGGTCAAGGACATCCAAAACGCCTCGAAGACTATTCTCAGTCATAACGAACGAGCGTGAAACGAGAATAAAAAAAATTTAGGAGTTCAACCTCTTGAATTCGACGTGTGGCGCTGGCACCTGAGAATGTTGACGCCTTAAGTCACGAGTGCAGGCGTTTGGTTGGTGATCGTTCAACCAACCACCTATCATAACAACAAGAAAACCTGAACCAGTTCGACAACTCTCAAAGTCCGACATACTACCCATAAACGAGTCCAAGACAAATCTTAGCCGCTGCTTGCACCTGTCCTCCAGATTTACAGTTTAAGGGCATTCGGTCACTCATGCTGACTGCTCGCGCAGCCGCCGAGCTTTACTGACATGGCTGCGAAAGGCGCGCGAGAGCAGCGTCCGCAATCGATTCGAAGCCGACGACGCGAAGGTGAGAAATCACCTCAACAGCTTTGTTTTCATGCACACGCATCCTCACTTATCGCTGAATCTTCTACAATAGATTCCAACCGCTAACTTGACGAAGGCATAAGCTCTCCAACTAATCAGATACACCAGGAAATAGCGGGTATAGGCCAGCACTCTTATAGAGAGATGGATGCTAATGCTTGAGTTTTAGCTGCAACGGACCATCTGAATCCAACTATTGATCCACTCGCGCGCAAAGGGAAATCACTTAAGGAATCGTCCAATATTCTGAAGCGATCGAGTTCTAAGCGACAACAATTAAAGGGTGGTAGCGACGGCGAAATCTCGCCTCAGACAGTACCTGTTGAAGGCAGTATTCCGGAAGAGGAGCTGTTAAACAGTGTAATGAGGGTGACGAGGAAGCTCCGGAGTGCTAGCGTGGATAGTACCAAAGCGAGGGAAACGAGAGCTAGATTGGCCAGCGAAGTCACCCACCCCGGACAGCAGAGAAAAGGAAGTAAATGGAAAGCATCAGATGATGGAATTCTTTTAATTATGGCAAAAAATGGAGCAAAATGGAGCGAGATACGCACTAGCTTATCGCGATTCTCAATACGGGAACTCAAAGACCGGCTGAATCATCTGGAACAGCACGTACGTTCACGACCAGGCAGTAGGTGGTCTCCAGAGGAAGACTACATCCTGCTCAGCATGCGGACAGCTCATGCAGACTGGAGTGATGTCCATGCCATACTTCTGCATCGAACGGAGAAGTCTATCGAGCAGCGTTATCGTGATCTGACTACAGGTGCAACGAAGAGAAAAGCGCTTGAAGATCATGTAGACGAACTACCGAGAAAGAAAATAAAGGATTCAGCGGCTAGCAAGACACAACAAGTAGCGGCTCGTAATTTCGACGTAGCACATGACTTTACCACTTCTGGTCGCTTGCGGAACAGTCAAGTAAGGAATGAAATAGGGAGTATGATCCGAGAAAAATTCATGCCAAAGAGAGTTACCATATTTGCCAAACATGCCAGAACTCCCCGTGGACAGGCGGCACTTGTTCCCGCACAGCAGAATGCCAAGGGTATCCATGAGCCACAAGATACCAGTGAAGACTGGGCTGTTCCGGACAATGATGAAGATCAGCCAACATCGATTCATGGTGATGGCAGTTTTGGAAGTTCAAGTCCTTATCAAAGCGAACAAGTCTCAGATGCTTTCGAAGACGATAGAAAAACCGACTGTGAGATAGTCATACCGAAAGAAGCAGCTGACTTGTTTGGGCAAACAGAGCCACTTATCAAAATTCTTAAAGCTGCTAAGGAGCACATGTCGCAAACCTTCAAAGGTGATTTCATAAGTCGTAGCAAACGGGAGCTCCCAGAAGTGCAGGCTGTTCGATTTAACAAACAAAAGATTATAGATCTTTATAATAGCTTGGCCACGTCAACGGAACCCGGAAGAGTCCGAATAGACATCGAAAGTGCTCTGGAGGAGCTTGAAAACCAAGTCAGTCACTTTGAGCTTCGCTCTCCTGAAAACTTCGGCACAATGGTCCAACTAGCACGCCAAGTCAACATACTCATGTTTATTGATCTACTGTGTGTGCTCAGCACCGCTCTAAACTTATACGCCAAGACTAAGTTCCATGAATACGAAGACCAGATTTGGCAGCTTCACTGCTGCATACGAATTTGCCGGATTATCGTCAATTTGTACACGAAGTCCCGTTCCAACGAATGGAAGTCAATTAAAATAAGCGGCATCAAAAACATTCGAAACTCTATGCTAGCGCCTCTTGTCAAAGTGTTAAAGAGTTTCCAGAACGAAATGAAAAGGCTGCAGTCCTTGCGTATGCAATTGGACATGGCTGCGAGTCAGAAGCAGAATGCAACCGAAGATGAGGACGAGAGATGCCTTGGAAGTGAGTATGATGCAAAGTATCGTCGCCTTACGAGATTGTTCCTACTTCGTGCCAAAGTTGCAAGAGTGCGCAATATCGCGCACAGCAAATACAGCATACATTTGAAGAGTTACACCGAATGGCGAGAGGATCGCGAACCGTACAATCAAGCACCAGAGCTTGACGCAAATGGCGAACCGATGGAACGACTGCCGATCTTTGTTGAACGACCGGCAGGTCGGCGTCCACCACGGTTGGCTACGTCGCACGACGAGGGAAGGACTTGGACAGGAGCTGAAACAATTGCGCTGTTAAAAGGCTTGAGAAAGTATTATGGTAAGTTACTCGGAAATTGCAGTTATACTATGAATGAACTGATAGTGGGGATAGGACCCAGGGTCTTTGACAACATCTTCTTGCATTTTTGCCAACCTGGAAAAGTTCTAAGTGATCGAACCGTGCCGCAGATTCTTCGGCAAACTGCGGCTGTTCGAGAAGGGTATTTAGAGCAAGCAGAACGAGAGTGCCAAGACATGAGTCAGTGCCCTACATGGTTGATGGACATTCATGACCTAGATCTTCTTGACTTGCTCTGACAGCTTTGATCAAATCACTTACTTCTTCATCTGGGCCTCTTTTCGTGCTCGTTTATCAAGCTTCGCTCACGATACCGCTGAGAAGCTTTTCTCAACTCTCAAATGTTTCATTGTTGTCACTGCATTGGCTCGTCATGAATTGGACAACGAAGATTTTGAATATGTAAGCTAGCCACTAGTATTGGCGGAATTTATCGACGATTTGACGCTGCAAAAATCAACCAATCTTAACGCCTTATGTTACATCGTCACTAATCTAACCTCTAGTCAAATTAAGTGATTTCGTAATCATCAACAGGGCACATCGATCTTGGTCATGAAAATGGTCGACCATGCCCGTTATCGAATGCCGAACAATGATCATTTTATCGAACATGGAGCGGAAAGACCAACTCCAAGCCGAAGTAGATATCTCATATACTGCACCTTTTGAACGCAATCAAGCTGGGCTTCCGCACGCTGTCCTATGTTCCTTTCAAGGCCATGTTAAGCCCTAATGTTTGGTTTTGAACGGAAATGAATAACAAAGACTTTCGAGTCCTCCCTCCCCCCCCAAATCCCTAGGGAAGATTCAGCACTGCTCCCTGTCCTCTTCGCTGAACAAGTGTACTACCATTTCGATCTGAATGGGCAAATTTTAAAGTAGGAGCAGTGGGAGAAGAGGAAAGAAAAGTAGGAAACTTGGGATCTGATACTCGAAACTCAACCATGCTCAAGGATTTCGTAACATTTGGGCGGATTTTGCCCGCTCGTTATGCCACGCTAGCTATACTTTGAGCCAATTCTGCGCGTTTCTCGAGTAGTTCCTTCATAACCTGCTCTCGATCAGCCTTTGCGTAGGCAGAATCGGAGTAGATATATCTGGTAGCATCATCTTTGTACTCGTTCTGAGGTCTCATTACTATGCTCTCGCCACTACATTCAGCAACCTGGCCCTGATACTTGCCCTCCTCATCTGCAAAAAAGCCCTCTACAGCACGCACAATCGTGCTCAAGGGCGTGACGAACTCCGGAGGTGTGGCATTGGAAATTGCTTCTGGCATGATGTTGGTCGGCACGAGACCCGGGCAAATGCAGTTGACAGTGATGGGCTCTTTGAGCTGCTCTAACCGCGCACCCATGGCTCGAGTCAACCCCACAACCTTTTGAGCAGTTCAGTGCAAGTAATGCAGTCACATTAGCTGGATAAATCTTACCCCATGTTTAGCGGCGGTGTAAATGGGGATACTTGGCCCAGGATAGAGTCCACATTGGCTGCTAGTAAAGACAATTCTTCCTCCTGGCTTGGCGTTCTTTCGAAAATAATGCATACCTAGATAACTACACCAGACAGGTGACGTCAGGCAGATATCTGCGACCAACGTGTCTGGCTTTTCTGGCGATCCATCCGGAAGTTCCTTGGCCGGTGCATACCAGTCGATACGATCGCCAATGCCCTGGCAGGTCACGTCAGTAGCTAGGTCCTCGAGAACAATTGTACGTCGTGTGGATTAGACTCTTTCCACCCACAGCATTACCATAGACTGCAACAAAATTAGTTGAGGTTACTTCCGAAGAAATAGGCCGCACATACCAAAGTCAAGTCTGCCCCATTTCTGCCATGATTCCACGAAAGACTTTGAGAGCTGGTCCCAGTTCGCAACGTTGGCTTTTACGAAGAGAACTTGGGGTCCCAGTCTGCTCGCGACGGCCTCACCCTTTGGCGCATTGAAGTCGACTATGGTGACGTTCCAGCCCAATTCAACGAGCCTTTCTGTGACAGCCAAGCCCATGCCAGAGGCTCCAGGTTTGTTAGAAGATATGCAGGAACAGTCGGATCCTTTCTTTACCTCCACCCGTCACCAACGCAGCCTTTGCTTCCGACACCATGATGACGGGTTTGTCACTCGGGTGAGATAAGACCTTGACTTCAATTCAACAGCTTTCAATAGGACGACCGGAAAACGGTTCTGGGAAAGTTTACGTGTGTTGATCCCACGAGATGCGTCCGGCTTACTTTCTTATACGAGCGATGCTTGAGTGGAAAATTCGACAACCGAGGCGAAGAGCTCAGTGCCATGTACCTTTCACAAGAATAATTATCTGTGCGGAGTAGGCTCAGCGCGTACATCCGACCCGAATTGGTCAGGTTCAAGTTGGACCTGACCTCGCCTGACCGAAGTCCTCAAGACTTCTGTGGGGTAACTCGGAAGTGGGGTCATGAACGTTGCGGGTAACGAAGCTGCGGGGAAAAGATTCTAGTAATCCAAGCGTATCCTCTTCATGCTTCTTCTTATCCGAAAACGAGAAAAAGGTTGTACGTGAAGTGAAATATGCATCGGCCGTATCTGCATAAGCTAGCTTCACTCAGCGGAGGCTCACGAATGACTTCATACGCTAGACCAACAGAGCAGTCTTTTGTCAAGCAAATAAACATATGCTCGCCCTGAGCCTGTCAGCATGTCGAACGCATTTCACTGCTGAATACAGTGCGTATTGGCATCAAGGAATTCCTACGTATGCTTTGGACATGAAGGCGTGTTTCTAGCACGCGCACACACGCCAAACAGTAGCTCGAACATGATTCTTTTGCACCGATACATTCGTGACATAAGATGGATGACTTGTCTGATGCCAACTCTGCACCATCATACGAACTCTGTCGTAAAACATCGATGCTTCATAGCTTCTAGAAGGAGACTAATAATAGGAAATGTGGGTGTGCTCTTTCCAGGTCAACAGTGGGTCTGGAGTGTCTGGATATAGTATGCTCCTAATGCCCTTCGGCGGGACTCAAGATGAAGTAGGTGATTGGCAGGACCTAACTGCAGCTGCTTGATGGTGCTCAATTACGGAAGATTTTCCAGGTACAGAAGAGATACATTGTTCAAAACTCCAACGTAGACAGTTTTGATGAACACGACAACACTGACAACAGTTGCTCAAGTTTTTTTTCTTCGCGACGCATACGGTGGTAGGAGATGCCAGACTTGAATTTCAGGCTCTAGCAAAGACGGTGAAAGCAACGACCCAAGAGCGAAGGCGTGGTGGATATCCAGTCTTCACGATCATACAGTGTCGCCTGTGCTGAGAGCGAGCCTTCGTCGCCTACACTTCAGATTGCCGGTACAGTGTCAAACTCAGGACTCCAAGAGGAGAATGACGTGTCGCTGTGGCAGTAGATCAGTCCATTATGTCGCAAAGCAGGTGTGTTCGCGATAGTAAAGCCGTCGTTAGTAGCAAGTGACCACGTCACACAATTGGATGTGATAGGTTAAGTTCAGTTACTGCGTGGGGTTCAGCCCGCCGAAGGCTCACGGTCCAAGTTAACAAAGGGTCTTCGCCTTGTGGCGGGGTACCTGCGCTGGCAACAACCGCCAGAGCCTCGTTTTTGGAGAGCGACATTTCTTCTTCGCACTTCTTGACCACAAGCACCCCGCCTTTGCTCGACACCAATTGCTGCTTGAAGGCCGCGACCGCTCCAACTGAAGCTTCGTAGAACCGACTTGGACATCGCAAAATGGTTGAGCGCGCGAAAAAACCTTCTGCGATTCCCATCTCGCCCACCTCCAACACCCCACAGCCAGTTGTGGACATTTCAGAAGACGGTGGCCGAGTTACAGCGCGGCTGCCAACCGGTGAGAGCGTTGAAGTGCTGCTGCATGGCGCCACCGTAATCTCCTGGAAGTGCGGTGGGCAGGAGAACCTGTGGTTGAGCGATGCTGCCGTTCTGGACGGCTCGAAGCCAGTTCGGGGTGGAATACCCGTTGTCTTCCCGGTAAGTCTCCTCCTACGGCATAAATGTACTGTGATAATGTGCAGCTGAACGATGTGAACCGCAGGTCTTCGGTCCACCCCCTAAAGACCACGCAACGTCGGCCCTGCCCCAACATGGGCTGGCCCGAAATGTTCGGTGGGAGTTCTTAGGCAAGTCAACGTCAGAAAGCGACGTCGTCAAGGGTTCAGACGATAGTGTAAAGCTCGACTTTGGACTGTACAGCACGGCGGTTCCAGAGGAGCTGCGCAAAAAATGGCCGTACGACTTCGGCCTGGTTTACAGTGTCACTCTCAGCCGTGATTCTCTGCAAACCGTTATGCAGGTTCGAAATGAGGGAAAGGAGGCATTTGAATTCCAAATTTTGCTGCACACGTACTTGCGCATCGACGTGGGTTTTCGCTCCACGTATGTTAAGGACAAAGGGAAGACTAATGCCCAGTGTAGGACATCACCACCACGACGGTCAACGGGCTGGGCTCTGCCACGTACACTGACAAGGTTCTCAACGCAACCCAGCATCAACAAACTACGCCAACAGTCAGCGTCACTGGCGAAATCGACCGTGTTTACCACAACCTAAAGCAGTCTACCACGTCTGTCCTCGCCGCTGGTAAGCCCCGCTTTGACGTTATCCGTGATAACATGAACGATACCGTAGTCTGGAACCCGTGGATCGAAAAAGCAAAGGGAATGGGCGACTTCGAGCCCAAAGACGGGTACAAGAAGATGATATGTATCGAGGCCGGTGCTGTGAGCGAATGGACGAAGCTCGATGCCGGAGAGGGTTGGGAGGGTGGCCAGGTCATTAAGGCTCTGCTGTGAAGTGAGGGAAGGAACTACGAGGATGATATACACGGCATGAGATATGATTTCAACTCGGGTCAAGAAAGCTCGCTTTATGATGCGAGGAAAACGTGCAGGCACACAGCATAGGAGGCTGGCTTACAAGATCGGCGTGCGGATCGAACGCGATGCCAATATCGTGGCAAGAGTTCATCTTGTACTCTCAGAATAAGCATTCTCATACTAGTGGTGTTACACCTCTCTCTTTTCTATTTTTGTCCTTTTTTTATGATTTTGGTTCTTTTTTCGGTTCTTCGCCATACTCCCTCGCTGTCCAATGCCGCTTAATGTTCCAGGTAACGAATGGGACGCAAATCATTACGAGCTCGATCGCTCATACCCTTCATAACGAGCGCCGCAAATAGCTGCTCCAACTCGAAACGTGCTCAGAAACAGTCTGCGTACGTCTTCTTCTCATGCTTGTTATTGACGTGCTCCTGAAGGGCGGCCGGTTTAGAAGTGGACTGAAACGTCTGGAAGCAGACCTTGCATTTGATGGTCTGGGCGGCAGCGTTCTGCGAGGACAGGACCGTCAGTACATCTTTGCGCATGGAATCACGATGGACACAGTGAACAGTCGTACGCTCTTCAGCTGACTTCCACCACCCTTCTTCTCGTCCGCTGCCTTGCGCTCGCGGCGCTGCGCTGCTTTGGCCCCATTACCCATCTTTTGCAGAGTTGCACTGGAACAGATGACTTGACGAGGACTACGATGAGAGCACAGGAGAGGACGAGAGGACAAGGAAAGGAGAAGGAAAGAACACGGGAAGGATCAGGATCGGGATATAGTTGCGGCAGGAGTTTCTCATTCCATCCGCGGGCAGTGTCCACTTCACTAAGACAATTCTGTGCCAAGCTTGGCACGGAGCGAAAAATCAGTGCACAATCCGGAATCTCCGTACTTCTTACGACTTTGCTCTTTGCTTGCTTCTCTATATCCATCCCACTCGTTGCTCCACCTCCACTGGCACTTCAGACGCAGGAACTCCCCAGAAAGTCTTCGCCATGCCTGCCCCGTCTTCGTTGCCGGAATACGTTTACAAGATCGTCCTCGATGACCCTACGCCTTTTCTTCCTACTGGGCTTCCTGTTTCCGAGCTGGACAAGAAGGATGGATTTATTCATCTGAGCACTGCCGAACAGGCACCCGTCACTGTGCGCCGTTTTTACGGAGACGCGACGGCGATTTATCTCCTGCAGGTTGTGTACGCAGCAGTTGAAGACAAGATCAAGTGGGATGAGACTTCGTCCGGCACCTTTCCACATATATATGACCAAGATTTGAGCAAATCCTTGAACGCAAAGAACGTCCGGAAAGTATTAGAATGTAGAAGGGATGAAGATGCTACTTGGGACGGTATTGTGGAGAAAACTATAGCTCTAGCACAGTAATACCGTGTAACTTCTTATATGGAAATCTACACCAACAGCTCATTGTCGGCGCAGTGATGACCGCGTACCTTCAACGATGTGTTGCCAAACACGTTGAAGCACGAGTGAACGGATAGATCATGTCGTACAACACGAGTCCTTGGCCATAGCAGATACACCAGACAACATTTGTGGCTCTGGCCGGTTTACAAGTTGTTGACGAATCATTTCGTCGACCCCTTGCTATGTTACGTTGTGGCTTGATTTGAATCTTTGCAATTGAAAAAGCTTGCAATATTACGCGGTTGATATGAATCAATTTTTAGCATTTCGGAAGAGCAAGTTCAATAACATTTGGTATGGGTGCACCGAGCAGCTTGCTAGCCCTCTTCCACTCACCCTAAAAGAAGAGAATAGAAAAGAGAAGAACAATTCCGTAGAGGCATTGTTTTATCTTGACTGCTGCTTCAACCTGTAATAGATATTAGACTAATAGACAGGTAGAGGTACGGCTGATAAGTCGTAATTCCATGTGTCAATACTGCTTTGGTCGTACACGCACTCTAGCATGTCGTCTGTCCACTGCGGCCGGAGTGGCCATGCACACAGACTCTGCTTCTCACCTGCATAATCTCCTTGCAACACGGTAGCATTCAAGGTTTGTGGCTCAATGCCTTTCTCGACCCAGTCGATCATCACTGCCATATTTGTGTTTGGAAACGGCCCATTCGGCTGAGTGCTGCTTGGGGCGCAATGTGCAGCTCCAGGAACCAAAAACAGCTTGTACCACTTGCTAAGCTCGGCCGTAGATTCGTTGAAAGAGAGTCCGGGGTACATGACACTCCGAACCGATTCGTGGAAACGCACTGAGGATGCCGCCGGTATAGAGGGGTCGCTTTCGCCATGGAAGTGTAAGATCTTGCCGCCGGCCTCTCGGTATGGAGTCAAATCCGGCCATGTAGTCTCGAGGCTGTCTTGGTACATATGCCATCCTTGAATCATCCAGTTCTTGAGCGTGTCATATGTCACACCATCTAGGCTTTCGAAATCGGACGTGTTTTGCAGCCAGAGAAAACGTGTGATCCATTCAGAGCCCATCGTGTTGATGCTCAATTCCCACTGTCCGCTTTCGTTGTTGTATTGAGTTGCGGCGTCATCAAAGGAGGCTGAGGGCTGGTACGAAAAGTAAACTTGACGACCCGTGGAGTCTTTTAGGCCGTCTATGATTAGCTGTGCAACCTGGGCTCCTTGGGCTGTGACTGTTCCATTTTGTGCAGGCGTTGATGACGATGATCCGCCAGCTCCTCCCAACTGTCGCTTCTTCTTTGCTGGAGGACCTCCACCTGAGGCTCCACTTGTAGCGGCACATGAATACGGCTGGCCAATGACGCTGCTTGCGTTAAAATGAAGCTTGCAGAGGTCCGTACGAGACACTACACCATCAGTTTTTCCATCCAGAGGGTCGCAGAATGCTATTGTTTCATTCAAGATCTTCTCAAGTTCGCAGGGTGGAGGATAGTAGCCAACTGTTTGCTCCACTACATTTGAATACAAGTGTTGTGTTTGCTGAAAGGAGAATCTGAATGCTGGTGCACCGGTAATCGCGCCGTCAAAGGAGTCCCCAAATCGTTGAACTTGAGACCAACCGTCTCGGCCTCCCTCTGAACAGCCTTGGTAGTAGGAGTACAATTTGGTGCCATTGGCCATTTGGAAGAAATTACGTGTGAGCTGTTTTCCGACCAGACCCAACTCGTGTATGGCTTGGTAGCCAAACATGTACAGTGTCTCGTAATTGGCAGTTCCATTCTCGATAGGGAACGTAGCATCGAACTGCGTGTCGAAGCTCCCGAAACCACCGTCAGTTGCTCCGGAAGCAGCACCGTACAAAAGACCACCAGGCAAGGAGTTCGTCCCAGAGTTTATGGCAAATCCACCTCCGCCAGTGGAGAGATAGCGGTTTTGAAAGCTATCAGGTGCAGGTAGCCAGTAGACCAGATTGACTCGATCGTTTCTTCCAGCGTGTGAATATGCCAACGTAACATTGCAATAATCGAAGACGCCTTCCGGATAGAAGTCTGAGCTGCCCGAAGATGCGTTGTATACAGGATTCGCGGTGATCGAAGTCCTGTCGAAGATGATATTATTGTCGACGTCGCCAATTGACCATTGGTCCTCGGGAAGAGATGCGGTAACATATGAGGAAGTACAGACATCAGCCAGGGTCGCTGTATAGGCCGAACGAATGAACAATGAGGCAGTTACAGCCCCCAGGAGAAAGGCCATCTCGAATGCAAACCCGAGAACTGCTGATGGAACTCATGATGAGCCCTTCTCCCATACTTAAATGCTTTTCACATAGACAGACGCGTACGAGCCTAAGAAGACTTTTAGGCTGTGCAATGACCGTATCCTCGCTGCGTAATTGAAGTCCGCTTCACATGGCAAGGAAGATCTCCACCTTTCGCTGCGGTCGGCATGAAAGGCGAAGGACAGCTCCGGGAAGGACGGTTCCGGTTGGTCAGTTTGGAGGTTGGTGAACGGGAATGATCATCAAAACCAATAAGAGCGATTGCGCTCGTCCGGCATATTACGCGGCTGTTTACGCATGATGGGAAAGCTTAAATGAGGAGATGAGAAGGACTAGCAGGTTGAAGATCAACTTCCTGGTCGATATAGGTTAACCCTCTGTACGCGGAAAATCCGCTCTTGCATGATATCCTTGTTACGATTCTTCTGAGAGAAAGAGACTTGCTCAAAATCATATTTCATTTGATTATTTATCCAAATAACTAAATGATATTTAAGCTAGAAATTTCGATGAACTCCCAGAACTATGGATCTTATTAGTTAATTTTGCTTTTGAACATTTTATCCATTTTTTGGTTTCATGTTTTCAAAAAAGAGATCAAACGAACAAAGTACACGCCGGGCAACTGCATCATAACACAGTACTTTGTTCAACATGAGATGACATCCGCTTGCTCATACTGAATAGCGGCACAGACTGTAGCAGGAAGTAAATATTGTATTCTGTTTGGTAGACAAGATTGTTCTGTTTAAATGTACCGAATTTGCTGTAGCTTGAAACTCTACAAAGCTAGCACTTTTAGTCATTTTAAGGCGAGGGTATGAAGAACTAATGAAAAGGCATAAAACATGGCAATTATAGCTTATGCTGTACCAAGAGTTTAGTCAGCAGCAGAGCCAGGAGAGCGCTAATTTATGATCTTTTGATACATTTGTGCTGCCTTTTTCCAAGACCCTCATGCCAAACGTATTTTAGCATAAGATCAAGGTTCCTGTTCATCACAGTGATTTTTGCTCTTACAAATGGGCATCAAAGTCAGAACCGTCCTTTGGATGGAGTGTACCCTTTCGTCGTGTACGGTAGAATACCACCGTACCGTAAGGGACGAGAACTATGTCGACCCAAAGATGCGGCTCGAAGTTGCTCAGGACAAAAAGTGGGAGACTGCTGCGTATGCCGTCGTAACTTCTGTCCTCCGATTTCGGCTCTTGAACGCGTCGCCAGTCATTTTTTAAAGCGCTTCAAAATTTGTGCCATCATAGTCATTGGCCAAACGAGAATATCCAGAATAATTTAATAATCAATCGTCCGCTCCGCATCGATTCATCGCTTTTATTCTTCCATGCGTTCAGATCTTGACAATCTGGAACGACTCCGTCAGAACCTGGAGGAAAATATTTCAAAGCTGAAGACTTCCCTTCGGCACTGGCAAACATGGGAGTTCGAATACTCGGGACTGAAGGAAGAGTTGGAACGACCGGAGGAGGAACCAAGCGTGGAGAAGATGCTAGAGATAGCTCTTGATCAAGAGTGCGAGGTTCTGGATGAGAAGGAGATTAAGTCTTTACTCAACTATGGCAAACAACCGCCACGAACACGTTCTGAGGTCCTTGCACAAATACGGGGGCGCATAGACACTGGGAAGAGAAATGCTGACACTCTGCGCAAGCTACTTGCAGCTACAGAGGAGAAACTGAACAGTATGCTCGCTGCAGGTGACAAATCTTGTGTCGTGGGTGACGCGGATTTCGAAGGCCAGCAGATGGATATTATTGAGGAACTAGATGATAACGATAACGTCATCTCCAGCCGTGTCATTAACACATCAAAAGACAGAGAAAAATTGCGAGAGATTCTTCGGAGCAAAGGCTTTGCGGAGGATGAGACGCTAGAAGACCAAAATGTTCCCGAACAAGACAATGGAGAATCTAAAACAGTGCAGCAACAGACGAATACACAGCCAAGCGATAAGTATGAAAGCGT
The DNA here is from genome assembly GCF_000836295.1 of Verruconis gallopava. Classification (NCBI taxonomy): domain Eukaryota; kingdom Fungi; phylum Ascomycota; class Dothideomycetes; order Venturiales; family Sympoventuriaceae; genus Verruconis; species Verruconis gallopava. The sequence goes on from NW_015622149.1 coordinate 729,298, forward strand.
CTCTTCCGCTCCCAAAACAGACAACCATGGCATGAATTCGGCCCCTCCACCGAACAAGATGCACCCCACGCAACGCATGCTCGTGCTCGATGAGAACGACAAGATCATAGACTCAAAACCCCTCGAATTGGTTCACGCCACCGAAAACAGCAGCAGCATCGAAGAAGAAACAGTCATAGCACAAATACGCGAGGCTCGTGCAAATGCGAAAGAGATTGCGCCTATAGTAGCCAGTTTTGATATTGAACCTGCGTCGGACGATGATACAGAAACAGATTTGGAAGACTATGAAGACGATGAGAACGATGAGAACGAATATGGAATGAACGACATTGGCACCGAGTTGACGGATGATTACAAAGCGCAGATGGAAGCGTTAATGCAAAAGCATGCCGTGGCATTGGAGAACGTCGGCCCAAACTTTGATTACGAAGTTCTTCGAAAATTGGAGACAGCACACAGGGACTCAGCTTTGGTTGTTTCATCAGCCAGGCGAGAAGATGTAAAACCTTCTCAATCTGCTGCAAGCAGTCGCAAAGGCGTGCGCTTTGCTGAAGAACTTGATATCTCCAAGCCTGTGGAAAACAAGGAACTTAGTTCTTCCACCAATTCGGAGAGGATACTTGATAAAAGAGTTTTGAAACCAGTAGCGGATGCGATCTTGGAACACTCGTCTCACGATGCGCCGTCCGAGGGCAGGATAGGAACGACTCGTAAAGTATCTCGCTTCAAGACATTGAGGAACACGACCTTTAACGCAGCCCCGGCTACAAAATCACCGTCATAAGGATTTCAAACGGGAGCTTCGGTTGCTAGGCCATCCAACACTGGCGCGTTAGTGCATAAACCAAGAGAGGTAAGTCACTTTGCAGAACCAAGGTAGACTTATTGTTCCGTATGGAGCCCATTTAAGGCACGTAGAATGTGCGATAACAGCGGTATATTTATATTGATAGATCTGTATCTAGTAGCCAGGATGTATTATACAACAGACCTGAAATTCTCGTGAATTTGACTTGACTTTTTCCAGCTCCAAGGATGCGGCGTATGATACTCTTTGACTACGAGTGTTGTAAGTCGTAAAATCATTTGTTTCTTACTTGGACAGGTAAGAAATTTGAACATATAGATTTAATTACTGGACTATTCAAGTATTCTAGACTTGTTTAGATACATAAGATGACAGCGACACTTTTGCTGTGGTCTTCTCTGTATAGTCCAACAGCAAGTATAAAGCCGAGCTCTCTGATGCCTTACTTTTGTATTAAGTTTGTGCAACTCGTTTCACTCGGTACAAACATACACACTTGATGGTGCTAAGGAGGTAACTTAGTTAATTAGTTCTATGCATCTGATTATGATTCATACAGATTATTTCTATCTCAAGCGCCTTCAACTCCGTTGCAATGCCCTTGCCCCCTTTACATAACACGCTATTATTATAATCTACCTCATGCATGAAAAGACATTGTTCTTGTTTTCGTCTGTGCAAATCTCCCGTACTTAAACACCGGCACTGTTTCTGTGCTCGTTACTGTTATTGTAGTTGTAGTGGCAGTCTCGGTATTTTTAGAGCACTGGAATGTCGACGATGTTGGCAGCTGCTGAGAGATAGGGCAAGAAGACTGAGCCGTTGTTGTTGTTGTTGTTGTCACGGTACTTGTCGACACTACTGGCATGTTCATAGAGAGTGGTGTTAGTGGCGTTGGACCGATGGAGCAGATATTTGCGCTGGTGACTGTTATAGTTGTTGTAATAGTTGTCGGACTGTTACTTGTTGACACTACTGGCATGTTCATAGAGAGTGGTGTTAGTGGCGTTGGACCGATGGAGCAGATATTTGCGCTGGTCACTGTTATAGTTGTTGTAATAGTTGTCGGACTGTTACTTGTGATTGCAGAGATGACCGGACTTGCGGTCACGGTCGAGACTGAGGTCGCGGTAGAGATTGAGGTCACGGTAGAGACTGAAGTCACAGTCACAGTCGTTGCAGCCGAAGTAGCCGACAGGCTGCTTGACGTTGTCGTACAAGGGCCAAGAGTGAACGTATTGCTCTCAGCAATAAAACCATTTGCGTCGAAGAGTCTGAAGAAATAGGTGTCGCATAGAACTAGTTGAGAATTCTCCAGATTAACAGTGACCGGTGAGGCTTGTATGTTCTCCGCTACTCATCCGTCGATTGTCAGCTTTCCATGCGAGGATAAATGCAGAGCTCAAGTCAAGCCCTGTTGCTTCCCTTACCAAGAACGACAGCACTTTGTCCATTTGTGGGAACGACTTCAAGTATATAGGGTGGTAAACCGCCGGTAAATGATATGTCGTACGTTTGCGCGATGTTCCATACAGCGGGTACATTGGACTCGAATATTAGTTGAGCAAAGGCAGAAGTCGCATATAATGCAGAGAAGAGAACTGGGAGAATAAAAAGAATCATCTTGGAAGCTTTTGCTTGATTCAACCTACTGTGAGTTACCCATGGACACAACTAAATGATCCATTGATTTATATTGCCTACTCTGCCGTTTCTTACGCTACCTGAGGAAGTTGGTATTCCTAATCCACTCCTGTTTATATTCAGCTTGGCATGCGAAGCCTTGCGAAACGGAATATTCCGTGCAGGCTCAGCTAAATTTATCTTTAGCTCTTGTGTGTAATACGAGCAGCCGCAATCACCGAACCTAACTGTCTGCCTCGCTTACACATGCTGAGCAGAGGTGATAAAATGTGGCTGCTCATTTCTTCACTCTCGGTTGCTTAGCTAGTGCTATTTCTCAACAATATTTTATAATTTTAGGACCTATATTGACCAGCATCAGAGCCCTCTCGTAAATGCGCAGGACAGTTGACCTTACTCAGCATTGAGTTGCACGCCGCTTGCCCAAGCCAAGTCTAGCCAAGTTAAGCCAAGTTAAGCCAAGTTCAAGAAAGACTTGCTGCTGCCTGCAATATCAATAGCCAAGCTTTTATTAGCGAAATTTGAGAAGTCTTGTTTATTGTTGGGTCAAACAAAGCTGACCGCGGCATGCAAGCTTGCGGTGCTCTGGTTTAGCTTCATGAGCCAGATAAGACAGAAAACAGTGCACTTCATCTAGGAGGGTGAGACTCGCGAGTTTTCGGCTGTTTCGGGTCTATATAGGTTCTTGACAGCAGATGCGACTATCATGTTGTTTTTGTCCTAAACTTGACTCTCAGTCACTTTTAAAGTGGATTAGCTTTCATGCCATCTTAAAAAAAGCGCTTGCACGTCTACGAGAAAGATCGGGGTTACAAATGTCAGATTTTTGGGCCCGAGGTTTTGATACGAAGCCATTTGATTGAAAATTTGCCTTTCCCCCTTTTTTAGCGGGTTCACACATTGTATATATAGATCGTACACTTAAATCAGGGGGGAGCATAGAGTGAGAGGCTCACAAATTTCGGCCCCATCTGATTCCCGTACTGATGGAAAGGAGTTCCAAATTAGTCTGATTGATTTAAATCTCTTTTAACAAGTATATTTGCATAGTTCTTAGGTGCTTGGAAACCTACTTCACAGCGGACTACGCTTTGACACGAGGTGCAAAGCACAGCAACTCGTGTTTAGCGGAGCCAGAATCTTGTATACCCATGCTTTTTGTTGCCCTCGCCATTGGAATGACTTCATTTTGGGTCCTTGGCACTTGACACCGGTAGGCTAACTTTGACGCTAACAAAACTGCTTAACGTTGGCTTCGCGTAGCTGATAGGGTCGTAATACGCCGTGAGTAACTACTGTCTTGTCATGGTCACGATACTGCATGCGGCGATCTCATAGGGTGCCCCACGGTAGCAGTATATACCGTACCGTACCGTTCGGTACGGTATACGGTACGGTAAACGGGACGGTATCACCATACCAGATACCGTACCGAAAAAAACGGTAAATACCGTACCGTACCGGAGGATAAACGGTATACCGTTTCTGGTAGTTATTCTGGTAGTATTGGTGTCAGAATTCACTAAGAAAATAATAAAAATTTATAGATTAAAATTTTAATATTTATATATTATATACTCCTAAATAATATTATTTATATTTAATATATATTATTTAATTTAATATATTTCTTTATTTCTTAGTAGTAATAGTTATAGACTACACTACATTATTCTCTAAATAATATATATTAATATATAATATTTTTTTAATATTATATAATTATAGTCTAATTGAATTAAGTACGCTGACCCTTCCAAATTTTATAAGATTATTAGAAAGATAAAAAGGACTGGTAAAGTATTTTAATATTTTATTTAACTATAAGAATACTGTCTGACTCTTCTAATATATCAGCTAGTTCTGGTATTAGGTTATTTTGTTCCTAAGGCATAAATATTAATTTATAGGCTTTCTTTATATTTTCAGCATTACCTTTACTATTAAAGACTCTCTCCTTTATTTTAGGGAAATTATTCTACTATATATTACCACCAGGAAGAGTAATATTATACTTCTATAAGAGAATATTTATTATAGTACTAAGCTCAGTGTTACGAAGTAACACGTGAACAATCACATGATGAATGATTGCGATTATTTCGCTCAAAAATGATCGGAATGAGCGCATTAGCCAATGGCCGAAGACCAAGGTGTTGCTGATTAGTGGAAGTGATCATTTCGCTCAATAATGATCAAAATAATCACTAGGTATAAGGCAATAAGGATATCAAGAACGAGGTCTATATAAATATCCTGTCTCTACTAAGATAACACTCTTCGTGATTTAACTGTCTAGCATAGTGTTAGGAATACTTTCCCAATACCGGCTGGCTTCACCAATGTAAGCCACTTCGGAAGGGATTAGCTTCCTAGAGCAAGGGAACAATGTATAACCAGAGCTTATTAAGGAAGGAATATAATAAGATAGTTACGTTTGTGACTTAGAATGGTATGAGCTTCAGAAGTATGAGAATGTATTCAA